>NC_133457.1:74783815-75383815 GCF_048565385.1 Saimiri boliviensis
ATATAGTCTCATGAGTTAATGCTGGAGTATGCAGGAAGCATAGAGCCCTGTGCCTCTGTCCATGGGGAATCACATTTTTCCTGAAAGTTTCCAGAAAGTTGAGAGGCTGACGTTTGCTTATCTTGCTCTGCTGCTGCCTGCAGGGTGAGTGAATAAATATGGAAGACATTGTCTACCAGGGCTTTGAGGGTGGAGTATATAGCAAAAGGTAAGAAGATTCCCTTAAAAAAAATGAAAATAGAACTACTGCTATTATGATTTCACTAATTTGCATTCCCACCAGCAATATAAAAGGGTTACCTCTTTCTCTGCATCCTCACCAGCAGTTATTATGTTTTGTCTTTTTGATAGTAGCTATTCTAACTGGCGTGAGACAATAGCTCATTGTAGTTTCAATCTCTATTTCTCCTATGATTAGTCATGTTGAGCATTTTTTCATATACCAGTTGGTCCTTTGCGTGTCATTGAGAAATGTTGCTCATCTTTAAATTGGGTTATTTAGGCTTTTTGATTTGTTTTGTTTTGTTTTTGATATTGAGTTGTTTGAGTTCTTTATACAGTTTAGATATTGACCTCTTGTCCAACGCATAGTTAGCCCATATTTTCTCTCATTCTGTAGGTTGTTTTTCACTCTTGATTGTTTCCTTTGCTATGCAGAAGCTTTTTAGTTGGATGTGATCTCATTTGTCTATGTTTGCTTTTATTGTCTGTGTTGGTCTTCTCCCAAAAACTCTTTGCTCAAATCAGTCTCATAAAGCATTTCCTCTATGTTTTCTTCTAGGAATTTTATAGTTTCAGGTCTTACATTTAAGTTTTTAATTCATTTTGCATTAATTTTTGTTGATTTTATATATAATGACAGATAAAGATCTGGTTTCATTCTTCTGCATTGGACACCCAGTTTTACCAACACCATTGTGTGTTCTTGGGCAACTTTGTCAAAAATTAGTTGGCTGTAAGTGTATAGATTTATTCCTGTGTTCTTTTTTGTGTCTCATTAGTCTGTCTAATTTTGTACCAGTAGCATGCTGATTTGGTTATCATAGCTTTATAGTGTACCTTGAAGTCAAGCAGTGTGATACCTTACAGCTTTGTTCTTTTTGATCAGGATTGCTTTAACTATTGGGGGTCTTTTGTGATTTCATAATTGCTTTTTCTATTTCTGTGAAGAATATCATTGATACTTTGATACAGATGGCATTAACTCTCTATATTTTTTAGTAGTATAGATATTTCAACAATATTAATTTTTCTAACTAACAGGAAATTTCCTTTTCATTTATTTATGTCTTCTCAAATTTGTTTCACCAATGTTTAATAGTTCTTACTGCAGAGATATTTCACCTCTTTCTTAAATTTATTCCTTAGTATTTTTGGAGCAATTGTAAATGGAATTTTTTCTATATTTCTTTTTCAGATAGTTTGCTAATGACTTGTGTGTGTTGATTTTTATAATCTGCAACTTTACTAAATTGGTTTATTAGTTACAGCTATTTAGCGAAGTGCTTAGGATTTTCTATGTTGATTTTTATAATCTGCAACTTTATTGAATTGGTTTATTAATTAAAGCTATTTAGTGAAGTGTTTAGGATTTTCTATGTATAAGTTCATATTATCAATAAACAGGAACAATTTAACTTTATGCTTTTGAACTTGGATGTATTTTATTTATTTCTCTTTCCTATTTGCTCTGGCTAGTGCTTTCAGTACTTTGTTGAATACAAGTATGAAAGTGGGCATCCTTGTCTTTTTTCTGATCCCAGCATAACAGCTTTCAACTTTCTGTCTTCCAGAATGATGCTAGCTGTACATTTTTCATATATAACAAAGCCTTTATTGTGTTGAGTTACCTTCCTTCTATGCCTAATTTGTTGAGAGTTTTTTTTTATCATAAAGGGGATGCTGATTTTTGTCAAATGCTTTTTCTGCATCTATTTAAATAATCATATGTTTTTTATCCTTCATTCTGTTAATGTGATGTATTAGGTGTGTCAATTTGGGTATATTGAACTGTCGTTGCATTCCTAGGAAGAATCTCACTTGATTCTGCTGAATGATCTTTGTATCGTGCTATTGAATTTGGTTTTCTAATATTTTGTTGAGCATTTTTTACATCTATTTTTTTCAGGGATACTGGCTCGTAGTTTATTTTGTTGTTGTTGTATCTTTGTCTGGTTTTGCCATCAGGGTAATGCTTGCCTTACAAAATTCGTTTGAAATAATTTCCTTTCGTTCAAGTTTTGGACTCGTTTTTAAAAGCTGGTATTAATTCTTCTTTAAATGTTTGGTGGAATTCAGCAGTGAAGCCATGAGCTCCTTTTCTTTGATGGAAGATGTTTTACTATTGATTCAGTCTCTTCTGTCATTAGTGATCTATTTAGTCTATTGGCCTATTTCTTCATAGTTCAATCTTGGTAGGTTGCATGCATCCTTTTCTTACATACTTTATAGTGTCAAACAGAATGCAGACTGAGATGTGCATTTGTTTCATATCCCTATGCTGATGTTGAAATTTCATTGAGGTAGTTTCTTTCCTATTTTCCTATCTTTCTGCTTTCCTCCTCTGGTTTCTTGACATCATCCTTTCACTCTAATGACACTGTAGTTTTTCCTTTACTGGGCCCAAGCTTTCCTCTTCTCCAGAGAATTCCTCTCATGCTGCCTCTGCTTGGGCTGCCTTTCACCTCAACTCATCCTTCTTTGTTGAAATCTCACCACCATTCAATGCAGTGCTCATGTTTCCTGCTTATCTGCCTTAACTCCCTAGCTCTTCCTTGAGTCCGAAGCATGTGTGATCAATGGTTTGCAAAAGTGGCCCCACAGCTCCTCCCAAGCACATATCCACATCTGTTTGCAATCTGACTCAATTTCCACCAAGAGGTAGAGTCTATCTGATGCCTCTTGAATTCAGATTGGACAAATGCTTTGGCCAAAGAGACATTAGAAAGTATGGCACAGTGGAGACTTGGAAGTGCTTCTTCTTTGGATCTTGGCCACTTTTGACGTTCAGGATATTTCTGCCTTCAAGAAAACGAGACTGGGTTGTTCTACTGAAGGAAGAGAGTCTTAAGGTTATTGCTCAGACAACATCAGGCTGACCACCAGGCATGTGAATGAGATCATCTTAGATAACCCAGTTTCAGCTGAATTGATCCAGAGCAAAACAGCTGTCCAGGAACCAAAGGAACCTGACAGATAAGTAATGTTTCTTGCTTTAAATCTCTATATTTGAGTTGGTTTCTTATCCAGCAAAAACTGCCTGATATGACACCTTCACAACTCCTTTGTATATTTCAACTTAATTGTAACATCCTTAAGCACAGAGCCACATGGACTGACACCCTCTGAAGCTCCCTCAGGACTCAGCATTCTGCTTCACTCATTTAAGGAGCAGAGGACATGTTTGTTGATTGACAATCTTATCCGAAGTTTCCACTGTGCTTCAAGAATCAGTTAGTGATTTAATTCCTTTAAAGGCCATCTTAGGTCCCCAAGAACCAGCTAAAAACAAACCTGCTACATCACATCTTCTTGAAAAAAAGACTAACAGATCGTAAGCTTTGAAATCAACTGTAGGCTCTATGGAGGGATATTCTGCTAAGGTTTCAAAGACACAGGCATTAATATAACCTCCCCTTTCAGACTCAGATCCTCTCTGATTTCTCCATCAGTTCCTGCAGAGAATTTGAGGTCAAAGGGAATGGAAGAGTCTGCTAGTTCAAATGAATTAAGTTGGGGATGATTAGAAATTGAATCTCAGCTGACAAAATGGGGAAGTAAAATTTCTCTGAAAATATTATTTCCGTAGTTAAAAGGAATTTACATGGATATAAATGACGTTCTGTCACTTAAAAATGCTCCCACAAAAATATACATAAGATTTTCACCTCGAGGCTGAAAATGAGAAAGTTGGACTATATGATGAGTAAGAGCTTATAAATACATAATGCTCTATAGAGAGTTCTGACATCGTGAGATGCTGTCCATCTTTTCCTAATAAAAGCCATAAATTTCTACAGGGTCGTGTAAAGTAAAAGGTTATTTTGAACGTTCTAAATTAGTTTCTGAAAAAGAAGGGCAGGATTTCTGTCTTGTGCCCCTTGAGTTCCCACAATGTATTTATTAAGACAAATACTAGCCACTATGATGAAGTTTATTCTCACTCATGTAAAGTCCAGAATGAGCCATCAAAATAGGTGGTGGAGGTTTGGGTTGGGTACAGAAAAGTGCTGTCCACACAGTGGCTCAGTCATCTTCAGCATGTAACTTCTGTGGCAACCCTGAGTGTCAATTCACTCGACAGAGGAAGACAGAAAGGGTTATTCATCAGAGAGTCTTATCCAGCAGGCCTAGAAAGTAGTGTACACCCGTGTGCCCACATTTAATTGGTAGAATGCAGTCACATGATCACATGTAACTGGAAGGGAGGCTAAAAACATAGTCAGCCTCCCACAGATTGCCACCAATAAATGATATCCCCCCCATAATAAGAGCATCCCATAGATTGTGTCACATCCAGACTTGGAGATTCAGTGACATCCAGCTAACACAGTTTTGGCAGGAAGTGTGATTGCATGCCAAAGTCATTTCCCATACAAAACCAATAAACAAATTTAGTCAAAAGTACTAGTTTACAACATATTATATTCCTAGGGCAATGATAAGACCTACAAATCATAAAAGAAAACATATACCACAATGTCTCCCCATTGGGAGCTTATAGTGAAATTGAACACATTTGACATATTCACTGAAAGATTTGTAAATAATGTTGCATCAGTTCCTAAGGATGTTGCCCTGTCATAGATATGTGCATATTTATAAATTTTTCTAATGTATTTTTCCAGAACATAAGACAGTACAAAGAGTTTAGAGGTAGAAGAGATCCTGCCATCATTTGAATGTCCCCTCCAAAACTCACATTGAAATTTAATTGCCATTGTGACAATATTAAGAAGTGGGACCTTTAAAAGATGATTAATATTGTTATGAGAGTGAGTTAGTTATCATGGGAGTAGGCTCCTAATAAGAAGATACATTTGGTTCCCATTTCCTCTCTCTGTATTGCACACTTCCTTGTCATGCACAGCCATCTGCGGTAGCATGACCCGGCCAGATGCTGATGCATGCTCTTGGACTTTCCAGCCTCCAGAACCATGAGCAAAATAAACTCCAGATTTTTTAATGAGTTACTCTATCTGTGGTATTCTGTTACAGCAGCAGAAAATAGATGAAGAAAGACAATGGTACCAAGAAGTGGGTTTTTGCTATAACAAATACCTGAAAATGTGGAAGCAGCTTTGAAACTGGGTAATGGACAGAGGCTGAAAATAGCTGTGAAAGATATGGACAGATTTTGAAGTGTCTGGTTAGGAAAAGCCTAGATTACTGTAAATAACATGTTAAGGACAATTCTAATGAAGGCTCAGAAGAAAAGGATAGTTGTAGGGGAAATCTGGAACTTCTTAGAGATTACTTATCTGGTTGTGACCAGAACATTGGTCAAGCCCATTCTGATGAGGACCCAGATGAAACTGAGGAACAAAGTATTGGAAACTGAAGTAAAAGAAAATCCTTGCTGTAAAGTAGCAAAAGCCCTGGCTGAATTGGGTACTGGCCTGAGGGTTTTGTGGAATGCAAAACTTAAGAGCAATGAACTAGGATATCTGGCAAAAAAAAAAAAAAAAATTAAGTAGTAAAGCAGTCAAGCAGCTTTGTGGCTACGTTTAACTGCATACAGTAAGAGGGGAGGGAAGAAAACTTATTTAAAGAGAGAATTTATAATTAAAAGGCAAGTAAATGGGAAATACAGAAAATTTTCAGCCATGTGAATAGCGTAAAGATGCCTTCAGGAGAACAAAGGTAGAGTGTGGTCAAGTGATTATCTGCTAAAGAGATTATTATGGGTAGAAGGAGGCAAATGCTATTCATCAAGACCGTGGGAGAAAGACCCCAAAGGCATTTTAGACGTCTTTTGAGGCTGCCCCTCCCGTCACAGGCCCAGAGCCCTAGAGAGGAAAAGTGGTTTCAGGAGATGAACCTGGGGCACCTTTGTTGGGCTCTCTGCCCATGGTCACTTGGAGACTCTGCTCCTCACATTCCAGCACAGCACTCCTTCACATCTCAAGCCACGGCTCAAGTGCGCCCAGGTGTGACTCGACTAGGTGCAAGCAGATACAAGTAGTTAACTTTGGCAGTGTCTGTGTGACGTTAATTCTGCAGGCTCACAGCATGCAGGAGTTATGGAACCACGACTTCCTCCACCTACCATTTGAAGAGTGCTGCTTGGGGACCCAGGCAGAGACCTGCTGCAGAGGCAGAGCCATCTGCTAGGGTAATGCCAAGTGGATTCATGGAAGTGGGACTACCCAAAATACCCCAGAAGCATAGGGCCACCAGCATGCAACTCCAGCCTAGAAAAGCTGCAGGCATGAGATTCCAACCCAGCAAAGCCATAGAGGTCAATCTCCCTCAGGTTTTGGGGGCCTAACCCCCGCCTCGCTGTACCCAGAATATAGGACATGAAGTTTAGGAGATTATTCTCCAGCTTTAGCGCTTAAAATTGTTTTCCCTTTTGGGTTTTGAATTTACTCGAGACCAGTTGTTCCTTTCTTCTTGCCATTTCTCTCTTTTGAAATGAGGGTGTCTAACCTATGCCTGTCCCTTTATTGCACTTTAGAAGCAGATAACTTGTTTTAATTGTGTAGGTTCACAGCTGGAGGGAAAGTTGCCAAAAGATTAATCATGCCTTGAGCCTTGCTGATGTGGATGAGGTTTTGGAGTCTGGACTTTAGAGTCAATGCTGGAACACTTAGGACTTTAGGGGCTGTTGGGATGAAATGAATGTATTTTGTATCGTAAGAAAGCCATGGGTTTGGGGGGGCCGGGGTGGAATACTATGGCTTGAATGTCTCCTCCAATACTCATATTGAAACTTCATTGCCATTGCAATGAAGTTTCAATATGAGTGGGACCTTAAGAGGTGGTTATCTCATGAGGGTTCTGCCTTCAATCATGAACTGATGTCATTACCTTGGGGGAGTAGGTTAGTTGCTGTGAGAGTGAGTTCCTGCTAAAAGGATAAGCTCCACTGGGCATGATGTCTCCTGACTGTGATCCCAGCACTTTGGGAGACAGAGGCAGGAGGATCGCTTGAGGCCAGAAGTTTGAGGCTGCAGTGACTTGTGATGGTGCCACCTCACAGAGTGAGATCTCATCGTAAAAAAAAAAAAAAAAAATTGGCCCTGATATTTTCTCTTTGTCTTGTATTCTCAATTGCCACGTGAAACCTTCCACCACGGGATGACCCTCACTGGATGTCAGCACTATATCTTGGACTTCCCAGCCTCCACAACTATGAGCTGAATAAACTTCTATTTTTTATAAATCACCCAGTCTGTGATACTACATTAACACAGCAGAAAACAAACTAAGAAAGATGCTTAGATGCTAATTTATACCTCATGGTAGCCTGTGAAAAGGTGTGTGAAAATGAAAACAATATCATGAGTCATTGGAAAAGTTCATGGAGAAAATATGACAAGCTGGGCTTCAAAGAATGGATAATTTGTGGGTATTTCGGAGCAGAAATCAGTCTTCAGGGCTGTAAGCACAGGATGTGTGTTAGCCTGGCAGCACAAAGATGCCTCCTGAGACTGCTTTGAAAAGTGTGTAATTCAAGTATGATGAGCTTGCTGTGTGCAGCACTGAGGTTAATCAGGAGCCAGCAGCAGGCAAACCAGACCTGGGTCTCCTCTCATAGACGGCACAGGTATATGCAGGAAGACACTGACTTTGCCTGGGGCCAGACAGTGGGGAGACTTTCCTGAAAACGTGGCATACCTGTAACCTGCAGGCTACATACATAGTTGTTCCTGAGAAAATCGGGTCCATTTCATTCTCGGATAGTAGGGAGCTATAGCAGGTTCTTGAGAATCAAAATAGCACAATGTAGAAATTTTCATTTATGTTCTTAAGTGCATCCAGTGAAGGGGAGAGGAATCTTGAAACATATCTTAAATTGGTCACTAAGAAAATTAGCGAAGGCACCTTGAGCGTTAGGAGAACCAGTCACTGCTGTGATGTGGTCACAAAGGCCCTTAGAATGCCCCCCTTTCCTCCCACAAAATATGCTTCTACTTGAAGAGACTTAAAGTCAGTGAAAGTCTTTTTTTTTTTTTTTTTTTTTTTTTTTTTTTCTGGAAGGAGCGGGTCCCAGGTGTGACGCTCTGAAAAGTCTCCAGCCAGGTCTGGCTTTGAAATCAGGCAGCTGAGAGGAAATCTGCATCTCCATGACACACCGAGCAGCATGGAACCTGGACACTTCCTGAGGGGCTGAATACACATCCCCAGCCCGGTGTCTCTCCCTTCAGAAGGACTGTTTGCCCACCTGAGCCCAGCCAGGCCACCCATTCCCCACTGCTTCGCAGGAGGAACTGAGGACAGCTGCACTCAAAGTGAAGCCAGGAAGCTCCTCGCAGTCTCTCCAGGGGGCTTTGCATCACAAGAGGGACAGTATTTCCTTGACTAGGAAGGCTGTGTTTGTCTGAGGCCCCAGGGAGCTGATGAGGTGATACTATGGGACCTCAGTGCCTCTGGGCCTTGCTGCAGGGCTGCCCGAGGTTGGCCAAAGCTCAGCAAGGCAACACTGAGGGCCCCGGCCTGGGCACAGGGGTAAAGAGCTGCGTTGGTAGGAAATTTGCAGATGTGTCCTGCTGATTGCTTGTAAAAGGTACAAATTAGAGGTCTGCCCCCAGCACCGAAGCCAGAGGCAGTCCATATGCTAGAAGCCATTTCCCTGGGAAACCTTGTCTTTCTTTTTCAATGAGATGAGCCTGTTGCCTGTTGGGGTGCAGCGGGAATGCAGCGGCTTGGGGTGTCCTGCTGTTTGGGAATAGGTTCTTTGCACACGGCTGTGTTCCTCCCTAATCAGAGGTGATGGGGAGGGAGGATTTGCCTTTTCTGAAATCAATCTAGAAATTGTCAGAAACAGAGAAGAAACTAACTAGGACACTTGCCTAGAAGACTTAAAACAAGACAAGATCACAAACACCACAGAAGTCTGCACTTTACGCACTGAGATGGGAAAGGGACAGATGCCAGACACAAAGTGAGGGTGTCGCCAACAGCAAACATGGGAGCTTCACAGGGAGTACAACTTAGCGGTGAAGGAAGGAGTTGTGTGGGGGCTGCAGGCTTGCTCTGGGTGGGCACCCACCCACTGGAGCTGAGAGGACGGCACTCTCCTGGCCCCGCTCCTGTGCTAACTGGTCTAAGAAGCCCGCACTTCTGAGCGGTGCTCAGCAGAGATCCTCAGATCAGAATCCTGGGAGGTGCCATGTACAAGCTGACGTTGGCTCTCACTTTAAAGTGAAAATAAGCCAGGCACAAAAAGGCAACTGTCGCATATTCTCACTTATATGTGGGGGCTAAAAAATTTAAACAAGTGGAAGTTGAGAGTAGAAAAATTGGTAAAAGGTGGAGAAGGGCAAGTGTAGACAAGGAGAGAATGCAGAGAAGTGACATAAGGATACGCACATGCAGGAAGATAGGAGGAAGACACTCCACATCAGATAGCGGAGTAGGATGACTATACTTAGAAAATATATTGTGGCCAGGTGCGGTGGCTCACGCCTGTAATCCCAGCCCTTTGGGAGGCCGAGGCGTGTGGATCATTTGAAGTCAGGAGTTCGAGACCAACCCGACCAACATGCTGAAACATCATCTCAACTAAAAGTACAAAAAACCTAGCCAGGTATGGTGGCAGGCGCCTGTTATCCCAGCTACGTGTGAGGCTGAGGCAGGAGAATCGCTTGAACCTGGGAGGTGGAGGTCGCAGTGAGCTTAGATCGGGCCACTGCACTCCAGTCTGGGCAACAAGAGCAAAACTTTGTTTAAAAAAAAAAAAAAAAAAAAAACAAGAAAAGAAAAAAAAAGAATCTTAGTTCAAAGAAACTATGAAAAGTTTTTATCACAAGTCTTTCTGGGAAGCTGTTTTATTTTGTTTCTAATCAGTTAACATTATCTTTCTGGTAATTTTTTGGGAAAGTCTGGTGTCACTGGATGCCTCTTGACATCCATTGAGGCTTATTTCTCAAACTCCTGTGCTCTGGTGCTCCACCTACCTCGGCCTCCCAAAGTGCTGAGATTGCAGGGATGAGCCACCGTACCTGGCCAGTGAGTCTTGTTTCTGATGACGATGAGGTGTTCGGAGGGAACGTGGTGCACTGTGTCTATCAAGTCCACCAAAGCCTCCAGAGAAACAGACAAAAATAGAGACGGTTAGGCCTGAAAACAAAGCACTGAGAGAATCATCAGATCCTCCTGCTTTCTGCAGCCACCTTTTCAAATGAAGTCTAGAGATCTGTCCAGATGAATTCAATTAATTGTCAGCGGAAGGACAGGACTAGCAGCCACCTCTCTTGGTGCTGTGATTTTTGTCCTTTTGGTCCAGAGCAGACACTGTTGGTGAATCTGGTAACATGAACCACAGAGTTGATTCTGTGGACTCTGAAACCTCAATCTTGTGGGGAAAGGCAGGGGGATATTCTGAAGGTGCAGATGCTGTTGCCTTCTGGATTCACACCTGTGGATGCTGCCTGCCTATGAAAGAAGGGGAGCTTCTGCATGGCAGTGGCCTGAACACAGAGATGACGTAGGACAATGTGTTGTCTGCCATTTTATTTAAGGAACCAGAAAGCAAACTGATGAGCCACCGTCTTAAACATCACTAAACCTGTGATTTCAACACTTCTATAAAATCCCTTCGAATTATCTGACATTGATCTTGCACCCACTAAACACTTAGACTTTTCAATGTTTATTGGAAATTTCAGTATTTGAGACTCAGTCATCTTGTCCTTAAAAACTAAGTTGGGAAAACATAAGTCATGGCTGTGAAGAATGTGGAATGCCTTTTGCAAAGGCTGCCATTGATTCCAGCCACCTTGTGATGGCCTTTACCTCCACGGTCTTTGCAAAGTATTTTCTGAATGTCCGTCCCACACGTGAATAGTCACAGAGGTCTCCCAAATGAATTTATGTGTGAGATTAAAATATGATCATGGATCTGAGAATGTACTTTGAAAAATACTGATAGAGCTACGTGCTTAGGGAAAGATTTTTAGACAACTTAAGTCCTGTGTTCTTTGCTCCCCTAAGTGTGACATTTTTTTAGAATATTTTGTTGTATTCTGGGATTTTTCTTGAAATTATATTCGATTAGGAGCATAACAAGCTAAGGGCTGACATAGCACCCTTCCTAATAGAGTCAATCATTTGTTGACTGTTTCCAATTAGCAGCTCCTCCAGGACCCTCTTTAGAATTTGATTTGCTCCCTGAGTGTCAATGATTTTTCACAGCAACCCCCAGAGAGAAGGCAGAGAGAAAGAAGTCCTCACTCATGGTTTCAAAATTATTGAGAATCAAGGCTCCTTTTAAGTCAAAACACTTACAGTCATATTTTTAGCAATCATTGAAGAAAGGGAAAATGCTATTATGAATTCTGTAACATTTTCAAATACATCTGAATTTTACAAATCTGCTTTAACAGAATGCCTGCTCTCATTTCAAAAACAGTGCATAACCGATTTGATCAATTTTAACACATTTTCTCATTTTACACTTTAACATTTGTAGTATCAGTATGTTTTGAAAATCGATGATCTTAGTCATTGTGCCTATGATTTAATGTCAGTGTTTATTTTCTAGTGGTACGTAAATAATGGTGGGCTTTACAATCAATGGTATCTTAAATTTGATGAAATACCTCTTGAGCAGAAAGCTTAGTGATTACTCAGCCCACAGGGCACACGTGGTAGCCTGATTCCCAGACTCCCCAGAATCATTCCACCTCTCCCCAGCGATCTTCTCTGCCCCGTAGGCTGGGGAATTGCTTTGATGTATCCTATAATTTATATGAACCAAGTTGTCCCTGGGTATAAAATGTAACAAAATAAATAGTCCTGCTCTCAGTGGGGATGTGTGCATCTGGTGGATTTCTCACTTGCTGCTGAGGAGACTCTTCAGTTTCAGGTTGGGTTGTGTAAACACCAAGCATGGTGCCCAAGTCCCAAGAAATACGTCCAGAGTTTCTCCCAATTCCAGCAAAGACAGAGCTAGCCTTTAGATGAATCCATGGCCAGAATGTCCTTACAGAACCCCCTATGAACCCGGTACAATGTTCCAAAAAGTATTAAACCAAGTAATAAACGGAATCCAAGAATTTATCACTTATTGAAGCATTTGGAGAATATAATAATACACTGTGAGAGCCCACTTAGAGCGTTCCGGAAATCTCAGAGCGGAGAGTGGAAGATTATTTAAACTGAGATAAGCATGAGAGAGTTTGAGCCAGATGTTGAAGGATGGAGTTCAAGTTCACATAAAAGAAAATTCTGCCTGTATCCCATTAAGTAGATGTGAACCATAATTTTAAAAACACTGGTTAATTGAACATCCTCCACCTTCTGGGTCCCTTATGTTTAAGATCTGATATTCATGACCCTGTAGTCCCATTTTACAGTGGTTATATCCCTTCCCCAGGGTTGCAGAGTCTATAAGTTACCCAGTATCTGGCCCACCCCAGAGTCTATGATTGTCATAACCCCAGACAGCCCCCGAGGAAGACAGGTAGGAGTCCAATAAGTAACAAGGAGGGAGGCATTTCCAGAGGGAGAAAGGGAAGCAAAGACTCACGTGCACCTGCTCAGGTCAGTTTCTAACGTGTTGCCTTGGGCGAGTGAGTTAGCCCTTCTTAGCCTCAGTTTCCTCACTGGTAAAATAGAGACACAATGGCTTGTCTTGCTTTATTCATCCACATAGCAAACCTGATAATTAAAAAAACAAAGCATAGTACGAGGCAATGGCAGGCATCAACAAAGCACAATCATCTATTACTGTCATTATTATACTTGCTGTGGTTAGTCTTGGAGTGCTTTTTAAGAAAACAAGCTGGGCCGGGCGCAGTGGCTCACACCTGTAATGCCAGCACTTTGGGAGGCCGAGGCTGGTGGATCACGAGTTCAAGAGATCGAGATCATCCTGGTCAACATGGTGAAACCCTGTCTCTACTAAAAATACAAAAAATTAGCTGGGCATGGTGGTGTGTGCCTGTAATCCCAGCTACTTAGGAGGTGGAGGCAGGAGAATTGCCTGAACCCAGGAGGCGGAGGTTGCGGTGAGCCGAGAACGTGCTATTGCACTCCAGCCTGGGTAACAAGAGCAAAACTCCGTCTCAAAAAAAAAAAAAAAAAAAAAATGGAAAACAAGCTGGAAAGTCCTGGAAGATGTCAGCCAACTCCCCTTTCCAATACACCCTCTTATCTCCACGCATCTCTTCTTGTCTCTGCAACCATTTCCAGATACGCTTCTAAGCCAGTGAGTCCTGAGAAATCTCAACCAAGAAAGACTCTAAATATCCCTCAGGTGGTCTTTCCTTGTTGGATTTGGTTTCCATTTGTTTTCTAATTGTTCTTTAGCTGCCGGAGTCCAGATATGAAAAATAACCCTTCATATAGAGATGAGAAAAAAAGAACTTTGTAGTTAGAGCTCCAAGCCCTCATTTCTCATCCCAGTTCTGGTATAAATTCCAGAACTGGCCCCCACACTTGCAGGCTGTCCAAATTACTCCTGTAGGGAGGACAGAAAGGGAAGTATCAGTCAGGGGGGATCAGAGGTCTCCAGGTCTGAATCTGTGCGCTCTGAGCTGTAACATCACCACACACTCTGCTGATCACAGATGGACCCACAAGGCTGGTGCTTAAAAAAGGCCCTGGAACAACTAAGGAGGAACTGATATGCTTGCCCCTGGGAAGCTGGGCTAATGCATTTAGGCTAAATGAGTTTTATGATCTAGCTGTTATCCGTTTCTGTTTAAAAATGACAGCCACACCATTTGCAATAGCTAAGATATGGAATCAACCTAAATATCTATCCAGAGATGAATAGATAAAGAAAATGTGGTATATATACACAGTGGAATACTATTCAGCCATAAAAACGAATGAAATCCTATCTTTTCCAGCAACATGAATTATCCTGGACAACATTATGCTAAGCGAAATAAGCCAGGCATAGACAGACACATAGTGCATGTTCTTATTTAAATGTGGAAACTAAAAATTGAGCTCATAGAGGTAAAGAAAACTACAGACTTATGAAGCATGGAAAATGCTTCACAGGTATAGGAGACATTGCTCCCATAGGAGGTCTGGGTTTCCTCTCACCTAGTGGGTGACAATAGTGGCTGCCCATTCAAATCATGGGGAGGGGAGAGCATCTTGAAAACCCATGGTGTCAGCTCCACTCTCATGAGTCTCTAAGGAAAATAATATTTAAAAAAGAAATCTACAGTGCCAGGTCTTTTTTTAAAGAAAAAAAGGAAAAGTCTAGCAACACCAGTGTTCACAGCAGGATCACTCACAATAACCAAAAGATAAACGCAACTCGTGTTTATCTATCAACGGATGAATGGATATGCAAAATGTGGTCTCTCCACACAATGGAATATTATACAGCCTTAAAAAGGAAGGAAGTTCTCACATGTTACAATATGAATGAACCTTGAGGACATCACACTAAGTGATATAAACCAGTCACAAAAGAACAAATACTGTATGATCCCACTTACTTGAGGTACCTAGAGCAATCAAATTCATAGAGACAGAGAGTAGAAGGGTGGGTGCTGGGGTGGAGGGAGGGGAAGTGATGAGCTGTGGTCTAAGGGTTACAGAGTTTTGGTTTTGCAAGATAAAAAAGTTCTAGAAATGAAAGGTGATGTTGTGAATGTACTTTATGTCACTGAACTGTACATTTAAAATGGTTAAGATAATAGGTTTTGTTGTATATTTTAACACACAATGAAAAAGATGATAATTCTTGTGCAGGCCTGTGCCTTTCTGCTTTTGTTTTACCAGCTGCTCCAACAACATCAACATTTACATGGAAGGACATCTGATCGTTCTGAAGAATAAGAGTTGGAACCCAGGGATTCAGATAAGAACTTTGCTATGAATTATTTGTAAGACTCCATTTAGCTTACTTATGGTTATATGAATAAGAAGCTGAAAGGAATTATGATAATATTAAAACGATTCAATTGGTTTAAAGAGAAATGTACTCCTTTTTGTGTTAATAAAATTGTAATTTAAATGCTTAAATAATTTAAATGTCTAAAAATACACAATTATTTGGATAATGCAGGAAAAATGACCTGACTCACCATCTAGATCCAAAACCATATCGAAACACAGCTGAGCCACAGCCTCCTGCAGTCAAACTGGCATTTACTAGAGTTGTGTTTTCCAAGACAACTCGAGGTAGAGGAGCCGGTGACCCGCTCAAAAAATTCTTTCATCTACATCATTGTAAAAAGCACATGAAAACACCTGGGAAGAATGGAAGGGGCCAGAGAGGTGACCCATTTGCATAAAATAAACTTCAGCTGACAAAATACAGGTAATCAAACAGGAAAATGCAAATTGCTCATTAGCTTCTCAGAGTCAATGAACCTGGCCATGAAGATTCAACCTACCAAAAAGAGTTTATCCGCAGCTCCCCAGGTGGCCTCAAAACCACCATGGTAGTCATAGTCCTCCACATGGAGGACACAGGAGAAAGTGGCAGAAACCTTTCAACCCAAACTCCTTTGCACGTGGGTAGGCACGCTAGGGCTGCTGGGCCCACCCAGGCCACCACGGGAGGGTGTTTCCAGAGCTGAGGGCAACGCTTTCTTAAAATGTTCAGAAAAACCAAAGACACAGCATTCACGTGTTTGAGTGCAAGTTGCGTGTGAGTGTGTGAATGCATTGGTGAGAACATGTGTGTGAGGGCCTGTATGTGAAGAAATGTGCTTACAAATGTTGATGTGGGTGTGGGGGTGTGTATGAGGGTGAGAATGTGTGCACATGTGTGTTAGTGTATGTGGGAGTGGGTGTCAGTCTCTGAAGTAAGCATTTATGTGCAGTGCTGATGAGTGTGTGTGCATGTGTGAACACACAAGTATATGAATGCTCCACATCTAGGAACATGTGTGTATACTTGCCCATGTTTTTAGATTTATATGCAAATGTGTGTGAGTGTGCATGTTGTATATGTATGTGAATGTGTGTGCATATCGGTATGTATCTATGTGCATGTGTGTGCATGTATGAATATGTATATACCTGTGTGAAAATGCATATGTTTGTAAATTTGTGTGTATATCTGTGTGAATACAGATGTGTGTGAATGTGTGCATATCTGCATGTGTCTATATGTGTGCATGTGTGTGCATGTATGAATAGGTATATACCTATGTGAAAATGCATATGTTTGTAAATTTGTGTGTATATCTGTGTGAACATAGATGTGTGTGAATTTGTGTGTGTATGTGTTTATATGTGTGAATGTGTGTGCATATCTGCATGTGTCTATATGTGTGCATGTGTGTGCATGTATGCATGTGTATATCTGTGTTTGCACATGTATGTCTTTGTGTAAATTTGTGTGTATATCTGTGTGTGAGCATGTGCATGTGCACAAATGTGTATATATCTATGTGCATGTGTTTGTAAGTATGTGCCTATCTGTGTGCATTTGTGGGCATGTGTGTATATCTGTGTGAGCGTGTGCATGTGTGTAGATTTGTATACATCTGTGTGTGTGGATGTGTGCCTGTGTGCATGTGTTTATATCTGTGAGTGAGCCTGACGTGTGTGTGCATGTGCATATGCACATCAGGCCTTCTCTCAGGCTCCCCAGCAGCGAGGAGAATGTGAGGCTGCCGCTGCCTCTGTCACTGTGCGTCTCATTCATCATAGACGCATGTAAGACCCTTTTGTCCCCTTTCTTTCCAATCTGAAAGCAACTCTTGAAGTGTAACGGGGTTTGTTTAGAGACTGTCCCTCTCCTTAGGTGAGTCCTATTTGAACTTGTGAACAGCAGGCGGTGGACAAGATGTACAGCCCTAGGCTTTAAAATAGCTGTGCACATTTTCCCCCGCCCGCGAGACACAATTCCAGCCCTGTGGCCTCTCAGATTCATTCTCAGGTAAACACCCAATGACAGGCCACAAGCTGGAGACCAACCGGCATGGTCACAGCTGTGCCACATCACGGTGCACCCCGACACCGGGCCTGCACAAGAATGTTTGCCGTCACCCCAGGCTGTAGGCAGCAAATATTTTCCATAGCTCACCAAAGAGAAAGGTTTCATAGAGAGTTTCTCCTGGATCAGTTATGCTGGACTCTGTAGGGACCTTGTTCCAGAATTTATGAGCTACGTGTATGAATTCTCTTGAAAACATTAAATTGAATTTTTAGTGCTGGATCTTACTTAATCTGATACCATAAACTTCTTAAAGCTTGTAAAACGCCTACAATCCTAAAAAAGCAGCAGTTCGTTGCAGAGAAAGATGAGGCCTTCGGGCTGGCAAACAAAGTGTGAGGGGCATTCAGGCGCCCAGCAGCTGTTTATAGGCCAGTGACTCATGTGCGGCAGAGGGGTGGCCTTTTCCCATGTCCCTCGGGCAGAAAACTCTTTGCAGCCAGGCTGTTTCCACGAGGGGACGGGAGCAGGCTGCAGGCTCAGGCTGCCCTGGTGGAGGTCAGACTTGGGACTGCGGGGGGCCCATTCTCCACCCCTGCACGGTGAGTCATTTGGGTCCCTCTTAGCATGTGGGCTTCGGGGTGGGACTCACCAGAAAACCTCAATGGGAAAAACAAAACACCCTCCTGGACTTCCAGTTTCTGGTTCCAATCCAACTTGTGAAAGAATCTGGGAAGGTAAATGGCAGAAGGGACCTACCCTCCATCCTTGAACTTGGCACAGCCAGCGCCCTGGGACTGGCACCAGCCAGTTCAACTCTTGGCAAGAGGAGCAGCTTCAGCTCCAGGGAAATGAATTTTCTGTAAGAGCAAAACATATTAAAATGAAGTGAGGTTCCTGAATGTTGAACTGAGACTGCGATACACGCATGCGGAGAAAGGGGAGGAGTCGGTCTCACAGTGCAGGAGTTGTAAGCCCAGCCTGGGAGCGGAGCGCCAAAACAGCCCCTCCCCAGTCTGGTGCCATCCATCCGGAGGAGATCAGAAGGCAGGGCTTCGAAATAGAGCTTCTGGGGATCTGCTTCCTCCTTCTAAAGGCAGATGGGGTCCAGGGAGAAAGCCTGGACTCCTCTGTCGGGAAAACCAGGGTTCCATTCCTGTCGCCTGTGTGCTTTGGGAATTGCGGTCAGAATCTCTGACTGAGTCCCCTCCACATGCAAGAGGAGGGAGAGGGTTTGAGCGTCTGTTCCATGGATGTCACGAGGAGCACAGAAGGGAGGCCATGGAGCCCCAGCACTGCGACAGGCACCGAGGGAAAACCGATGGCATCAGGTCTCCTACTGAACACGAAGTCTGACATTTGTGCTGCTTCGTCTGTCCCTGTCTCCCGACAAGAGATGCTAAAATAAAGCGGGAGGCAACGCACTCATTCACTCAAACATCGTTCTTCACCCGTGCTGTGTGCACCAGGATGCCACGTGCCAAAAATGAAACAATGGAGAAGCCATTTCCAGGCCCTGCAGGAAAAAAAAAAAAAAAAAAAAAAAGAGGATTGTCGTTCTTGCTATGTTGCAGAGTACAATGTGGCCTGGGGACCCGGAAGTGGGAGCAGTTTCCCAAAACTCTAGGGAGGTGCATCTCGCTCACCTCCTGTTGAGATTCCTAGGCAGGGTTGGAAGTGGCATTTTTCAGAGACAGCTGCATTCTTACCTCTCCTTCCACACACTGCCCTTCCAATGCAACGCCACCTCATGAGAGGTGGGGGCCTATGTTTCCTTCCTCTACCCCTGGCACACCCGTGTAACTATCCTGATACATAGAATGTGCCGAAGTGACGATGCATGGCTCCTGACATTAGATTACACAAAGTGATATTTCCACCTGGACGGCTTTCCCTGGAGACCCCCACATTGGGAGCCCTGAGCCTTCAGGGAACAAGCCTCCCTACCTTGAGGCTGCCATACTGAGAGACCACCTGGAGACAGACATGCCCTGGGAGCCCCCGTTGTTCCAGCTCCTCTCTGTGTGAATCTCCACAGTGCTGGTCCTAGCCATGCAAGGGAGAGCAGATGATTCCAGCCGAGACTTGCATCTTCCATGTGAGGCCCTGGCATTGCAGAGCAGAGAGCAGCCAACTCCACTGTACTCTGTCTAAGTCAACTTACAGGCTCTGGAAGTTTAATAGATACCATGTTTGTTTTAAGCCACTGAGTTTGGATGTGGGTGGTTACATGACCAGAGTAAGTGGAGCAGGCAGTGGCATGAGATCTTTTCCAAAGGATGTATTTGCATGTGGGGCTGAGCAGTGGAGATGTCTTGGCTGGCAGAGGTACAAGTTTGGTCTTTTGTATTGTTAAAATGATCATACTGCCCAAAGCATTGTACAGACTTAATGCTATTCCTAACAAACTACTGGTGACATTTTTCACAGAATTGGAAAAAGCTAACCCAAAGTCAGTATAGAACCAGAAAGAGCCTGAATACCTAAAGTAATCCAAAGCCAAAAAAAAAAAAAAAACAAAAAAAAACAAAAAAAAAACCCACACACACACAACTGGAAGTATCACATTATATAATCTCAAACTATACTACAAGGCTATAATAACCAAAACAGCATGGTTCCAGTACAAAAATAGACACATCAACCAACGAAACAGAGTAGAGAGCCAAGAAATGAAGCCACACACCTACAACTATCTGATCTTTGACAAAGCTAACAAAAACGAGCAATAGTGAAGGGATTCCCTATTCAATAAATGGTGGTGGGATAACTAGCTAGCCATATGCAGAAGATTGAAACAGGACCCCTTACTTACACTATGTACAAAAATCAACTCAAGATGGATTAAAGACTTAAATGTAAAACCGAAAACTAAAAAGAAACCCTTGAAGAACACCAAGGAAAACCATAGACCCTAGGAAAGATTTTATGATGAACGTGCCAGAAGCAGTTGCAACAAAAACCAAAAATTGACAAATGCTACCTAATGAAACTACAGAGTTTCTGCACAGCAAAACAAACTATTAACAGAGTAAACAGACAACACACAGAATGGGAGAAAGCATTTGCAAACTATGCATCTGACAAAGGTCTAATATCCAGCATCTATGAAGAACTTAAGCAACTTAACAAGCAAAATAACAAACAACGCCATTAAAAAGTGGGCAAAGGACATGGACAGACAGGTTTCTCCTTTTCAAACAAAAATGCACACACACAGCCAACAAGCATATGAAAGAAATCCTCAACACTACTAATCATTAGAGAAATGCAAGTCATAACTGCAATGAGACAGCATCTCACACTAGTCAGAATGGTTATTGTTAAAAATTTAAAATACTGGTGAGGTTGTGGAGAAAAGGGAATGCTTATACACTGTTGACGAGAATGAAAATTAGTTCAACCACTATGGGGAGCAGTTTGTTGATTTCTCAAAGAACATAAAACTGAACTGTCACTCTACCTAGCCATCTCATTACTGAGTATATACCCAAAGGAACATGAATTGTTCTACCATAAAGAAACATGCATGTGTATGTTCATCACAGCACTATCCCCAATAGAAATACATGGAATCAACCTAGAGGCCCATAAATGTTATCCTGGATTTTAAAAATGTGGTACACATGCACTGTGGAATAGTATGCAGCCATAAAAAATAAGGAGATAGTGTCCTTTGCAGCAACGTGGATTGAGCTGGAGGCCACTATCCTAAATGAACTAATGCAGGAACAGAAAACCAAACACTGCATGTACTCACTTATAAGTGGGAACTAAACATTGAATATACATGGACTCAAAGAAGGAATCAATAGACACTGAGGCCTACTTGGGGGTGGGAGAGAAGGGTGAAGAGCACTTTATTTCTGCCTTCATTTCCTTATTTATCCAGTAGTCACTGAGGAGCAGGTTGCTCAGTTTCCATGTAGTTGTGCAGTTTTGTGTGAGTTTCTTAGTCCTGAGTTCTAATTTGATTGCACTGTGGAACAATAATCAAAACAGCATGGTACTGCTACCAAAACAGAGATACAGACCAATGGAACAGAGCAGAGACTTCAGAATTAATGGCACACACTTACAACCATCTGATCTTTGACAAACCTGACAAAAACAAGCAATGGAGAAAGGATCCCCTGTTTAATAAAATGTGTTGGGAAAACTGTCTAGCCATGTGCAGAAAGCTGAAACTGGATCCATTCCTTACACCTTATACAAAAATTAACTCCAGATGGATGATTCAAACATAAGATTTGACACCACAAAAACCCTAGAAGAAAACATAGGCAATATCATTCAGAACATAGGCATAAGCAAGGACTTTATGACTACAACACCAAAAGCAATGGCGACAAAAGCCAAAATAGACAAATGGGATCTACTTAAACTTAAGAGCTTCCGCACAGCAAAAGCAACCATCGTTAGAGTGAGCAGGCAACCAACAGAATGGGAAAAAGTTTTTGCAAGCTACCAATCTGACAAAGGGCTAATATTCAGAATCTACAAAGAACATAAACAAATTTACAAGAAAAAAACAAACAACCCCATCAAAAAGTGGGTGAAGGATATGAACAGGCACTTTTCAAAAGAAGACATTTATGTGGCCAACAAACATATGATAAGATGCTCATCCTCACTGGTCATTAGAGAAATGCAAATCAAAACCACATCGAGATACCATCTCATGCCAGTTAGAACAGCAATCATTAAAAAATCTGGAGACAAGAGATGCTGGAGAGGATGTGAAGAAATAGGAACACTTTTACACTGTTGATAGGAGTGTAAATTAGTTCAACCACTGTGGAAGACAGTGTGGCAATTCCTCAAGGACCTAGAAATAGAAATTCCACTTGACCCAGCAATCCCATTACTGGGTATATATCCAAAGGATTACAAATCATTCTATTATAAAGACACAAGCTCACATATGTTCATTGTGGCACTGTTTACAATAGCAAAGACCTGGAACCAACCCAAATGCCCATCAAGGATAGACTGGATAAAGAAAATGTAGCACATATAGACCATGGAATACTATGCGGCCATAAAAAAGGATGAGTTCATGTCCTTTGCAGGGACATGGATGAATCTGGAAACCATCTTTCTCAGTAAACTGACACAAGAACAGAAAAACAAACACTACATATTCTCATTCGTAAGTGGGTGTTGAACAATGAGAACACATGGACACAGGGAAGGGAACACCACACACTGGGGTCTGGTAGGGGTTCAGGGGCTAAGGGAATGATAGCAGGGGGTAGAGAGGTTGGGGAGAGATAACATTAGGAGAAATACCTACTGTAGGTGAAGGGGGGATGGAGGCAGCAAACCACCATGGCATGTGTATAACTGTGTAACAATCCTGCAAGTTCTGTACCCCAGAACTTAAAGTATAAAAAAATTGGGGAACATTGATTTAAATCCCTAGCAGCAAAAGAAAGGGGAAACTTCAAAAAACAGTATAAGTTTCATAATTTAACCAGGCTTATAGTTAAATAGATCATATTTTTCTAATACAGATATATCTAAGATATAATTGTTCTATTGCCTGTACTCCAGGGAAAGGCTGGGAGGGAAGGGTTGGGGTGAAGAATGAGAGGTAGTGACTTTCCCTGAATTGTAACATTTATCTCCTGGTTCTCCATCTGAATCATTTCTTCCTCTTCCTGTTTGCCACAATCTAGCAAAGACATATAGGATGACTATGTGAGGGAAGATGCTGAGGAGCTGAGAGTTTTAAAAATACAGTCTGGCCAGGTGTGATGGCTCATGCCTATAATCCCTGCACTTTGGGAGGTTGAGGCGGGTGGATCACCTGTGGTCAGGAGTTCGAAACCAGCCTGGCCAACATAGTGAAACCCTGTCTCTACTAAAAATAGAAACAATTAACTGGGGGTGGCGGCGCATGCCTGTAATCCCAGCTACTCAGGAAGTTGAGGCAGGAGAATCGCTTGAACAATTCTCCTGTCTCTGGGAGACAGAGGTTGCAGTGAGCTGAGACTGCATCACTGCACTCCAGCCTGGGCAAAAAGAGCAAAATTCCATCTCAAAATAAAATAAAATGAAATATAAAAAAATAAAACTACAATCTAAGAAAATGAACAAAGCCTAATTTGGTTCTTTAGCAGATTAATAAAACTGATAAATTCCTAGGCATAGTGATCAAAAGTAAAAAAGATAAAAAACCAATCCAATGTCAAAACAACAACAAAAGTGATATGACTACAGACATTTAAAAGATAAGCAGCTATTATAAACAACTTTTACTCATATATTTGACAATTTAGATGAAATGGGCAGATTTATTGAGAAATGTTAAGGTTTAAAAGCTGATACAAGAAGAAGTTTAAAAATTGAAGACTTCTTTATCTTTTAAAAAATTGTACTCATTATTAGAAAGTCATCTATTAAAAAAACACCAGGTCTACACTGTTTCACAAGTGAATTCTTCCAAAATTTAAGAAAGAAATAAAATAGATGAAAAATCTTTCAGAGAAAGTGTGCTTAATGTTACTTCGTTTCAAACTAATGTAAATATCTAAACTTTCTTGCTGCTATCTTCCTTCTACACCTCCACGGAATCAGAAATCATTTTGTTATGGCCACACAGCTTGATGTTTTTCTGTTATCCCTCTTTGACCTTCCCTCTGTAGTCCTAAACGGATGCACTCCCTTTTGCTTATTGATTCTGCACTCTTCCTCAATTCCATGCAGCCATCCCTGTTTCAGTCCTTGTCACACCCTCATTTCAGCTCCTGGCTAAAAGTGGATTGAGTTTATGACCTCTTCACTAACAAGGGCAATAAAAATAAAATGAAAGGAAAAAACAAGCCTGATTTATCCTTCCAAATTAATCAAATTTCAAAAAATATTTTTCCATAATGACTCATAGATATGTATAATTTAAAACGTTATTTCATTTAACAAAGGCCATGTGTGTTCTTCTGTGCTGCTTCATAATTGTCATAATTATTTTATCTGTGAGAATAAGATTCCAATTTTTACCTTTCAGGTATAGCATCTCAAACGCTTTCACTGTTTCCTGAGCACTGTTTCCTGTTCTGTTATGCTTTGGGGAAGAATGTTCTTCATTCTCCAGCCTTATTTTCTTATTTATTTAAATTATTCACAGTACGAATTTATAAAATGTATTAATGTACATGATTTGATTTGGCTGTGCCCCCACCCAAATCTCATCATGAATTCCCACATACTGTGGGAGGGACCCAGTGGGAGGTAATTGAATCATGGGGGCAGGTCTTTTTTGTGTTGTTCTTGTGATAGTAAGTCTCACAAGATCTGATGGTTATTATAAGGGGTAGTTTTCCTGCACAAGCTCTCTTCTCTTGTCTGCTGCCATGTGAGATGTGTCTTTCACCTTCCACCACAATTGTGAGGCTTCTCCAGCCACATGAAACTGTGATTTCTCCATTAAACCTCTTTGCCCTTCTCAGGTATGCCTTTATCAGCAGCATGAAAACAGACTAATATGATAAGTTGGTATCAGTAAAGTGGGGCATTATTGAAAAGATATCCCAAAATGTGGAAGCAACTTTGGAACTGGGTAACAGGCACAGGTTGGAATAGTTTTGAGGGCTCAGAAGAAGAAGGGAAAATGTGGAAAAGTTTGAAACTTCCTAGAGACTTGTAGAATGGCTTTGACCAAAAGCCTGATAATGATATGGACAATAAGGTCCAGGATGAGGTGGTCACAGTCTCAGATGATGGTCCCAGATGGAGA
Organism: Saimiri boliviensis; assembly: GCF_048565385.1. Taxonomy (NCBI): domain Eukaryota; kingdom Metazoa; phylum Chordata; class Mammalia; order Primates; family Cebidae; genus Saimiri; species Saimiri boliviensis. The sequence continues at coordinate 74,808,580 of NC_133457.1, forward strand.
TGAGGAACTTGTTGGGAACTGAAGCAAAGGTGAGTCTTGTTATGTTTTAGCAAAGAGAGTGGTGGCCTTTTGCCCCTGCCCTAGAGATATGTGGAACTTTGTACTTGAGAGAGATGATTTAGAGCACCAGGCAGAAAAAATTTCTAAGCAGCAAAGCATTCAAGAGGTGACTTGGGTACTGTTAAAAGCATTCAGTTTTATAAAAGAAGCAGAGCACAGAAGTTTGGAAAATTTGCAGCCTGGCAGCATGATAGCAAAGAAATACCCATTTTCTGAGGAGAAATTCAAGCCAGCTGCAGAAATTTGTATAAGTAACTAGAAGCTGAATGTTAATCCCCAAGACAATGGGGAAAATATCTTCAGGGCATGTCAGAGGCCTTCACAGCAGCCCCTCCCATCACAGGCCCAGAGGCCTAGGAGATAATGGTTTTGTGGGCCAGGCCCAGGGTTCCTGTGCTGTGTGCAGCCTAGGGACTTGGTGCCCTGTGTCCCAGTCACTCTAGCTGTGGCTGAAAGGGGCCAATATAGAGCTCAGACCAAGACTTTAGAGGGTGCAAGCCCTGAACCTTGGCAACTTCCGTGTGGCATTGAGCCTGCGGGTGCACAGAAGTCAAGAATTGGAGTTTGGGAACCTCTGTCTAGATTTCCGAGGCTGTGTGGAAACTCCTGGATGCCCAGGCAGAAGTTTGCTGCAGGGGTGGGGCCCTCATGAAGAACCTCTGCTAGAGCAGTGCAGAAAGGAAACGTGGGGTCAGAGCCCCCACACAGAATTCCTAGGAGGGCACTGCCTAGTAGAATTATGAGAAGAGGGCCACCATTCTCCACATCTCAGACTGGTAGATCCACTGACAGCTTGCACTGTGAGCCTGGACAAGCCACAGGCAGTCAACAGCAGTCCATGAAAGCAGCCAGGAAGGAGTCTGTACCCTTCAAAGTCGCATGGGTAGAGCTGCCCGAGACCATGGGAACCCACCTTTTTCATCAGTGTGACATGAGTGTGAGATATGGAGGCAAAGGACATCATGTTGGAACTTTAAGATTTTACTACCCTGCTGGATTTTGGACTTGCATGGGGCCTGTAACTCCCTTTTTTTGGCCAATATCTCCCATTTGAAATGGCTGTATTTATCCAATTCCTGTACCCCATTGTATCTGGGAAGTAACTAACTTGCTTTTGATTTTTCAGGCTCATAGGTGAAAGAAATGTGCCTTGTCTCAGATGAGACTTTGGACTGCAGGTTTTGAGTTAATGCTTAAATGAGTTAAAATTTTGCTGGACTGTTGAGAAGACATAATTGTATTGAAATGTCAGGACATGAGATTTGAGAGGTGCCAGGGGTGGAATGATATGGTTTGGCTGTGTCCCCACCAAAATCTCATCTTGAATTCCCAGTCTTGTGGGAAGGACCTAGTGGGAAGTAAATGAATCATGGGGCATAGAATCTTTCCTGTGCTGTTTTCATGACAGAAGTCTCACAAGATCTGATGGTTGTTATAAGGAGGAGTTTTCTTTCACAAGCTCTCTTTTCTTGTCTGCCACCACGAGAAATGTGCCTTCACCTTCCACCATGACTGTGAGGCTTTCCTGGCCACGTGGAACTGTGATTTCTCCATTAAACCTCTTTCCTTTGTAAATTGCCCAGTCTCAGGTATGTCTTTATCAGCAGCATGAAAACAGACTAATACAGTACACAAAAGTGTACTTTTCTAAATTTTTCCTGCAGAAAAATACACAGATGTCAAAGTATATTTATTGCACCATTTTACAGTTACCTCAACAGCTACTGGCAACAAACTGAATGCCCACTAACATAGAATTGTTTAAACAAATTTAAATGACACAAATATTCTCAATTTTGATTCATAGTTTAGCAGCAGTTCACAGTGTAGCCTCACCACAGATGGCTAAATATATAGTATATTCCACACAATGCAATGTTTTTAGAAATAATGAGATCTATCACAAAATGCCAAAATGAAAAGAGGCCAATTTCATGTTTTAAGTTGGAAGAATACAAGGCACAATTAGTTTATCAAAAGTGTCTCATTTTAATCTGAGATAGTTGCCGATAAAGAGTTGTTTGTTTCACACGTTATAAATTTCTGCAGCTTTGTTTTGATTTTACAACTAGAATGTGTAATATCTATAATCAAGAAATACATAAAGAAAAAGATACTTAAAATGTACATGTAGAATTAGAATAAAGACTCCACAATTCCACCATATTCTAGGTATAGATGTCAAAATTAAGTCATTTGCAAGAAGCAAAATCTCTTGTAATCCTGAGTCATAACTAGGAATCATTTCTGAAAGTCTGGATGCATTCAATGACTCAATAAATATTTATTGAGCTAATGCTGTGGGCGGGGCAGTGAAAAAAGATCTCTCATCTCATGAGTTGACATTCTACTCTGTGAAAACAGACAACAAACATGAACACAAATAAGTAAGTAAAGTGATTGGAAACCATATATTAGAGACGAATGCTCAGATAAAAATACACATAGTGAGAAGATACTGAAAAAGGGAGGGACACATTGGACAGTTGGAGAGGTCTCTGCAAGGGCAGCTGGTGAGCTGGCACCTGGAGGGTGGGAATGAGCCACGTGAAGACCCAGGCAGGGGCATTCTAGGCAGTAGGCATCAAAGGTGAAAGTCTTCATGAGGGATGGTTCTTCTAGAATTTATGTGACACCAAGAAGTCAGTGTTACAAGATAAATATATACTTTGTGATTTCTAGGACATAGCAACTTCCCAAACCTATGTTTCTGGAAAAGACAAAACAGTTATGAAAAGCCATGAGAGCACGAGGGTTGAAGTATGGGCTCAAGACCCGCACAGAACACAAACGTCCTCTGTTTTGTTTTCTAGTCTAGCAGTAGTTCACAGTTCGGCCTCACCACAGATGGCCTTTCTATTGATCAAAATACCACCTAGCTAACATTCATCTTTCTACAGTAATTTATAGGTACAATTCATCATACTCCAACCTCTGGGTTTCAATACGAAAACTTGAGACTGCCATTCACTCGTTTGTCAAGTATTTACTGTACATCTATTCTGTAGCAGGCACCGTTCAGGCTGCTAATGATACAGAGAGAACTAAAAAGGTCCAGCGGATGTAAGGAGCAGGTACTCCTGTTGGAGAGGTTGACAAGAGGGTAACCTGCATAGTGTACCAAATGGCAGTGTATATGTCCATGAAAAGCAGAGTAAGGAAAGGAGGTAGGAAAACTGAAAGTGGGAGTAGGCTTGCTACTTAACCGTAAAAGAAATGAGCAGGGAAAGCTTCAGTGATCAGTGGCATTTGAGCAAAGACTCGAAAAAGAGAGAAGGTGCCATATAAATATACAGGGCAAGACTGTCTCAGTGAGAGGGAACAGCAGGTGCACAGACCTTAAGGCAGGAACAGGCCTGGTATATCTAGAATAGTGAAGAGTCTAACATGTCTAAAGATGGGTGAACTAGGAGTCACAGCGGGTGAAGCAAGACGGGGTGGACATTCAGATCTTATAAGGCCTTGTAAGCTTTTTAAAGACACCGGCTTTTAGTCTAAGGTTGGAAGACACCAGAGGACTTTGAGGAGAATGCTAATATATGATTACATTATTATTTACATATAATGAATGTATATACATTCATATACATATATTCTTATTTTTTTTTAATGAGCACAATATGTCAGGAAAACGTGGTATTTGTGGTGTGTGTGTGTAAAACAAACTATAATATGTTGTTTAAAAAGAAAAATACCCAAAAGGCTATGAAACTGAAATTCCTCTGAAGACTAAGACAGTGAAGGTCTGGTGGGAAACAGAGTTTACTCTTTATAAACACATTTTATGTCATTTGAAAGATACTCTTAGAATCTACTATTTTGTGATTTATTAAAAGGTGTTTAAAGAGCCAACAGAAAGCAAGTTAGTCATCATAAATATTTCCCCAAATGATCTCTGAAAGGTAATTAGAATATGAGTGTTCATGTTTGCATTTTAATTATGTAAGCAAACAGTTTTTCATTTAGATAAATCACCATGCCTCCATCTTAAGTGTTAAATTAACAGACACTTATCCTTGGTTCCTCAGAATGAAATGTAGGAATAAGAAATATTTCAACCAAGTATTTTTAAACTCTCTTTAAATGCATTGAAGGCAACAAGATTAGAGCATTTTAGGGTAAAAGAACCTCAACAACACCTCTAATTTCACCAACTTGATAAAATCCATTCCGGTTGCTAATTATCTTTTAACAAACCCTTGATATAATTTAGAAGATCTGAGCAATTGAAGGTCAAGTAATCAACCCAGATCATGTGGCAGAGCCAGTACTGTCGGCTTGGCCGAGTCTAAAAGCTCAGCTTCCCACTGCACCAAGATCTCAGTCAACACCCATTCTCTCACTCTCTGAATGCTTCTTCCCTGCTAACTGTGCATTGTCTCTCAATTCATCCTCCTCACTCACCAGGAATTCTCAATATATTGTTTTTCTCGTCACTCATACTCCTGCTAGCCACAAAAAATATGTTCACTCTGATTTGTCTATTGGCAGCATATTGGCAATACATTGGCAATCTTTAACTAATGTTTATGTAAAGAACTCTGCAAGCCCAGCGCTACCAGAATCTCATGCTGGGTGGAATAACTTTTTCAGAACACTGACCACCCACCCATATCAAGAGGCAATAGTCCCTGCAATATTAGGTGACTTTCTTCCCAGAGCCTAAAGGATCCATTCATAGTTATATAACCACAAATATCAGAGAATGTTTTGTTGTCATTTATTTCTATTGACTTTATTCATTTCTTTCCATTTATAAGATAAATAGGAGCATTTATTGACCATGTATGTTCCAAAGTGCTATCCATATTTCATACTATTTCTATAAATTGCTAGGCATTCCTACAAATTGAAAAATTCATATAAATTACTTGAAGAAATTACTTGAAGAAATTTCACATATTTATTTTCCAAAATGATTTGTTTTTTTCTGCATGATGAGTGTGCACACTAACTGTGTGCTTTCTTCTCCCCTAGGCTTGGTTGATCCTGAGTGACCTCCAACAATGGGCTGTGAGGCTCTGCTTCACCTGTCTCTACAGTTAAACTCCCCACTAATAAAAGACTTAGGATAAAAGATAATTATCTGGCAACATGCTTCTTAAAAAAATGTTATACAGTGATAGCAACAGGAATGGCAAATCAAGAAGCACAGAAAATTCTTTCCTCCATTAAAGTAAGAAGAACATTGGCAAAAATGGTTAGAATCGACTTTTTCAGGATGTGAAAATTAAAAAAATACTTGCCTCAATTTGAGTAGAATTTATTCAAGAAAAGTAGCTGAATCTTAATAAAAACAGTAAGTTATGGGGCATTTTACTTTGTCTTATTCCCATCCCCTTCTTCCCAACTCTGCAGTAGCCTTGAAAATCAATAATCCCACAGTATTTAAAAAAAAAAAAAAAAGAAAGAAAGAAAAAAAAAAAAAAAAAAAACAGCAGCCTCCCAGGCACTAGAGGAAGTAGAATGGGTGAAAGCTGCTATAAAGCTCTATTCTGAGAAAATTGTTTTTATTTGATCTTTCTGGAAGCTTCCTGGTAAAGCGTAATCAAAGATTTATCATTGTTCTATCTTTCACAGAAATCCGCCAGTGCAAAAAGCCTTTTCCTTGTGGGCATTTGTCAAAAACAATCAGGGGCAAGTATTGAAAATACTGCAACTGCATGAGGAAATGAGAAGAGCTGGGGACTACAACAAGGTGACAAAAAAGATTAAAAGGAAAAACCAGGTCGTCAGATGCTTCTAGGAGACTTTGAAAAGCTCTTACATATACCTGTGAATCTAGAAGGCCATGTGCAGCCACTGGGAAAACCTGAGAAGGCCCTGAGCTCTCACATTTGGATAAACTTGAGGCTCTATACAAGTAGGAAGTGAAGACCAAGGCCCAAGCATGCACCAATACACACATAGAATCCTTTACCAAGGGCTGGGAAACTTCCTGGTTTCAGCCATTTAATGCTGGACTCATTGGACAAACATTTTAAACCAGGTATTTGAAAGATGTTTAAAGAACTAAAGAAAATATTGTGTAAAGAACTAAAAAAAAAAGTATAACAATAATGTCTCATGAAATAGAAAATATTAATAAAAAGATGGGGATGTTTTTTAAGTGTGAAATAAAAACTCTGGAGTAAAAATTATAACTGAAATTTACAAATTTACTAGAGGGGTTCAACAGCAATTCTAACCTGGCAGAAGAAAAAAAGTCAACAAATTTGAAGACAGGTCAATGGAGATTACCCAGTTAGAGGAAAAGAAGAAAAAAAAAAAGAAAAAATGAACAGAGCCTCAAAAATCTGTGGGATACCATGAGGCATACCAAATACTCATAACAAAAGTCCCAGAAGATGAGGAAGGAGAGAAAGATTTTTAAAAACACATTTTAAAAAAATGACCAAAAATTTTCAGAATTTAATGAAAAATGTTAATTTACATTAACAAGAAACTCGATGAACACCAAATATAATAATCTCAGAGAGATCCATACCTACACACATCTTAATCAAACTCAAAATCTAAAGACAAAGCCTTTTGGAAGCAGAACAAGAGAAGCTACTCATCATGCACAAGGGATTTTCATGAGATTACCCACAGATTTCTCCTCCTAAACTATGGAGGCTGTAATGACATGTTCAAAGTGCTCAAAGAAGGCCAGGTGCAGTGGCTCATACCTGTAATCCCAGCACTTTGGGAGGCCAATGTAGGTGGATTACTTGAGGTCAGGAGTTCAAGACCATCTTGGCCAATGTGGTGAAACCCTGCCTCTACTAAACATGCAAAAATTAACCAGGTATGGTGGTACACACCAGTTATCCCAGTTACTCAAGAGGCTGAGGTAGGAGAATCACTTGGACCTGGGAGCTGGAGGTTGCCATGAGCCAAGATTTTACTACTGCACTCCAGCCTGGGAGACAGAGTGAGATTCTGTCTAAAACCAAAAACAAAACAACAAAACAACAACAACAACCACAACAAAAAACAAAGTGCTGAAAGAAATTGTCAACCAAGAATTCTATTTCTAGGAAAACTCTCCTTCAAAAGTGAAAGTTAACACATTCTTAGATAAATAATTTGTTTCTAGCTCTACAAGAAATTCTTAAGGCTGTAATAAAAACACACTAAGCAGTAGCTCAAATCCACATGAATGAACAAAACACAAAATAACTACATAGGCAAATATAAAAAGCAGTTGAAGTATATATTTTTTCTGTAACAACTTCAATTCCTATCTTATTAAAAAGTCAACTACATTAAACAATAATTATAAATCTATGTTGAGGGATATATGCAACATATAAAGATATTATTTATATGACAGTAATAGAATTAAGGAGAGGGAATGGGTTGTGTAAGGGCAAAATTGAAATTAAACTGATAACAATTTGGATAAGATTATTGTAAATTAAGGTATTAATTACAATCCCCAGGGAAACCACTAAGAAAATAACTTAAAATAATATAGTAAAAGAAATGGCAAAGAAATACAAATGGTACACTGAAAGCATTTATTTAACACAAAATATGTCAATAATAGAGGAATAGAAAAACAAAGACATGAGACATATAGAAAACAAAAATAAAATGGCAGACATAAATCCAACTATAGCAATAATAGCATTAAATGTGACTGAATTAACAACCAATCGAAAGGCAGAGGCTGAAAAACTGGATTAGAAAATCACCCAACAAAATGCTATCTAAACTGTAAATTGAAACTGTAGGTTGAAAGACACACAAGTTGAAAGTAAAAGAATAAAAAAAAAGATATAACTGTAAGAGAGTAAGAATGGCAATACTCATATCAAGTGAAATAGACCTTAAGAAAAAAATTGTTAGAATACATAAATCAATTTTATAATAATAAAGGGTCAATCATTCAAGTAGATCTGTCAATTACAAACATATATCAGCCTAACAATAAAACCCCAAACTGAAAGAATTGAAGAAAAACAGACAATTTAAAAATAAAAGCTGAAGACTTCAATATCTCATTTCAATAATGATATAATAACTAGGCAAAAGATTCATAGAGAAATAGAAAACTTGAACACTATAAACCATTTAGATTTCACAGATATACTTGTATATATAGAACACTCTACTCAACAACAGTGGAATGCACTCAAAAATACTATGAACTAATAAATGAGTCGACAAGGTTGCAAGATACAAAATTAACATGGAAAAATCAGTCGTATTGCCTGAGGGCCCTGGCCGGAACTTCCAATACTATTTGAATACAAGTGGTGAAAGAGGGCATCCTTGTCTTGTGCCAGTTTGCAGAGGGAATGCTTCCAGTTTTTGCCCATTCAGTATGATATTGGTTGTGGGTTTGTCATAAATAGCTCTTATTGTTTTGAGATACGCTCCACCGATACCTAGTTTACTGAGAGTTTTTGAACTCATGCCCTTTACAGGGACATGGATGAAACTGGAAACCATCATTCTCAGCAAAGTGACACAAGAACAGAAAACCAAACACTGCATGTTCTCACTCATAAGTGGGTGTTGAACAATAGGAACACACAGACACAGGGAGGGGAACATTACACACTGGGGCCTGAGGGGTGGGGGGCTGGGGAGAGATAGCATTGGGAGAAATACCTAATGTAGATAACAGGGCAATGGATGCAGCAAACCACCAACATGGCACGTGTACACCTATGTAGCAAACCTGCACGATCTGCACATGTACCCCAGAACTTAAAGAATAATAAATAAAAAATAAAAACAAATTTAAAAAGGAAAACCAAAAAAGAAAAATCAATTGTTATTTCCATTCACTGCAATAAACGATATGAAAATGAAAATTTTTAAAAAATCTATGTATAATAGCATCAAAAATAAATACGTGAATATAAATTTAACAAAGTAGTACAAGAATTGTACACTAAACATTACGAAAAGTTGTTCAAGGAAAACATCAAGAACCATAGCACAAACAAAACTTCTGTGCTATACGATGCTGTTTTCTTCATTTGCCTTTTTGTCATCTATTGGTTTATTAAACAGTGGTGATACAACTAATTATGAGTTTAGAGTTTGTTCCAGATCAATGGCTTAGAGTACCACTCTGATAAAAATCGGCATTAAATTCATTCCTAATTTTCAAATACTATGGCCATTTCCATTGAAATATGCTGAATTTTGTTTGCTGTATAAATCACATTAGATAACTCAGTGCTCTTTGAATATTGCTTCCTAGTGACTCATTTTAGCCCCTGTTTTCAGGGGTAGTGAGATGATGTGGTTCTACCAACTTTTTAAATATTATTTGCTGTCAGATTACAGAGTATTATAATATTCTGTTGTTGTCATATACATAGGTTTATGTCCCATGTAAGGAGACTCAATGGGAGAGTAATAGAATACATGAAGCACCTGATTCTGAGCTTTTGAGATCATCAACCAGTTTGTGATAGACTAGTAATGGAATTTTCCCCAACTGTTATCAACTGCCATGACGTACTATCCCTTTAGTTAAAACTGCAGGCTGACTTATTTTCACCTACAAACTTCTCAATAATTTTTTTATTATAATGACCCCTCATTCCTCTTTGCTCAAGGACCTCATTCTTTAAACGAACTTGTGATTTTGGCGTGTTTCTAATAGGGCCCAATACACAAGTGTATCGGTAGAGTTCTAGTTTTATATTGACTTTATGAATTCCATCAACTTAGCTTATAATATAATAGTTTTATGATTTTTACAACTTAGGTAGACCATCTGATTATCATTTGTGACAGAATAATGTGAAGTTCAGTAATTATTAAATTCGGAATTGAAATGGCTTTCAAGGAACTCAAGTGTTGAATTTAAAGATAGGAGTATTGTTGCTTTCATCCAGCATATTTGTTTATGGAAAGTAAAACTCAAAAGCAGACTAAGAAGAAATATTTAAATATTGTTAAGTGCTCTGTATTGCTATAATTGTAGAATTTGTCCGTTTATAGGCTCCAAAAAGAACTTTTTAAATAAAATATGTTGGTTGACATAAATAAAAAAGTCGTGCTGGAGCAAATAGATAGCCACATGCAAAATAATAAAGTTGGATTCTTACCTCACACCACATATAAAAATTGACTGAAAATGAATAAAAAGCCTAATTAGAAGAACTGAATCTATAAAACTTAGAAGAATACATACGTGTCAGTCTTTATGACCTCAAATTGGGTAATAGTTTCTAAATGCAACACCTAAAACAGAAGCAACAATTTTTTTAAAAAAAATAGATAAATAGATGGATCTCATCAAAATTAAAAACTTTTGTGCTGCAAAGGACACTATCAAGCAACCAAAAAGATAACCACAGATGGAAGAAAATACTTGCAAATTATGTGTTTGATAAACGACTTACATCTACAGAACACTTAGAACTCAATAATAAAAAAATGCAATTTAAAAATTGGCAAGATATTTGAAATATTTTTCAAAGAAGATATACAAATGTCCAGTAAGTACATAAAAAAAATTGAAAGCAGTGTCCACACAAATGTCTGTACATGAAAGTTTATAGCAACATTATTCGTAGCACAGAAAAAACCCAAATTCCATCAGCTGAGAAATAGGTAAACAAAATGTGGTAAACCCATACAATAAAATTACTATTCAGCAGTAAAAACGGAATCAAGTATGGACACATGTTAATACATGAATATACTTTTAAAAAGTTATGTGGCCGGGCGCGGTGGCTCAAGCCTGTAATCCCAGCACTTTGGGAGGCCAAGGCGGGTGGATCACGAGGTCAAGAGATCGAGACCATCCTGGTCAACATTGTGAAACCCCGTCTCTACTAAAAATACAAAAAATTAGCTGGGCATGGTGGCGTGTGCCTGTAATCCCAGCTACTCAGGAGGCTGAGACAGGAGAATTACCTGAACCCAGGAGGCGGAGGTTGCGGTGAGCCGAGATCGCGCCATTGCACTCCAGCCTGGGTAACAAGAGCGAAACTCCGTCTCAAAAACAAACAAACAAACAAACAAACGAAAAAAAAGTTATGTATGCTAAGCAACTAAGAAGCTAGACACAAAAGCCATAGGTTGTATGGTTCCATTTACATGAAATGTTCAGAATAGGCAATGCAGATTTCTGGGGCCTAGTGGGGGATGGCAGAATAAGGAATGATTACTAATGGGTAAGGAACTGCTTTTTGGGATGATGACAATGTTTCAGAATTCGATTATTGTGCCAGTTCCACAATTTGTGAATATACTAAAAACCACTAAATTTTACACTTTAAAAGGGCAAATTGATGGTGTGTGAATTATATCTCAACAAAGAAGGTTGTGAATGTTCTTAATATATCCCAATCTTGACTCTTCGTTGTAACGTTTCATTGAAAAGTGAGGGCTTTACGGGTTGTTTTATGTTTCTATCCTAGTCAATTCTACCCCAGTGCACACCACATAGGAGTCCAGTCACTCACTGCACCAGCAGGTTTACTTACTCATCTTACATTACTGAAGGTCAATAAGACGTTATTTCTATTTTTTCACCAGACTGGATGCCCTCTACATGACGATCCAAAATTATCTGCCTTTTCATATCATTCTGTTACCATATCATCTTAAAATCAAACAATTTGGTGTGAATCTCTGTTTATGCCACCTCTGGAAGCTCAAATTCAAAGGCAGGAAGAAAACCATGCCCATGATTTGCCCTGCACCATTAGGATAGTTTCTGGGACATTGAGCTACTCCCCTTGCTTGCTAAATGGCACTAAACTTTTAAAAACAATTCCCCTTCTACAGCAATGTCATGGGCTTTTGTTCTGGAAAAGTTCACAGTGTCTATTGATTATCTTCAGGCTTAACAGTAACCCATCCTTATTTGACAGGTGAGGAAATAAGTCTTGCTCATTTTAGAATCATTGAACTTTAGGGCTAGTGTGACTTGGGAGAACATCTAGTTCTTCATCTTATTTTATTGATGACTAGATCGGCATTTAGAGACATTGAAGGCCACACAAGAAATTGTGTGCTCCCCAACAAATCAGGGTAGAATTCCCCTTTCTGCTGCAGCTCACCAGGTCCTGCTGAATTTTCCTCCACTCTTCTCCGGTTCATTGTATTTCAGCCCTACTGGTCTCCTTGAACAGGCCAAACAGGTGCTCACCTCAGGGTCTTTGCACATGCTGTTCCCTCTGCCTAAGGTCCTTTTCACCCAGATATATTCACATCATTTGGATAGTGCCTGAATCTCACCTCTCAGAGAGACCTTAATCTAAAATTGCTCTCCCTAGCTTTTTTCTCTCTATTCCTTTAGCCTTCTGCATTATTTCTCTTGCAGGGTACCCAAGACCACACCCTTGCTTGGCTCCTTCCCTTTCCTCAGCCAGCTTCACTCCCTCATGAACGCTGCTCTCCTGGAGCCCTTCCCCAGTCAATCCCATGCATCAGAATGTCTCTCTCTCTCTCAGACACTGTCCCTGGGGCCAGCTTAAGACACTGTTCAGTAGGGAGGCAGAGATTCACTGAACAGTACTGCCCATAAGTTCTCCCTGGATATAGAACAACCTATTAAGAGTAAATGCTTGTGAAAGATCCAATTAAACTATTAAGAAACAATAAGCCAGCCTTTACAAACGAAATCAGAGTCTGATGCAATCACTTTAGTAATTACATGATCTTTGGTTTTTAATGCCAAATGTCTGGTTCCGGAAATGCGTTCAGCCCTCTGAGAATCATGTTTACCTAACTAAATGTGCGAGGCGATGGTATCAAAGCCGAGGAGATCACGTGAGCTAGAGCAAACAGTCAACAGATGCATGCTATTTATTTTGTTTTTTAGTCTTTTCATATTTTTTCATAAGCCACACAGTCATTTTGCGTATAGGTTATCCCAATCTTCACCGAAGCATGTTTCCTAAGTTAATGACAATATTGCCTGCACGGCAAGGTACACTCGCAACAGGCAAGTATCTAAACTATGTCATATCTTTTGATGGCAGTGCACACCAGCATCTACCAAGACTTGCTTAGTACACTACACTAGAGCGTAGCAAACATGTTATTGTTACCTTCTGAAATCTCTCTGAAGACAAAGCTGTTACTTTAAAAGTTACACATGATTGGACGGGCGCAGTGGCTCACACCTATAATCCCAGCACTTTGGGAGGCCGAGGCGGGTGGATCACGAGGTCAAGAGATCGAGACCATCCTGGTCAACATGGTGAAACCCCGTCTCTACTAAAAATACAAAAATTAGCAGGGCATGGTGGTGCACGCCTGTAGTCCCAGCTACCAGGGAGGTTGAGGCAGGAGAATTGCTTGAATCTAGGAGGCAGAGATTGTGGTGAGCCCAGATCGTGCCATTGCACTCCAGTCTGGGTAACAAGAGAGAAACTCCTTCTCAAAAAAAAAAAAAAAAAAAAAAGTTACTCATAATTATATTTATATGTAAAATAGTCTCTATTTATTATTCTCTCTATTCAATTGCCTAAGAAAAATATCTGAAAAATAACATGGTATGTATACTCAAAAATTGAAGCAAGTAATGTAGGGAAAACTTACAAAGGGAATTTTCATAAACACAAGAGTTGATTTTTAAATTAAGGGTTTCTTCATATTAAGAATTTCAGATCCATACCTGGATCCATCATTCAAACTTCCAAAGACTTGCCAACCTGATGATCATGGCTATACTCTACGACCCACTGAGTCAATGCAACTGCCAGAGCACTCCAGTATTTTTGTGGGAACTCAGTTTTAAATGTAACAATGGGCCCAGCACAGTGACTCACACTTGTAATTCCAGCACTTTGGGAGGCCGAGGCAGGTGGATCACAAGGTCAGAAGTTTGAGACGAGCCTGGCCAATATGGTGAAACCCTGTCTCTACTAAAAATACAAAAAAATTAGCCAGTCACGGTGGCACATGCCTGTAATCCCAGCTACTCTGGAGGCTGAGGCAGGAGAATTGTTTGAACCTGGGAGGTAGAGGTTGCAGTGAGCAAAGATTGACAGAGTGAGACTCCATCTCTCTCTCTCTCTCTCTCTCTCTAGAGCGAGAGAGAGAGACGACAAAGTGAAAATGTAAAAATCAAAGTAAAACGGACCTTCTATTTTTAAAAATACATCTGCAAAGCGGTTTGGAAATACATGCATATTGTTTTTGTCCAAGGCATATTCTCTAAAATGATCATCCCTCAGCGTACTCACGGGAGAAAACAATTACTTGGACACTTGTGTTTGGAGACTATTGATGCCCATAATCCCCTTCAAAACACATAAGCACATTCCCAATTCTGAGCAGTAGTGCTATAGGAAGAAAGCCCTTTTATTTGACACCAAGATTCCCAAGCTTTCTCAACGATGAAACACTTTTTTAAAGTAGTGAGTATTTAAATATCTCAACTGGTAAGGGTTTTAAATCACACTTTTGTATTTGTGATCATAGAACTTTTTAAGATTCTCTCTTTATACATTTATAAAAGAAATTAGACGAACTGTACACCATCAACGTGCAGACTGAAATGTTGCATCCATTTTTAAAACAGGACACTTTTCCTCTTTCATTTCTTTTAGAGGAATATATACTCAAGATTTAGCAAAAAAAAAAAAAAAATTAAACACCATCACTTAACCCTCTGTGAATAATTTTAAATTGAAACTCTGAAACTTTTGTCAAAGCTGGAATTATTTCACACACTTGCAGTGTAGGTGATTTAAATACATTATTTGGCCCTTTTCACATTAAATAAAACTAGAAAAAGAAAACAGTTTTATTCAAGAATTGTTCCGTGACTAGAGGAAAATAAAACAATGGGAAATAAATCAAAATTGTAAATATGAATATTTAGGCGCCAAGCATATTTGATTTTTTTTCTCTGCTCATGTCAAAAAAACCTATGTCAAAAAAGCATATAATTATGTTGATAAAAATATACTTTATACAAAAATGATCAGAAGTGATATTTGATATGTAGACCTCACAAAGAAGTTGTTTTTTCAATTGCACGTATTACCTAAATCAAAAATGAAAGACGTTCAGTAGAGCTGTGGACCTCACAGCAAGTTCTTAGAGTTGAAGCTCCCTTTGGCTATCTGGTATTTGAGTTATCCAGGGAGCTGCAAACATGAGTCATCAAGCGATCCTCAAACTTCCGTGGCTCCAGTATTTAAACCTCATATTTTAGCTTTTTGCTTTAATACCCTGTGATAAAGACACTTCCAGACAAAGTAAAGAAAATGAAGAGGTACATAGCATAAATTTTACTATGACTAAAAATCAAGCAAGCTTTGCAAAAAAGTGAGCAATATTTGAAGAATCACAAACTCATTGTTTTCTGCCTTTCCATTCATTAAACCGATGTTTCCTTTGTGCTATTTGGTAAAACCTATTACTAATCTTGGTTGAATGGCTCAGAGTCAGATTAATAATGTGCATAAAATTACAAGGTTTATGGTGGGTTGAAAACAAATGTTCGAGGAAGAGTAAATACTCAAGAATTTGTAAAGTCACACAATAAGTAAAATAGCCAGATGACTTGCCAAACCTTTCAAGATGTCAAAGCATTTTTCCTGTCTTCGTTCTTTTTTCTCCAGCAACAACCAGTCACCCCCAAAGTTGGGCGGGGGAAGCAAGCAAGCACCATCACCAGAAGTGGCAGGTGGCAGGGCCCAGCTGGCCTTTCCGCAGTGTGTGTATCCACACCCAGCCCCTGCCAAATGCGCCTGCTCTGTGTTTGATCATGTCATGCCAACGCTGGTTCCGGCGTGCAGAATTGCAGGACAACAAATAATTATGATGAGGATTTGTTGAGGGAAAAGGCAGAAAGACATGGGGCTGTCTTCCTAAGGATTTTATCTTAAAGGAGGCCCCGGATTGACATGCAAAACCTGACTCCAAACACTGACTTCAGCTTTTCTTTTGATATCTTCACGAACACAATTACACGTGCACTTAAATGCACAGATGTACGGGACTAGAGTTGGTCTCTTAGATTTGTGAGCAAGAAAATCCCAGCACAGATTACCTTTCAACTTCAAGCTTCGGTCTCCGTAAGCAACTCAGCCTGTTAAAGCAGCCAGTTCAGATGACTGAATAATCCCGTTTTGTTATTTTCTTCGACATAATGAAGACAAGATTGGGACAAATGTTAATTTACTGTTTTAGTCATTTATATGACATGTTTAATAATGTGTGGTACATCAAACTACTATGCAAAGGATAAAAGGAATAATTTTCTCATGGCCAGGAACAAAAACTTGAATTGACCATCATAATATTTAGCCCAATTGGGTCTTAAATTACTGTCTACTAACTATAAGCTCATCAGTCCTGGAAATCAAAAGCCATATATACACACATAGGCACCTGCATATATATAAAATAAACATATCTCTCTCTCTCTCTCTCTCTCTCTCTCTCTCTCGTGTGTGTGTGTGTGTGTGTGTGTGTGTGTGTGTGTGTGTGTATTTATCTTGGGGGAGCTCTAAATTGTCTGTGAAGGAGAAGGAACAATTTCCTGTCTAGCGCCATTAACAACTGCATTAGCATAGAAATGCCTTGGGTGACACATTTTATGAGTGCATAAGAAGTGGGAGACTGACGGTATTTAGAAGGTTAAGAGATAGAAAAAAATTGATCAGTTCCAAAAGTGAGATCAATAAGGAGCATGTGCCATCCACACAGTGCATTCTTAGATGCTTCATGCAATGAAACGATCTGGAAAAACACAGGAGAAACCAGCAGGAGTAGCCCAGCTACCTCATCCAGGACAACCCATGGGGCACCTGGATGCATGCTGTCCCCTTCCTGAGGACATCCAGACAAATGGATGGAGAGCCCCACACATTATTAATCATTATGCTTGCACTGCCTACCCATCTTTTTGTTCCATTCCTGAACCAATGAAAGGTTTGTCCCTATGAAAGCTCTTCTGCTCAAATTAAAGCCCATTTCTCTGGGCTCCTTTTAACTGGGATGTACACAGGAATGCTGTCTCCTCTGCAGACCACGAGGATGCCGTCAGATGTAGCCTTTGGTCATTGACCTGATGGAGCAGAGCCTCCACATCTGTCTCCACCCAGCCATTGCAGATTCGGCTACCACAAGACACAACTGCTGACCTCCCTCCATCTGGAGGCTGGGACTTTTTTATCTTTGTCTGAAATTCCCTGGTTTCTTTATTAATCACTGTAAGTACAAAGACAGTTAGGTTTCTAACAGCTCAGGAGGAAACCTGCCTTAATAAAATTTTTAAATTAGGTATAAAAATTTCTCTCTTCTCTAATCCCTCTATTTTCTTTGTTTTTCTCCAATCCCTCTATTTTCTTCGTTTTTCTCCAGCAAACTTAATTAAGGGAGAATTATTTGGTCTGGTATAATGCCATACAACT
The DNA here is from genome assembly GCF_048565385.1 of Saimiri boliviensis. Lineage (NCBI taxonomy): Eukaryota > Metazoa > Chordata > Mammalia > Primates > Cebidae > Saimiri > Saimiri boliviensis. Next base: position 74,825,982 of record NC_133457.1, read on the forward strand.
ATAAAATAATAAATAAAGTTTTCTGTTCTGTTTTTATCCCCCCCCCCCCCCCAAATCATATTTATCAAGAAGACTCCCTATTACTTGGTAGGGCAGCATTACAGAAGTTGAGGGGATAGTTCTGATTTCAAAAAAGGCCAAATAGGTTTCAGGTGATAAAATCTCCCAGGCCTGGCCCCTGTAATTTTTGAGGAGTCGTTTAAATGTGTGCTCAACACACCACACTTCCGCTTGATCCAGATCATTAAATCCTCTGAAAATGTTTTTCATGAATTAAGAATAGCCATTAGGTGGCGAATCTAATTAGCAAAGACTCAGCTCTGGAGTTCTTCAAATAGCTGAGTAAATATTACCCCGTGTAATTGTGGTAATTCCCTATCATGCCTTCTCATACATCGTTAGGACTATGGAGCTGGCTTCACAGCCCAGGAAGACGCTGTACAAAATGAAGACCATCTCCTCTTTCCAAAGCACTTCCTGATGCCGCCCCCTCCATCACGAATCTCCGCTCAGTTCCTCATAGAAGGTACACGCACCTGTTGAAAAACTCAGATTCACCAGCATAGCTCTGCATTTATTTGAAGTTTTCTATTCCTCCAAAAAAAATCTGAGGCCCCGTGTCAATGGCTTTCCCGTTTGTGTTTTATCAGAAACATTTGAAAAGAGATGCAAGGAGCCTTGCGCTCCCCAGCTGCACTGTGGCTGTGAACAGGGTAAAACCGCAGTTCCCCTCAAGGTCGATTTTTAATGCGGAAAGGAAAATTTGAAAGGAAGCTCTACATTCTGCTTGTTCAGTTGAATCTGTAGCAATTTCAGATTTTTGAATTTTAAAATTCACCGCCATCTTAGAGCCAGTTTATTCCCCACGGGTTTTTCTTTCAGCCTTTTCCACTTCCCCAGCCGTTTTGCCCCAGCAGTACTGGGTATTGGGACAAGGAGCAAGCAGGAGACAGTGCCAGAGGAGTCCCCAAACAGCACAGTGCTAACACTGTGCACCAACCTCCATCCCCAGACACTGGCCCCCACACATTCTCTGTCACTGCTTTGCTGAGAAACAAGGCCGAGGTGCCTGAACCCTCAGCTGCCATAGCTCCTGGGGGTCTATTAGTGTTGGAGGCTGGAAAGTGTGCCTCACGCCCTTTCACTCTGCCCTCTGGCAGCAGAGTCACCCCATGTTTCCAGCAGAGCAGCTGGTGTCATCTTTGCACCCAGCATCTCCTCTCCTTAAGGCACAGGAATGTGACCCCAATGTAGTTGCAGGCAGTCAGACTCCAACATTTAGACAGAGAACCAAGGGGCCAAGATTAGCCAGAATCTCATGAGAAGGAAAACCAAGGCCAAGACGGATGCTGGGGGGCTTGCCTTACCAGCTATCGAGACTTTGATGTCATGGAGAAAACTAAATCAAAATTCCAAATATTGCCACATGTATTAGAGCCAGGAGCTCCAATGGCCAAGACCAGGAGAAAAGGATGTCCCAGATCAAGAAGAGGATGGATTCTCCCTTCCCCCACCATTTTGTTCTGTCCCAGCCCTGGAGGGATTGGGCAATGTCTGCTCACACTGGGGAGGGCCAGCTTCTTGACTCAGTTTACCAACTGAAATGGGCATCTCTTTTGCAAACAGCCTCCAGTACTCCCAGAGACACTTTACCAACTATCCAGGCACCCCTTATCCCAGCTAAGTTGACATATAAAAGTAATCATCACACTACAGAAATAGAAAAATAGACCACCAGGTCGAATGGAGCCAAGACACTGGCCACACACGTATGGAAACCTGGTGTGTGAAACAGGAGCCAGCAAGATATACTCAAAATACTGGCAGCAAAGGCTGACTTCAGTGCCTCTATAGTCCGGGGAAGTCTCAGGACTTTCCTCATAGAACGTCATTGAATCCTCACAGAAAGCTTCTGAACTGGTGTGGAAGGCGGCCTCTACGGAGGCTCCCTGTGGTACCCATCTCCTGACAGTCACACCCTGTATAACCCTCACTCCTTGAATGGGGGCTGGACTTATCAGGAAGAGAATACAACCTCTAAGAAACAGAGAACAGCAGAAGCAACGGAATGTGAAATGATGTCTCTTTCTTTCTTTTCTCTTCCCCCTGCCTTTTTTTTTTTTTTTTTTTTTTTTTTTTGAGATAGAGTCTGGAGCTTTTTTCCCAAATCAAAAAATTTGCTTCATGTGAGGACACGTATGTAAAATAGTCCTATTTTGAATGATGCCGTTTCAATTACACAAAGAAACACACAGGACAATGGCTTGAGTGGACGTTCATCCGAATGAGAGGGAATGGCACCTAGGGATGTGTCATTACTGGGGACACTTAATTACTTTTTCTTTTTGCCTAGCTCTATGTTCTAATTTTTGGACAATCGGCTTGTATTTCCTGTGTCATTTGAGCGTATGTTTCCTTCCCTCCTGGGCCCTTGCTGCTGTCCTGTGTAAAAGGCAGGAAACTGAGCAGCTGGGCCAGTCCACCCTGTACTCCAACCCAGCCGGCAAACAGGTTGGGAGAAAGGACCTGCACTCACCGCCTCTCAGAAAACCGCCTCCTCTTGTCGTTAGGTTAAAAGAGTTCAGCTAATTTTGTTTGTCAGTCTGCTCTTTCCATTTCTGGGCAACGGTGTGCTTCCTGCTTTTAACTACATGGGCAGCTTAAGCTGCCTGAACCCTGGAGAGGATGCTTGTGGTTGTCAGGCCCAGACAGACTCTGCAGAGGAGAAATCTCCAAAAGTTTGTATGTAGAGAGGTTTTCTGCAACCCAAGCTAAATGTGAGTAAATACCAGCTAATGACTGAGGCTCCAGCAGGCTGGGGTGCAGCGCCTCTCCGGGAGAGAGTCAGCCCGCAGCCTGCCAGCCTCAAAGGTGTGCTCCATGTGCGGTGAGGACTGGGCTAGCGGGTGTTCGACGGTGATTTAACACACTAAGAGACTTCAATCAATGTTGTTGACTGACTGCCTGACTGGCTTTGACCTCGCCTGAAAAGGGGGTGAGAGATGCTAAATAAACTGAAGGTATTATCATAATAATACCTGCTGACCAAGAACGTTGTCAAGATGAATGAGCTGCTTTTGAAGGGCAAAATGTGCTTCTCTGAGAATGACACTAGATGAATACTAAACGGAACGCCATTTGAATAGAACTTTATGTTGCTTCAACCCTGCCCTGATCACGATATCAGCCAGAGGTCTTCTGCAAATGTAAACACTCTTGTTGAGAAAGTTGAGACAAAATGTGACCTCTCTTGACATCAGCAGATTGTTTGGTCTTTATTATCCCGGAATCCTAAGATGGAATGGATCTTGGAAGATTGAACATGTTGTCATACCCCCAAGGCCAAGACTGCCCCCAAAACCATCTAGAGGTGTGTCCCTCCCTTCCCATCCCCCTCCCCAAAGTCACCCCAGGAAGAGAAATTCCCCAACTCTCCTAGGTAACCATCCCCAGTGTCTGCCCATCACCACTGTTAGGATGACCTCTCTGCGTTTAACCTTAATCCTTTGCGAAATGATTTGTCAATTCCTTATTGTTTTGTTTTTAGTGGAAATAAAGAAAAACCTAATACTTTGTGCTTTTATTGAAATTCAGACAGACGCACACAGACAGACACACACACGTTAATTCACCAACATAGCACTTTAAAAATTGATTTTATCTTTAATTCAGGATAAATGCTAGCACTTTGCTGTGCCCATATCTTTTTCTCATCTTTTTTCTTGTGCTCCTACTATCTAAATGCTGTGTTTAACCCAAGCCAGAACTTGGCGCTTGTTACAAAAAACTAACAGGTAAAAAATTACACCTGTCAAAGAACTCTGAACAAAGCCTTAGATGCTTCACTTGCGTTTCTTTCCTTTTTTCTGCTTGGGAGGCGGAACAGGCCTGTTGAAGCTGCAGACATGACATAATTCTCTCATGTGCCCAGTGGTAGGATTATCTGCTGAGCGATGAATGGCCCCAGGTCTCAGGCATGTGTCACCTTTGCTGAGAAGTCTATGCCACAGCTCTCTACAGAACCCAGGAAAACCATTAAACAGTGAAATGAAGTTAGTCGATTATTTTATATGACTGGGGAACCTAACATTTTTCACTGAATTAAAAAAATTGTTTTGTATCAGAATAGTTGAGTATAAATGCACCCAAACATTAGTGATTTTCCACTGATTGATACGTAGCTATACTTACCCAGTCTGTCTCATGTATTTGTGACCTATTATATGAACGCCAGAATCAACCAGCTGTATTCGCTCTTTAAGTGCTTTAAAAATAGAAACCAGAAAAACAGTTGAACACTTGGTCAACAGACAATTACGATGATGTAAAGAGACTTAGGCAAAACTGGGTCTGCTCTCTCTTGGTCTTCTAATTTGTATTCTTTGGGAATGCCATCTTGAAAGAAGCTTGTCTTGAGGTATGGGAACAGGAGTACTAAATTACAGGAAGCTAATTTCGTTTGTATGATGGATACGTTTGGGATTACATCAGGGAAAGAGCAATTTTTTGAACATCCTGATTTATAGCTCTCAACCATTGGCATGTGTAGGTGATGGACAAGAAGTTCGTTGTCTTCTTCCAGCCTCAGGTACCACCAAGCAAAGGTTCCATGGGAGGTTTTAATGACTAGGTTACAGGAGTAAAAACAAAACTATCATGGGCAACTCGGTGTCTTCCCTTACTGGCAAAAGACGTCCACAGACTGTCAAAGTAGTCATTGATGTGTTGTTTTGCTAAGTTGTCCTGGTGAGCTTTTCTGGAATGTTCCTCTTAGTATTCCATTTTCTGCGTTTTTAATAGTCTTTTCAGAGAAAGGATTTAAAATGTTTCTTCAGTCCTTGCAACAGTTTGGCTTATATATTCAGGCTATTTATTAAAATGTGTCTTCTCGAACAGTCTAGTTGGTACATTCAGGTTCTTTATCCAAAGGTATCTTCTCAATTATCTTCGAGCTTTGAGAGTTATAAATCTCAGCTGCTATAGTAGCTCCGTGTACACCAGAAATTCAAATCATTTGTGCTTCCCCGAAATGCATTCTGAGCTAAAGAAGGGGGAAGAAAAGGGAAGGAAAAAAGCTACAGAGACAACAATGAAAATGTGTGTTATTTCCATACAACCAGAGTGTGTGATGGTTTTTGTTTTGTTTTGAGACAGTATATAGCCCTTCTGGTCATAAGTGCAATCTTAGAAACTGCCTAGATCCAATTCCATAATGACAAACCACTCTGTGTGACCTTGGGCAAGTTAACTGCCATCTCTGGACTTCGTCTATGAGCTGAGGATAATAGCAGCTGTGAAAATTAAGTCATTGAGTACAATGCACTCAGCACAGTGCTAGGACCAGGGAGTTAGCAATCAGGGGATTCATGATTCATACAAAATCTAAAAGCAAAAATAACTCAAAGTTTATTATCATCATGCATTGAAAATTCCAGATGTTATTTGTGATAAAATATGCTGACCTAGGGGGAAAGAACTGCTGATCTAAAACAAGTTCTTAACAATTACTGGGATTACTGTTGAGTTTTAATAGCATAATACTTAAGTAAACTCCAAATTAGCACATTTTTATTACCCATCCTTTAGTAAACATTTTATTTACATGAGTCAGCCAATTATACAGTCAGCCATGTATATAACATACATGGACTTAGCTATGTACACTGATTTCTAGAGTAAGATCATGAAGGTTCAAGATTTTCTGAGTTACTTTGGGTGCAATTGGAGTCTCTGACCCTCACATTTGAACGGTGGTTTGGGGACAGGAGAAATTATTACAAACTGAATGTAAAACTGAAATGACAGAAATTGAATTACTTCAATGTTGTCATGTTTGCACAAATCATTCTCTGAAACTTGTGGAGAGTGATTCCATTCTGCAAAACTTCCATTCTTTTATATTGTTTTCCAAAACATATATGAACTCTAAAGAATTAATCTATTTCTCATTTACATGTTTGCCCTTGATTGTTATTTGTTGGCATGATTAAATATGCAAAGTTCATTAAAAAGTGTTCCACGTTCATGTTTCCCTTCTGTCTACTATTTCTTGCTTTATTTCATGATTGTTACTGAAAATAATTGTATCATAAAGTGAGTCATTAAAACACAACCTGCTGAAAGTATCAAATCCACTAAGCATTCCCCTGCCTGGGACAGAGGAAGCCCCCAAGTCAGTGCTAGCTATGATGATGATGATGATGATGATGATGATGATGATGATGAAGAATATTGTTACTGTGTGGTGCCGCATAACTACATTCAGGAAAGACTTTTGCTCATAGGCGCCCACAGTAGCTGTCACAAATATGTCGCCATCCTTCTCCGTATCCATGCCTCGCCTCTGGCTCACCCTCCCCCAGCAGATATGATTCAGCACGTCATGTTTGTCAAGTCCTTTATCACTGGCCAGGAGCTGTGCCAAGAAGCAGCCCTGTAGAGGAAGGCCAGCTCAGGAGTGCCCAGTGCAGAGATAAGGAAACAGAACTCTGCAGAGGAGGTCAGCATCCCAGTCAGGTATCAGCTAAGTGGCCTGGGAGCAGACTTTAGCTTCCTTGTACAGGTTATTTGTGCACACTTGGCAAATGATATCTACAGAAGACGTCATCATCTTAAGTTTACAACTGGAGAAACAAGGGTACAGAAGAAGTAAGAAATTTAACCTGAACGAAAAGAAACCATAAAACAATTAGAACCAGTCAGTGGTATTAATTTGGGAGCTGAAAATTTCTCTTAAGATATTAATAATAGCTAGTTGTTATGTACCACAGACTTGGAGTAATTGCCTGTTGGCATGTAAGGCACCTTCTGCCACAAGCATTCCATAAACTCCAAGTGTTTATATTTATTGATATTTCTATTCAAACTCATATCTCCATCACCTTTCCCACTCAGTGACATTCCCCTGTCTTCTGCTAACCTGCTCAAACCCAAGGTTTCTCATTTTTTAAGCTTATAACATGCACGAAGCATTGCGATGGGCACGAAGATTGAAAGAGACAAGCCTGGCCACCCCAGATGGATCATGGACAGATTCTGCCTCGACCACACAGATCGGTAACAGGATGAAATATCACAGAAGTTAGAGAAAGTGATCTTTGCCTAAACTGGGTCTTGAATGAAGAGAGGCTAAATGAAAAGGATAGTGAGACAGGATGAGAAGAGAGCAATAAGAAGGCATTCCAGGCAGGGAGCAGGAGGAACAATCACTATTTTGAATGCTGGTTTTATTCACACTGAAACATGCAACACACAGCGTTAGTGATCCCATCTCAATCTATGTAAGTTATGTTGTTTTTTAAATCATCTGTTCTTTTAGCTTTTTATTTTTTTAATTTTATTATTATTATTATTATTATTATTATTATTATTATTATTTTGAGTCGGAGTTTTGCTCGTTACCCAGGCTGGAGTGCAATGGCGCGATCTCGGCCCACCGCAACCTCCGCCTCCTGGGTTCAGGCAATTCTCCTGCCTCAGCCTCCTGAGTAGCTGGGATTACAGGCACGCGCCACCATGCCCCGCTAATTTTTTGTATTTTTAGTAGAGACGGGGTTTCACCATGTTGACCAGGATGGTCTCGATCTCTTGACCTCGTGATCCACCAGCCTCGGCCTCCCAAAGTGCTGGGATTACAGGCTTGAGCCACCGCGCCTGGCCTCTTTTACCTTTTTAACATAATAAAACACATACTCTCTTGCAAACGTCTGAATTTTTAAAATTCAGAGCAGTACAAAGACAGCAAGAGAAATCACCCAAAATTATGTAAACTGAAGCAACTGGTGTTAGAGGTTGGTAAATACCGTGTAAAACATCCATCTTTGCATATATACAGACAGAAAGATAGACAAATAGGCAGATAAAAGAAAGACAGCTAGATAGAGCTACACAGATGATCTCAGAAAACTGCATCACCATATTTACACCGTTTTAACAAAATTAACTAAAGTATTTTTACCTTAACAAAAGAAAAAGATGTTGAAGTAAGACATGAGACACCACTAGAATTCAGATAATATTTTCCCACTGCAGGAAGTAATAATTTCTAAACAATTCTTTAAAATTAAAATAAAATATTAAAAAACCTTTATGAGGCTAGGTGCGGTGATTGACACTTGTAATCCCACCACTTTGGGAGGCCAAGGTGGGTGGATCGCTCGAGCTCAGGAGTTCGAGACAACCCTGGGTAGCATGGAAGAACCCTGTTTCTACAAAAAATTAGCCAGGCATGGTGGTGCAATCCTGTAGTCCCAGCTACCTGGGAGGCTAAGGTGGGAAGATCACTTGAGCCCAGGAGACAAAGGCTGCATTGAATGGAGATCACACCACTGCACTCCAGCCTGGAAGACAAAGTGAGATTCTTTCTTGAAAAGAAAAAAAAAAAACTTTATGAAAGCTTGGTGTGGTGCAGTGCACCTGTAGTCTCAGCTACTCAGAAGGTTGAGGCAGGACGATCCCTTGAGGCCAGAACCTTGAGGCTGCAGTGTGCTTGGATTGTGCTGGAAAATAGCCACTGCACTCTAGCCTGGGCAACACAGCAAGACCCCATCTCTAAAAAAAAGAAAAAGAAGAGAGAGAGAGAAACAAAGAAAAGGAAAGAAGAAAAACCTTTATAAAATTGTAATGATTTTTACTGAGGATACGTTTCAAATTTTGACAATATCTGACTTTAGCCGTGAAAGATGATGACATAAGCAAAGTGTTTAAACATAAGTTATTTGCCTTCTATATCTATAATGTTTCCATTAATTGTCTAATTATAGTTAATTGTCATTATCTTAGGCTTTTTTTCTGGGTCACTTAGCAGCTTTTAGCCCTGTCAGGTACATTCTTGGTAATTCCTGTTATATTTATAAGTTATGGATAGAAGTAGTTCCTCAATTTATGCTCTTAGCTTTAAAAAACTATTTCATACAAGTTTATCCATATATTGGTTTTGAGATTCTTTATTTTTCCATTTTCACTTTGAAATAATTTCAAACTAATTTAAAAGTTATAAAAATAGTACAAAGAACGTTCATATGTCTTGAACTCAACATCCTCAAAAGCTAATATCTTACATAATCACAGTGCAAGTGTCAAAACCAGAAAATGAATAGCAATGCAGCCCTGTGAACCAGCCTTTGGGTCTACTCCAGTCTTGCTACTTGTCTCACCAATGTCTTTTTTCTGTTCAGAAGCTAGCCTAGAATCACACATTGCATTAAGGTTTTGAGTCACATGTTCTTTTTCCTTAGTTCATGCTCTTCATCAGTGCCCCAATAACATGAAGCCTTCACTGGTGGGGAACTTTCTTACGCTCCCTGCCTTATTCCTTTTCCAGTCTGGCTATTTCCTCTTCCTTTTCTGCACATGGTGCAGCCATTGTGGTGGCCCACTTATTTGGGCAATATACTCCCCTTTTTAACTTACAGAATCCCAATCTTATTCGGGTCTGGAGGGGAGATCCTTGATCTCAGACAAGATGTGTCAGACCAGTGTGCTGTAGTGATTTGTGACACAGTCCTGACTAAAGTGACTTAAGGTAAATTCTGAGCTCTGCTGGGAAGATTCTGGGAAGGACTGATTCTCCGCAATGAGAGAACAGGAAGTGAGCAGAGGAGCGCAGCCCACATGGCTCCTAGCCCTGCCAGTGACTGTGCCATGGGGATGCCATGCACGGAGCTACTGCAGTCATTTAGGGATCAGGAGGCCAGTTCTGAGCTCCTGACCCAGAGCACTGACATCAATCAGCCCCAACCAAGACACGTAGCTACCCACCTCCAGACTTGTTATATGAGCAAAGATAATCCCTGTTTATCTAAGACACTGTTCGCCAGATGTTCTGATAGTGGCAGCTGAAATCATCCTGTTGGACAGAGCACACCGTGTCTCTTTCTTTTTGCTGAAGTTGATTTGCACAGTCACTTTTCCACTTTTCATCATGCTCATGAGTGAGTGGTTCTGTCTGGACTTTCTGCTCTGGCAGTCACACACTGTCACTACACACAGTGATTACACTGTCACTGACTTCCTTCTCATTTTATTTGAATCCTAAGTCTCCTGCTCCCTCTTCAGTATAATTTAAGCGTTGAGGATTGTAGTCAATCTGTATCTCTCCAGGGGTTTTAGTTCTGCAGAGATTTCATTTTCTTCAATGGGAAGTTATGAGAGAGCTTTAAGGATGGAAGTAATATGATCAGAATTACATTGTTAAAGATTTCTCTGTCTGCCATGGGTTAGGGGGAGGCATAGAAGAACGTTCACTTAGCCGCTCCAGTGGTCCCAAGAACTACAAAGAGATAATAGATAGTTTGGACCATTAGGGCATTCGTGGAGGGGATGAGAGGGGTGTGAGGTTTGTGTCAACAACTGTTGCTCGTGGATTGGACATAGACTACGTGGGAAAGTGAGAATGAAACTAGGCTTTAAGGCCTAAGCCCCTGCATGAGTGAAGATGACATTTAGGAAAAATGAACGTTGGGAAAAAAGGAAGATCAGGCAGGAGGTGGGTGAGAAGCAGCAGATGTGAGGGCTCACTACGAGGGTTTTCTTCAGTTCCTTGGATGAGGCTTCTCTCTGCATGGGTTCTTCTCCTCTCTTCTGGTGTCTCATGTTGTAGCAGACGTGGTGGTTTTCCACACATTGGACAATGTCCCCGTGCCTTTACCTTGCTGACAGATTCCCACCGTTGTATGAGTCCTGGGGAGACACTGGTCTATCTCAGAAATCAGTGGGACATCCTGAGGGTGAGACCAGAAGAACTACACCTTGATTTCTTACCTTCTGTCAGAGGGGGTACTATGTATGAATTTGTTCATTAAATAATAAGCCTCGGAAGACCTTGTGAGTTTATCACGTCCCTTTACCCTCAATTCATAGATAAGGAAATTGGAATTCGAAGAAGTAAGGAAAGTAGCCCAATGTGACACAATCCAGAAGTGGGACAACTAGATGCAAGCCTGTGCTGTCTGTCACTGTGGGTTGTTGTAGCACACAGCACATGCTGTCTCCAAGGCCCCACCAAGCCCATGGGAACGCTTCGTTCACCAAAAACAGCACCTAATTACCCCCTGTACATAACCATCGGGACATACCAGTTCAGTAGAAAAAATATCCCTGCTGTGAACTTGCCATCCCAGCACTACGGGACAATCCACGTGGGGACGGCACTGGGCAGTGGTGCCCTCTCGTTTTTTAGGGCTTCTAGCAGACTGTCACCCCAACTTCTGCCCTCACTCCCTACCCACAAACAGTGAGAAGCAGCATTGGTTTTCAGAAATAAACTCTAAAAAGAAGGGGGTCACTGAGAAGATATGCTATTTTTTAAGGACTTAACATTTGATGGAAAATGTCCATTCTTATCATTGAGAGAGAAGATACCCATGGCTAAGGGTGAAAAACACTGGCCAGCTCAAAGAAGGTCTGTGAGGTGTGAGGTGTGGACCTTCAGAATGGTCCAAACACTACGAAGTGCCTTTGTTTGAACGTGTCTTCTTGTTACAGTAATGAGAAAGGTGTTGCTTTAATGAGCCATATAATGCAAATTTTAATGGTAAAATTAAATTTTGAATAAACACTAAGAAAAATCAAATATTAGAAATCCATTTCTTAAAAGCTTACAACAGTGACTTGCCAATGTGCGAGGTGAGCTTAAGTAAGATCATTTCAGATTATGTATGCAGGGCTGAACTGTTTCAATCTAATTATGTTAAAATTGTGTTTTCATTAAGGCTTCTTCTTAATGCAAGAATGCTATTAAAATTATTTTCACTGACATTCGCCTAATAAGCTGGCTTAGAAATTGCATTTACATTTGACCAGGTAGTTGTTTTTAGAATTAGTGATGCCTCAGTAGGAACCACCCCCACCTCCCATCCAGGAAGGGCTGCGGTGAGGATTAAGGGAGACATTGCCACAGAAGCAGCCCAGGCTCACAGCCTGACACACCCTGAGCACCTTATGAGGCTGACGTATCCTGACTGCCGCTCTCCATTTCTGTCTATAATTATACCTTCTGTGGCAACAAATATGCAAATAAACAGGGGCAATTGTCAGTCTCCACATTTTGCAGCTATTTCTTAGTTGTAGTCACATATTTGCGAGCCACTGACCAGTGCAGAGACAGGAGATGGGAAGCACTTCCAGGATCCCATCCCACCCTGCGGGCTGATTTCCTGGAGCGTGTCTAAGTCTAGCCATTGTAATCCTCATTGTAATCCTGCTGTGAACTTGCCATCCCAGCACTACGGGACAATCCACGTGGGGACGGTGCTGGGCAGTGCTGCCCTCTCATTTTTTAGGGCTTCTAGCAGACTGTCACCCCAACTTCTGCCCTCACTCCCTACCCACAAACAGTGAAGAAGCAGCATTGGTTTTCAGAAATAAACTCTAAAAAGAAGGGGGTCAATAATCTTCTAGTGAGAAGAGAGGGAGTGACAAGGAATGCTTAGATATTAGCAAGGCAAAAGTCAGTAACACTAGGATTGCAAGTTTTAGGATCATAGCTATACAACTACCTAAAAAATAGTTACGAGAAATGACCTTTAGCACCAGGGCAGCAATGGTGTTCCTCCACTTACTGGATTCACAGGGCACATGCATTACTCAATGACTAATACAATTCTTTATTTCACATGTACTTATTAAAATATGTTCACTATGTGCTAGAAGCCATTCCAGGTCCTGGAAATATTACAGCAGACAAGGAAAAAAACAAGACCCCTGAATCTTTACCCTCTAAGGGAAAAGCAGATAAAAGGAAGAAAATAAATTTCAGAGGATGATGGTCTTCTCTGTCATAGTGAAAGTGTTCAGTTATGTTCTGTGAAACACCCACTGGGTTCTAGACCCACCTTCCCAGGGAAGTTCACCAGGGAACCTAAGAGGGCAATTGCTCTTATAAGGAAAGAAGAGGAGGCCGGGCGCGGTGGCTCACGCCTGTAATCCCAGCACTTTGGGAGGCCGAGGCGGGTGGATCACAAAATCAAGAGATCGAGACCATCCTGGCCAACATGGTGAAACCCCATCTCCACTAAAAATACAAAAATCAGCCGGGCATGGTGGCATGCACCTGTAGTCCCGGCTACTCATGAGGCTGAGGCGGAAGAATCGCTTGAACCCAGGAGATGGAGGTTGCAGTGAGCTGAGATCGAGCCACTGCACTCCAGCCTGGCGACAGAGCAAGACTTCCATCTCAAAAAAATAAAAATAAAGAAAGAAAGAAAGAAAAGAGGAAACATGACATATAATGAGTAGCAGTGCAGGGGTACAGTAGGTGAGCTGAGCCTGGGTGGCAGGAAGGTGACACTTGGGCTGGGACCCAGAGCCAGAAGGAGCCCAGATTACCCACTAACTGCCATGTCATCCCCACTCTCCTTGCTCCCAGGTCACTTCCCCCAACCCTCAGGATACAGGTGGAGGACATGAAGAGGAAAGGCTGGAATTAATCTTCCAACACAGGTTGGCACCATCAGATGAAGCCCAGAAGGAAAGGAGATACAGGAGTGAGCACAGGCTGGGTGAGAGTGGTCTGGAAAGACTCTAAGGAAGTTGTAAATAAGTGAAGAGATGGGAAGACCCTTAAGGAAAATCATCCTTGATTATTAGACTTTCCCGATGGCATTCTTTTTAGGCTACCCGAATGTCAATCATACAACTTCATGACTGCAGCTGATTCTAAGGTGACCCCCAATTATTCCCACCTGCTGCTATTTACACCCTTACATAATCCTCTCCCCTTCAGTGTGGGTGAGACTCATATCTTGCTTCTAACTGGTAGATGGTCGGTGTCAAGATTATATACAATTGGAACATCCGTCTTGCTGGTCAACTCTCTGATTTGCTGACTTTGGTAAATTAGCAAGGGGTATGTTGGGGGCCATGTTGGGAGACCCATGTGAAAAGGAACTGAGATGGCCTCACCCAGCTAGGGACAGGCCCTCAATTCAACAGGAGACAAGGAAGTGAATTCTGCTAACAGCCTCCTGAGCCTGCCCTGGCTGAGCCTTGCAATGAGATACCAGCCCCAGACAATACCTTTAATTCAGCTTCTTGTGGATCCTAAGACAGAAGCCCTACTAAGCTGTGCCAGGATTCCTGACCACAGAAATTGTGACATAAAAAAACATGGGTTTCAAGCCTCTGAGCTTGTGACAATTTGTTATACAGCAATCGAAAACGAATATGATGGCATTCATGAAGGTGGATACAGCAGCTAAAGTGTTTGGAGGACCAGGAGAACATCACTAAGAAAGAAGAGTCTGGAGCCCAGGGAATTTCACAGAAAGTAACGTAATACTTTTGATGACAGGAGAGACCTGAGCACAAGAAGGCTAAGAATTAAAACTTCTCCTTCATGCTTAAGAGATTATCAGAGAGACTGAGGTGGCCAGGTGGTAAACGAGAAATAGTGTGAATTAATTCCGAAAATGTAGAGTCATGGCCACAGATGGATTTTTTGCTTATTAAAAAAAAATAAAATAGGCTGGGCACAGTGGCTCATGCCTGTAATCCCAACACTTTGGGAAGCCGAGGTGGGGAGATCCCTTGAGGTCAGGAGTTCTAGACGAGCCTGGCCAATATGGTGAAACCCCATCTCTACTAAAAATACAAAAATTAGCCAGGCGTGGTGGAGAATGCCTATAATCCCAGCTACTCTGAAGGCTGAGGCAGGAGAGTAGCTTAAACCTGGGAGGTGGAAGTTGCAGTGAGCCGAGATAGCACTACTGTGCTCCAGCCTGGGTGATGATAGATCGAGACTCCATTAAAAAAAAGAAATTAAACAAGCCTGATTATAGTAAGATAATATGCAACTATGTTTTTTAAAAAAAAAAACAAAGTCATACAAAAGGTTGTAAAATAAAAGGCAAATTCTTCCTTCTCTCCCCACAGTTTCTTAGTTCCATACCTGAAAGATTGCCAGTTGTTATAATTTCTTCTCTATCCTCCCAGAAATTTTCTACATATATCTATGCATATGTGTGCCTTTGTATACAAAGAGGAATAAACTATATCCGCCCTTTGCTTTTCTCCTGGCACTGTGTCTTGGAGACCTCTCAATGCCTACATATTCCAATTAGCCATCTTTTTTCATGGTTGTGTAAAATTCCTTTGTATGAATATGCTTTATGTAACTAGTCTCCAGCTGATCAGCACGAGGTTTCCACGTTTACACTCTTACAATAAATGTGAGATGTAAATCTTTGTTCGCTTCTATAGTTGAAGGATGAAGAACTAGAAGCACAATTGTGGAGACAAAGCATGTGCTACCGATCTGTCCGCAAAAGCTACACTCATTTTAGTCCCACACCATCTACAAGGGCACATTTTTTAGCAAAACTTTGGCCAACACAGAATGTTAACGAATTTTAGAATCTTTGCCAATTTAGCAGGTAAAACTGGGATCTAGGGTTTTAGTTTGCATACATCTGATGTTGTGAAACTTTTCACAGGTGAGATCTGTTCAAAGGATCCAGAATCCAGGATAGAAGCTAGACATTAAGAATGAAGCCCTTGGTCAGGTGCAGTGGCTCATGCTTGCAATCTCAATATTTTATGAGGTCAAGGGTGAAGGGTCACTCAAGACCAGCAGTTTGAGACCAGCCTGGGCAATGTAGCAAGACCCTGTCTCTGTGAAAACAAAAACAATTAGCCAGTACTCCCAGCAACTGTACTCCCAGCAACTCACTTGAGGCCAAGAGTTTGAGGCTGCAGTAAGCTATGATCACACCACTGTACTTTAGCCTGGGCAACAGAGTGATACTCCAACTCAAAAAAAAAAAAAAAAAAAAAAACCCAAAAAATTGAAGAATGAAACCCTTTGGGATAAAGGGAAAGAAGAAACAATGTCATTTCAGAGCATCTACTCAAGGGTAATGTTGTACCCAGCACCCCGCAGGTGCTGATCTTGGCAGCCACCTCAGAAAAGCTCAGAAACTTCTTTCTGATCTCAAAATTGCTATACACTTTGCTTAGAGTAAGATTAGGGCCTTATTAAAGAAGCAATATGCATCAGGCACAATTAAAACATCTATTTGAGTACTTGATGAATGTCAGAAATGATTTGTAATCAAAATGTCCTTCTACAGAGTCTTCAGGAAAGATCTTACGATTCCCAGATGATCATCCTCCCAAGTGTGGCTATACTGGAAAGTTAAAAGAGCTACACACTTTCCTTCTATTTTTGTTCTTTCAAGCTGAAACTCCATCCAGCGAAAATTGCTTAACGAGGTCCCTCTATATAAACCAATAGATGTTATTTTTAAAAATTCACAGATTTATGTAAAAAAGGAAATTCTTAATTCACATGTATTCAATTTCTGTTTTGACTGTTTTCAACAGCTGTTGAAGTAGCCTATGAGCTCACAAAGCCCTCAGCTCAGGGCAACACAAACATACAGCGAAAGCAAAGGGGCTACTCAGGTCTCTCCGTCTCGGAGACACCGTGCCAAAGACTGGATTATTTTTTGAATCTATTTTTGCAGTGAAAGGAAGCCACAGGCATCTGAATACTGGCTCTCTAGCTTGACACTTAATTTCTGCCAGGGCATGAAGAGCTCCCTTCTGAAACTGCACCTCTGGAATTTGGGTTGGTTTAAAACGAGATTGGAGCATTTGGGTGGCTTTTGTTTTTGTTTCCCGGTTCTCCTTCAGGCTGGTATTTCTTGCCTCCAAAGGACACTATGTACTCACCACAGGGACTCCTGATTATCCCAAAACACAAATCCTGATTCATTTTTTAAAGACTCATGATTGAGGGCTCGTCCTGTATTTTTGTTTTCCCCCAGCTATAGTCTACCTGAGCCAACAAAATGAGTGTATTCATTTTATTTTTAAAAACCTCCTACAAATCTTCAGTGACTCTTTGAGTATAAAATATTCATACCTTGACTCCAAATTACAGTTGGGAGCATAACCACTCAACAAGTACTTTTAGTTCAGATTCATTTTAGATTCATACAAGCAGAAGAAGGAAACTTGGGAAACACAAAGTCTCCTTTGAAGGAAAGAAATCCTGAATGAAGAAACGGGGATAGAACGCCATCTTAAACCAACCCAAACGTCTCTGCCTGCCACCGCCACGGAGTTATTAAGGGTGGAGGAGCGGATTCTGGCAACTAGAGAAGGTGGCCGCAGCATGGGGGCACCCGAATTGAGGAGCTATTTGGGCAATAAGCTGATTTAGAGAATTAAGGTAAGTCAAGCAAACGTGACTGTGTTCCAGCTACATCAACTTTTATCGAAAATGTTCAGCATTTGTGGGAGCTATTCTGAGATTTTAGTCATGGCTACTGCAGACAGCTAGAAAAGTGATTTTACTATGAATTTGGATGCCAAAAAAATATGATCTAGATATTCAAAACCCACTTTTGGATTTCCGTGAAGTGCTACCTGGCAGGTCTGGTTGCAAATCATTTTGCAAATGTAAATCCCATTCTCAAAAGTTTCAGGAGTTTTTCTTGTTAGTCATCCTCAAAATTGTTGTAATCCTGGGTGTAGATATTTTTAGAAGGCAAAAAACGAGGCAAACCTCATGGACTTTTAGAATGGAGACATTCTGCTAATTGGAGATGAGAGGTCTTATTTGACAATGGTTTGAAAGAAATTCTCCACCATTTTTGAAGTCTCCTGGGCTATAAGGACTTTGAAAGGTACAAATAGAGTAAAACACAATTCTTTCTGCCAACAAGGTTAGACTTTACTAACATTTTAGCCAACCTAGCTAAAGCCTTCCTGGGAAAGCCACACGTGGATACCTTTCAGGGATCACATAACCAGAAGTCCAGAGGTAGGGAAGCTTTTGAATGTGGTTGATACTGAGGCCCAGTAAGAATGTCAAGCCCTCTGGATTCTGCTTTTCTCATCTTCTTTCTGTGTGGTCAGCGTCATGCAGGGTTCCAAATGGATCCCAGCAGCTCTCACGATTACAAGTTTCTTCCACCACCTTCAGAAAGGGAGAGCAGAGATCACTTTTCAGAAGAGTACCGCAGCTTTTGTTCTAATACCTGCAGCCTGTGTGGCTTACGTGGCATAGAGCGTTCACTCTTGAGTTTATACCTGTGGCAGGGGGTGAAGTTAAACCTATTAGCTCAAGTGTGGACCTAAGACACTTGCCAGAACCAGAAACTTCAGGCAAAGCCTTCTTCTTTGGCAGAAGCCTTCTTCTTTAGGGCTGAGCTAGAAAATCCTAACCAGGACACCCGTCCATTCCAGGGCCCAGAGGAAGAACAGCAATTTGTAACCATCGAAATCTTCATCAAGAAATTAGAATTTCAGAGTAAGAAGCCCAAAAATCCAAAACAGCCAAGACAGCATGCTGGAGGCCCTGTTTGAACAGCCTGATATGAAATAGATGGATTCATCTCAAGGGGCTAGGACCAGGTAGGCACCAGGTCCAAGGCCCTATCCCAGCCAGTCCTGGAGAGTCTTAGTTCTCATTCCTCATAAAAGGCATTCACCTCTCAAGAGCCACAAGACCCAAAGCATAATCTCTGTGCAGTGGAACTTCAGCCATTGGAAAGAGAAAATATTTGAGTGCAAATTCAGGTATCCCAACACCATATCCCTTTGTGCCAGGGCTGAGAGTAACCAGCATGACAATTGTCACTCACTGTTCTAGCCCTTCCGCTGACCCACTGCTTTCCCACTAACAACACTCTCTATCTTGATTCTCAAGTGCTCCTATCTGGAACTGAGGTCTAATATAACTATGCTAATGATGCTCATTCAGCAGTACCAGTGAGGTTTGTCCCGGGCAGACACAGAAAAGGCAGAGACCTCCAGCTTTTCACTCTCTCAAGCCTGGCAGGTAGCAGCACCATGAAGGGCACCAAGTTATGGGAAAGTATTTTATTACCTGTAAATATATATATTTAAAAAAAGGAGGCTGCCAGGTCCCAAGCATCCTCTCTTCTCTGGCCCCTGGATGCCTCCCATTCTGGCCCTCTTCTCAGTCGCCTTCAGTCTGGATTACTGCAAAGTCCACCTATTTTCCTATTTCGAGTGCACCCTTACTCTACATTCCAGATGTTTCTAGGAGGTTAATCTACCACTTTAATCATGCAACTTTCCAGCTTTGAAAAATTCCGTTACTCCTCAATCCCTGTTTAAAAAAAGGATCCAAGATTTGGCGCCTGGATTTCAAGGCCCAGCACAATCTGGCCAGTGCCTGACCTCCCTGACCGTCTCTCACCCTCCCGTTATGCTCCGCCCATATTCCTGCCCTACTATCCAATCACTATGCCTACCTCTCTGCTCCGTGTTATTTCTCATGCATTCCCCCCAAATGTGATGTTCTTCTGTCTCTCCCATCCAAACCCAGCTTAAATGCTACTTCTCTGAGCTTCCCCTCTCAAAAGCAATTTGCATACACGTGTTGGGTGAATTTACAGGTGTACACATGAGGGAGCAGATCATGTGTGCCACAGCTCATCCACAGAAGGTCCCCGATAAATAGTCATCAAATGGGTGAGCAAGAATTCACATTTCTAAGTCATCCCTTATTAAGTTACTACTGAATTCATCATTTCCTGTAAGGGGAACGTTGACATGTGTATCTAATAGATATATTACTCTCTGTATTCAATCGCTAGGGCTGCCATAACAAAGTACCATAGACTGGGAGGCTCGAACAACAGAAATGTATTTTCTTACCATTCTGAGGCCACAAGTCTGCCATCAACGTGTCGGCAGGGTTGCTTTCTTCCGAAGTCTCTCTCCTTAGCTTGCAGATGGACGCTTTATGCTCTTCTCTCTGTGTGTGTCTGAATCTTAATAATAAATAGGGTCCCTCCATTAAATGACCTCATTTAAATTTAATTACCTCTTTGAAGATTCTGTCTATCTCCAAATGCAGTCACCTTCTTGGTTACTGGAGAGTTAGGACTTTAATACATAAATTTTAGGTAGACTTAGCACATAGCAGCATATATATCACATACACAAAGCGTATATACACGTAAACACATATTTGCCATTTTTCACACTAGACGGTAGCAAGGTTGAACATGCCAAAATAAAGAGTAAGAAATCTAGACAATAGATGGAAATGTGTATAACACAATGTTCAATTTTAGAAGGCAATAAAGTCTCCGATTTACTGTCATTGTTATTAGTTAAAATACATAGTATAAAGCATATGAATTAAATAACTTAGTGTGGTAAGACTTAGTTTTGTGTATTGATTAAATAGTACTATAACAGAACTGACATTCTTCACTGTTCCCATGTGCCAAGAGCAAATTTTTATCCTATAATTGGACTCAGCTCTGAAGTGCCTCCCACCTTTTCCCTCTGATGACTGGGGAGGCTGTACCAGCCGGCTCGTGGAGAGAAACCGCCTCCTTTGTGTAAGCTGCCTCTGCCAGCTCTTAGCCTGTCCAGAGGCACCTTCCACCTCAACTGTTTATCCTTCTGCCTCTTCCAGGAGCCTCCAGGCAATGTATTAGGGGAGGCCTGGTCCCTCTGCAGGGCTCCTGTATTTGTGACTCCTGGGTAAAGGTCATCTCCTCTCCCCTGGTCGAGACATTATCTTCTGGTGCCGCTGCAGGGGGACAGTTCTGTCTGGTTCTTTGGGGGCAGCTGTGTGAGCTCCCTGTGCTGAAGTGTCTGTAGAGCATAGGCCTAGATCGGGACTGTGGGGGAAGGGTCCACATACATGAGTCCCTCTCACCTTCGGGGGACTGCGGATCCAACCCACAGTAGGCACGATGCACTCACCCCTGCAGTGCCCACAGTGATGCCCGACTCCCTTCCTCACCATGGAGAAGGTGAGGAAAACTCAAAACACAGTGTCAAAACCCCGCATCCCAATCCCATTCCCATCCTTGCTGTAGAGCTGCTGTCGGGAGGTCGTGCTGGGGAAGGAAACAGGAGCATGCGTTCAAGTGTCTCTGGAGTCTCAGAAAACACTTCCCAGGTATTTCCACGCCCTCCCTCTTCCTAAATTCAGCCCTAAGGAAAGCTAGCCAGGGCCCCACCTACTCCTCTCCCTCTCCCTCTTGCCCTCCTCTCAGAAATCAGGAAGTTGTTCCCATCTGCTTCCCACGTGCAGTGTTTTCACGTGGCCTCTTGTAACCTCTCCTTGCCACGGCTCATGGAAAACCTCTGGGGTCTGAGTCTGTCAGTCCTCATTCTTGATATGTAAGGGAGGATTTGGGAGTTTAACATTTCTTTCTCTTTCTCCAAAACCCAATTTTAAAATTATTTCTCTGCTGTGGACTCAAGAAGGAGAAATCCAATCCTCAAAGTAGGTCAAAGGCATTTTGCTCTTAGCCTTAGACTCTCAAAGAGGGGTCCTTGGAATAGGAGATTAGTATCGCCTGGGGGTTTGTAAGAAATGCAGACTCTCAGCTGTCCCTCCTCACTCCAGACCCTCTGAGTTAGAACGTATAATAAGACCTCCGGGCAGCTCCTGGGCATGGATGCACTGAGCTAGGCAAAGCTTCTCAACCTGTCCCTCATGGATTCACTTTCACCTTCATAGTGGATGAGTTGAAAGAGAATGTGACTGATGAGGTGACAAAGGCACTGGTTTAATATTTTCAATAATAAAACTTTGCTCTCCTATTCATCATCAGCAGATGTGTATCTCTGCAAGAACAAAACCCCTGGGAAGAACCAAACCCTTTCCATGCCCCGAAAGGTTTGTGGGTTTTGAGACGAGTTCTGACACCCGTTCCGTGATCACCTCCCTGTGTCCATGGCCCCCAAGCTGTGGGACAGCCAGAGCCTGGCAAAGCTCCTACCCTCTCCTGATTTCATGCCACCTTCACTGTCTCTGGGCAGCTGGATGTGTTCACTCTATTTTAAAGGGTTAAGCTTTGAAGGCTCAGTCAAATCAACCAACTCACTCAGAGTTATCCAGCTCCCGAGAGACAGAGCTGGGCCAAAGCTAGCTCATTGGAATCTGGGTCCAATATCTTTCCTAAGCTGCTGAGAAGGAGAATGCCTAGAGTGAGCTTGTTCCTCTTTCTTCAGAAATAACCACTGGAAAAAAAAGAAAGAAAGAAAGAAAGAAAGAAAGAAAGAAAGAAAGAAAGAAAGAAAGAAATGCTTGCCTTGAATCAGAGCAATTGGTCTTCTGTGAAAATCAGGATTTTCTGTGGGAGAATATGATTGCCCTCTAAGATACCAACTTAAAATGTTAGGATTGTCCCTCATATAATAATGATGATGCTGATGACAGAACAAGTAGTTAAGTATCCAGTTTTACTGGAGGAAACATTAATCACCTATGAAAGAAATACACTCTTGGTACCTTTTTCTCCTCCTGGAGCAGGCACCTGTGCAGCCAGGTGGGTGGGTGCTTGGGAGTTTCAAGGCAAGGCCTGTAGCTGCCATGGATGACATCTGCTTTATTGTCCTCCCTTGGGGAGCTTCTCAGGCACCACACAACCTGTGGTGTAAGTCAGGCCACTTCCAAATCGAGTGAAGATCCATTCAGTTACTCTACACCCTGCAATAGCCAACATACAGAGGAACCATACTGAGAGTTCTGGGTATTGGTTAATGTCCACAGCAGGCACACTCTGAGTCACCACTGTGTGCATTGCAGGCGTGATTTCCATAAGGCCTGGAGAAGGAGCAACCATGATCTTACTTAAGGAAGATGAAGAAACTGAGGCTTAGGGAGGCTAAGTACCTGTCCAATGCTACTCAGCTCATAAGTGATGGAATCAGAGACTCATATCAAGGTCTTGATTCTAAAGGTCATGTTCTTTCCCACTACCATAAATCAATTTCTCTCTTCAACCAGTGAATACTGTAGGTTTAGACCACCTGTTAGGCTAAGTGAGAAGTCTCAGGGAGGAGCAATTACTAACAGAATCCTGAGGAAAAAGAGTGCCTAGCGGGGGGCTGATAAGAGGCCCTTGGGGTTGGAGAAAGAAGCAGAGCTCCCAGACATCAAAGGTAGCGACTAACAGAGAAGGTCCTGCCCACCGTGTTGACACAGTTGCAGGGGAAAGGTGGTGTTGATGAGTGAGACCAAGCTAAAGCCGAGCTGAGGCTTTTCCCAGCCCTGTCCCAGCTCCTCACACAATGCTTTGAGAAACAGTGGTTTCAACACGCAAGACTGCTGTGCCGTCACCTTTTCTTGTCAAATTTTAAGTAAACTCAACCATAGCCCTCCCAGGTACTCGGGATACACTGCAGTTTTAGTAACGACAGACCTTGGAACATTGTAATGTAGAATTTCTTACCAATATGGCGGCCAAAGGTTGCCTTCCCAGTTCAGTTACCTTCACATTTTTCTCACAAGAAAATGTGATGATCCATGCAATTGCTGACTTAAAATCAGGAAATTGGATCCCTCTGGTTTTGGACTCCTAGGAAAGAGGGTGCTCTATAATAAATTATTGACGGGAAGGAACCAACATCATCACCTATTTCTCAACACCTGCACACACCATCTGTCCACCAGTTGCAGCCGGCAAGCCACTCAACCTCCCCTCTTTAACCTCCCAAGTCCAAGCAAGATGGAGGCCTCTGCCCATATGCCCTATGATTGGCTGCTTCTGAACACTGCTGTCCACTCAACATCCCCAGAGAATGCAGACCCCGCCGCAGACATCAGTGGTGGAGATGAATAGCAATTTCTCCGTGAAGACCCTTGAGAATTCATTATGTGGGTTGTTCCGAACACTTCTTTAAACATGCAAATCCCTTCAGCACCGCTGTACTCATGATGGAATAGAATATGAATCAAAGGCTCAGCTCTTGCTATGCTCAGATCATAAAGTCTGAAACGTATCAGGTTTGTGTGTGGGTTTTTTTTTTCAACCAGAAGACATAGTTAAGTCTTTACCTACTCAGCGCTGTCTGAAAGAAGCTTAGGAAAAGGAAAGTAGTCCCTCAGATGTTATCTCTTTTTAAAATTAAAATGATTAATGTCTAGAATATGACACTCAATTATAGAAAAGGCCAATTGGACAGTGATAAAAATACAGAGAGGGTGGAATCTCCAGCTCAATTCTGAAGAGTCTTGTGATGGATTTAAGGTTCCGTTAACCTCATGGGGATCTAATCAAAGGCTTTTGGTCAAAAGTAAAAAGTAAATCTGAGACTCAGGAGTGAGAGTTCTCACAAGGACAGGAGAAATTCCACCAGTACTTTGTAGCAATGGTATTGAAAACTGGATGCCTTCTCACACATGGTGGGAATTATCACAGTCCTGATATTTTGCACAAAAGTGCTTATGGTCAAATTCTAAGTGCTTCCTCTGTAGTCTATTTGAGCCCACAGGTATAGTCCGCTTTCTGGCCTCTGCTGTTGGGGAACAGCTAGATATCCAGTCTCTCTTTGATGATTTTCCATGGTGGTAGTATCTTATCAGGAGTCCCCATTCACTACAAGTGAATCATCACACCAGGAAACTCGAAGCGAGGCAATCATTTACCTTCTATTTATAGGGAACACAGTTCACCATTACTCAACACTCTAGCTGACTCTTTCACCACTGAGCATTGGAAATGCATAGCTGTAGAAATTTTCTCTTCAAACTGGGCATTTCCATCTGCCTTCCTTCAGATAATTAAAGAAAAAGCCTTGGCTGGGCACAGTGGCTTACACCTACAATCTCAGCAGTTTGGGAGGCCGAGGTGGGCAGATCACCTGAGGTCAGGAGTTCGAGACCAGTCCGGCCATCACAGTCAAACTCCATCTGTACTAAAAATACAAAAATTAACTGAGCATTGTGGCATGCCTATAATCCCAGCTACTTGGGAGGCTGAGGCGGAAAATCAACTGAACTCGGGAGGTGGAGATTGCAGTGAGCCAAGATCGTGCTACTGCACTTTAGCCTGGGTGACAGAGAAAAACTCCATCTCAAAAAAAAAAAAAAAAAAAAAAAAAAAAAGGAAGAAAGAAAGAAAGAAAAGAAAAAGCCTTGGATTCAGTGAGCATCAGAGGGAGGAGTGAGGGCGCTCCATCCGGCATTCAGCTGCTGACCCTCCAGGTGACACTGACCTCGCTGTTCCTAAATGTTATCCCTAAAAAATAGGTCAGTAACATTTCTGAATGCTGAGATATCTTTCCTATACCTCATTGAATAGGTCCAGAGGTAGTTGACAGAATATTGCTTTTGGTCAATGCAGGTGACTCACCACCCATGATTCTGAATATTCAAGTTCGGAAGGTTGCTTCTATCCTAAAGGAGTTGAAAGGGACCTGTGGCCTCTCCACACTTGGGAATGCAGTTTGGGGGTTCCGAAAATGTGATTAATATTATATGTCTACTTGTCTCTCCTTTCAGCCATTCTTAAAGATATTATTTGACAATTAAAGTCATGTTTAAACCTTACAACAATTAAAAGTCAGGTATCGTTATCCTTGTTTGATGACTAAAGAGCCGAAGCTCTGTGTGGATGAGGCCTCTAAACTCCTGTCATCAGGAAATGCAGACAGTAAAGCTTAGATGATAGCCGAGCCCTGAGTATATCCCCCATGCCCACCTGCCAGCATCTGTGCCTTTGTACTTCAGGGTAATTTCTAGCAGCAGAACTGTATCCTACCCACAAAGGACTGGAAGTGCCTGGAGAATTAAAACCCCTGAGTAGCCACTGTCAGTCAGTGACTGATAGGGGTTGATGCATAAGTACCTCAGCTCCCCCGCCCTTGTGAGTGACAGCTCTGAGGTACGTGTTCTACTCTGGCTCCCATAGGTGCCAGCAGAAGTGTAAGCAACAATGCCCATGTGTCATTCTCGGCCTGGCAAACTCTTTCTTCGCTTCCAGTGTTTGGCTTAAATATCAGCCCCTCAGACAAGAAGCATCCCCTCTTCCAGTCGTGTGGTGAGCCCCAGAGCTAGTTCTCAGAGTAGAAATCTGCTTGATGGCGGACGCCTGTCCGGCTGCCTTCCCTTCCCTCTCTCACCTCTTCACTCCCCTTCCAGCATTTCCTGGCTAAATATCCTGCTTGCACTCAGATCTTTGCATAGATATCAGGGTGGATATCTATGGTATCCAAAACTAGGACCCAGAACTTTTGAGCCCAGGTCTTGTGTTTTCATTTTACCTGATACTTTCTGATCTGTGTGGATTTGGAGTTTTCAGGAGAAGCCATCAGAGACCTGATCTACCGGAGAGGTAGATCGCTCCTTTCAGAGCTGAGCTGTCTCCATTGTGTGTGGAAACTGGGGAGGATATTCCCACACCCATCCTCTCCAACGGAGTTAGTGCTACAGTCTCTGGAGCGGTTGTCCTGGCTGGGCTCCCAAAAGGTGGTCTCTCCGTTGGAGTTTGGCATGTGGTGTGTTTATAGTTAGTGGGATCATTTGACGGGGGTTGAGGTGATGGAAAGAAGGCAGGAGTGAGCAGATGGAGAATCTGTCCCAAAAACAGCCTTGGCCAACAGTATGGTGAGCCCCAGAGCTAGCACGGTTCTCAGAGTTGTCTGAGATCGGCTGAGGTGGCCAGGCCCTTGTAGACTCTCATCCTTCAGGACTGGATTTGAGCCACCCCAGAAAAGACCACGACCTCAAAGGAAGGGCTCTCTGCAGCTGAGCTGACCCCTGAAAGGGCTGACAGCTGAAGGCAGCTTGCGGTCTGCATGCCCAGCAGCAGACCAAGCCCAGTGGCACCTCAGCATCCACTGAGTAGAGTGCTGGTTTCAATCCCACTTTCCTCCACCTAACTGAGAGGGGAGCTGTTGCAAACCCGTCCTGGGCATTTCTATCCTGCTCAGAACACTCTGTGACTCTTCATTCTTGAGAGAAGAGGCCAAACTCCCTAGCCTGAAGGCTCCTTAGGTCATCTCTCTCTAGTCTGCTAGCTGCTCCCACTGCCCTTCCCAGGAAGCTCCTGCCCTAACACCTACTGCCCAGTTGCTCCGCTGTCTTTGTGCTGGCACTCGCCTCCCCCACCCCCAGCTCCAGGAGACCTGTGTTCCTCTCAGCCTGGCAAACTCTTTCTTCTCTTCCAGTGTTCCGCTTAACTATCAGCCCCTCAGACAAGAAGCAATCCCCCCATTCCAGCCAAGGAAGAGGGAATTGCTATTATCTTAGAGAAGCACAGCCCTGCTGCTGCAGTGATGAATTTCATTGAGTTTACACCTATTTCTGATCTACACCCAGCCATGTGAACCCCTGGAGGACATTCGTGGTGCCCCGTAAGCTGTGATGTGAGCTCGTGGGACGTATTAGGGATTTGGTGTTTGTCAAATGAATATTGGCTGAGCTTCTCTGGAAACAAATGCGCCTTTAATTGAGAGCTGAGGCCACGATTAGGTCACACCCCTGTCCCAATTGTGGTTGGAATTAGAAAGGAGAGGGCCATCTCCTTTGAGGCTTTCAGCAAGCTTCTGTACCTGCAAGCTCTTCATCAGAGAGTGCCCTTGGGGGCCCAGAGCCACCTGGTATGCTCTCATAGACAGCTCTATGTGTCTGGGATGTGTGAGACCCCTGCCCCCAGGAGGGCCCTTAAACCAATGATGAGTGCAGCTCTGAGCCTCACTCACACACCAGAGTCCCCTTCAGGACCCATCTGAAGCTCCTCCCTGCTGGGCATGGCCTGAGATGGCCCACACTGGGCTTTCCTGCCTTCCCCACTCCCTTACAGACCTCTCTGGGAAGCACACTGCCTCGATAATTCTCACACATGGGAGTCCTCTCCTCAGGCTCTGCTCCTGGGGAACTCACCTGAGACACCAATAGTCATAGACCGACTAAAGAACTGTGGAATATACACACTGCACTGCAGTTAAAAAGAAGAGGTCATTTTACACATGTGAAGCTGGGAAGACCTCAAGTCATGCTTTTGTGTGGAAAAGCAAGTTGAAATCTGATAAGTGAGCTAAAGTACCATTTAAGGAAAAGAAAACACTGAGTAATAGTATTGGAAAGTCAAGAAGTGCGTTCTCCTTCGCAACGCCTGCCCCTGTGCTCCTGCCCTAGGCTCTGCACCCCCTGTCCTGTGATCAGCCTGTCTTCTGTATTTCTCAGCAATGAACAAACCAGCTACTGGTCATGGGGACCTCCCACTCATCAATTAACCAAGTCCCTTGGAAAAGGGAGGAATAGTTTTTATGAACTATGTAGCTATGTTGGTGATCTTAAAGAGTATGACTTTCTTGGTTACCTGCAATGAATCTGGCAATTTTTTTAGCTAATGGGTGAAACTTGACAATGGTTCCACCCCCAACCCAGACTGGTCTGAAGCAGCTGATATGGAAGAGGGGTGTCAGTCTGGCTCTGGCAACTGAGGGTCCTTCTAGAAAGATGGATGAAGGAAGCTTCTGCCAGATTAGGGTCACCTGGAGAACATCACTTGGATGAAAGATTGCTTTGCAGATGGGAGAGGAGGGGAAGTGCACAGACTGTTATTAAAGGAACAGAAAAGGAAATCAGAAGGGAAAGTGGTGAATAGCATATTACTGGAGGGTAAAGGGGAAGTTGCAAAAACATTTGGAAGCTGATGCTTCTAGGACCAAGAGAAGTCAGGAAGAGAGCAGGGGAAAAAATGAAGGCAGTATTAGCATATGGTAAAGAGTTTAGAAAAAATGGGAAATATGGAAAAGCTGGAAGTTATTAACAGAAATAAAAATGAAATGCTGCCTTTAATCTTCAAACAATGGGAAAGCCATGGAATCGAAGACAAGGTCTGGCCCTTGGCTAGAGAGAGTCAGAAGTGAGTGGAACTCATTTGCTAATTCTGGAGCTCAGGGCTCAGCACAGCTATTATATCACGTACAGAGATGAGAAATAATCTTCTCGAATGTGTGGTGTCATTTTGGGCAAATGTGTTTATTTTTTAAGAGGATCGTTTTAAGTAAGAGTTGAGAGGACATATTATAAAACATAGTATAATGCGTCTCTCTGTGTTAAATGTTGAGATCTTTCTCAGCTATAATGCTGAGAAGCTGCAAAGAATGCGGGAGAGGAAAAACAAAAAACCAAAAAAAAAAAAAAACAAAAAACAAACAAACAAACAAACAAACAAAAGTTGATTAAATGTTCTTAATATGCCAAATGCTGGGCTAAGCCATCACCATGAGCCTCCACTCATGTCACTTTTGCCCAATCTGTAGAGGTGGCTTCTGCTATTACTTCCCTTTTCCAAATGAGAAATCTAAAGCTTCCTTGCAAGGAGAGCTAATGGGTCTTCAGCCCCCAGTATATATGGTCTCTCAGGCTTTCTGGATGAGAACCCACAGTAAGGAATGCATTTTCCATCTTGACGCAGATACACACATGTTTATAATGGAAACAGGTTTTCCAAGACTCTGTTTCCTATGTGAGACACATTGAGAACTTCTATTCCATTCTTTTCTTTTTCCAATGCTTGTAATGAAGTAAATTGCTGTCACACACATTAATGGGTCACCAACAGAAGTCTGAAAAACTTCCATCTAAGATTTTTTGTTATCTGACTTTACCCCTTCAAAACCAACGCTCACAGGTAAACTGTGGGTTTTTTAATACAAGTAACGTAGAATCTGTGCTCTGTTCTCCCATCCACCCAACCATCCACTCATACATCTACCCAACCATCCATCCATCCATTCAATAAACATTGATTATTACACAGACTTATAGTCCAGAATCATCATTACAGGAACTGATGCTATCTCATCAACTCTCCGCTACCAAAATGGAAAAACTCAAATCATCGAGCCGAGCAAAAAAGTCGGTAAATAACAGAAATACATCCTAAAAACGCCCATTGAGAAATTATAGATGGTTCCAAAGCTAACATCTTTGTGCATCTGCCATCTCTCCATCCCCAGAAAAATAAACTCTTCCTTCAGACAATCAATAACAAAGACAGAGAAACGTGCAAAACACGATGAGTGAAAACGATCACCATAGCACTCCAAGATGTTGGTATTGGAAGTCTCACCCAGCATAAAAAATGAAAACTGAAACCACACATGCCCAAAGTGTGCTCACATTTTTTGCTTCTGAATGTGTTGTGAGCCCTACTAACCAAGACCACAGGCTGTTTAAAATTACACCGTTTGCCTTATTTAATTTTCTTCTGCAGTCATAAATATTAATTAAGCGAAGCCACATAGAGCCTGCATTTCAATCCTTTCGCTTCCTGAGGACCATAAGCAATTAAGAGCCACAGCAATTTAAGTACTAGCTGGTTCTTTAGGTCTGCCCCATGACATCCACTTTTTTTTTTTTAATTAAGTCAGATTTATTAAATCGTAGTGGTTTCTTTTTCCTACCTGACTTTTACTGGCCTGTGGGTGTTCCGAATTTAATTTATCTTTTTATAAATAGGAACTATTTTCCTGCAGAGGAGGGACCTGCTCATTTTCTCTAAAAGATGATGCAGGAAAGCATATGTTTTGATTAATAAGAACCAGAAATATTTCTGTGCAGCATGTCAGGGAGCTGGTGGCCAAGACCACACTTCTCAGTGTTTGTTTAGAATTCTTTTATCACAAAAATGAAAGAGATTACAGTATAATGTAAGGAAGATATAAAGTAAAATGTGGAAATCCTCTCCCAATCCTCCTAAGTCCCAAGTTCTAGGTGTATTATTATTAACAGTTTGATGTGTAAACTTTAAATCTTTTCCATGCAGTGACAGAGTAAGGGTATATTCTTATAAAATTTAAATCAAATTACTCATATCCTGCAACTATTTAGCTCTTCATTATAAAATCATCATACTTTTTATGTTATTTCATAGAGATAATCACTGCTTATAGTAGCTAGACGATACTCTATAATAAAGTTGGGTTATGGTTTATTTATATTTCACTAGCATTAAGATCTTGAGTATGTTGTAGATAAACTACACACACACACACACACACACACACACACACACATATGCATACACACACACATACAAATGCACACTATTCCAGTAACCTGGAAATGTTACCTCTGAGTATTTTCTTTTCTCCCAGGTTTCTGACAACTTCTTCATCTCGCTAAAGTAATGCCTTTTGGGAAAAAAGAGAAAATTATAAAATGTAAACAGGTCAAGATTTGGGTCAGAAGGCCTAGGTTGTGATCAGAAGGGTTGGGTGAGGCGTCAATGTCTCTCACCCCAGTTTTCCCAGAAACAAAATGAGCTCCTTCATGTAAAAGGCCTGTATGAATCATCAAGTCTGAAGAAAATACTAGCCCCCAGCCTGACATCTCTTTATCCTTTAAGAGCTCAGTGATTTGGCAGAGAGGTAGGTGGAGGAAACTCTTGGGTAATGTACATGAGGAAAGAATTCTGTATTGCTAAATAATATGTTAAGAGGGAGAAGAGAATAAAAGAAGACAGGGGAGTAGACACGAAGCAGTCTCTTTTCATTTTCTACCTAACTACGAGAATGGTGAGAGTTGGTGTCTGGGCAGAGCCCCCACCCCAAGGGACCCCGACCCTTGTTCCTCAACATTAGCATCTACTTAGCACTTTATTTTGAGGAGTTAGAAGAATGAATTTACCAGATTTCACACTTAAAGGCACATCTAAACTCCCAAACTTTTGAAAGGTGTAGACTTATTCATGCAGAGTCCTCCAGAGAACATCACGTTACTTACATCGTAATTTTTCATATAACATAGTGCAATTCATTCACAGGCAGCTTCACATAGTCCTACCTTCTAGACTAACAGAGGCAGCCTATGGGGTGATTCAGTAGCCAGGTGTGAAAAAGACAACTAAAAAATCAGTTGCGTTTTATATACAGTTCCATCCAGGAATCTCAACATAGCTTAATATAATTTTGTACCAGTTTTATTATCCCCAATCTACATTGCCTTAAAAGCACAC
Source organism: Saimiri boliviensis (assembly GCF_048565385.1). NCBI lineage: Eukaryota > Metazoa > Chordata > Mammalia > Primates > Cebidae > Saimiri > Saimiri boliviensis. Next base: position 74,857,682 of record NC_133457.1, read on the forward strand.
ATTGATTAATTCTTGGTCTAAATTTTTTAGTGTTTCCACATTAATTATTTATGTGCCTCTATAAATATGGTAGGAATTTTTTTTTAATTTGCCCACAGAAAGAAATATTTTCCCTCTCTTTTAGTAGTTCATATGTGAAAGAAAGGAACCTTTCCAGAATGAACACTTCATTTAAATTCCCTCAAAGGAAAAAAATTATCTTATCACTAATTATGAATGTATATTGCAAATTAAATACGCATTAAGGGAATGGCCCAATTTCAAAAATTCTTCTCATCCTTGAGACTCAAATTTTAATTTCTGAGCATTTTCTGTTATATATGTTGGAAAAAAATTGAGTGGTACGCTAGGGAGAACAGTTGCATTTCTTAACAAAGGGGTTAATTGTGATGTCTATGGATTCACTTTTAATTTTTCCTAATAATGTTATTTTCTCATGCATTCATAGGGAGCGCCAACTCAATGTCAGTCCGTATTTTGTGAAAGAAAAATCCCATTCCCAGCTGCCTTCACCAGAGACTCAGGTCTTTTCCAGGAGGACCATGAAAACCTCATTTGAAACTCAATAAGCAGGAATTTCTTCCTCACTTTCCCTTCTTTTTGATCTTTCTATTTTGTTTCTTAAGTGCATATTGGGATCAAGGAAGAGGTTCAGGGGATGTTTGGGAGAGGTCAGTCCTATCCCTTTTTTCTTTTGACTGGGAAGCCCTGCATAGCCCTCAGGGCCAGCCCAGCCCCAGAGGTGGGCCACAGGGCGCAATCAGTCTGCATTCTCTGGGGCCTCTTCCTTAAGGAAAACGTTTAAAAGAGTCTTGGTGAGTGTTTGCTGATGCAGTGAGGTTGCAGCTGACACTGCTCGGTCTGGCTTTTTTATATACTTGAAAAATGACTGTTTCCACATCGCAAACTGATCATTGCCACGGGTCCCCTTTCCTACCCAGGCAACCAGGGAGGTCCCTGTCTCCGGAAAACACAGCCTAGGAGGGGGAGTGTGGGGAGAGCTAACAATGCACAGTAGGGGGCATGGGGGCTGGGCAGCTGTGCTTTGCGGGAAGACGACTACACTGCTTTGGCTGCACAGACAGGTCTGACCTTTGCGGGCTGGCGACCATGAACTGTGGCTGCGAGAAGAGTCGCTGTGGCTGTGGCGGCTGAGAGGCGAGGGATTATGGACTTGCTAGGGAACCGGCAGAAGTTGAAAAGGAACCTGTGCTTCTCATTGTATCAAGTCACATATTACCACCCCACTAGGGATAGGCTACAGGATCCATGAGAGAAACAGGTCTTTAAAGCTGTGCCATCCCACCTGTGGTCCGTGGACCAGCCTGACAGCATCAGCATCCCTTGGAAGCTTGCTAGGAATGCCAAATCTCCAGCCCTTCCCTGGACCTGCGGAATCAGAATCTGCATTTTAACAATATTGCCAGGGGATTCCTATGCACAAAGGGTATGAGGGGCCATCACTGGCCTGGTTAATTCACCCAGTCCCAGTGGGTCACTGTTGTTGTCATAGAATACCCCCTCCCCGAAGCTCTCCTTTCTGCAGAGAGCTCCGCAATCCTTCCTCTGGAATTACTTTTGGAAGCACAATTAACAAAGAGCTGAATCATACAGAAGGGTGCATTACAAAACTTTAGGAGCTCCGTGCAAGCCGGGACAAGGGTGCCAAGCAGCATTCACCACGTGCAGCATAACTTCTTGCCACCTTCATTCTTTCCCCCCCCCCCCCCGGGAAGCCAGAAACCCCTAGTATCCTTTCGATAGGAAACTCATACTGCAGAGGAATTGTCAATAGCGACAGGACAGAATCGGGCTATCACAGGGACGCTTGTCTACCTGCAGCTGAACGCTTGGTTTTTCTATTGATTCTGGGTCAAAACAGGCACCTCACCTTGGGTTTTATTCCATTTCTGCCAGCAGCTAGACTATTTTAGAAAGGTGAAATGTATAATTTTCCCTTTGGAATAGAATTTTAGCACATGCAAACTCCAGGGTCATGATTGGAAGAAGACTTGAAAGTAAGGAGGCTAGGACCTGTGGCAGGAAAAGGGAAAAAAAGGAGGAAGTAAAAGAGGAAAACAGACATTCTCTAGAAGCCTATGGCTTTCCCTGTTTGCCCACCATCTGGAATATAGTAAGTGCTCATTAAATATTTGCTGAATGAATCCAAAACATATACCCCCCTATCCTTGTCATTGCTTAATATTAGAGCAAGTTATATATAGCTCTTTTGTGTTGATTCAGAGCCTGTGTATCATTTGACATGGAAACGAGAAGCAAACAACTGCTTCCTAAGCATCAGCCAGGAAACCCAGGACTTACCAGCTTCCTTCTGATCTCCATGTCTCTCATGTGCTTCATTGTTTCGTACTTAATGAAAGTGCATTTGTTTATCCGACTAAGTCATCAGCAGCTCGTAGACCTAATGGCCTCACTTCTAAATTACCTCCCCGTATAACACAGAAGGTTCCTAAGAAAGAATGCTTGGGGTTGCTTCCTCCAGGTAGTCTGTGACTGACGCTCCTTGATTTCTGTCCTTCATAAAGCTTACTGCTTGCCTGTTTGGCAGGAATAACTGACATTTCTCCCAAGAATAACATCCAAATGTATGAAATAGCTCCCAGGGCCACAACTGCAGATGCATCTAATTTAAGCATCCCTCAAAGAGGAGTTTATTCTCACTCACGTTGACATGTTGTTATTGCTACTAAAAGTTGTCATTTTTTATTTTTATCTCTTTCAATTATTTTAATTACCTGCTATAATAGTCCCACATTCCAGAAATGTGCTAAAAAGGCAAGATTGGTGAACAGGATGTCAAGTATATACCAGAAATATTTGTCAAACCGTGGCCCGGAATGGGCACAGCACTGGCTTTCTTCGCAGACCTATACACAGATGGGAGTGGAATTCGCAATTGCTCAATCCATCCACTGAAAAATCCCATGAAGATGGTCAATCCATAACTGAAACCCTACCTTCTGCACAATGGTCAAATTCTACATGCATAAAGCAAGAGATCTGTGTGCCAGATCCATCTTAACATCACCCCAGCCAGAGGACAGAGTCCATCTCCTTCCCCTAAACAATGCGCAGCGACCACCCTGATAAGTCTATACCTGTGGTTGACAGGAATATTTCTTCTCCTCCTCTCTCAACAGAGGGAAGATCACAGTTCATCCCCTGATACCGGTAAGACAAAATAGTACTGATTTGTTTTTCAGAACTCAAACCAGTCTGTTGTCAGTTGGGATGGTGGCTTCTCTGATCTCCTTTCAAGGATAGGACTGAAGGGATATTTGCACAAGTTATTTTGCCAAAGTTTCCTTAGCATCAGATCCAACATCCTTATTACATATTTCACTATAAGATAGTAAAAGAAAATGTGATAATAATGATATAAAATGATACAGCCCATACTTCAAAGAATATAGACTGAAGATATAATTCCAACCACCCACACATAATCAAGGTTACTAACATTTTATTTTGTCATTTAAAAAAATGCATGTTTCATCTTTTCCTGTGCGTCTTGCGGGTGGAGAGCTAGATTACACACAGGTGCACAGAGTATTAAACTTAAAATGTTGCATCTTGCCTCCCCCTTTAGCAGCATTTTCCTGAACTTTTGCTGAAGACTGCAACATGCTAAATCTTTCTTATTTTACATAAATAACCTCTGATAACGTGTTCTTAGCTAATTACCTTTTCAATTGCCCTCTCCATAAACAACTGGTGTTTTGACCATCCAAGAACTATGAAAGCCAACGTAAGTGTTTGAAGGTGTGCTCAGTACCAACTAGACAAATTTTGATGATCTGATTTTCTAATACATTTCAGAAATAACAACCCACCCACAGAAAGTTATTTAACTTTGATACATGATATGCCTTTTCTTGATTGAGACTTGAGAGTCGTCCAGAGAATGAATAAGGGGTGTTTGAACATTTGATATTTTTCCAATTAAAAGGCTTATAAGAAAGGAAAAATGTATATTTTTCCAAGACTCTGTTGTCACTTTACCATCCCCTCAGCCTTCATGTCGTCTACATATCTGGCTTATGTTGCCCTAAATTCGTTGGGGAACTTGGAGCAAGGCTTTGCCTGGGTATTTATTCTCTGAAAGATTTTAGGAATCGCAGTATTGATCAGTCCAATGGGGGATTTTATTGTTTTTCTCCTTAGGTATTTCACGAGTTCTCACTTAGGAAAGTTGAGTTCTGTTCATTGATGCCCCTTCTGCACTGGTTAGTTTCATGTGACCAAGAGAGTTCCAGGGAGGAGTTTTGCTAGGGGAAAGCAAGATTGTTCCAGCAAGATGAAGGCTTAGAAAATCTGGATGGCCTGGGTGTTTTCTTCCCAGGGAGACCAGAGGAGGCCTGGATTTGAACCCGAGTCTTATGAGTTTGCCACTGAGGCAACATCCAGAATAAAAATAGTGTGCCAACCCCAAGCACAGGCCTCAGTTATAAAGCAGTTTTACTGTAGAAGCCGGCGGTGACCTAACAAAATGGAAAGGAAAGGGCTTTGTAGGTCTCAGCCCTACGTGAGGGTAAACTAAAGAGGGACCGGGCGAGACATCGGCAGCCCGAGTTCCCCGCGAACTTTTTCCTGGAGAGAAACTACGGGAGCAATTTTCAGCATTCAAGCCTGAGCCCGAACTCCGGATAACCCTTTAGAAATCGGAGCTCAGGGAAGGAGGAGCTCCAAAGACCGCTGAGCTGGAAGGCAAAGCGAACCCCAGCCTGCCTGAGCGTCCCCACTTCCCTCGCAGCCCGTCGGTGTCCGGCTCCCCGCTGCGTAAAGTGAACCGCAGGTGCCGCTCGCCTTCCCTAAAAGGGGGCGCGCAGGGAGGGTGCGGGAGCGGCTGCTCCGAGGCTCCAGCCCGACCCTACCGGGGCCCCCTCCCAGAACATCACCAGGGTGCAGGAAGCCGGTTAGGGTTTGCGCAGAACTTAGGGGTTGGGGCTCCAGAAAGGCCGAGTCCCCCCTTCCTCCCCCGATGCGTTTTCGGAGCGACTGGGAGAGGCAGCAGAAGGTGCTGGGGTGCTGGAGGGGCAGGGCTGGGAGCGCTGGGGTGAATGGGGACGCGCAGCGGTCCCGCGGGCCTCGCGGCCGACAGGGGGCGCCCTGTCACTGTGGAAACGCCCGCCGAGCGCTCTCTGGTGTCCCTGGCCCCGGCCACCAATAGGGCTGGGGTGGAGGTAGGGGCTTGCAAAGTTCCCTCCTTGGGAGGGCAGCGCCCCATCCTCCCGCGGCCCTCCGGGCTCGCTCCTGAAATAATTTATGGTACCAAATTTTCAACCAGAACAAAAATAGGAGCAGCAATAGAAGGGAGCGGGCACGTACGTGACTTCACACTCATACAGCACACGCACAGACGAGGTTAAACAGAACATTATTTTGAGTTTTGAGTTTTGGGGTGTGTGTGTGTGTGTGTGTGTGTGTGTGTGTGTGTCTGCCCTGGCCTGCAGAGAAAGCTTTCAAAAACTGCTCATTCTTTGAGCTCCAATGCGTACTCCTCTTTCCCCGACCCTCGGTGGAGCATTGAAGTTGCTCCCATCCACACGCTAGGTGGGACCCAGTGGGAAATGGATCCAGCCCCCGTGACTCCGCTGCGCACACCTCCACATTCACTACGTGGCCCTATACACCATCACGTCCCTTCCCTGGCGCACTGGGCTAGACTGCCCCTCGTGGGAGTCTTCAACACTCTGGGGTCCGAAGGGCACGGCTTCCACGCAGAAGCAGATCCTGACTTTGGGGGAGAATCCCGCCCTGACACTCAGCGGGCTGATTAGTGTCCTCTATAAATTGTCCAAATCATCTGCATTTCAGCAAGGCGTCTGCCTCTTGGGTCCCATACGGTGCAGATCTGACAGGCCTGGGGTTGGGAGGCGGTTCCTCTGTGCCTACTGCTCCCTCTTCGCTTGGCTTCCAGCCTCACCCTCACTCAATCTTCAATGCGAAGCTCCGTGTCTGCCATCTCGCTTGTCTTCTGCCGCCATCGCCCCCAAATTTGGACAGGTGGGCTGGATGCCTACCAGTTCCTATGCTTTCTCTGTCTCTGAGTGGGTAGGTACAGAGCTGGATCCCCAGGGTCCAGCCAGGTTTTCAGAACCAAGAAAGAGCCTCCACATCCAAACACCTGCAATATTCCCCTACTCCAAATCTCGGCTCACAGAGGTCTTGGTGGCTAACACAGTACAGAAGATAATTTTTGAACCCAGGAGCTGTAGTGAAAATAAAAGTATATGATTGCTGGAGTTTCTAATTTCTATAAAGCAGTCCCTCTGGAAGGCAGAGAGGACGGAGACCCTTAAAGCCAACTCTATATGCCCCATCATTGATTCCTGGATTTTTCTCTCCTCACCCCTCCCTCCCCACCTCTTGCCCTGTTTGTTTTAGTTACGAAATGCTGTGGGCACCTCGGTTGTGACTGAAAAGTAACCTTGAAACACGCCGGCCTGAATGTCAGAGACAAATCTCAGCCTCCCAATCGTCGGCCGCTGCTAGAGGGGTTGCGTGCACCAGGAGCCAGCCGCCTCGCTGCGGGTCGCGGGCAGCGGGGCTCGTAGGAAGCGGAGAGCCGAGGCTGCGGGACCGTGCGCCCCGCGCGTTTCCCCGGGCCGCTCAGGGTCTGAACTGTAACAGGGAGGGCCCTCGCAGGAGCAGCGGCGGGCGAGTTAAAGGTGTGTACACTAAATACGACAGCGCTTCGCAAATTGGCTCTGTCTTCCGCTTGTTGTTTTGACAGGGAATGAGCACTGAGAACCAAGAAACCCGGCATAAGCAAAACCGGCTTTCCTAGGATTCTGCCAGGCATGGAGGCTGGACCTGCCCTCCGACAGGCGCACCGAGCGCCCCGCGCGATGGGACGGGGCGGGGGCTGGAGCCCGGAGCCGCCCCGGAGGGTGGTCTCCTCCCAGGTCCCTCCTTCCTCAGGGGACTCTCCGGGTAGCCGGGAGGAAAGGGGGCTAGACCAGGGATCCCGCGTGCCGCATCGCCCGCCGGGCGGCTCTCCAGGCCGGCTCAGGAGTGCCGCCGTGAAGGGGCAGGTGCGGGGCGCCGGCGGCAGCTCCCTCTCACCTAGGTGTGAGCTGATTATTCAAATGGGCTGCCCCGGGTCTGGGGATTGGAGGCCCGCGCCAGCGCGCCGCGCTATATCACCAGCCGCCCACGTCACTGCGGCACTTGTCCGCTCCGCGGTCCACACCTCCTCCTCCTCCTCCTCCTCCTCCTCCTCCTCCTCCTCCTCCTCCTCCTCCTCCTCCTCCTCCTCCTCCTCCACCTCCTCCTCTTTCCTCCTCCTCCTCGTACACCCCCCCAACCAGCCCCCGCGCCGCGCGCTTCCCGCCGCCTCGGGGCAGCTCGGCACTGCCAACCTCAGCCGCCACCCAGCAGCCCGTGAGCGCGGCGGCGGCGGAGGGCGCTCCCTACCGCGGGGCGCTGGCCGGGGCCTCCTCCGCTTCTCGCCGCCCCCCCTCCCGCCCACTTCCAACTACCGTCTCCGACCGGCCCTGGGAGAGAGAGGGAGTGGAGCCCAGGGAGAGGGAGTGCGAGAGAGGGAGGGAGGAGGGGACGGTGCCTCGGCTGACTTTTTTTAAAAGAGGGTGGGGGTGGGGGTGATTGCTGGTCGTTTGTTGTGGCTGTTAAATTTTAAACTGCCATGCACTCGGCTTCCAGTATGCTGGGAGCGGTGAAGATGGAAGGGCACGAGCCGTCCGACTGGAGCAGCTACTATGCCGAGCCCGAGGTAAGCGCTCGCCTTTTCCAGGGGGAAGCGGCGCGGCGGCGCTCGCTCCTTCCCCAACCTCAGGACCGCTTCCCTGGCTGGCACCCCCCTCCCCACCCCAGCCTTTCTGGGCAGCCGCCTTTTCCGCCCTCCTTCGACTCAAATGGGTCTCTTTTTTATACGACACACTGTTAGCCTTGAGATAATATTAACTTTGTGATCAAATATTGACTTGCGGCGCCTCCAAATCCTCTTCGTGGCCGAGCCACGCACTATCCTAACAGAGTTATGTTTGGCAGCGCGCGGCTGGGGAGGGGTGGGAGGTCGGCCGACGAGGGGGTGGGGAGCTGAGGAGGAGAAGATGGGTAGGAGTTGGGGGCCGAGGTGGAGGCAGAGGCAAAGACTAGCGGACAAAGAGAAAGAAAGTTTGTGCCGGCAAAGCTCAGCCGCGTGTAGTTCGGGTCTCGGTTTCTTCCCTATTGCCCCTTTCAGTGCCTCCCGCCGACCCTGCACTCCGCACAGGCTCTGCCTTTCAGTCCCCCTGGGACAAGGGAGGGGGTCCCGGGAGGGAGGTCGGACAGAAGGGGCCCGAAACAGTCTTCGCTGCAGGCAGCCGGAGGCGCCCCGCGCGGTGTCCCGCAGGTTGCTTGCTGAGACTGGAGGTGGCGTCCGGGGACTTCGGGCCTCGGAGCCAGCTCAGTATGCTGGTAGGAGAGTTTGGGGAGACTCTGGGATAGGAGAATGCATTTGGGGTTCTGGCTTGGGAGTACTCCATGGGACCCCTGTTCTAGAACCTGGGCGAGGCGGAGAAGGGCCAAGAACGGGCCATATGCCCAGGCAGCCTTCCCAGGGCGATCGATCGCGGCTCTCCTTGGATGAAACAGACTCGGAGTCCGGAGACTGGGCCACAGGGGAGGAAAGTGCTCCCCGGAGGCCTCCCTGGAGGCGGAGGCCTGGGCGGCGGGTGGGAGGTCTGGGCACCCTGGAGCCGCGGTGCTAACGCTGTCGCCTCCCTCCCGGGGCTCTGTCTGCAGGGCTACTCCTCCGTGAGCAACATGAACGCTGGCCTGGGGATGAACGGCATGAACACGTACATGAGCATGTCGGCGGCCGCCATGGGCAGCGGCTCCGGCAACATGAGCGCGGGCTCCATGAACATGTCGTCGTATGTGGGCGCGGGCATGAGCCCGTCCCTGGCAGGCATGTCCCCCGGCGCGGGCGCCATGGCGGGCATGGGTGGCTCCGCCGGGGCGGCCGGCGTGGCGGGCATGGGGCCGCACCTGAGTCCCAGCCTGAGCCCGCTCGGGGGGCAGGCGGCCGGGGCCATGGGCGGCCTGGCCCCCTACGCCAACATGAACTCCATGAGCCCCATGTATGGGCAGGCGGGCCTGAGCCGCGCGCGCGACCCCAAGACCTACCGGCGCAGCTACACGCACGCCAAGCCGCCCTACTCGTACATCTCGCTCATCACCATGGCCATCCAGCAGAGCCCCAACAAGATGCTGACGCTGAGCGAGATCTACCAGTGGATCATGGACCTCTTCCCCTTCTACCGGCAGAACCAGCAGCGCTGGCAGAACTCCATCCGCCACTCGCTCTCCTTCAACGACTGCTTCCTGAAGGTGCCCCGCTCCCCCGACAAGCCGGGCAAGGGCTCCTTCTGGACTCTGCACCCCGACTCGGGCAACATGTTCGAGAACGGCTGCTACCTGCGCCGCCAGAAGCGCTTCAAGTGCGAGAAGCAGCTGGCGCTGAAGGAGGCCGCGGGCGCCGCGGGGGGCGGCAAGAAGGCGGCCGCGGGACTCCAGGTCTCGCAGGCACAGCTGGGGGAGGCCGCCGGGCCGGCCTCCGAGACTCCGGCGGGCACCGAGTCTCCCCACTCGAGCGCCTCCCCGTGCCAGGAGCACAAGCGAGGGGGCCTGGGAGAGCTGAAGGGGACGCCGGCGGCGGCGCTGAGTCCCCCGGAGCCCGCGCCCTCTCCCGGGCAGCAGCAGCAGCAGGCCGCCGCCCACCTGCTGGGCCCGCCCCACCACCCGGGGCTGCCGCCCGAGGCCCACCTGAAGCCGGAGCACCACTACGCCTTCAACCACCCCTTCTCCATCAACAACCTCATGTCCTCGGAGCAGCAGCACCACCACAGCCACCACCACCACCAGCCCCACAAAATGGACCTCAAGGCCTACGAACAGGTGATGCACTACCCCGGCTACGGCTCCCCCATGCCTGGCAGCCTGGCCATGGGCCCCGTCACGAACAAAACGGGCCTGGACGCCTCGCCCCTGGCCGCAGATACCTCCTACTACCAGGGGGTGTACTCCCGGCCCATTATGAACTCTTCTTAAGAAGACGACGGCTTCAGGCCCAGCTAACTCTGGCAGCCCGGATCGAGGATAAGGGAGCGAACAAGTGGAGTCGAGACTTTGGGCAGGCGGTGTCGCAGAGACGCAAGGGAGAAGAAATCCATCACACCCACCCCAACCCCCCCAAGACGGCAGTCTCCCCTCACCCGCCGCAGCCCTTCCTTCCCAAACAGAGGGCCACATTGATATCCCGCATTCTATATAAGGAGGAAAACGGGAAAAATTATGAAGTTAAAAAAAAAGAGAGAAAAAAAAAAAAGCCTGCTGTTTCCACTACTGTGTAGACTCCTGCTCCTTGAAACACCTGCGGATTCTGATTTTTTTGTGTTGTTCTCCTCCATTGCTGTTGTTGCAGGGAAGTCTTACTTTAAAAAAAGAAAAAAAAAAACTTTTGTGAGTGACTTGGTGTAAAACCATGTAGTTTTAACAGAACCAGAGGGTTGTACTATTGTTTAAAAACATAAAAAATAATAATAATAATGTAAGGGTCTGTTGTAAATGACCAAGAAAAAGAAAAAAAAAAAAAAAGCATTCCCAATCTTGACACGGTGAAATCCAGGTCTCGGGTCTGATTAATTTATGGTTTCTGCGTGCTTTATTTATGGCTTATAAATGTGTATTCTGGCTGCAAGGGCCAGAGTTCCACAAATCTATATTAAAGTGTTATTCCCGGTTTTATCCTTTGAATCTTTTCTTCCAGATTTTTTTTTTTTCTTTACTTGGCTTAAAAAATAAACAGTCTTGGAAATTCTTTCAAGAAGGAGGGAGGCATACTCTGACTGGTTGCAGGTGGTATTTTATTTTGGGCCTGGGAGTGTTGCTGTTTTCTCAGTATTTCATTATTGAAATTTTCAGATCTACCAAAACTGAATGAATTTTACAGTAGGCACACATGGACCTGCCGAGATTCTGCAATTAACATTTCATTATACTTGCTTTATCACATACTTGTCCATCTATCCACGCCTCCATTGGTCAATTCATCTTATTTCTCTAAATTCACTTCGTATTTGCAGATACCAGTACACAGCCTCCTAAACACTAAAGCAAGCTCATCATCAAATGGAACTCAATGTGGTTTATGTTTACTTTTTGAAATTTGGGGTTAACTGTACACACGATGAAACACACAGATCCCAGGCAGACCATTCCAGCAGGTTATTTTTAAAGCCAGTAGAAAATCACTCTCCTCATATCACAATTTTCCTTCCACCTTGGCTGTTTGAACGTGCCCTGGTGCTGTGCTGTCTTGGGCCCCACAGCTGGCCTCTCTAGGAGAAAGCCTGGATGTCACATGTTTTCGCTGTACTTATGATCTTTAGTCTCCTTCAAGTCAATGAGCCTAGAGCAAACTTGCAAATTTGTGGTGCAGCAATTTGCCTGTTCACCACTGTGAACAGTGGTGGAATTGGGACTCTGTTTGGATCCTCCAGCCTCCTCTGTGCACAGGCCACCACACTTTACCACCCTTCCCCTCAAGCAGGTATTTTGCACAACCATGACCGACCATGCTAACCCAGAAATGGTGAGGCACATGGTGTAGGGAAACATTTAGAAGATCTCCTGGAATTGGTTTGGAAAGGATAAATCAGGGTAACAATCCAAGCCTGTTTTTTAAAAATAGGGTATATTTGGGAGTGAGAAGGAGGTGAGTAGTTTCTAGCCAATCGACAATGATAGTGATGGAGATGACACTGTCTGCAAATTTGCTTCCCATCTTTCTCCAAAACTCAAGGCCCTTGCAAAGCCTCCTGTAAGTTAGATGAGGTTGGCAATTCAGGTTTGCAGGGCCCAGGGGATATGCGGGTATTTTGTGAGCCTTCATGGACACTCTAAGAGTATAAAGAAAAACTCAGAGAGAATTCTTATACATCGTGCTGCCTCTCCCCACAGACGACCTCGCTGGCCTCATAGGCGGCCAACGGCAGTGGAAACCAAGCCCAAGAGCGCAAAGGGGAGTCTGGCCGTTGGTTTTGCCCGGGACATCTGCTGGCTGGGAGAGGGCAGAATCAGCGTCGTCGAGGGTCCGGCGGGAGCCGCTCCCGTGCGCAGTTAGCTTGCGGTGGGTAAAAACACTCCGAAAGCCTCGAGCCCTGGACTTTTTGCTTCAGGTTTCTAAGCTCAGGCTCCTTTTTCCAAGATTGGATCTTTGGGCTTCTAGACCATCCAAACCAGGAGTGTCCCAGCTACGCCCCAGATCTGGAGACTGCCTTCACTTGCTACCTTGGCGAGGGGCGGGGGTTTGGGGGGGGTCCTGCCACCCCATCCCCCACCCCATCGCCACCCCCAACAAGCCTGGCCTTCCCAGGCGCTTGAGGGGGGTTTGGCGTCGCCTCCGCCTTCCACCCTCCCCACTGTCCTCCTCCCGCCTCCAAATCCCTTTTTTAACTGGTCACATTGTCCCGAAGAACACAAGGAAGAGAAATTGGGGAGGGGGGATCCGGAGGCTACAGCCAGCAATCAGGCCGTCTCTCCCTCTGGCAAGGACACACACGTCGTGAGCCTGGCCTGAAATGTGTTTCATTATCACATAAAAGGCTCCCGTGGCGAAGGAGCCGAGAGGCAGGGCCGGGGCCGAGTGGGGGACAATGGAGGCTGAAAGCGCTGCCCTAACCTGCTATGTTTCGTATGGCACGCCCATTGTGTGAGGGTCGTTTTAAACTACTTAGCGCGCCCCCCTTCACTGATGCGGGCCGATAAGATATAGTTCTGCCCGAATACATAAAAAGGATGTCGGGGAGCAGGCGCTTTCGGAGGCTTTTCTGTGCTTCTTGTGTTTTTCATGTCCCCCTCCCTCTTAACTCCCTCTCCTAGGCCGAGTTCCGAGCCTACGAGTTCACAAATCGCCTCCGCCCGCTTTCCCCAACTCTACGCATTGTGGGGTGCAGCAGTTCTCTCCCCCCCCCCCGCCTCCTTTTTTTCCTTTTTTCCCCACGCCTCCCGCGCGCCGGTTTAAGCAACCATGATCTGTGAATAAACAAAGTCTGTAAACAACAGAAAAAAACATTCTAGATCCGAATTCCAGGAGGGTAAACTTTCCATGACACGTCACACTTCAGCAAATTTGCACAGATATTATATTGCCTCCCCCCTCCTTTATTATTCTTTTTTTTTTTTTTTTTTGCCAGGATCCCATTGTACTTAACTGAATTTTATAACGCTGATCGATATCTTGGTAAAATATTCATTTTTAAACTAGCGGGCAGTGAAATCTTTGCTTTGTGTGCTAAAGTCAACAGTCGCTTGGTTTGAGCTCAAATAAATGCGGGGATGCCTCGGCTCGGAGCAGTCGGCCGCCTCCCTCCGCTCGCTGGACGCTCCGCCACCCTCCCGCCCGACTGCCCGCCGGCTGCCGCAGGTAGGGAGCGCGCTCACTCGGGGGCCGCGCGGAGCTCCCCTCCGCAGCGTCAGCACCCCACTCCTGTCCGCGCGCCGCCCCTCCCCCAGCCAGTGCTTCTTTTTTTCAGGGCTCAGATCCCCGGGAGGGTTTGGCGCGTGGTAAGCTTAGCTGACAGATACTCAGGGGGCTGGTTTTTTTTTTTTTTTTTTTTTTTTTTTTTTTTTTTTTTTAATTGTTGTTGTTGTTGTTGCTTTTCCGGGGGTTCGGAAAGTGCAGGACTTGGAAGGATGAGGGATCGCAGAGTTGCAAACTCAGGCTCTGAGCTTAGAGGAGGTTGGTAGGGCCCGGAGGAAGTCACACAGGCCCCTGGTGCAGCTCGGGTCTGGGGGTTCCATCTGAGATCAGCGTGTTTCCGGAGGACAGAGGAGGGTGGGGTGTGGGGAACGCCCTTGGCCTCAGAATCTAAGGCCGTGGTCAGTAGGAAACGATGTACGTGGTGCAGGGGAGTCTGGAGAGGCCGAGGCCCAAGCGTGGTGAAGCACTCCCCTTGGCGCGAGGCGGTTCGAGTCCAGTCTCGACGCTTTCTCGGACGCTAGCAGGCCGAAGAGGAGGTGGGGGTAGGCATCAAGCAGGACCAGGGGAGGGGCTGCGCCTTTCCAAGAGGCGAGTGAACCTTAACTCTGGCTGCAGGAAGCGCCTGTGATTGGCGGCAGGCAGGTTGGGGAGCCTCTGGGGTTATGAGCTAGGTCCGGGAGAGAAAGTCGGAAACCAGACGCGGGGCCATTTATCATCCCAGTCTCCCTGCAACCCAGTCGCCGAATTCCCACTTCCACGGCTGGCCCTAGACAGGAGCGCGCTTGGGCTTGCCGGGCTTGCGCTCAACAGTTCAGGAGGACCCAACAGAACCAGCCGAGTCTTTCCGTCGTCTGCGGAAAGGCGTGGACCTCGGAAAAATAGTAGTTCTGCTGCTGCCCCTTGAAACCTCAGGACTCTCGGTTTTCGAGGGCAGGGTACGATAAAGGTGTATTTCCGCAGGTGTCTACCAGGTCACCCCCATCCCCACCCCCGCGACAGATCCACATTCTCCCTGGGATATTTGCCTTAAACACCTGGGTAGCAGGCACTGTGAGAGGCCGGTGCCAGGATCTATTACTCTGGGTCTTTGGCCTGACGCGACCGGGAATTGGCACATTGAAATTGCCCGCCACCCCCGACTAGAAACCTTTTCCCATCTGCGCCGCAGTAACCAGACTTCGTTCGAACCCAAGTGGGCAGAAATCGGTTTCGTTTTTCAGCAGGGTCAGTGTTAACGTGGTCACGTTCCTGTGTGGGGACCCTGGGTGGCTCCTCCTCTTCTTCCCCGGTGCCTTGGGCTGTGCGCCCGTGTCCACTGCACCCGAAGCCTGCTGGGGAGCGCGCCCGCAGCCCTCCGAGCCCGGCTCGCCTCGCGTGGCTAGTTATCTTCCCTGAACAAGATGGAATGCCTGCAGGACACACGCAAGGCTAATCGTTTTTAAATAATTAATGCCTCCCGTTCTGCTGGTAATGCGCCGCGTCGAATCCGTCAATTACTTGTCATTAGACGGGTGTCTCCCCACGGCCTTCCCTCGGGCCTTTGATGGCTCCGGGTCCCCTCTCCCAGGCCACTCCACGGCCGAGTTAAAAGGTGCCTTGCCTTTGAGAGCCCTGTACGGAGTAGCCACGACCCTTAATTCAGTGTGAGTTTTGAAAGAAAGAGCCTTGCTTTAAGAGATGTAATCTTTCAAATGGCCAATTTAAACGCCCGATCTTTATCGCTCGCCTTCTCCCTGGCCTCATAAAGAGAAGCCGCTCCTCAATGCTTTAGGGGCCTTTTAATGTGGGAGTAGGGCGGAGAGAAGCGAGAGATAAGGCTCAACAGGGTATAGGAGAAGGCGTTAGCCCGAGGAGGTACCTTAAGTTACCTGGGGGCAATGCGTTTTCTTAGGGGGAGTGCAGGCATCTACACACTTGTGGTGCCCCTGGCTTGGAGGGAGAGGTGGCCGAGATGAGATCTGGAATGTGCAGACACCAGGAATGTTTTAGAAAAGCAGCAAGGCCTTTTCTGACTATGCACCTTCACCTTGCAAGAGACGGCAGAAAAGGAAACATTTTCCTCCCAAACACCATGGCCCTGGAGTTGCAAGGAACTGGTTTTGGCTAATGTCTGCAAAGTTGTAGCCATCAAGTCCTGCCGTACAGAATAGACCACCTCCACCCCCCACACACCGTAGTGCCATTAGCCCCAGTTTGCTGTCCCAAGGTTTCAGACCTGAAATGCTTTGCTGGGTCAGGGACAGCGAAGACACCAGCCCTGGCAACAGCACCATGGCAACCAGGCCAGCCAGGGGTTGGCGAGTAAAATGTAAAACTTTAAAACACACACACAGAAGAAAAAAAAAAAAAATCAAATCCACAAAATTTGCAACTTGACTTAATTACACTTTTTGCTGTTTCCTTCCCCAGTTAAATGTTCTTTTTTATGGTAAATAAAGATTCAAGGGTCTAGGGATCTTATCTGACCCTTCTGAGTGAAAACAATGCACTGTATCTTCTACCTTCCCTAAATGCAAAGATATCTCCACTCTGGGCTTTATACCCAACTTCAAATAAGAAATTTACTGTAGCCTCTGTCCCTAGGACTGGCTTTCCTCTAAGAAAAGGTAAAAGGAGATGGGGGATGGAGGGACAAGATAGTGAGAAACTATTTTAACAATAGATTTAAAAAAGGATGAGGACCTGTGACCAGCACCCTGCCTGCCCCCACCCGTCCCTCCTCTACCCCAGGTCCTGGGCTGTTAAAGGTCTTCAGCTCCACACACGCAGCCTTTCTAGAGCAAATCATCCTGATTGGGATTTTTTGAAAATTTCTTTTTTGATGAGAGGCACCGGATGTGGGCAGGATGTTACAGGCACCCCCAGAGACAAGCAAACAAAAATAGTGTAGAATGGATGAATGTCCCCAGCGGAGCTCAGCAGGGTTCCCAGCTCCGGGAAGGCCTCTTCTCCCTTGAACAAAACTCCCAGAGTCCCCTACCCTGGAGCACTCCAGGGGGTGCTTCGGAAGCCTAAATCCTGGGCCACCTTCCCCATTCTGTTCACAGCCTTCCTGCCCACTCTCTTATCCCTTTTCTCCTTTCTTCTCTAAAACAATCATGTGTGTCCCCCTTCACCCCCTCCCGCCATTGTATTTGTTGATGACCTAACACGCTCACACCAAAAGCCACACACAGAAAACCAACAACGTGGGATGGGAGGAGAGACCAATTATGACTGAGGCTAACAAGCGGGGAACACCCAAGTTGAGGCCGGCTGTCTCCCGGGAGACTGATGGAGGCTTATTTTACAAGCTGTAATTCCACTGCACTCCCTCTTGCTAGACTGGAGGTGATGCCCGTTCTCCCCTCCCCCTCGGCCCCTGCACCCTTGGGGCCTATTCCAGATCGTTTGTATCCCCTGCAGAAGAAGCTGCCACCTTGTGCTAAAAGTGTCACTCATGAAAGGGTAGAGAGGACAGGAATGTTTTCACAAGCATACCTTCACAAAACTGTATTTATTTTTTACATTAGTTGCTGTTTGTCAGAGCTCTGAGCTCACTGCCAACATTCGCAGGGACTGGTTAGATGTCATTGTCACCACTTCCCCCCACCACCAGGTTCACATTAAAAAACATTGACTTACTTGTCTTCGCTCTCTCTCTAAAGAAGGGGTGATATTTCACTGTAAGATAACACAAGTGATAGCTAGGAGTGCGAAAAGAAGCAACAAATTAAGTTACGTTCATTCATGCAAAACTAGAGGTCTCATTTCCCACCAGGGCCAGCACCTGGGGTTTAATGCTGTCTTGTTAATTAGAAGCAGCAATATTCCCTGCAGTGTCAGGAGATGATGCTAGCAATACTATACTTTCGTGACTCAAATATCATGATATTTATTGAGAGAGAAAACTTCAGATCACAAACGGATATGCCAGGGAAAGATGCTGGCGTGCAATGCACATTATAACTTTGTAATGCGAATTATTTGCTGTTTTTTAGTTCTACTTGTTTATGTGGCTCAATCTCTGCTTCCTTAAATGGCTGGGTCCTAATTTTTTAAAATAAGGAAATCAGCTTTCCCATGTTTCATTTATTTGAAAATAATAAAACACAGGTCCAGAAAGAAGCAGGGATATTTTTGAACTAGTTTTGGTAATGATCTGAGCAAATAAAAATAAGATTGCATGCATGTGAATTTTGACTTGGTATTTCATGAAAAATATAATCTCAATTCGTTATTTCTTCTATTTTTACAAAGCAGAAGTCATTATATATTGAATTTTGTTGGGAAATTTTTGCTCACTGAAAGAAAAGCATGTATGTAATTCCTAATTTTAATTCATGGATGTTAAAAGTGCTTTACTTGAAAAGATAGAACAATTTTGGAAGTATTTGGAGGAGACAGCTTGGAGGGCAGTAAGGCCTGAGGTAGATAGCTGGAGAACTGAGGAGGACTGATGATGATTACATGACTTTTTCTGTGAAGGAACGGGGTGAGATGTCAGCCAGGGCAGGAGCTGGGTTATAGAGAGCTTCATATGGAAGGCAGAAGAATCTTTAGCGAAAAAGTCAGGATGTCAATATGTGCACCCTTCGGTATAAAATATACAGCTCTGCTTAAGCTTTTTGCTTGCATTACCTCCTAAAATTCCTTTTAAATTTCAAATAAAGGAGATCGATTTCACTGTATATTTTGCATTTGTTCTGTGATTCTAAGCTACATTAATCAGGGCAGTTCACACCAAGAAATAAGTTGTAACTTCAAAAAAAATCTATGCCCTACTAGCTGAGAAAATTCTCTCTCTAGAAAAGAGAGACTTTTTCTCCAGAAAAGTTAGTCAATTTATTGGCAGAAATTTGTTTTTTTGTTTTACCATTTTAGTGTTTTAAGTGGCCTTCATGCCGGTACCCTTGTCCAGCCCTCTCTTATTCTGAATGGAAACAATTCAATCCAATCACCATTGAGTGGGGTTCTTCTAGGTGCCAGGAACCATTCAAGGTATCCTCATAAATAGGATCTCTTTTAAGCTTCCCCATGCCCTGCTGGTGGAAATCAAAATTTACAGGTATTGTCTTAGGGCTGAGAGAAGTTAGGAAAATTGCTCCAATTTCACAGCCCAGCTTTAAGCTCGTGTCTTTCAACTCATATTCCCTCAGCTTATTCTGGCTTCTCAGGACTCCGGGGGCACAGACAATTCCTATTTCAATGAAGTAGGAGGGCTGCCTTCACCAGAACTCCAGAATCTGGAAGGTGAGCTGCTGTCGGTATCAGGGACAACTGAAGTGTTGGGGGAGGCTGGAAAGATGCTGGAAGATCTCAGAAGAGCCAGCTTCAGCACCCCCGGAAGGATGGCACAAACCCCACTAGAAGAGATGAGGATGACTGATGTCTGGGATCAGGCTGGATTCTCATGTTCTCTTCTGGGGTAACACAGTTAGAATTCCTATGTGGCCATGGTCTCTCAAAGTTGGCCAGAAGTTCATTCAGACCCACGATTTTCTCCTCACTGAAGCTTCCATGGCCAGCTAGCCAGTGGTGGAAAGTGGGAGGCAGCAAGCAGTCTCCAGCATTGTGATTAGAAGGAAAAAAGAAATGCCAGAGGAGAGAGAAATGTCAGGTGCAGAGACCAAGGGCTGACATATAAGTTTAAAATAATCCACATAGCCAATTCATTTCTGAGCTACAGCCTTCTGCCTTATTCCCTACCAGGGGATTCTGGGAGCAGGGGCTAGGAATGTCCTGAGAGGCTCTTGCCTCTGACCTCCCCCTGACCTGCACCTGGTGGCCTGAAAACACAGGTGACAGGACAGCTGGAATGCATACGCCACCCACAGCCCTGGCCCCCAGGCCCCATAACACGCCTCCTCCTCCCACCCCTCACATATATACCAATGCAGATCTCCATAAACACCTGCTTCTGGGATTTGCCCCCGAATAGGATGCTGGCCTAGGTGGGTCAGCCTGCAGCCCTCAGGGAGGGAGGACTTGACCCAGCACCCAGTAGGACTGTAGAGTTAGAGAAGAGCACCACTCCAGCAGAGTGCATCTGAGCATACACGGAACAGTGGCTGAGCACCTGCTTGTGCCAGGCTCTGGGGGACACAGGGTGGAACTCGACACTAGCCCTCCTCAAATCAGGGCTCGGGCTTGGCGTGGAGGTCTCCTTTACTTTTCAATATCTGGGAAGCTTAGTTACCTGGCCTGTCTGTTTTTAGTGGTGTGGGATTCCCTGAAGATTTAGCATCTTCTATTTCGGGATTTCAGAGACACTAAGACAATTGGATTCTAAGGCCAGCTCCACACGCTGTTGGCATGTGGATGGCCAACTCTTCGAAGGGAAGAGGTTCGAGATAAAACCGTATTCTCTCTCCAAACTGGATGACTGAGTGTTAGACTAAGGTGGGGCAGGAGAATGATACAGCTACCCACAACCAGGTTGTGTACTGAGCCTTGTAAAGACGGCCAGAGCAGAGGGGAATGCAATTTTGGGGACTGTTTATGGGGGTGAGACAGAGGGGGAAGGGGTAGCTAATCTGTTTTGTCCTCTTCCCATTTTAATTACTACCTCCCCCCCATCAGCAGAGGTTACCAATTAAAGACCAATCTCTCTTGATTTCTTTGCTTTAAAGGACATTTCGATTCACCCAGGCAGACAATTAAATCCCCCTCATGCCTCTCCCTTCCCAGAGCTCACGAACAAACACGTCCCTATCACTTCCCAGCATGGAGCAGTGGGAGGGAGTTGATCTCAGGTGCTCACCTGCAGTTATCAGAATGCCAGGCTCATTTAGGGAGCTCAACTCTGGAAACCAAGGCGATCCCTTCATTGATTGCAGCAAGCGCTGTTTAGATTTTGCCCTTGCTCAGTAAACAATTAAAAGTAACTGCCTGATTTCTCCCTTGCATTCAGCAATCTCTCTCTTCCCTCCCTCCTCTCTCTCTCTCTCTCTCTCTCTCTCTCTCTCTCTCTCTCTCACGCACACACACACACACACACTCCCTCCCTCCCTTCCTCAGGTCCAGGCCTCTGGGCTCCTGGTCATCATGGAAGAACAGGCAGATCACTGTCCCTGTATGACACTCTTAGCGAATGGTCTTCCTACGCCCAGCTGCTGAGCACTATGCAGGGGTAAAGGTGGGTGCTGTGCCTTCTTCTCAGGACTCATGACTCTCCCAAGGGGCATACCTTCCCAAGTTCCCAAGCCCCCAACCCTGCCACATCTGGAAGTCCCACCTGGCAGCTCAGACCCATTGGAATAAAGTTGAAGGTGGAGGGAGGGCAGATTCTGTCTGTGATGCAGGAGCTCTGCTTCTGGCTGAGGCAGCCCTGTCTCAATACAGATCTGTTTTGGAGGTGAAAGCAAATTAAAATGGCAAACTCATTCACTGATGATCAAATTTCTAAGGTCCTTACAAGATCCCCATTTACTCCTCAATTACTAATAGAAAAAGTGAAAGATGTACTCCATTGTCCCCAGTTTGCATTCTCTGAATAGATTGTGTGTTATAATTAGCGCCTCTCATTAGCTCTGTCTGTAAGAACGGGTTTGCTGTGAAGCAATTGTGTGGAGCGTGCGTACCCTGCCATCTATTTGTATAAAATAAAGTAGGCATAATTGCCAGCCTTCCAAAACAACAGAAAAGCTTAGTGCAAATCCTAAACAATAATAACTTAAATTTAATAACACTTTAAAAAAAAAGAAGCCAAATGATAAAGAATAGTTTTCCCAAAGACATTTGTCAGTCAGCCTGCCACGAGTGTGTGTGTGTGTGTGTGTGTGTGTGTGTGTGTGTGTTTTAAATTAAGGGACTTTCTCTTTCAAAGTCTGTTGCATTTCGAATGGAATTCTTTTCTTGTTTGCCTAAATGCCTTTCACTTGATAAAAGATATTTTTCATATTAGATCACCTCAACTAAAAATACAGTTACCTGTTATCTGCTAGCCTGGAGCATAAAACCCTTTAAGAAGTCTCACAGATCTATTTTATTTTTTAGCATTTAGATTTCACAGATCTGTTTCATTTTTTAGGATTTTTAAAATAAAACAAGCATGGTAATTTGCAAATTCTTAGGATTTAAGATAGAAATGTTGTATCTAGGTTTTCTATTGTGTTTCTGTTTAAGATCAAAATATTGTATCTACTGTAGAAATACAGTATCAAGTGTTCCACATTAGTCAATAGCAAGCAGATATATATCTTTATATGTATTTCTAAATGAAGGGTAGCTCTGGAAATTAGACAGCCATTTTATTTTATAAGGTATTCTTGGACAAACCAAAGAAGCCTGTCCTTTCCTTTTCCAGCACAGTTTTGTAAATAGAGTATAAAATGCATTTGGAGTTTTGTTAAATTTATTAGGTGCCAAGTATTTCTTCGCGAAAAGTCTAGGTTGTGTCCTGAGGATGAAACACCGTGTCATATTCTCGCACTACAGTTTTGTCCTGACTTCTCACAGGCAGGTCACATCACCCTATTTTCATAGTCATTGGCAGTGCAAGTTTGTTGAATATCAGTTTTGATATGACTAACGCTTATTTCCAAATTTCGCGTTGCATTTTCTTCTATATTTTACGTTTGATAAAAGAGCTTAATAGTGGCAATTAAACCTCTCCTTATAAAGATGATCTCTTTATATTTCTCAATGTTTGTCTTTCTAGCAATGAAATCCTCATTAAAAACATTTCTGGGAGAAGATAATTTATTTGTTATTTTTGGATTGTTTAAAACTATTAATACAATATGGAAAAATAATGCTGGGTGAAAATAGAAGTGATTCTGTATCAAACAGGAATTTGTTTCCTTTACTGCCTTCGTTTTTCAGGGTCTGTGCAGGCCTTCCCACATCTTGGCTAGTTTAGTAGTTTACATCTATTTCAGTTCGCCACCTCTGAAGCTCAGGCAAATTGCCGCGCTAAGTTTTGAAAAATAATTTAAGAGAAACTTGCAGATATTTTGAGGACGCGGGGTGTAACCTCCCGTGGCACCGAGACAAGCGAAATTCTGTTTGGTGAGAGGGGCGAAAAACACGACCTAACGGTGTTTACATGTGTATTCAGCCATGAAATTGAATATTATCAAAGGTGAAAAAATGCAAATCAAATTAAAACCAGGGAAAATTGTCTTTGGAATTACAGCGGCCTGAAACCCCCAAGTGTTTGCTTAAATTGAATCATTTAGAAAAGGAAAAACATCTAAACTGCCCCCTCACTGTTCTCCCTGCCCCCATCCCAGGCACCAACCTCGTTCTTTAATTCTGCTAGGAAATTTACCAAAGTTGACGTACAAATCATTCTCCCTAAGACAAATCACGTTGGAATATGCGTGTGTGTGTGTGTGTGTGCGTGTGTGTGTGTGTAAAAATTAAATGCCTCCCTCCTCTAGGTGTTCACCGAGTCCAACCTGCTTCCGAAATAAAGCAGCACCCCCTTTCCTAAGTCCTGGGTGAGCCCCTAGCCGTGGGCTGACGGCCTGGCTCTGGCTCCCCGCGAGTGGCCCCGGGACCTTCGGAGCAGCCTCCCTCGGTCTCGAGCCGCAGCGGGTGCTCCGGCTCCGGGAAGGCTGAGGGTGCCGGGATCCCCGGGGACAGGCAGCAGGGGCCGCTCGGGCGCGCCGGTGCGCTGGTCGGGCCCGGGGTCCGCAGAGCCCCCGGGTCCCGGCGGGTCCGTCGGGCTTTCCCGGCCTGGCGAGCTCCGGCTGGCGAGTTGCGCAAACGCGGAACCGGGGTTGGCCCTCCGGGGGCTTCTCCTTGCCCCCCTCAACGCTCGCTTAGCTGACATGGGACTTCCAAGGGTCTTAGTGGAGGAGGACAGGAAAGGAAAATGTCTGCTAAATGTCACTTGTGGGTGAGGGGAGAGGTCGCAAAGAGCGCGAGGCAGAGGGACGGTCATTTTTGCCTTTCCCCCCGACAAGTTACAGAGCGCAGGGAACCGACTCTAGGCAGCCAACCCCACCGGACCCGGCCAGTCCCACCCTGTCGCCGTGGGCTCTGTCAGCTGCATTCCTCTCTCGCCCTCCCCATCGCTCTCCAGCCTCCCGGAGCACAGGCGAGTCCCGGTTTCTCCAGCAGGTGCCAAGGTCGGCCCCGTCCAGGAGAGCCCGCTGGGTGAACAGGCAGGCGCCCTTGGGTCAAGGCTGGAAGCGCGACCCCGCTGCGGTGGGAGACCGACCCAGGCGGCCACGCCCACCAGTCCTAAGCGGGGGACACCCGAAGGGCCTAGGATGGGGGGCGGGACCCTGGGGAGGCCATCGGAGGGTAGGACCTGCTGGCAGGGCCCTGGCAACACCTTCTTGTCATTCAATGACCTCGGGATTTTCCTTTCGCTCCCCCAGCCTGCACTTTCTCCTCTTCCAACCCTCGTCCATCCCGCTGCAGCCCGAGCTGCAAGGTCTCCGACCCGAGATCTCAAAAGGAGCTCGGACTCTTTTTCCTCTGGAGAGGAGAAAGAATGGGTGGCCTCGGCGTCATTCTGTCTTCCCTTTCTCCCCCTCAGTCCTGATAGAATCGAAGGTCAGCCCTCCGTTCCAGAAGCATAATAACTGCACTCCAGCTGACTCCGATGGGGGCGGGGAGCTGAGTAGTGGACGCCCATTTTTATTTGAAACCTGTCCCTGTATTTTCCTTTCCAGGAACCCCTGGATAAAATCCAGCTCAACCATGTCTGAGGAAACAGACCCAGGCTCCCCAGAGCGGTTAACCCGCCTGCCTCTGGGCAGAGACTGTAAGTTGGGGTCGTGTTTGGGAGACTCGGGACCCTATTTCCAAGGAGAGCTGTGGGGGACGTGTTTATGTTTGTCGTTTTCAAAATCAAGCAACGGAAACAACCGCCGATTAAAATGAAATATTTTTATTCCCCTCACACGTCGTCAGTGATTTGCCCCCAGGGATTCACAATTTTCCCAAGCCTGTTAAAGGGTGACAATGAGTGAGTGCCTCCTGTAATTTAATTTTCTTGTCACACTAAATAGAGCTACATTGTAAACCTTAGATCTACTCTTACTGATAGGATCGCCTTGTTTTGCCATTTGCACCATAAAGACCCCCAAAAGGGACACTGTATTGTGACCTCCACTCTTGAATTATTCAAGAACTTAATGACATTTTCAATTTTTAAAAAGGAACTAATTGCCATTGATGCAAAGCATGCGACCTTCGCCGGGTACCCAGTATGAGAATGTAACCATCTGTACGCGCACGCAGGGCTGAAGAAGGCGAGTACAAATAGGAAAAACACATGCAATCATAAAGAGCTCAGAATGAACACTGGAGTCAAGTGTAGAGTTTAATTTCACCCCAAACCATAACACATAGTTCCACAAAATTACCTTCACCAGACCTAAAGTCTGTATAAAACCTCACATCAATTCAGGCCCATTTTGGGGGACATGACAAGAACTTTCAGCTAAGACTGGAACATTAAACATTTTGAAAGCCAGTGTGCCTTTATAAATGTAAAATTACCTTGATAACAAGCAAAATATCGAATAATTTGTCTCCCTTCTTTTGTGGCTTTTAAAAATTATTTATTTACTCAAAAAGAAAAAGAAAACCTCACAAGTGGGACGGAACCGCATCTCAGTATTTGCTGTTCGAGTCAGTCTGGAGTTTCTAGGAAAGCTGCCATTGAAACTCTTCACTAACTAGAATGATCTCGCTTCAAATTATTTGGAAATGGACGCTTACCTTTTTTTTTTTTTTTTTTTTTTTTCAAAGAAAAGAAAAGCAAAACAAAAAGAAAACAACCACAAACAACTCCCAGTGTGTTTCCTACTGACCTTTTTTTTCTCGGAGGAAAGCAAAGGGAGAGAAATGGGTGTCACCAGTGTTTTTTGGCTTCATCAATTCACAGGTCAGTGTGCAGAGATTCTGGGATGCCGTTTCTGGTTTATTAAAAACGGTCAATACTTAGCAAGTACTGATCACTTTTAAAGTGCGAGTGGCATTGGGAGGTTGAGGGCAAAGCACTTTCTTGTGCCAGACTGCACATGCTCCTGTTGAACTTTAAGTGATGCCTGGGACGAGACATGGTCATTTCTGCAGGGAACAGACAGTTCCTTTTAGAAGGACCCTCTCAGAACCACCCCCCCTGCACCCCGCAATCCTTTCCGTGTTTGGCTGTGAATTTACATCTCTATCTTGCAGAATTTCTCAAAAAAGAAAATAAAGTACATTTGAACACCTAACTCGACTTTTAGGCACCCCATGTTATATCAACTGTATGACACAGCTGGGGCTGGTGCAGCCGGGAGTCATACAAAACAGAATGCCTGACACTCCCTCTGTTGAAGTGTGTCAAGTGCTATTTTAAAGGAAATTGCCATAATATTGTTATAACCCCAGTTATGAAATGGAGCAACTGTTTTCATATTTCTTTAAAAGCAATGTTTCCCTCCCTGACATTATGTGCTCTTGAGTTCCATAACCTGGTAGGAGAAAAGGAGTAAGGTACATATTTCTCACTGTTAAATAATGAAAACATATTTAAGAAATACACTTGAGACATTTTTAAGTCAAGAAAAACAGGGATATGTATGAGAGGAGGGGCCAGCCACCTTCTTGCATTCCCCTAAGCAATGCTTTATGAGTCAAATGTTAATTTAGTTTTAGAGATGTTTCACTTAGTTTTACACATTTAGAACATTGTATAACAAGTTGAGATAGACTATAAGACAGAATAAATCGTATGTGTTTCTCATAGCATTCTGTAGTGTTACAATCCAGAAACTTTTCTGCAGTGACAGCATGCTTTCAAAATAAAATTTTAATTCACTGTTCAAGATGTCACCATGGATAAATGACAGTTGTGTTTCTTTCCATTTAAAAAAAAAAAAAAACTGTCTTGATCAGGGACCACTTGAAGAACATGTTAAGTACTGTGGAGTTTGTGGTGTATTTAGGGAAGAGCAAAGTCCTCTTCTGGCCCCATTCCGAGAACTCATCCTCTTCTGAGTGGATATCTGTGTTGGCAATCCAGAAAGCCCAGGAGAGGGATTTTACCATCACTAAGTTCCAGCGAATGCTTCTAGAAGAGTTGCAAGAGATTCTGATTGAGCACCATGTTTCACCCAATTCCCATTCCCACTCCTTCCCTCCAATATCAAAACAATGTTGGAAAGCATTCCCATCTGGCCTGATAAAAGGTTAAATGAAATACCTATCCCACTTTAGTTTACCTGTGAAATGGGCTTCTCGGTTCTCTGTCAAGCCTGATGTGAAGGGACACATTGGACTTTGAATTGTTTGAAACCTTTCCTCTCTTTTTGTAAAGATCTGAACTGTTGATGCACCATTTTTAAAATGCAAAAGTTGATAACTTTCTGTCAGATTGTATTTATTGTAACATGTGCATCTACATAAATTTACTGGACTTCTTGCTGTCCATTTTTCCTCCCCTTGGAAATGGCATCAAGATAATTCAACTAAGTAATGGTCACTAAAAATGTTATAATAATACCTTTTTGAAAAACTCACTTTCTCCTGTTTAGTAAATATGTATTTCATCAACATGGGCTGCGTTCCACTGTGTCAGGATTCTGCCTGGGCTTGAGGCACTGTTCCAGACTGAAAAGATGGTTCTGAGGCTGCTTAGCAAGACATTTTCCACTCTGAGCAGGTTTATCTGTGGAAATAGCACCCTGTTTTGGTGCGTTGTCTTTCCTCACGGAACTTACGGGGCACAAAGCTCCTTTATGCTGGTTGAAGCTCTTATGTCACTGTACCGGTTCCCTACGATGCAGAATTGAATCACAGAGTAAAAAACATGGATCAAATAAGCCTGGAGTTCACCAAGGCTGAAAGCTGTAGCCATTCCAGGCATCATTTTTCATGAGAATATAAGGCCCTTTTAAAACATGCCTTCAGAATGGTGTTCCCTTTTTAAACAGAAGTCTAATGACTGCATACCTCTTCTTGACCACATTCTTACGTTTTTTCTAGATTTGCTTATTGACAGCTACTGGAACAAAAAGATGAGATGAATAAAGCACACTAATTATCCAAAGGGTGTCCTGTGACTAAAAGCATGTGAGCTGCTCCCCAGGCTGAGCTTTGACCCTCCCAAGCACTTCCCCAAAGGCCATGACACTGCATCGGATTGCTCCTGGACACTTTCCTCCGAGTTTTCAACAAATATAAACTCAGGAATGGAACACAGCACCAGACTTGCTAATCGAGAGGCAATGGTCACAGCCCAGATGGGTGCTGTGCATGGATACAGGGCTCAGGAGATGGGAAGCAGGTACATGAACATTGGGAATTGCAAAATTGTGCTGGAGCAATAGACCAACAGCCATTAACGTTTGTTGAGGCAAAGATACAAGTGTGGATTTGTCCTGTCGTCAGAACTGAAGCTGTGACAGTCACACTGCCAAGGTAGATATTTAAGCTCCCCTGAGGTCGCTGAAACTTACAATGAATTAACAATGAAGAGTAGATAATTTTTGGAAATCTCTTTCTATGACCAGAAAATATCCACAAACTCAGAGTGATTGTTTGGGGTGAAAGAGGGTCCCATGCCTTGTGGGCCTCTCTATACAACATTGGGAATGAGCCCCTCCCTTACAGGAAGGTGACTAGCAACCAAAGTGAGCCCACCCTGGGAGGGCAGAGTGGGTGTACTTTCCTCAAAGAGCCCTGAACACAACAGGACACACAAACAGCCAGGGCACCCTCAACAATGCCCCGCCATCTGCCCACCAGGTCACACAGATTCACACAGATTCAGTGACATATTCCACAAAAAAGGGAATTAGGAAGGACCCATGTCATGGCCAATGCAAAGAGAGCCTTACTACTCTTAGCACCATTGCTAACTATTGGAGCAAAGAAGGTCATACAAGAAATGGAACCCAACCTGTTTAAAGTAATAAATGTCAACCCTAAAGTACATGGAACCATCTCTCCTTCCCTTTTGAGGGTCCTGTGCTTCGCAAGCTGGGCATTTGCTGCATGGGGTTTTCTAACGTGATGTGAATTTTCAATGTGCTTTATCTCTGTAGAGTGGCTTTAAAAAGCCCTTGAAGTCCTCAGCTTTAAATCCATGCTAATAGGGGAAGTCTTTTTTTTTTTTTTTTTAATGGAGGTTGGGAGAAACACTGACCCAGACTGCACTCTGGGTAAACTAGGGCAAAAGACCTGATATCGTCTGCAGGGTACTTATTAACCACTGTTCATTTGCAGGATCAATATTTCCAGCAAAGGAGTCAACACTCAAGATACACTGCTACGTCTCGCTTTTTCCTTGACACAACAATTTATTTTATAAATGCATCTGCTGGAGAGGAAAAGGCAGCACCAAGGATTGTGTCTTTTATCTCCAGGATATGCAAAGCGCATTTATTTTCAGCTTTTATCTCTGGAATTGTATGTTGATCCCATACATATAGATTGATTTTGTTCAGGTAGATAATGAAAAGTCAAGTGGAAAATTACACAATGGCACTCACGATCCTAGTCTTATATCGGTATATAAATTGGTTTATTATTTCATTCTATTAAAGAGGCTTTTTTTCTTTTTTTTTTTTTAGTACCAGGAAAACTTCAAAATACATTGTGTTGTCAGCCTCGCTGAATTTTCTTTTGGAGGAGGAGATGGGGCGGAGAAGCTGAAGCCTCGATTTCTCCTGCTCCTTTTGCTAATTGTATTGGTTAAATGAACTTTCACAGAGGGGGGTCCTGGCTGCTTTTTGCGTCCCCCAGCCCTCTTGTGGGTTGCACACGGGGCTTCCGTAACTCTTTCTGGGTCAAGACAAAGATATCCGCCATGCACATCCTGTGACATAGGTAGATATTTATTTCACCCCAGGCAATTCTAAATTTTGTCACGATGACTGAAAGAGGCAACCCCCCTCCTTAGCACTAAGAGGCCAGGGGCGAGAGGGTGGCAGCATAGAAAAGCCGCGGCCCAGAGACAGCTTGGAGCCACAGTCCTGGAGGAAATGTTATTAATAAACATCTTTTGGACATTTGGTAGCCCACGGAGCTTGCTCCAGCTTAAAGCAATTAATTCAGGACACTGACATAAACTCTCCAGATCTTTGACAGCTTGGAGCCGAAATAAAAATGCTAGTTCTCCCGGGAAGAGAAGAGGGTGGCTAGCCCTTTTCTGGACTGTTTGCTTATCGGCCCAGAGAGCAACCTTCCTTGCAGAATGAAATGCAAGGGCACAAACAATGTACCAGGGAGAGAATAGAAGATGGGAATGAACAGTTTGAACTATTTGCTCAGCAGAAGGGCACCACAAGGCTGGGCTAGTGGTTTTCCCATGCGTCCACCGTCCCTTCTTTAGGATCTTTTGTTGTCCCCTGTCTCCTTTGGCCAGATAAGAGCACAGCTGCAGCATTGCAGCTAACAAGTAAGGTTGTGCTTATCTTCCTAAATCTCGGGGTGCCTTTACTGTAACAAGTTATGCTTGGCTTTCTTTTATTTTATAAAAGGATGGTGAGGGAGAGAATGAAGGAACAGATGGGGCAGGCATATAGGACATTGACATTGCCTGTGTCTGATTTGTGGTTTCTTCTTTCTTTTCTTTTTTCCCCGCCTCCTTTCCTTCCTTTCTTCCTTCTCTCCCTCCTTCCTTCCTCCCTCCCTCCCTCCCTCCTTCCTTCATTTCTCTTTCTTGCTTGCTTTCTTTATTGCTTTCTCTCTCTCTCTTTCTTTCTTCTTTCTTTTTCTTTCTTTCTTTCTTTTCTTTTTCTTTCTTTTCTTTTTGCAAGCGGTGATCAGAGGCAATTTTTGTTGGGCATTTAAATGGAAGAGTTCAGTGACGTGTATTGGTTGCCAAGCCAAAATGTTACCTTTAGAGGAAAAGGGGGAGAGGTGTTCACGGAGTACAGGGAAAGGGGGTTTTGGGGCAGAGATTTTGGTTGAAATTATCAGACTTCTTCTGGCTGCTGAAAAGAGGCAAAAGTTTTAAATTGTCAATTTTAAAACTGTGTTCAGCTACGATTTGCCACTTCTGAATATCATTTTGGATTTCTCCTTTCCACACTTATTTTGTTCAGAATCCTGATGAATAAAGGTTGCTGGACTCAGGGTAAAACAGGATGAACTGGAGATGGGACATACCAGGTACTTTTATAATTGCCTTAGATTACACCTACAGTAGAAATAAATGCCAACAAATAATCAAAATACCTTTACGTCTGCTTTTTAAAAATTAGAGCCTATTTTAAACATAAGAGAAAGTAGATGTGATAATGATATAAACTACGTTACATTAAGTTGATATGAAAGTCAAAAGCTGACACAAGTTTGCACGGTTGGTATGTGTTCCGACTCAGTGGGTTTTTCCACTGATGCTGATTTTGGGAACCAGGCTACAATGCTTAATTCTATTGTAATGTGGTCATTTAGCTTTAATTGTTTTATAAAGTGAAAAGGCAAAAAGGTTAATTCCAAAGAAAACTAATGGTTTACTATGAATGCATTAAACATTTCAGAAGCCCACCTGTGGGAAATACAAAGTTTTAATGCTGAGTAGTTTTTTGTTTGTTTGTTTGTTTGTTTTGTTTTTGTATTTTGTCTGACTGACAAAACTGGCAGGAAAAAACAAAACAAACAAAACACTTTCATATATTTTTCCTGCTGGGTGGTCAGTAGGAAAGGGCATGAAGCTAAAGGCATCCCATTGAGACACTGCTCTGCAAAGACGGACCTCAAGAGCTGCCGCCAGAGAAGAGAGCACCTGTTCATCTCGGCTCACGGTGAGGCTGAGCTCAGCGCTGGCAGGCGAGGGACGACACGTGTCCCACACAGCCACAGAGAGGGCTTCCCTGCAGGGAAATCACATCCGATGTGCCTGTGCACACACCAGACTTAAGGCAGCCTCGAACATGTCCACGAAGCCACTGGCCAGTAGAGCTGTTAGTTTTAATGCCAGTGAGTATTATCTTTGATTAAAAGGATGAATGTATATAGGGGTGTGTGTGTGTGTGTGTGTGTGTGTGTATGTGTGTGTGTGTGTGTTTGGACTTGTGTGTGATGTAGGGAAAAGGTGTGGAGAATGAAGAATGGGTTCCATTTAGGCATTTGCAAATATTCGATGGCACCATGAAAAGACAAAAAGAAAATCCTATACAATATGTCATATTTTGCTATGATTTTGTGTGTACATGTAATAAAATTGTTAAGTATAAATTGTTCTGTATTTTTTTGCAAGCATAAATTCTAAAATTTCATATTTAGTACAGAATAATTCATATCACATAATAAGGGAACTAATACATTTTTTTCCTAATTAGGTACTTAGACTAAATGTATATTTTTTTGGGGGGTGGAACTGAGGCCAAGATGGAAATGGTAGTCTGCCTGGATAAATGTAATTCTTTTATCTAATTTTCCACATAGAGAAGAACTTGCCCAGCGAAATTTTTCCATTGTGGCATTTTAGTACTAATCTGAAAATCATGGGCAATCACTGAGCCTAACTCAGGGAAATTGGTGGAACTCTTCTTCCATTAAAAGAATTTCCTGCCCTTGAGGCTGTGCATTTCCACAACATGGGGAAATGGGTTTTTACCTCCAATTTCTAAAAAGAGTACACATGCAACTGGTATCCATGCAAAGCCCCACGTGTTGGGAGGCCACTGAAGGAGGAGCTGCAGCAGGGGCAAATGCAGGGGCAGATAACAAATCAAGTTTAAAGACTGTCCTCAAATGCAAGGAGCAAATGATACTGATCTTATATGTGAGGGGCTTGGACATCCCACCAGCTGCCGCGTACTTTGATTAATGAGGCATTAAGGAGATGGAGTGACACTTACAGCTAGT
Organism: Saimiri boliviensis; assembly: GCF_048565385.1. Lineage (NCBI taxonomy): Eukaryota > Metazoa > Chordata > Mammalia > Primates > Cebidae > Saimiri > Saimiri boliviensis. The sequence goes on from NC_133457.1 coordinate 74,889,942, forward strand.
TACTTATGGTGCTAATTTCAAAACACTTTGCAATAGACAAAGAGACTCTGCTCATAATGCAAAGTAATTTGTGGTGTGTTCCTGGTGAATGCATTTAGCGAAGCAAATATAGTTATGCGGAATTTAAATTAAGGTTGACACTAATGTAAACAGAGCCCAAGAACCACTGTCCAATAATTTGATGAGGACACAGGTTTTAATCAAGCCTCTTCCACTAAAATAGCAATTTAAATCCCCATCGTTTAAACTGGATAAAATACTTAAGCCGTAAAGGTTGGGGGAAAAATAAAAATTTACTTGAAAAGAAAAAACACAGTATCTCTGGGGGAAGCCTTGGCTGTGTTTTGACCCAACTGGGATAAGTGTCGATTTAAATGCCAGCTTGATTTCAAGGCCAGATTCCAGGTATTTGAAGGCATTTGCTTTGTATCTTTTCTGTTGTTGTCAAGTCATGGTTGGACACATTCTCGTTGTATTGATCTCCGAGTAAAAATGCTCCTAGTAATGAGAAAGTGGAGATTCCGATTCTGAGACCCAAGAATCATTTTTGTATTAAAGGAAGAAATCTACCCGCTTTCCCCCGCCCCTCACCCTGCAAATGATTTCTATTTGATCTAAAAAATTCAAAATTGGGGGATATGGGGAAGGAGTGTGGGCCTGGTTAGAGAGCCGGCCAGCGGTCAGAGAGGTCAGCTTTTCCAGAGGGTACCGTTCCACACATTGCTTTGTTCCGTTGGAGTTTGCCCGTTTATTTCCCTTACTCAGACTCAGCAGGGTGGGGGTCAGCCCAGACATTAACATTAATTAAAATGCCAGCAGCCTGGGTTCCAGGGCCTGGGAGGTCTTGTATATGGGAAACAAAACCAAACAAAATAGCAATTTATTCTGCCCTGCTCTTGGAGGGAAAAGCAAGGGGTAGTTTGGCAGCACTTCCTGGGCCTCCGGACTTGACAGCAAAAGAGCTGGAAGGTAAGGAAAATCAACCCTGAATTCTCTGAATTATGACCCTGTCTTCTCCAGCCACATTCATGATGTATCCTCTGGGGAAAGGAATGTGTCCAATAAGATGTTTTTAATATCTATTCTGAAGAAAGGGCCTAGAACTATTTGGGAAGGAAAAAGAGCTTTAAATGTAAAGTACTCTGAAAATGCTCCTAGCAGTAATATTAATGGTCACCCAATTTAAGGACTTAGAGTGAGGAGTGGAAGGGAAATGGGAAGCTGGAGACTTTCACATCTGGGGGACCAAGGCGAGCTCACCACGAACTGAGCATTGATTATGAACCACGCGCCACAGGCACAATTAGGAAAAGGGTCTCAAACGCAATCGAATGGAACCCAAGCAGGTTAAATCACGGTCCTTAGGGCACGCGGGCTTTGCGGGCGCTCTGATTGGCTCAGTCCCTGAGGGACGCGGCCTCTTAGGAAAGACACCCTGTTCTCTCAGTCCCTGTCGCCATGCCGTCCTTAAGTGGGCACATCCTGCTGCTTTGGGAAGCCTCCACTCCACCTCTAGCAGGTAAACAACATCTGAAACTCCCATCCTGCACACGTGCAAAAGAGGGAAAGGGCATTGCTACTCCAGCCCTTGGCAGTTAGAGGAAATGAATGGAAAGGCATCAAGGTTACAGCTGCGAGGACAGCCATCCCCAAAACAGTGATTCTGCATGGCTCTTTGCAACTACAAAAAGTCAGATCTTTGACATCTGAACATCGGGCCTTATAGGCAGAGGGGAGAGGAGCCCGGCTGGAGCTGCTTCAGGAGACACACTGGCAGGCAGGTTCCTGCTCCCTTCCGCTGGACAGGAAGCAGCAAAGAGGATGGACCGTGGTAGGGATGGGAGGGCCTGTGGGAGAACAGAGTGTGCAGGCCAAACTTGGAATGTCAGGGCATCTTCCAGAATGATGAGTATGTGCGTTTTTAAGAAGCAAGAAAAGATTTGTTGGGTGATGAATTTGGGGGCCCCCAGGCTTAGGTTCCTCTTGTCTCACCTGGCCTCCCTGCTGTGGCCACGGGGAATGATACCCTTGGCTAAGAAGCACCTGGCATTGACACAGAATTTTGATTTCTGCTCTTGGGAGGCACCACGTGTGTGTGCAGGCCAGAGTGACACAAAGCCGCTGCTCAGGGCAAGTCCCAAGCCCGGAGGGCAGGGTACGTGTGCTTCCCCCACCTGTGCTCCCCTGGGGATGCTTCTGGCCGGCATTCCACTTGGCTCTTCATGGGATGCTGGCTGGCTGGAGCCCCGGCTGCTTTCTTGTGGCCGTGACCAGCCTAATAACGCTTCCCAAAGTTGGCTTTTCCTTCTTGTCAGCCTCAACTTCCCCAGGGCCTCACTCCTACTTTCTGAGGTCACTTGCCTGAGGCTACACACACAGGCCCTTCCAGTTTCCAGCTGAGAGAATTGTCCTGTGAGCCCCTGCCTCCCCAAGGCTGCTGTGCTGTCCAGGAAGCCCATATTGGAGGAGCTGCAGAGGAGAGGCCTTTGGCTGTTTCCTTCATTTTATTGTCCAAACCAGATCTCATGACTCAGACCACTTGTCACACACTCTCAAAAGCGTCTTATTCTTTTCTTGTGCTGATACACTGATACAGAATTGACTTGAGGTGTGGGGGCATTTTCATCCTCTTGGTCCCAGACATGCGTGAAAGGCTTGGAAATGCCAACTCATCTTTTGGCCTCAGTTTCTCTCCTCCATCGGAGGATAAACAAAACAAACGCTGTCACAGACCATTGTGAAACAGTTTGTTCTGGAAAACATTTTGGATGTGAATGATGCTGGAGATGCATTGTGGCCTCATTTTCTGTCATAGAAGCGCTGGGTGGAATAGGTGTGAGCAGAGCCGATGAGCAGGCAGTGGCCAGCTCTTGCCTTTGACCAGGAATCCTCACATTCTTTCGCATGCTCTGTGAAAGAAATCCAAACCGTTTCACTTGCCCAGCCTCTTGATTTGGAATCTCAGTGTTAACCTCAACACCAACAAAGTTGCTATGGGTTTTTATGATTATCTTAAGAATTTGTCTCAAGTGAGGCTCGAGTACCCTCAGGAGAAGGGCTGGGATCCTGATCTGCTCTCCTGACACTCTCTGTGGAGCTCACGTCACCCTCTTCCCTCCCTTCCGGTCTCTGCATTGCTAAATGGTGCAAAGCCTGCTTTCTTACAAGAACCAACATCTTTTTCTATGTAACTCTGGGCCCAAGGACTTCCACTGACTTCCTCTTAAACAGGAAAGAGATGACTAAATTCTTCTTATCCCTCATCAAGCACTCCTTCTTTATAGGAAATATTGACCCCTTCCACACCAGACCACAAGACCCTTCTGGACAGAGCGTGAGGTCTCAGGACAGTGCCTTGGCCACTCTGAGGGCCCTGGGGTGTCCAGGAAGGCTCTTTCCAGGCCCCAGCTCTTCTGCGCAGTTGTTCCAATGAAGACGTAATTTGCATGCCCATGCGGGCCATCTCTGGTCCAATGCCAGCCTTTGTGGTTGAAACTCAAGCCCCTTTCCTGCTGGATGAGTAACAACAAGTTGGTAAAGGCTGGTGGGGGTGGGGGTGAGTCTCCATTGAAATCTTAAACTGAAACGATGAGATTTAGATCTTTTGTTCGAATGTGGACCTTCTAACACGGATTTTTGGGGCTAGCTCCAAGATTGGGTTGTTTCTCCCAGATCTTTATTTTCAGGTTTCGCCTCCTCCCTTCCTTTGCCTTATTTCTCACCTGCAGGGCTAGAGGGGTTTTCTGGTATCCCTATTGTCTCTTTGTCAGCTCTTAGGCTCCCAGCCTGTTAGGCTCTGCTGGTGCTGATCACAATTTTTACCTTCTTCTATGAGATTCTCTGTATGTGCAGGGGTATTGGCAGCTCTCCCAACCCCAGGGTGTTTGTATAACCATTTCATTAAGCAGAGTCTGATGTGTTTGTTGTTTTTTTCCAAATAAACAGATAAATTTTTGTTTTGCTTTAAGATGCCATTCGGCCCATGACTGCTTTATAGACTACCTCCAAGCAATGGGTCTACTTGTTATTTATGAGCAGTGTTATAAAAAATATTTAGAGACAAGGAGTAAATTCTGATGGCTTAGGGAAATTTCTGGGGTTATGTAACCGACCATACTAGTTATCCACGAGGTCAAAGAAATACCAGGTGAGGTGTTCATTGGCCTAAATCTGCAGGATTTTTTAAAATGTTTTTACGAAACTTCCAATTCACATTCTTTCGTTACTTAAGAGTTAATTGGTCAAGGTATTGATGATATCTTGTCTCTCTTTTTAAAATTATTTACCAAATCCTTTCAATTCTTTTTTCATTTTTTGAAAAATGTAAGCAATGCTCAGAATGTGATCTGTCAATGAAATGGAAATAATAGATATGGGATAGCTAAAAAAAAATACAGTTAGTTTTCCATTCTCTCTGCCAGCATCTAGTGCAGGCCCTTTATGATCAGAAAAATCTCCACATTAGTTATTGTCAGCAACCTTCAGCCTCAGCTCCCGGCACCTCCTGTGTTGTTAGCAATAGTTTGTGTCTACAGGGATCTGCTAACATCCTCCTAGAGGGACAGTTTTTGTAAGCTGCTCCCCCACAATAATCATTCCATACCTTTTTTTGTTTTTTTCCAGAGACAGCATTTCCCCCAGGCTGAAGAACAGTGGTGTGATCATAGCTTACTGCAGCCTCCAATTCTGAGGCTCAGGCCTGGGCCTCCTGAGTAGCTGGGACTATAGGCACTTGTCACCATTCCTGACTGAATATCTATTTTTTGTTTTGGCGAGATATTCCATACCTATTATTTCCATTTCATTGACAGACCACATTCTGAACATTGCTTTCATTTTTGAAAAATTGACTATAGTTCATCATGGAAATTATATAATTTTTAAATTTAAGACATTGGTGTTTTACATGTCTTGATCCACTGAATGTAGATTCTTGAATTTTCTGCTGATCAAAATGGATTAGATTTTTCTGTAGGAAAGTCACAACTTATAGTTTCCTGCCAACATAGTAAAAGTATTGGGAATTAACAGTGAATTGATTGAATAGATGGTCTCTGAATCCACACATCCCTCTGAACATCACAAAAAAAGAGATCATGAGACACTTGTACCTACTTATGTGATGCATTAGGAAACACACAACATTTCTTGACAAAAAATCAGACATGGTTGGCAGCAAGCTGACAGAACACACAGGGGACAGAGGAGCCTGTTAAATGGCACCATATGGATGATACCAGTGAAACTGACACGCTGGGAAACTACAGGACATATTACCTTGTTTCTTCAACAAATAAGCATCAGGAAGAAAGAGAGAGAAAAAAAAACTTATAGATGTAAAAGAGAAACACCTGTTAGCCAAATGTCATGTGTGGACCGTATAGACCTTTGGATCTTCATTTTAGTAGAGCAAATGTGCCTTACCCTCAAATAGTGTGAAAGAAACAGGGAGCTTTGAACACTTATGTGCTATTCAGGAACTACTGTTAACTTTTTAGATGTAGTAATGGTATGTGGCTATACTTATAAATGACTGTGTCTTTTGGAGAAGAATTCAAAAGATGATTTAAGGAAGAAGTGATTTCATACCTGAAATGAACTTGCAAATAAACCAGTGGGAGAACAAAGTGGGTGGATTACTGATGAATCAGGATTAGCAAGGGCTGGTATTGTGGGAGCTGTGTGATGTGAGATACTATTCTCTTTACTCCAAAATATTTGAAAAAATGAAAAAATGGAGGCTCACATTCATGAAGATATTTACCCCAAATCTCTCAGGAGTTTAACATTAGAGATAGACTGAAGTCTAGAGTGGCCATTTTCCGATTCACTGGGCCACATGCTCTTCTTGTAGACTCTCCTTAATCTCCCTCTTCATGTGACTGTGGACCTAGCTGAAGACGTTCTCTGTACAGGATGCTGCTACTGCCTTGATACCACCCAAAGTCCTTTCTCAAATCTCTACCATTTTGTCTGCTAAAAGGGCCCTGAAAAAGGTTGAACTCTGAATGACAAACCCAGTGGCCATCTCTCTAGTGACATCATCTGTGACCGTAGCAGTCACAGATGCACAGATGCTAGCAGTGGATATGGTGGATCAGCCCTTCCTTCTTGAAGCTGTCTCGCCCCCACACTGATGCTGCAGCTGCTGGTGTTTTTCTGAAGCCACAGTCACATCCTTAACAAGTTGCTCAGTCGTTTTCCATCCATGCATGGGGAGCAGCTGCGGGTCCAGGTTCAGCCCCAGGCTCTTCTTTCTCGGCATCTCTATCTTGAGCAGACAAACTTCCTGCAGTGGTCAGCTCTGTGTAGGAGCCACTCTCATTTCCAGCTTTCTTCCCCTCTTCAGCTGCTCGCCACACCTCCCTACCTGGAGACCCCATCATCCCCTCAGACACAGCGTCTCTAAAAAATGGATCCTTCCCTCAGCCGCCCCTTCCTGTCTCCTGAGGCTCCTTATGTATTGTCAGCTCTTCTTTTGTAACATTTACTCTATCACGTCGATCTCCTTAACCATCTTTACCTAAAACGTTCATGTTTAGTACCTTGACTCACTTGTATGTGAGGTTTCCCCAGCAAGAAGTTCTAAACTTCAGCCTGGGCAACATGGACTCTGTGTCAAAAAGGAAAAATTATCCAAGCATGGCAAACATGGTGGCAAGTGTTTGTAGTCCCAGCTCCTCGGGAGACTGAGGATGCAATAAGCTGTGATCATGTCCCTGCACTCCAGCCTAGGTGGCACAGCAGGAAAAATAATAAAAGAAAGGAAGGGAGGGAGGGATGGAGGGAGGGAGGGAAGGGAGGGAGGAAGGAAGGAAGAAAGAAAGGAAAGAAAGAAAGAGGAAGGAAGGAAGAAAGAAAGGAAGCAAGGAAAGAAGGAAGGAAGGAAAGAAAAGAAAGAAAGAAAGAAAAAGAAAGAAAGAAAGAAAAATTCTAAACTTATTTCTCCACCATCCTCCATTTGATCTCAAACGACTGTTTTAGCCTCATTCCTCACCACACAAATTCCATGCTGACATCCTCGCTGACGACACCTTCCCTGAAGGTTGTGCATCTTCCTGTTTCTGTTCTCCCGGTAGCAGAGCCCTACTTAGGTTACAAGACGCAGCTCACCGAAGTCATAGGTGGGGATTCTACTGTCACCCTTGCTTACTTGGCCTTAGCTTAGCATGCAGTGAAAAGTTGTCTGTGAACCAGCCTCAAACCAGCGCTAAACCTCTCTTACTCATTTTATTTTAACTATTTATTTATTTATTTTTGAGATAGGGTCTCTCTCTATTGTCCAGACTGGAGTACAGTGGCGAGACCTCAGGTCACTGGAACCTTGGTCTGCCAGGCTCATGTGATTCTTCCACCTTGGCCTCCTGTGTAGCCGGGACAAGAGGCCTGGGCCACCATGCCGGGCTAATTGTTGTTTTTATTTTTTTTTATTTTTTTTATTTTTTTATTTTTTGTAGAGATAGGATTTCACCATGTTGCCCAGGCTTCTTGTTCATTTTAAAATGAAAATAAACTCAACTCAATGCCCGCTATGCTGGAAACAACTGGCACTGTGCCAGGTCCACTGGGGTTTATGTCATTAACCTGTTAATGACATAATGCAGGGGCTTGGTACCCTGCATCCCAGATGCCCCAGCCAACTACCCTTCAGTTCTCAGGCCTCAGCACAGTGCGGGGTAGCAATGAATGTTCAATAAAGACTGTGAGTAAATGTACCTTTTGCTGTCTGCTTCCCCTCACTCAGTCCTAAACTCAACCCCCAACCCAGGTCATAGGTGTAAAGATAAATGCACACGTATATCCACACATCATCTGAGAGACAATCACTTTCAAATACGTTGCTATTTTTTTTCCCAGAAAGTATTGGTTTACATGAACTGGGACTTCCTGGATGAAGTCCCTCACTGGCCTAGGCAACATGGGGTGGGTGTAGGGCCCTGGAGAAGTACTGGGCTGTGGGAGCTGGAGAGATGTGGGGCTCATTGCAATAAATCACCCATCTGACTCCTACTATGCCCAGCTCCCCATTTCTCTAGCACATCTCACATAAGCTGCCTTTTCGCTTTAAAAATCTGTTCTGAAGATCACTTCTCAACTTACTTTATGATTATTATTACTATGATTATTGTGAGACAGGGTCTTCCTCCATTGCTCAGGCCGGATAAAGTGCAGTGGCATGATCACAGGTCACTGCAGCCTTGACCTCCTGGGCTCAAGCAATCCTCCCATCTCAGCCTCCTGAGTGTAGCTGAGACCATAGAAGCATGCTACCACCCCAATTTTTTTTTTTTTCAGAGATGAGATCTCACTATGTTGCCCATACTGGTCTTGAACTCCTGGACTCAAGTAATCTTTCCACCTCAGCCTCCTAGTATTACCAGTGTGAGCCACTGTACCCAGCCCACTTTGAACTTGCTGTATTTGGTTTTCCATTCTTGAGTCACTTCACTAAGAATAATGACCTCCAGGTTCATCCAAGTGGCTGCAAAATACATTATTTCATTATTTTTTATGGCTGTGTAGTATTCCATGATGTATGTATACCACATTTTCTTTATCCACTCCTCAGGTGATAGGCACTTAGGTTGATTTCTTATCTTTGGAATTGTGAATTGCGCAGTGACAAACATATACATGAAGGTGTCTTTTGGATATAATGATTTCTTTCTCTTTGGGTAGATAACCCAGTAGTGGGATTGCTGGATTGAATGGTAGTTCCAGTTCTTTGAGAAATCTCCATGCTGTTTACCATAGAGGTTGTACGAATTTACATTCCCACAGGTAGCGTATAGGTGTTCTCTCTTCACCACATCCACACCAACATCTATTGTTTTTGACTTTTTAATGTGGCCATTCTGGCTGGGGTAAGGTGGTATTTCATTGTGATTTCAATTTGCATTCCCCTGATGACTAGCGATGCTGAGCATTTCTTCATGTTTCAAAATGTTTATTGCCTATTTGTATACCTTCTTTTAAAAAATGTCTATTCATGTCATTTGCTCATTTTCTAATGGTATTATTCACATTCTTCAAGTTTTACATATGATCCTAACAACATTAAAAATTTTTCACTACTTAAACATTAAAAAAACTTATCAAACATATTTTGGACACTTGCCCATGTCAGCAACTCTGCTATAAACTAGAAGTGCAAGGGAGAAAACGATGTTGCTCCCTGAAGTATCTCTGACTCAATGGAGAGACAGACTGGCCACAGAAGTGAAGTCACATTTTGTGGGGCCATGTGTAAGCAGTGGACAAGAACATCTTTGGAAACTTTCTAAAGCTGCAATAATAAAGTACCACAAACTGGCTGGCTTAAAATAATAAAAATATATTATCTCTCATCTCTGGAGGCTGAAAATCTAAAATCAAGTTGTTGGCAGGGGGTTGGTTCCTCCTGAGGCTGTGAGAGACAGTCCGTGCCCTCCTCCTAGCTTGGGGGGGTTTGTTGGCAATTTTTGCTGGGAGAAGCATGACTCCAGCCTGTCACATCACGTGACTTTCTTCTTGTGTCTCTGTCTCTTCATATTATGTTGTCTCTGACTTGTGTATACATTTTGCTCTTTCATAAAAATGCCAGTCCCATATTGTATTGGGATTGCCCTAAAGACATCATTTTAATTGGGTTATCTCTAAAATAGACACTGTTTTTGAGGTACTGACACTGAGAACTTTAACATATCCTTTTTTTTTTTTTAAGGAACTTTCTCACTGGAGTGCAGTGGCAGAATCATAGCTCAATGAAACCTCGAATTCCAGCGCTCAAGCGGTCCTCCCACCAAGTAGCTGAGACTACAGACACAGGCCACTATGCCCACCTAACTTTTGTTTTTATGTTTGTAGAGATAGATTCTCACTATGTTGCCCAGGCTGGTCTCAAACTCTTGGCCTCAACTGATCCTCCCGCCTCCCCAAATCCTGGGATTACAGGCATGAGCCACCATGCCTGGCCAAGCGTGTCATTTTTAGGGGCATACTTCAACCCATAACACAAAAGAGAAAAAAAACAACCTAATTTCAATACTGTACTATGCTGTGTGACCCCGAGCATCTCCCTAACATCTCTGGATCTATTTTATAAAGTATAAAATTAGAACATCGACATCCTCTTGCAGGTTGTTGAGATGACCGATTTAGTTAAAAAGATGGCGCCCTTCGCATCTTTCCTGGCACACAGTGTATTTTCAATAAATATTAGCTGCTATTGTCATAATAGCTACTTGCTAAATATACATATTTGAGCCCTTGAATCAACTCAACAATCTATTTTAACTTAATTTTATCTGTATTAAAATGTTATGGCTGGGGACATGGAATGATTTATTTGGAAGAAGATGGAAATGTATACATTTTATTTATTCTCTATGTGTGTGTTTCTGCATGGTTTTTAAAATTATTATTAACAATGCATAGGGTGCTCATTGATGGAAAATAAATTGGGAATTGTAATAGCTTTGTCTCTCTCCTCTGACTGTCAGTCTCTCTGTGTCCCTCAACACAAGTCAAGTTGTTCCCTAATGGAGATGTCAGGATGGGTCAGACACATTTCCTTACCTTTTTGGAGTTTATATTATGAAGGGAAGGTTTAGATATAGAAACAGATAGTGTCAGTCATAAAATGAACAGTGCTGTGCTAAAGGGGTGATCAGGTACCTGAGAAAACCAAAGGGAAGCATTTAGGTGAAGCTGGAGGGCCGGGAAGCTTGCCCTCTTCAGAGTTCTGATGATGAGGCCCCTGCCCGGTGATGGGTGGCACCAAGCATGGCTTAGGTATGTAAGTGACAGTACGATGCAGGGTTCCCAAGCAATTCAATAGCTCCAGCACCAGCCCTAAGAGCGGGCAGGTGCCGACCACTCGGCATGTTCCAGGCAGTATTTGGAATCCTTTACAAATTAGTTTTCTATTATTCTTCACAAATGCCTCCAAAGAATCAACATTTCCACTTTACAGAAGAGGGAGCCGAAGTGTGAGTTGCCCGCATGGCTTGCTTAAGGCAACATGGCAGAGCTCAGTTTTTAAGCATCTCCTGGACTGAGTGCCAGGCTGAGGGAAGAGCCAAGAAGACAGGCTGTCCTCAGAGATTTGACTTCAGAGTGAGTGAAGGGCAAGGTTAGGCGGTAGGGAGGGAAGGTGAAGGGTGTGAGGCTGGGAGTAATTCGTGCAAATGCTTCTGTGTGGAGCATGGATGAAGGGGGCTTGCAAGGAGTGAGGAAATCAAGCAGGAGCCTTCTCAAGTGGTCCTGACAGCCTCCTGCCCTTCCTGGTCCTGAGTGCTCCTCCAGAGAGGGTCTGTAAGAAGCCATCAGAGGTGCCTGAAATGGTTTGGCTGTGTCCCCACCCAAATCTCAACTTGAATTCCCACATGTTGTGGGAGAGACCCGGTGGGAGGTAATTGAATCATGGGGGCAAATCTTTCCCATGCTGTTCTCATGATAGTGAATAAGTCTCATGAGATCTGATGGCTTTTAAAAGAGCAATTCCCCTGCACAAACTCTCTCTCTTCTCTTGTCTGCCACCATGTGAGACATGCCTTTCACTTAGTGCCATGACTGTGATGTGTCCCCAGCCACATGGGACTGTAAGTCTATTAAACCTATTATTTTCCACTCTCAGGTACGTCTTCTCAGCAGCATGAAAACTAATATAGTAAATTGGTGCCAATAGAGTAGGGCATTGCTGAAAAGATACCCAAAAATATGGAAACCACATTAGAACTGGGTAACAGGCAGAGGTTGGAACAGTTTGGAGGGCTCAGAAGAAGAAAGAAACGTGGGAAAGTTTGGAACTCCCTAGAGACTTGTTGAATGGCTTTGACAGAAATACTGATAGTGATACGAACAATAAGGTCCAGGCTGAGGTGGTCTCAGATGGGGATGAGGAACTTGTTGAAAACTGGAGCAAAGGTGACTCTCGTTATGTTTTGGCAAAGAGACTGGCAGCATTTTGCCCTTGACCTAGAGATTTGTGGAACTTTGAACTTGAGAGAGATGATTTAGGGGATCTGGTGGAAGAAATTTCTAAGCAGCAAAGCATTCAAGAAGTGACTCGGGTGCTATTAAAAGTATTCAGTTTTATAAAAGAAGCAGAGCATTTAAGTTTGGAAAATCGGCAGCCTGACAATGTGATAGAAAATAAAATCTCTTTTTCTGAGGCGAAATTCACCCAGCTGCAGAAATTTGCATAAGTAATGAGCGGCCGATTGTCAGTCCCCAAAACAGTAAGGAAAATGTCTCCAGGGCATGTCAGAGGTCTTCACAGCAGCCCCTTCCTGTCACAAGCCCAGAGGTCTAGGAAGAAAACGTGGTTCTGTGGGCCAGGGCCAGGTTCACCATGCTGTGTGCAGCCTAGGGACTTGCTGATCACCTGGGCTGAGGATCAGTGCTGCCACTGGCTTTGGGCATGTCTGGAATTCTCCCTGTAATCCAGGGACAAATACTCAGTTTTTAATTAATTTTAAATTTTTAATTTGTGCTCCTCCCCAACCACACCTGTTTTCCTCTCATGAAGATTTTCTTTAAGACAGCTGCAGGTTTTGGGGGAAAGTATTTGTGATGGCTGGGAACTGATTCCCAAAGGCTAGATGAAAACCATGACTGGAAAAGAAGCAGGATGGGCCCACCCCCACCCCCACTGTCCATACCCCCACCCCCACTATCCACACCCCCACCCCCTGCTGTCCATACCCCCCACCCGCACCCTCACTGTCCACACCCCCACCCCCTGCTGTCCACACCCCCACCCCCACTATCCACATCCCCTACCCCCTGCTGTCCACACCCCCACCCCCCACTGTCCACACCCCCACTCCCACTGTCCACACCCCCACCCCATGCTGTCCACATTCCCCACCACCCCGCTGGAACCGCTTCCTTTCTTTTTCACATACGCCCAATAGCCTGCAGGTTATTGTTGTCATCACAGTGTTTTTCAACTTCAAGAACACCCTTGCTATTCATGTAAATCCTATTTGACCCACATAAAAGCACACCACTTATTAAATTCCTGCAATGGGCCAGGAGCTTTGTATTCATTACATTATTTAATTCTCCCAGGAACTCCAGAGTCAGGTTTTCTTCTTCCTCTTTAACAGATAAAAATAAGCTGAAGCTCTATAGCATTGAGACCCTTGACCAAGGCCTTGAGGCTCAGGTAGAAAAGCCTCAATTCCAACTCAAGCCAGCTTGACCGCAAGGGCTGTGCTGATTGCCCATGTGCCCTGGACCCACACGCACCTGCTGCTTTAGTCCAGTGAGTGCTAACTGCGGGACAGGACAAGTATCACCCAGCAAGCCAGAGATTGCATGCATGGGCGTCATGCTGCATAACACACCTGCAGGATTCCATCTGGGGTGAGGATGAGAAGGTGGGTGGTGAGCAGGGTCCTCTGTGTTTCCAAACTGTTAGGACAAATAATGAGTTTTAACCCTGATAAACTGATGAAAATTTGCTGACTTTTGACTTACTAATGGTTTGACCTCATAGTTGAAACACAACCTCCAAGAGACTTTTCAGGAGCTACTATGATCACAAAAGTTTTTCTTACCCAGGAAAACCCAATGATCTCTCAAGGGAAGTGGCAGAGGAACGAGTAAAGTGCAATGGAAGAATCAGGGACAAGTGTTCAAGTTGGGGAGTTGAGGTGGTTTTAGCGGATGAGTAGGAGTTTTCTTGGTAAAAGAGAGAAGAGGAAGGATATTTCAGGCAGAGAAAAACCAATGTGCCATCTCTTAGTCCTGAATTTCCTGTTTGTTCTTCTCTTATAGAACCCAGGTGGAAAGAGAGACTGTGCTTTTCTTGTCTTGATTCCTTCTGTCTCTTGTGCTGGCACAATATGACCCCTTGATAAATCCTTGTGATGTTGAACAAGTGGCATCCTGCATGCCCAGGAGTGACTGGTTGTAGAAAAAGCCATCTTTTTTGGTTCTCACACTGTCAGCCTGTTGACACATCCTTTTGTTCAATTTCTGCCCCCTGCAACCCTTTACAGGGTCTTGTTACTGAAACTAGATCAGTAGTCCGATAAATAATCTCCCGATACCATGACCGTGCTCACTACATTTATCCTCCCTACCACTGTAAACCTGATATTCTGAAGGAACAATTAGAATTCTTCCTTCCTGTGCTCATAAACTGTGAATGACTTCTTTGTACGTAATGTGATGAGTACAAATGCCTCATCTCAGCTTCTAAGACTTATGATATATGACCTACGTCTTCTTCCATTTAATAACTTATATTTTATCTCTGTAAGTCCTGTGTTCCAGTAAAACTTAAATATTGTCTGCTCCCAGAACACAATCCCTATTTCTTCATCTTTTTTAAAATTGAGACTGAGTTTCACTCCTGTCATCTAGGCTGGAGTGCCATGGCGCAATCTCGGCTCACTGAAACCTCTGCCTCCCAAGCTCAAGCCATTCTCCTGCCTCAGCCTCCCAAGCAGGTGGGATTACAGGCACCTACCACTACGCCTGGCCAATTTTTGTATTTTTAGTAGAGACAGGGTTTCACCATGTTGGCCAGGCTGGTCTCGAACTCCTGACCTCAGGTTATCCACCCACCTTGGCCTCCCAAAATGCTGGGATTACAGACGTGAGCCACTGCATTGGCCTTTCCTCATCTTCAAACCTTTTTTTTTCAGTTGGTTTTCAGGGCATGGAAGAGCATTCTCTCCCAAGTACATCTGTTGAGATATACCTCTCATCTAAGGGGAACTTGAACACCACAACCTCTGTTTTTCTGATTAAGCCTCCTAACAGTTGGTATCTTATGAGACCTAACATATTCATCTTGGAATTTTATTATTGGTCCCATGTTTGTAGCCTGAAGCTGTGCATAGAGTAGACAATCTAAGACATTTGTGGGATTGAACTAAGTACCAGTTATGTGCCAAGTTCTCATCTAGACTCAGGGAATACAGCAAGGAAGAGCTTCTGAAGATGATATAAGAGAAATCAAGAGAAATTGTTTTGCAAATTCAGAAGTAGTATGCACATGAGGTAATATAATGAGGTAGTATAAAATGATGATGATGCTGGTGATGATGTTGCTGGTGAAGATGATGGTGATGATGGTGATGATGATGGTGATGGTGATGGTGATGGTGATGATGATGATGTTGGTGATGATGATGCTGGTGGTGATGATGTTGATGGTGATGATGGTGATGATGATGATGATGGTGATGGTGATGATGGTGATGATGATGGTGATGATGGTGATGGTGATGATGATGGTGATGATGATGGTGATGATGATGGTGATGCTGGTGATGCTGATGGTGATGATGATGATGGTGATGATGATGATGGTGATGATGATGGTGATGATGGGGATGATGACGGTGATGATGATGATGATGTTGGTGATGATGATGCTGGTGATGATGCTGGTGATGCTGATGGTGATGATGATGATAGTGATGATGATGAAGGTGATGATGGGGATGGTGATGATGGTGATGATGATGATGGTGATGATGATGATGATGGTGATGATGATAGTGATAATGGTAACAATGATGGTGATGATGGTGATGATGATGGTGATGATAACGAATGTTCAAAATGGTCATAATTACCCCTCCAGATCCACTCTCTTCCTTTCTCATCCTGCTCTGTCCCCGGGGAGGCTGACGTTTATGGACTGTATCAGCCAGGCTCCTGTGCCCTTTGGTTTACTATTGGGTTTAGCCAATAGAAACTATCAATGAAAAGTGAGAGACTGAAAGAAGAGAGAGTTCAGATTTTTATTTCCCTAGGTCTCTCTTTGCTGTGCCTCAGTTTGCACTTGAAAAATCTTGGCTCTTTTCAGCTAGTCCTTCTCCCATAGTTAAAGCTCCTGCCAAAACCTAGTAACCACTTCCATCTTGCCCATTTGGCCCAGGGTGGTCACAGCTTCCCTTTGTTGCCAGTCCTAGTGTGTGTCACTAAGAAGTTCCCTAAATCCTTTCAGAGTCACTGTGCAATTTCCCGTTTTTGAAGTATCATCTGTATTTCTTGCTGAGGTGCTGACAGATGCAGTGACTGATGATGACGGTGGTGGTGATTTTTGTCTCAGCTGAGAGTCTAGGAATCCTAATGAGCAACTATCTGCAGACAGGCTACAGAATTGAGGCAGAGTTTAGCCAGGTGCTCACTGTCCTACTTATTTTTTACTGTGTAATGAGTTGTCCCAAAACTTTTTAGCTTAAGACAATGTTAACAAATATTATTTCTTATCCTTGTGAAGGTGAGGAATTTAACAGAGCACAGCAGGATGGCTTGTTTCTGCTCCATCACGTCTAGGACTTCCTCTGGAAGGTTTAAAGGCTAGAGGCTCATTCACTTACGTGACTACCAGTTGATCCAGGCTACTGGTTTGGGTCCAAGGGTGAGCATTTAGAGACAGTGACACAAGCTGAAGCCATATTGCCTGTTATAACCTAGCCTTGGAAGTAATGCAATGTCCCTTCCATAGTGTTCTACTGGTTGAGGCAGTTGTGAAGGTCCACCCAGGTTCTAGAATAAAGAAGACCTCATTTCTTTTTTTTTTCTTCCTTTTTTTTTTTTTGATAGAGTGTTACTCTGTCACCCAGGCTAGAGTACTGTGGTATGATCTTGGCTCACTGCAACTTTTGCCTCCTGGGCTCAAGCAATTCTCCCAAGTAGCTGGGGACTACAGGCATGCACCAATATGCCTAGCGAATTTTTGTACTTTTTGCAGAGGAGGAGCTTCACCACATCCCCCAGGCTGACCTTAAACTCCTGGACCAAAGCACTGTGCCTGCCTTGGCCTCTCAAGTGCTGGGATTACAGGCATGAGCCACTGTGCTTGTCCAACCCCACATCTTGATGGAGGAATGTTGATGTTGCGTTGTATGATGTGGGCTAAAGTGACGTGCGCCACTTCTGAACCTATGCACAGATCTCCATGTATCACCCACTTTGTCTTCCCATGCAGTGACAACTGAAGGATTCATACTGAAAATGAAAAGGACCCAAACAAAAGCCAAGCAGCCTAAATTTCTGAGTGATCACTTAGAGAAGAGCCACCCAATCCTACTGACCTTTGTGAGTGTGATAACTAAACTTTTAGTGCGTTAATTTCCTGAGGTTTGGTAATTGCTCCAAGAATGGAATTGTATCCATATTCCCAAACTTCATCTGAACCAGCAGATCTCTCTTTCTGTATGAACACATCTATTAGGGCTACAAATCTATGACAAAAACGAGGGATTGGGGTTAATTTCTTCTTCCTTCCACTCCACGTATTAGTGAGCAGTAAAGTCAGTACGGGAAAGAGAAGAAAATCTTAGGACTGCCGAGGTCAGATACTGATGGGCTCTCTGACTATATTCAAAAAGGGCTTGCCCAAAAGAAACTATCAACAGAGTAAACAACCTATAGAATGAGAGAAAATATTTGCAAGCTATGCATCTGACAAAGATCTAATTAATATCCAGAATCTATAATGAACTTAAACAAATTTACAAACAAAAAGCAAGAAACTTCATTATAAAGTGGGCAAAACCATGAACACTTTTCAAAAGAAGACATACATGTGGCCAAAAGGCATATGAAAAAATGCTCAATATCACTAATCATTAGAGAAATACATATCAAAACCACCATGAGATGCCTTCTCACACCAGTCAAAATGGCTACTATTTAAAAGTAAAAAAACAACAGATGTTGGTAAAGTTCTGGAGAAAAGGGAACACGCTGTTGATTGGAATGCAAATTAGTTCAGCCATTGTGGAAACCAACTTGGTGATTTCTCAACTAACTTAAAACACAATTACCCTTCTACCCAGCAAGCCCCTCATTCGGTATATACTCAAAGGAATATAAATCATTCTACCATAAAGACACATGTATGCGTATGTTCATTACAGCACTACTCACAATAGCAAAGGCATGGAATAAACCTAAATGCCCATAAATGGAAGACTGGATAAAGAAAATGTGGTACATATACACCATGAAATACTACACAGCCATAAAAAGAATAAGATCTTATCCTTTGCAGTAACATGGATGGAGCTGGAAGCTATTATCCTAAGCAAACTAACACAGGAACAGAAAACCAAATACTGCATGTTCTCATGCATAAGTGGGAGGCAAACACTGAGTACATATGAACACAAAGAAGGGAAAAAATATAACTTGGGGTGGTGAGAGGAAGGTAAGGATCAAAAAACTACCTATCAGGTACTATGCTGATTGCCTGGGTGATGAAATAATCTGTACACCAAATCCCCACAACATGCAGTTTACCTATATATCAAACCTGCATATATATCCCTGAACCTAAAGTAACAGTGATTAAAAGGGCCTTGGCCAAACCAAACCGCGAAAAGGGGAAAACATTAACACTAATGCAGTAAATGTTTGGTTCTTATGAAGGAACTTGGGGAGAATGGAGATTGCTGTGTTAAAAATGATGGGCAGGCATGTGTCTTCAGGGGCCTTACCCCACTGCAGAAGACTGTGGGAGAAAGTCGGCCTGATGTCCGTCCCAGTAAAAGCCTGGGAAAAACATCTGTCAAGTGATATTTAGAACTGACATTTTCATAAGGATCCAGTCTATAGAGGGTTTTCTCAGGGCTTGGAAAACCACCTTTTTGATTCTTTCTTCTTCCCATCGTCTGTAATTAAACAATGCTCACATGTTAAATGTGTATTTACAGGGACGCTCTTTAAGGATTACATTAAAAAAAACTTTTTATTTGGAAATAATTTAACAATTCAATCAATAATAACAGCTTAATCATAATAATGATAATACCTTCAACAAATAATGTTTCTTTCCCGGGCCATTTGAGATTAAGTTGCATGTATTATGGCTCTTTATCCCTAAATATTTCAGTGTACTTTTCCTAAAAATCTCAATATTTTCAAAAAGCCATAGCACAGCTGTCAACCCCAGTAAATTGAACAAGGACAATATTGTTTTCTAATCTACCATCAGCATTCTGATTGTATCAATAACTTGACTCAGTCAGGTGTTACCCAGCATTTTGCCCACTCAGCATACATTGCCATGTCTCTGTGGTCTCCTTCAGTCTGAAATATTTCCATGCCCTTTCTCTGCATCTTACAATATTGACAGTTTTGAAGAATGTAGTCACTTAAAAAACAGCATGTTCTGTATTTCATGTTCTCTGTTTCTTCATGGTTTGATTCAGATTGTGCCTCCCTGGCCAGGTACCCACAGGCAATGCCATGTTCTTCCCAAGGCATCACTTCAGGGATGTTCATCTTCCTTCCTTGGTTTTCATCACAAAAGGCAATGACTTCGATAAAACCCTTAACAGGAGGAAGCCTCTTGAAGGTGTAATTCTCTGAAAACTCCTTTTTTCAAGTTCACATCAGTGGAGTTTTATACTCTAAGAATGAAATATTGGGAGTGACTATTTTTCATGATGGAATGAAGCAAGGCATGTATGTCCTGAGCTCAGTGATTGTGCTTTTGACGCAGACCATCTGGACGTGGCTGACCTTCTGGCAAGGTGAGGAGGCCAGGCTGGGACACACTGTGCCCAAGGGCATTGCCAAGCCGGGACCTGATACACTTCAGGGAGGTCCACATGGCACCTTGACTTGGGAAAGGAAAGCCCTGGGGCTACATTTGTCCTCTCTTCATTGCAAAATTCCTGAAGGCATCCACTCAGATGGACACCCTGCTGCTTGCCACCAGCGCTGCCCTACTAGTTCCCCGTTCTTGTTGGGGGAAGAAATAGAAGGGTTGCTCGCCAGACTCTCAGGGATGCTGATTGGAAGCAGCTGGCTAACACGGTCTCAGAATCAAAAAAGATCTTCAGAAACCAGACCTGTACAAGGCTAAATTAAAGTATGCATTGAGCATCACAACATTAACTTGTGATTTAAGAGGCTTGATTCTAAGAGGATTTCTTCCATGGTTTATTGTTTCTGAACCACAGGTGCCTCTTCGAATCTATGTCAAGGGTAGCTAGCTAGTTAATAGGTAGAATCGTTGTAAATACTGGGAAATCTATCTATTTCTAGATAAAGGTTCAACTAATTGTTACCTTGTTTTTTTCTGCTACCACTGGTTGAACTATACAAGAATACAATTTTGCTGAGAAGTTTGTCCTTTTTATTGCACAGTTTCATGAGTTTTGACAATGCATATTGTCATGTAATCAACACCCAAATCAAGAGGCAGAACAATTTCACTGGCCAAAAAATTTCCCTGTCTTTCCTTAGTAGCCAAACTACCCACTGCAGCCCCTGTAGTCACTGAGCCATTTTCTATCTTTAGAGTTTTGCCTTTTCCAGAGTATCATATGAATAACATTCTATTTATGTAGCCTTTCTGTGCCTGGCTTCTTTTGCTTAGTGAATGCACATGAAGTTTATCTATGTTACTGCATGTAGCTTGCTCCTTTTTATTACTGAATCGTATTCCACTGCAGGAATGTACCGCAGAATGTTCATGCATTCACCATGTAAAGGAAATTTGTGTTCAGTTTGAGGTGATTCTGAATAAAACCATTATAAACATGCATCTAAAAGTTTGCGTGTGATATGTTTTCATTTCTCCTGGGCAAAAAGGAGTAAGCTTTCTGGGTGATAGGGTAGGTGTATGATTAATGTTTTAGGAAACTGCTGAAATGTTCTCCAAAGTGGCTGTATCAGTTTGTGCCCCCCGAGCAATGCTTGACAGTTTCATATCTCGACATTGTCAGCATTTTTTAATACAGTCCATTATGGGCACAGTGGTATCTCACGGTGGTTAAAATGTTCATGTCCCTAGTGACAAATGATGTTGGACATCTTTTCCTGTATACTTATTTGTCCATATATCTTTTCTGGTAAAGGGTTGAATTTTTTAATTGGTTAGTTTGCATGTTTTTAAAAACATATTTCAGGTAAGCTCATTATCTGTGCTTGGCAAATACTGCCCTCATTCCCAGTCTATGGCTTGTTTTTTTTCTTTTTAAAAATTTTCTTAACAGTGTCTTTTAAATGAGCTTAAGTGTTTCATCTTGGTAAAGTCCAATTTATCACTTTTTTATATGTTGTGTTTTTGGTGCCATAGTTAAAAAGTATTTGTCTAAGTCACAAGGACTTTCTTCATGTTTTCTTCTATAAATTTTATAATTTTACATTTCAGTTTTGTTTTCTCTTTTGAATTTATATTTTGTGTATGGTTTGAGGTATAGATTGAAGATACATATGTTTATATATGGTGATTTTTGTTATTTTTTTTCTACAAGATTATATTACATCAAGGATACATCTTATACATGATAGAGTCTTCAAATGAAAGATGTACAAAAGTAGAAGACTAATGACCCCTCTCTGAGTTTTCATCAGAAAGACCTAGAGGGCAAGGTGGCCTCCGTCTTCACTAAACACCTTCAGTGTGTCTACACTGTTAGAATAGGTTGAGATTGTGGCATGTGGGTCAAAGGAGATACTAATCCTACCTACTGGCTTCCATACTGGTCGAGCTTTGCTTGAATTTCTGTCAAGTTTTTGTGTGATTTTTTTTTTTTAAAAGAGGGACACTGATAAAAAAAAAAAAAAAAAAAAAAAAAAAGGACTAGAATGATGTGTGTTGGTTTGGCCTGGAGTGGAGGGCAGAAAGGTTAGGGAAGTGATAACCTGACTATCATTTCTGACTAGCAAGAAAGAGACTTTACTCTTTGGAAAGGCGACTTAGTGTTGAGAACTCAAACTTTGGCTAGGCACAGTGGCTCATGCCTGTAATCCCAGCACTTTGCGAGGCTGAGGCTGGAGGATCACTTGAGCCCAGAAGTTCAAGACCAGCCTGGGCCACAGAGTAAGACCTCATGTCTACAAATAATAAGAAAAATATTAGCTGACACCGTCAGTCCTAGGCACTCCACAGGCTGAGGTTGGGAGAATCATTTGAGCCCAGATGGCTGAGCCAAGATCCTGCCACTGCACTCTAGCCTAGGCAACAGAGCGAGATCCTATGTCAAAAAAAAAAAAAAAAAGGAAAAAAACCCCTCAAACTTTGATGTCAGCCAAACTGGCGTAAAACTTCATGCCTATATCACTCTGGCTGGAGGACATTAAATGACTTGTTTAACCTCTCTGATTTTTTTTTCCATATCTGTAAGAAATAGATAAGAAAACTCCCTATCTCGTAAGTTGTTATACTGAGCAATTAAAATAAAGCGATCTATGCCAAACACCTAGCTCAGTGCCTGGTGCTTTGTATGTGCTTCAAAAGCTGTTAGCTGCTTTTCTTGCTACTTATTATTGACCCATTCAAGCTTCAAGTGAATGATCGCTGGGATTCTACTATGTATCAGGCACTGGGGATATCAAAATCAGAAAATAATTCCTCGAGGAGCTCAGCCTAGTAAAACTGGAAATTGGACCAATATAGTCAAGTGAGTAGAGACTGAATGTAGGGTTTAATTGTTTGCATGGGAGTCATCCTGGAGATATGTGTATACGGTATTAATACATATAGGGTGAGATATGGGTAACTGTATACATTTACCATGGTGGGGTTTTTGCTTGTTTTACAGCAAACATGATATAAGGTCAAAGATGCATCCGATAAACGATGGAATCTTCAACTGAAAGAAGTAGGATAAATACAAAACTAATAAGGAAATGAGTCAACTCAGAGGCCGAAGACCAAGCACTGCTCTCCAGAGGGCTGAGCCTTGATCTAAGCACTAAAGAAATCAGTGAACCCACAGTGGGACGAGGGAAGACAGAGAAGGTGGTTTGTACTGAGCAGTCAGCCAGTTTCCTAGAGCGTGATGATCAAGAATGTGGGTTTTTGAATCTAGATGGAATGGTTTTGAAGGATTCTGAGAAACACGTTGACCTCTTTGGACTTCAGCTGCCTCACATGCGAGGCCTTAATAATTTCTCCATCGAAGATAGTGGTAATGATGAAAAGGGACATTTGCGTAGCTTCTAGTGAGCACCCAGTGCTGGTTGCTACATTTATCCACAGAACTCAAGCAATCCAGTTAGTCTGGAGAAGAGGGTGGGTCAGAGGGAGTGGAGAATCAGACTTGAGGGACAGCAGGGCCAGATGGACAATGGGCTGGGATTGCACCATATGGAATGTGGATGTTATCTCTAAGGTAATAATTAACCAGACAAAGTCTTAAGCAAGGAACACAGAATTTTTAAAAAAAACACCTTGCCCCTGAAGAGGACAGTAAATTGCAGGAGGTCCCACTGGAAGCAGGGGGAGGAGTTAGGGAGTTTCAGAAACCAAGGCAAGAAATTGAGCCCATGGGAAGTGAGACAATGACAGGGGGACCACTCGTAGAGGGCAGAAGCCAGGAACGTTTAAGAGGCAGCACTAGAGGCTGGGCTGGCTGTGAGAGGTGAGAGAGGGGTGGAGGCACAGATCACTTCCAGGTGTCTGACTTGGGTGAGGTGGGAGAGGACAAGATGGAACTGGTTTGTAGAGGAAGAAAATGAGTTCAGATTCATCTAGAGGTACCTGAGGCCGTCCAAGTAGACATGCCCTGGAGGCAGCTACTCTTTAGGTCTAGAACCTAATTGAAAGGTCTGAGCTGGCAAGGCCAACATGGCAAATGTCAAAGAACATGGTAGAAAAAGCCCTCGGTGGGGATGAGATCTCTCAGAGGCAGCTGGTTGAGAGGCAGCCAGGCAGCCTGTTTATATATGCCTTCTCTGAGTGCCCAACCTCAGGAACACCACTTAACCGCTCTCAACCTCCGTTTCCTTATTTGTAAAAGGAGAGTGAAAGAGCCTGTGGCCTTATTTGCAAGTGAAATGGATATCTATATGCAAGGTGTTCAGAACAGTGCCTGATACAGAGTGAGTCCTCAATGACCCAGGCCATGGCAGTCGTGAGAAGGACAAGGGTAGACAGTGGACAGAAGTGGCCTGGAAGGGACCACGGGTGATGCAGAAAAGGCTGACTGAAAGTGGCTGAGACAGATATGGAGAAGTATCTTCCAGAAAGGAAGGATTAGAGAAATCTCAAGAACATGTTAGACAGCAAGATAGAAGACCTTTTGGAGAGAGGGAGGGTGCCTGGATAGTTCCAGAAGGTTCAGAGAGAAACTGAGAAGAGTTCACTGAATCAGACTATTGTGAGCCACTGGCATCTGTGGTGGGTTAGGTGGTTGGTGGCAGAGGCTGGAGGGGAGAATGAGAACTGAGGGAATAGAGTCAAATAAATGCTTAGCTTAGAAAAGAAATACAAGAAGATATCTGTACTGAGCAATATTTAAGGCTGTTATGTAGAGCAGAACATGTCATCTCATTGAATACAACACATCCAAAACACGTTATCTCATGTAATACAACATATTTTGCAACTGAGTAAACTGAGGCTCAGAGAGATCACAAGACTTGCTTAAGGTCACACAGCTGGTAAAAACAGAATCATCTTAGACTCAGTTAGGCTTAAATTCTAAATCCAAGAGCCTTCTCTGGTCTAAGTTAGCCTCTAGATTCTCTGAGTCACAATTATAAAATCTCCAACAGGAATCAGCTCTGAGCATTGCAGGCTGGAGCGGGAAGACAGACACTAGCAAGACAAGCAGGAGGAAGATGCAGGGTCATGGATCGAGGCCAGGGGTCCAGTTCAGGAACAAGCGTGGGAGGCATGGGTGGGGGGGCAGAGACCCCGCCCTTGAAGATTTACCAGAAGCATTTAAGTTCCAAAGCAGGTCTCAAAATGGAACAGAGCAGTAGAGCAGGGTTGTTCTGAGTCAGCCCAGTTCTCATGTTTTGCTCTGTGGGATAAGTCAGCCCAGAGGTCAAAACTGTAAAGGCCTGGCCCATGCTGGCAATTATCCCCAGTGATCGTGAGTGAGTCAAAGTGAGGGTCATTGGGGGATACGAGACAGAAGGTGGAAAGGGGAGACTTGGAAAGCCTGGGCCCTTACTTAACTGACTGAACAAGGCAAGACCGCAGTGCCTTTGAGAATCACTGCAGAAATGGTTCAGAAACAAACGGTCAAAACCAAGGCACACTGTCTATTTTATATGATTTGGTGCTCAAAATTTGTGTGATGATCCTGACTTTATATAGAATAATACTGATGTTCAGAGAGGTTAAGCATCTAGTCTAAGATCGCACAGCTAGGAAATGAGGAAACTGGAATTAAGCCGGAACTCCCAAGTTTAGGAAAAGAGAGAGAAGCTTCTGAGGTCAGAAAACGTGTTAAAATTGTTATTTTCCCTTCAGAGATATAAACACCACAGAAGACACTGACTTAGAATTCAGGAAGCCTATTTAGGACTGGGGAAGTCATTTGGAGAAGGAAGATTTAGTTTATTGGGTGGATTTCCTTGATTCCAGATGCCAGGCTGACACCCTGCTACTCCCTGGGTGTGATCGGAATCACTCTCAGAAGTCACAGCAATGTTTGGTAACCTAGGGACTGTGTCTCGAGGAGCGGGAAGACGATGGTAGTGCGTGTGTGGCTGCAGTGTTCTTCATTGCAAATAGTGCCGTGGACAACGCCTTCTGTGATGGCTCCCCACAGGAGCTGGATTCCAATTCTGCAGCGCACAAGGCTTTCTGGCTGGCTTTCCAAACATCAGGCCTGAAGAATAACTTCGAGTCCCTGGAAAAGGCTTTGTTCTTTCTCTGCTCTGCCCCTAGCCTTTGTTCTTGGCAGGGCTGATTAGGCCCAGTGGTTAATTAGCCCCATAGTGTAGACGACAATGGCAGAAGCCCTGGTGGCTTCCTCTCGAGGCCTCTCCTCTGCCAGGAAGTGAGTAATCTGGGCTGGGGTCTTGGATTCTCAGCCCCTCATCCAGGTTATTTTTCTAGTCACATGTGCAGAATTCTGTCTCTTGCTAAACTCACCTGTTAACTAAGACCAACATCCCTGTCTTCAGAACTGGGATTCGGCTAAGCCAGGCCCGATTCACAACAACAGAAACTGTCACATAACTACGTGTTAATGAAGCCACCGAGAGGTGAAGTGATGAGTTACACAGCAAGAAGTAACTGACAGCACACACTAGATTATCCAATTTCATTCTTGCATCATTTTTCAGAGAGATTAAGTAACTCCTGCCAGTTCACACAGCTAGTTAAGTTGTAGACTAGTTATCCGAACCCATATCACAGCTGCTTCTCAGAAGAGGCTACAGAATGTAGGGTCAAAGATGTCTCCTAAGATTTTTGTGCATTTTGGCTTTGGTTTTCTAGAATGATTCCCCTGCTTTCATTGTCTGATGTAAGGAAGAAATGAATATTCAATCTCTGCCAACTCTTTGCCCCGGAATTTGCTTCTATCCTCCAATCTCTCCATCATAAGGTGGGCGTCATTAAACCCATTGTACCGGCTTTCCAGGACTGGGTTTTCCAGACACTGATTCCTCAAAGTGCTTTGCAAAAGAAACGGTTCCACAGCTAATGTCTTTGGGAAATAGTGGATGCCCCTCTTGGAAATTGACTTTGTATTTGAGTCCCTTTAAGCCTCAGAGGAACTGCAGTAAAAAAAAATCTGTTTTGTGTTTTCTAATATCATACCAAAAACTCTCATTCATCTAACAACAGCTTAAGGAATATTCCATAAAATAAACTTTCGAGAACATTGGTTTACAAGAAATTTTCCCTCTTATAGTTTCCTTTTCAATCAAACCCCACACAAATTCGGGTCAAGACAGAGTAAAAGTTTCCATTTTATAGATAAGAAAACTAAGAGGCAGGGAGCTGTGAAATCATTGTCAAATATTATTCACCTCGGGATGGTGGCCAGTCTCTGCATCATTTGATGTGATTGGCCATTTCTTTTCTTCTTCCTTTCTCCCTCCCTTCTCCCTCCCTTCCTCCCTTTCTCTCTCCTCCCTCTCTCCCTCCCTTCTTCATTGCCCTCTCTCCTTCTCTTTCTCACTCCTGTGGTCACAGAATAAACTTTTCAGGAATCAAAAAAAGTTCTTTTTCCACACCCTGGCCATTACGTCATCTGGAGGCCACTTGACGCTTTCCAGGCCACTTCTCCTCTTCATTCTTTTTTGTCAAATTCCCTTCCCTTATCCTCACCTATCCTATTCACAAACAAGTGCATTTCTGCCCACCTTTTGCCCGCTCTGGCACATTCTCCCTGGGTGACCGTGTCCCTCTCACAGCTTCAGCTCACCCCAAAACTGGCAGCTTTCTAGTCCAGCCCTTTTCTTAGACCCTCCCTTGGTTCCGGGTTCTTGGCCCAACTTTTCACCAGGTATTCCTATTTAGACACTCTCCCAGTGCCCCGAGTTCAAGCTCAGCTAACCATCCCCCATGCCCATCTGTAAGCTTTCCCTGTCTTGTGGGTGCCGTTTCTGAGCTGGGTGACCTCTAGCCCAGGAGCATGGGAGACATGCTGAATCCCTGCCTCCTGGTCAGTTCCATCCATGTGTAGATGGTTCCTCATCAGGCTGGCCCAGGCGTGGCTTCTCCATTCCCATCTCCGCTGCCCTCATTCCTTATAGACCCCCCCCCCGCCGGTTGGCTGCTGGTCTGTTTGCTTTGGGCACTGCCTTCTCACCACTACCCACCTACCCAGCCTCCCAACTCACCTTTCGGTGCAGACCTGTGCTTACACTAGCAAACCTAACCCTACAGGCTCTCTCTCACTGGCACCTTTGGGAAGGCTCCTCATTACCTCAGGAATCCAGTCCCTGTTTGTCAACATGGAGTGTGAGGAAATCCTTGCACGATCTCCTCTCTGCTTCCTCTAGCTTCACATCCCAGAGCTCCCTGCTCATTTCCCAGGGGTGCCATAAACTTTTCATTCTGTTTAAAATCTCCCTTCCATCAACGTGGACTCTTTTTTTTTTTTTTTCTTTTTTTGAGACAGAGTCTCTCTCTGTTGCCAGGTGCCAGGCTGGAGTGCAGTGGCATGATCTCGGCTCACTGCAACCTCTGCCTCCTGGGTTCAAGCAATTCTGCTGCCTCAGCCACCCCAGTAGCTGGGACTACAGGCGCACGCCATCATGCCCAGCTAATTTTTGTATTTTTAGTAGAGACGGGGTTTCACCATGTTGGCCAGGATGGTCTTGATCTCCTGACCTCGTGATCCGCCCACCTCAGCCTCCCAGAGTTCTGGGATTACAGGCATGAGCCGCCGTGCCTGGTGAACTCTTCTTACAGTTTTGCCCACTCTCCTACTTTATTCATTCTTCAAAATTCTGCTTGATAAGTGATTAAATGGTGGCAAAACATTCAGCTTTGCAGTTCCATTTTAAGGAAAATTTGCAGTATATACCAACAATTAAAAAGAAATTTAAAAAAAGGTCCTACATTTTGTCTTTGTAAATTTACCTCGGAGAATTCAGAGAATTTAGAAAAATCAAATGTAAGAAACATTCTTTAGACCCAGAGATGTTCATCATAATGTTGTTTGCAAAGAAACGTTTTCTCAAAAATAGGATAATGATTAAGTTATTATTTCATGCTCACTGGAAAGTGAGGATTATAAAAGTGATATGAAAACATCGTGGTTGCTATAGATCTAAGTGGTACAAACAGAAAAAGGCAAATTATTATGTTTTATTAATACAACCATTAAAGACGTGCAAAAAAGATGCAAAAAAAAAAAAAAAAAAAAAGCACCTGAAGCATCACTGTGATTGGCTTAAAGCACTGGGATTACAGGAAAAAGTTTCTCTTCTATTAAGAAAAATTTTGTAGTGAGGAGTGGTGGTTAGGATCCTGAGGTCCAGAGCCAGCTGCCCATGCTGGCTTCTGTGTGACTCCATTTCCTTATCTATAAAATACTCATCATAATAATAGTGCCTGTATCATAGGCCTTTTGTGGGGGATTATATGAGTTACTTTAGCAAAAGGTCATAGAACAGAGCTTGGCAAGTAGGAAGTGCTAACAAATGCTGATAAATAGTAGTATTGCGTATTGACAGGGCTTCCATCTCTGTGAATTCCCGTTGGGTCAGAATGTGCCTTCTTTATGTTTACCATGTCAGCTCCTCATCCATAGAAGGGTTTCAAGAAATATTGTTGCTAAATCATTGAGTTAAGCACCCTGGAAGAATCTGATGTTTTCCAAAATTCAGATGGGTACTGAGACCTCTCTCCAAGAAGCCTGTGTCCTGAGCTGGGACTGGAAATTTGAGGCCATTGGCAACCCTGGAGCACACAGAGGCAAAATTTCAGGGTGGCGACCTTGACAAAGTTCACAGCACATGACTGCCCTTGAATTATGACTCTGCAGGCTTGCCCAGCTCCAGTGGAGAAGCCAGGAGCTTTTGCTGTGATCAACTGAGATGTGACCCTGACTCTGGGAACAAAGGGCGATTTACGGCTCTTTTGTGTGAGGCGGTTTAGGTGGAAGAAAGGGGTTAGTTATCAAAGGCTGGGGGACCTGGTCACTGGCTCAATCTCTAAAATAAACGCCCTGTCTGTGCCTCAGTTTCCTTATGAATAACATCTCAGCCTTCAGCTAGTGGTCATTAGCTCTTCCTGCCATATTTCTGGGTGATCGTTTTGATTCGGGATCAATTGGAAACATCTGATTCTCTTCTCCTCTCCCGCCCCGCAAGTCTGTGGTCTCTGACATAAACTTTGTGCTCTGAGGAAACAGGCTTTGTGAACCCAACTTCAAAGCTTGGCCACGTGAGCGCCTCGCAGAAGTGTTGGAGGCAACAATGGGTTTTAGGCAGGGCTGGGTAGAGGCTGCCCAGTGAGCACTCTTTAACCTGGCAAGAATGGTGTTCAAAGTCATCGCTGCAGGCACACTGGAACAATGCCTTTGGCAACCCAGCCAGGTCAGTGTTCTCAGCTGAGCGGTTCTTGCCAGCATTGCAGAGCTGAGGGCCCTCAGTATAAAGCCTTCCACCACACTGAGTAAAAAGAGTAAAATCCTTTGCTTTTGCTTTTGTTTAATTTAAAAAGTAAATACTGTATAACCGCATAAAAGGAAAAATTTACAAAAGAAAGTAAAAAAAAATCTTCCTGTAATCCCAGCCCTGATCTAAGTGGATCTTTGGGGTGCTTCTATTCTTTGTTTTCCTTCGGATTTCACATTTCTGTAATCAGGACAGAAACACTTGCCTCTTCGCTGCTTGTTTTATGGAGCAGTATAATAGGCATAAGATTGCTGTATCATCTTTCCACCTCTTTTTTAATGACTGGAGAGTATCTCCTCAAGGCGATGTGCCTTAATGAATTGGAACATTCTTCTGTTTTTGGAGAATGATGCGCTATCCCTGGACTATAACATGTTTTTCTGGGTCAGATAGTTTATCTTTTTTTTGTCTGTTGTTTGTTTGGTTTTGCATTTTGGTGATGCTACGTTTATTTACTTATTTTCCAGAACGGAGACCCCAACTAAATCCATTGCCCCCAGACATATGCGAAACTGCACTTTTCAGTTAAGGTGATTTTTCTTCCCAATATTTTATTACGAAAATTTTCAAACACACAGAGCAGTTGACAGGATTTTATAATGCACACCCATATACTAATTCAGGGTGACTTCAGAGCTGAAACATAAGTTTGAAATGAGAAGCAGAAAACTAGTAGAGAAATGTGTGTCATCCCTGGCTCTGTGAAGAATTTCAGAGAAAATATTTTTAAAGTGTGTCGTTTTTCAGCTTGGGTGTCTTAGACATAATAAGCATGGTAATTTATTATTATAATATGTTATAGTTTTCAGTATTTTTCAAAATGTCTTCAGGTCTATTTTCTTGCTTGATTCTTTCTCATCTTCAAGTTATAGACAAGGCAGGTGTTATCAGATACTATTTGTATATTTATAAATGAGGAAACAGTGATCAGAGAGATTGGGGGTATGTGTAAATTCACACAGCAAGAGAGGTGGTGCGGTAATAACCATTATCTACGGGGAGCTCCCAGCTGAACCACACTTTTACAGAAATTCCTCCCCTTTTCCTCTGCCCTTAACAAACTCCAGTGTTCCGTAAGAAACTCAGAACCTACATCATCACATCCCCCACTTATTGTGGGTTTACTCTTTCTCTCTCTCTCTCTTTCTTTCTTTTCTTTCCCTTTCTTTTTCTTTCTTTCTTTCTTTCTTTCTTTCTTTCTTTCTTTCTTTCTTTCTTTCTTTCTTTCTTTCTTTCTTTCTCTTTCTGTCTTTCTCTGTTCTTTCCTTCTTTCTTTCTTCTTTTTTTTTGACAGAGTCTTGCTCTGTTGCCCAGGCTGGAGTGCAGTGGCGTGATCCCAGCCCACTGCAACCTCTACTTCCTGGGTCCAAGTGATTCTCCTGCCTCAGCCTTCTTAGTAGCTGGGATTACACGCACCACCACACCTGGCTAATATTTGTATTTTTCGTAGAGATGGGATTTCACCATGTTCGTTAGTCTGGTCTCAAACTCCTGACCCTGTGATCCTCCCACCTTGACCTCCCAAAGTGTTGGGATCACAGGCTTGAGTCACCGTGCCCGGCCTATTGCAGGTTTTCTACGGCCCTTTCAGCTCTCTGGTTCTGTGTGTCTGTGACTGTGAACCTTTTCAGGACGGGAAGATGGAGATGTGTCACCGGTAGCTCAATAATCACACATGCCAACGTGAGGGTGAAAGATGGGTCACAAAGGGCGCTCAAGAGCTCCACCCAATGTCAACACTTTTCTAAAGACACAATTTTTCTGAAAAAGCAGAGCTAATTTCGGCAACAACTAGGCCCAAAAAGTAAGTGTAAGCATGATTTTCCGGAAAGAAGAATCAGGGAGAAAATAAATTATGCCTAACCGACAATTCTGGATGACAAGAGGTTTACCCTGGAAAAGTAACCCCCGATACCATCTTCCCCAAGTCTCACGTCTGGGACTACCAAAGGCCCAGGACATTGCTCATGCCTCAAATGTGAATTTTCATCATTAATAGTGGTTTCTCTAGAATAGCTCAATACTCAAAGGAAACATTTTTCTGCTTGGAAAGGCAGGTTTCAAAGCACAGGAACACAGTAAAAGTAGGGCTGGGTGCTTGCACCTGGCGTGGAAAAGTGCCCTGGGATTTGAGGCAAAGAATCTTTCTCGAATCTCACAGCCTGTGCTTCCCAAACTTCCCTTCCCTCCTCTCCCCTCCCCTCCCTTCCCTCCCCTCCCCCTTTCCTCCCCCTTCCCTCCTTCCCTCTTTCCTTCCTTCCTTCCTTCCTTCCTTCCTTCCTTCCTTCCTTCCAACAATGGGTTTTAGACAGGGCTGGGTAGGGGCTCCCCAGTGAGCCCTCTTTAACCTGGCAACTATTGTGATCAAAGTCATTGCTGCAGGCGCAGTGTGACTTTCCTTCCTTCCCCACCTCCCTCCCTCCTTTCCTTCCTTCCTTTTCTTTTTTCCTTGTCTCCCTCCCTCCTTCCCTCCTTTGCTTCCTCCCTCCTTCCATCCCTTCCTCCCTCTTTCTTCTTTTCTGTTTTCCCTCCCTCCTTCCTTCCCTCCATCCTTCCTTTCTTTCTTCCTTTTTCCCTCCCTCCCTCCTTCCCTCCTTCTTTCCTTCCCTCCCTTCTCCCTCCCTCCCTCCTTCTTTCCTTCTTTCCCACCCTTCCTTCCTTCTTTCTTTCCTTTTTTCCCTCTCTCTTTCTCTCTCCCCTACCTGCTGCTCTCTTTCTCCCTCTCTTTTTTTAGAAACACATCCTGGCTCCATTGCTCTGACTGGAGTGCAGTGGCACAACCACAGTTCACTGTAGCCTCAGTCTCCTGCACACAAGTGATCCTCCCCCTCAGCCTCCTGAGTAGCTGTGAATCAGGACTGTCCCACCTCACCCACATTTATATTTTGTAGCGATTGGGGTCGCATTATGTTACCCAGTCTGGTCTCAAATTCCTGGGCTCAAGTGATCCTCCTGCCTTGTCTTCTCAAAGTGCTGGGATTACAGGTATGAGCCACTGTGCCCAGCCCCAAATCCCTTTTCTTTGTTTCTCTGTAAGAGCAAGTAAACTGACTGTCTCCATCCTTGTTCTCATAACATTTGAACACATCATGAAAATCCACAGCCCACAGAGGCATTGTCATTCCATTTTATGGATGAAGAAATTGAACCTCGAAGTAAGACAATGGGAACTCATCCCGAAGATATCTGCTCAGGGCTGGAGCCCACTCCTCTCCACTCCGAAGCCCTTTCTTTACCCAGCTGTGGCTACAAGGAGAGGCTGTGCTTATGCAATGTGGCACTCCTCCAGCCCGGCTTTATTTTATTTTGGACTCTGGGTCCACTCTTGTTCTGCGTGCACAGAGCTGTCCTGGTCACGGCAATCTTTTCGGTGGAAACACAAAGCAAATCCTCAGAGTCCGTTCCTGGGGACCCACCTGGCTCAGGGGCTCACCAGCGAGGCAGCACTCAAGGGCACAAGCTTCAGACATGCCTTCTATAAATGGACAGCTTTTGCTCAGAAAGATGCCCTCTGCCCTCTGCCCTCTGCGTACGCCACAGTAGACGACCTTAGGATTTTTCCTTCCTTTCCCTTTCTTTCTTTCTTTTTTTCTTTTCTTTCTTTTTTTTTTTTTCTTTTTTTTTTTTTTTTTTTTTTGTCTTGAGACAGGGTCTTGCTCTGTCACCCGGGCTGGAGTGCAGTGGTGCAATCATAGCTCACTGGAATGTCCACCTCCCAGGCTCAAGTGATCCTTCCACCCAGGCCTCCTGAGTAAATTGGACTACAGGCACATGCCACCACACTTGGGTAATTTTGAAGTTTGTTGTAGAGATGGGGTCATTTTATGTTGCATAGACTGGTCTCAAACTCCTGAGCCCAAGGGATCCTCTTGCCTCAGCCTCCCAAATAGCCGGGTACAGGGGTGAGCCACTGCACCCCACCTCTTCCTTTGCATTCTTCAGTCTCCAGAACTGCAGTCATTCAACATGAAGATTAAAGAGTCAGCGCTGGAAAACCGCTGGAGGCACCTTTAAAATGGGATCATCTGTTTGTATCTGCCCTTTGGAAAAATCAATAAACTGGATTTTTGGACAGTCTGAAAATATTCATTAGAACACCATGGGGGAATGAAGTCCACCCTTCCAGCCCTCATCGATTTCTCTGAAGTTGCTTAGATGTCACAACTTCCCCAAACAGACACAGGGAAGTTGACCCAGAGAACAGCACCCAGGACCTTGTGCCGCAGTGCACAGCTGCAAGACAGATAGCTATTCTAAACAGAGGCTTTTTTGGTTTTTTTTTGTTTTTGTTTTTGTTTTTAAAGACAAAATGACTCTTCCCAGAAACAAATACAAATCCTATAATGACACCCACTGAGCTGGTGGAAATTCAGTAGAGACACTTTCAGAGTTCGGAACTTCGTAAGTTGTGGCTCAGCATATTGCCCCAAGATAAACTATGGAAAAGCTCCATGTATGGGATTGGTTATAAAATCCATTGCCAAACTGTCTTTCTCCTGGGCCTGGTGGGTTGGGAAGCATAGCCTGTCTCATGGGTTAGAGAGTCCCTAGGGGAGTGAATCTGGAATGCTTCAGACTCAAGAGAACTTGTAGGTCTACAAAAGGCCAGTACCTCTTCAAACAGTTGGGTGTAATTTTCCTCCTTCTTGGAAAGAGCCCGGGCTCCCTGAGTCCCAGTCTAGCTATCTCTGCACTGACTAGCTAAGCTCTTTCCGTCAGCCAGTGGCCTCAACTTAATTTTCATCATGTCATTATTTCCGTGGCCCAGACATGCCAATGGGACATCAAAATTGTTTTGATAAGAACTTCACTGCATCACTGAGGATTATAGCAAATGACACAGTTGCTTTCCTTTCCCCGAGGAATCGCTGGCAAAAGGAATAAAACCATGTAATCCAAGGCAAGGGGGAAGGGAACTAACTTTTATTGCATTTCTCCTAAATCCAGGTGCTTTACATAGATTATCTCAGATAAGTTAATCCTAGGCAACAACCTTATGAGGATTGCCATTTAACAGACAAAGAAAGGGTGATTTAGGGAGGTTGGGAAAGTTACTGAAGACCTCAAGACCAGAGCTGAAAAGCAGGCAGATGTGGGGCCAAAGTCCAGAATGTTCTCATTGACAAAGCACCAGCTAAAACGCAGAATACCAATGACTCTTACACCCATTTCCGGGCCTCCAGCTGAGCAGGAGGGAGAAGGATCCTCAGGAGCGAGTGTCTCAAGCCTGGAGAGAGGTCGGCACCGGAGGGCTGGGGAACCCAAACCTCAGAGTGAATGGCCAGTGTTCCTTCTCTAGAATGCAGTGCTCCCTTGTCAGTGAGAAGCGAGTCTGCCGGTGGGTACAACACCAGATGACATTTCCACCCCCATTGACGACAGCCCTCACCTAGCTATCAAGGTATGCAGGGCTGACTTTTCACCTTCAGCCTGCTCCAGGGAACGGCCAGATGGCATTCAGGCTGATTCTGTGCTTCTGGCTGACTAATCTCTCCAGGTACAAAAGTAAACATGGAGCGTGGGGACACCATATGTCCCTGACTCACAGAGCTTGCAGGAATCACCATCATTCTACGTGGCATCTGCTTTCCTGGGCCGAGGTGGGAGGTAAGTCAACGTAGTAGAGGAAACGTGTCTTAAAATACAAGGAAGAGTGATCTGAAACATAAAGAAGTGTGCACCTGGTTGTCAGATCCTAAATGACATTTATTTTTCAAATGTGTTCTGTTTCACTAGACAGTGTTTGACTTCCTTCACTCTTACCACGGGCCCACGTGGGGCTGGCCACTGTCTACATTCAAGGGTTGTGAACTGAATTGAGGGGTTGTATTCTTCATCCATTTTCTCCATTGAACTGTCTTGAATTTTCCCCTAAGTGGAAAATGAAGCAGACCCTTGTTGAATTTAAAGGAGATCTGACTGACATTGGGACGTGGCATCCAATAAGATGCCTGTTTCTTCCGTCTGCTCCAGGGTGCGCCAACAGGAGACGGAAAGCTAAAGGTGAGGTAAGGGTGTAGGGTCAGCTGCTTGGGGCTTGGATTGCTAGCAAACTTCTGAGGACGGGCAATGACCGCTCATTAGGAGGACATGACTCATGAAGCTTCTAGCACCTGTTTCTGAGTCAACCAGAGTAATGAGAGCATAAAGTAGCCACGTCCAGAGTCTTGAGCAGAGGATCAGAAAAGTATTGAGATGAAGGAGTTAAACGTGCCTAATCCATTCCTTTCCCAGATGCAATAAGTGAAGCATAGAGGAGTGGTATCACCCACCTACGATTGCACACTTGTGGGAGGTAGGTCCATGTGGAACTGGAGACCGGGGCATCTCCAAGATCCAAGGCTTTTCCAGAAAGGAATACTCCACTGAGCCCTCTAGTATTTCCAAGTTACTCTGAGCCACATGCCATGGGACCGCAGGAGTGAACGGCCTGCATTTCACAGGGTTAGGATAATCACCTGCACCTTGCAACCAGAGCCTCAGGAAGGTCAGGAATGACCCAGGCCTAAGACAGTGAAAGGCATTCTAAACCAAATCTTCTCCACTGTCAAGAGCTTTATGGCATCTGTGGCTGTTTCCCATTTCCTATCCCATCGACCTTGACAAATTTGTGAGATGGGTCTTGTCACCACTACACAGATAAGAAAGTTGAGATACTCAAAGGTCAAATGATCCATCCCAGGGCACACTGTCAACTGCATGGAGAGGACATTAGAACTTATCCCAGAACTTCAGGTACTTCCAAAGCTCTATACATATTCTTGATATTGTTCTTAGACTCATGGGCTCATAAATATGGAAGACAGACTGACAATTTATGTTTGCTTAATATACTTTAAAAACTTCCTATTGTAGGGCACCAGCTGATGGTTGGGGATGGACAGAAACGGTCCAGAGAAAAACAGAGGAGTGCTTACTTCCAGTGCATACTTCGTTTCCAAACCCCGATTGCGCTGGCCCCTGCCGTGAAGAACACAGGATCTTCTCGACTTCCTTTATCTTTCGGTTTTTGTTTCCGTAATCAAGTCTCTCGAGCTTTTCTTCTAAAGCAAAAATTCCAACTCCAGTTCAAGAATGTTTCTAGGCCGGGCGCAGTAGCTCACACCTGTAATCCCAGCACTTTAGGAGGCCCAGGTGGGTGAATGACTTGAGGTCAGGAGTTTGAAACCAGCCTGGCCAACATGGTGAAACCCCATCTCCACTAAAAATGCAAAAATTAGCCTTGTTTGGTGGCACTTGCCTGTAATCCCAGCGACTTGGGAGGCTGAGGCAGAAGAATCGATTGAACCCAGGAGATGTAGGTTGTGAGTGGAGATCGTGCCACTGCAC
Organism: Saimiri boliviensis; assembly: GCF_048565385.1. Classification (NCBI taxonomy): domain Eukaryota; kingdom Metazoa; phylum Chordata; class Mammalia; order Primates; family Cebidae; genus Saimiri; species Saimiri boliviensis. The sequence continues at coordinate 74,927,061 of NC_133457.1, forward strand.
TCCAGCCTGGGCCACAGGGCACGGAAAAAAGAAAAAAAAAAAAAAAACAATTTAAGAATGTTTCTAACACTAGTTCGTGACTTTTTTTTTTTTTTTTTTGATACTGAGTCTCACTGTTGCCGAGGCTAGAGTGATCCAGGGCGCAAGGAATCCTCCCATCTCAGCCTCACCAATAGCTGGGATCACAGGCTCCTGCCACTACATCCTGTCAAGTTTTAAAATGTGTTGTAGAGATAGGGTCTCCCCGTGTTGCCAGGCTGGCCTCAAACTCATGGACTCAAGTGATCCTCCTGTCTTGTCCCCCCTGAGTGCTGGGATTACGGGTGTGACCCATCCCACCCAGCCCGTGACAGAATTTTTTCTTCACTTTTGAGAAAGCTGGACTCCATCTGTTTAACAGAGTGGGGTTGCTTTTAAGAAATAAAATCTTAGAAAAATAATCCTCTCAGAAAAGGTAGAAATAACATTTCATGGTTTCTTGCCCATCAGAGTGAAATTGTATTGAAGGAGAAGAGTTGGTTCAGAAGTTCAGTGAGGTCACTGCTGCTGGGGAGAGGCAGAGGGGCACACACCAGCTACTGTTGCAAATGGGGATGTCTTCCGGGCAAGGGTACTTCGAAAGGAAGTGGTTTTGAAAAGCTTATGCTAACCTTACCCACACATGTGAATGTCCCAAAATCATGGCCTCCTGTGTCACTTCTCCCTGGAACGTCATATGCGCATTCTCTTCTGCCTGCGTCAGCATTTCCACGTGCAGATCTGTCTCCACAGCCCCCCGAACCCCCAACACAGCCCCTTGGCCCTTGCCTTCCACACGCCCCCTGCACCAGCTTCCTCCTGGCAGCACCTTCCTTTCCGACTGAGGCTTTCCCAGGCCTCCTGCCTCCGAGAAAGTCAGAAGTCAGAGCCTCCTTGAGAGCCGGTGAGAGCTTCCTCTCCCCTGGACAAACGGTGCTGATGCGTGATCTCTGCATCCATCTACCAAACAGCCACCGCGGAACTGAGCTCCAGCGGCCACCGGTCATCTCCGCAATCCCGTGGGAGTGTCTGCCCTTCTTTGCCCTCCTTCCCCTCTTCCTCACAGTGTTTCAAACAAACTCCTGGTAAGAAAATCTTTCTTTCAAGGTCATCTTCTGGGGGGACTCAAATTAAGATACCTGAAACTCAGCATGCTTGAAGCATGTGCCTCTCCCTCCTGTTTTCCCATCTCAGTTATGACAACACCCCAACAGCTTCCAAACCAGAAACCAGAGAGATTCTGTTTTATACTCTTTCTTCTGTATTTGAAAGCCCATCTTTCAACTGGACATCAATTTCTAAAAATTACACCTTAAAAAATCTCTTTGATTAACTCTTCCCGCACTCACAATTCTCTCTAGCTGAAACTCAGCAAAACCTCGGACAATTTTAATAGTTTCCTAACTCCTCTATAAATCTTTCCTATATCCTCTCTCCAGTTGATTCCTCATAGAGCCACATGATCTATCCTTCAAAAACACAGCTTCAATCACATATTGCCCTGCTGGAAACTTTCTGATGGCTAACCCCTGCGTCCAGGAGGAGGCCCAAGCTCCCGAGCTCTGCAAAGATCCTCATGAGCAGGTCCCGCTTTAAGTCTCTCCAGGCTGGGCCCCCACCCACTGGCAACCCACCGACAACCCACCACCCACCCTCTACTTACAAGTCCCCAGGCAGTATTCGACCTTTGTCAACACTGGGCTTTGCACATGAACATGCTTGATCTCGGAATGTCTTTTCACTTCTATTTTGGGTCTGATGAATTTGTAACAACCCTGGACAACCTAATTGAAACATCTTTTGCCTGCCCCCCACAGCAAAGTTAGACTGATCTTTCCCCTGTCCCTCCGCACAGGTGCTGTCATAGTGGGTGCAGCGTATTCTTACTCAAGTGACATTGCTACTTTTCTGTGAACTCCTTCAGGGCAGGGAGCGTTTCTTACTGTACGCATTTCTGTAGTTTCTGCGTAAATGCAGACTAGCACAAAAAGTGAGTACCCCATAGTTACATCCTTCCAGGTCCTTAGGTCAACAGCTGGAGTCATCCTGACCCTTCCTTTCCTTTATAACTCCCACATACAGTCCATCAAGATATCTGCTGGTTGGGTCTCAAAAGCCCATCTAGAATCCTGCCACTTCCCGCTACCCCATGTCACCAGCGGGATCCACCCCCATCTCATACCTAGATGATTGCATGAGCCTCCTGCTGCTTCCTTCGTTTTCACCCTCACCAATGTATAGTCTATTTTCGACAAAGCAGGTAGTCGTCTTTTAAAGATAGAAGGTGGTTTGAGCCACACCCCACATCAGTACTCCCAATGTCATCCCCATTTACTGGGATCCAGTAACACTTCCTGTGTCTTTATCTTACTGCCTGGTTGAGATCACTATCACCCTCTCCCCTGCCCCTCGGCTTCACCCTCAGCCTCCAGCTCACCCAGAATGCTCTCCCCGCAGCCTCAGAGTGCTTAATATCTCACCTGCTCCATGCTCCACGTCTCACCTGCTCCGTGCTCCTGCTCCAATGCCACTTTCTTAATGAAAACCAAATCTATCATGGGAATCACCTGCCCACGCCTCCCCCATTCCCCACTTTTTATTTCCCCCTAGCACTCACTGGCTTTGAGCATACTCTAAAACTCACTTATTTCCTACTTTCATTTCGTGCTGGCTGTCTTTGTGCATGCGAAGACAAGCCTCCCATCTGCTGAAAACTGGCGAGTGTTGGGAACAGTCTGACACACAAAAGGTGCTCAGTAGCTTTACTACGGGGATAAATGGAAGAATGGGTACAACTTATTTGACTGCAGAGTTACTTTATGTGTCCAAGAATGGTTTGTGGCTGGGCACGGTGGCTCACACGTGTAATCCTAGCACTTTGGGAAGCCGAGGCCCACAGATCACTTGAAGTCAGGAGTTCAAGATCAGCCTAGCCAACATGCCAAAACCCCGTCTCTACTAAAAATACAAAAACGAGCCAGCATGGTGGCGGGTGCCTGTAATCCCAGCTACTAGGGAGGCTGAGACAGGAAAATCACTTGAACCTGGGAGGCGGAGGCTGCAGTGAGCCAAGATCACACCGCTGCACTCCAGCCTGGGTGACAGAGCAAGACTCAGTCTCAAAACAAAACAAAAAAAGGCTTATAAAAGATATGCCTCAGAAATGTGGCCTTTTGTTAAACTCCTGGTTAAGATCACCTTTCCACTGAACAAATAATATGTGACAAGTTATAGAGTAATTTATATAGCCAAGGTCTAGAAATATAATATTAAAAAATGACAAAAGGTGAAATTTATTTTAAAAATATTTTGTTTAACCTAACAATTCCAAAAATTACGTCATTATGTAATCAATATAAAACTATCAATGACCTATTTTACATTATGTTATATATTAAGTAATTACAATATAGTATGTATTTTACCCTAAATGACACATCTCAGTTTGCACCAAACACCTTTCAATTGATCATTAGCCATTTGTGCTACCATATTGAACAGTGCAGATCAAAGCAATTCCCAGTTTAGGAAAAGGTCCTGGGTGGAAGATTGGCTTTGTTTGCTTGTCTTTGGAATACATGAGTTACTGGAAATATATCCTAAATTCTAGTGCTTTAAATGAGTTACTTTTTAGGTCAACAAATATAAATTCCATTAATGATCCCTAAATCTGACTGTTAATTCTCAGTGACATCTAAGCATTGTTGAAAGCTTGATATCTATTGGATATATCATTAGAGTCCAGCCTGCTGTAGGGCTGAGTTAGCAGAGCTGAAGCTACTTCATTATTTTTGCACAAAAAGACATCTACCTAGGTCAGACACCCTGTTCCCCAGGCACCATGATTTTTAGAGTTGAGAAGCGATATGAGGAGAAGCTCTTCCCGGATGACTCTTTCCTCCCACCCATTTGTGGATGTGCATCGATTAGGGGCTGCTGTTGTGAACCTAGAGAAAATTGCCTGATAGCCTTGGGTCAAGCAATTATACTGTTTTTCCATATTTACATCTCATTGCCACATTGTGAGCAACACAGCTGAACTGTGAACTGTGAGAGGTGATGTGTTATCAGTAGCTTTAAGAACTTGATGCATTGATTACTTAAGCTTTTTTTTTTTTTTTTTTTTTTTTTCAGAGAAGCATTTATGGAACTCATGGAGTGAGGCATTTCTCACATGCTTTTAATCCCTTCAGTAAGTCAGTGTGGGCCAAGGAATCTGAGGATCAGAGACCCTGTGACTTTTTAAGTGAAGATTTACTATGTGCTGGGGCCCACTGAGTTTTATTTTATTGACTCATCCCAAACTCTAAGAGGGAGAGACCTTTATTGTCCCCATCTCACTGATAGATTTTGGGAAGGTTAAAACATGATGAAAGAAAATAGACTGAAATAATACAGTAACATGTAATTGAGCATTTTTGCCCACATTTTTATGTGTTTTAAAATGGCATTTTCTGGCCAGGGTGGTGGCTCATGATGCCTGTAAACCCAGTACTTTGGGAGACCACGGCTGGCAGATCACTTGAGGCTAGGAGTTCATGACCAGCCTGGCCAACACAGTGAAACCCTGTCTCTACTAAAAATAGAGAAAAATAGCTGGGTTTGGCCTGTGCACCTTTATTCCCAGGTACTCGGAAGGCTGAGGCATGAGAATCACTTGAACCCGGGAGGCAGTTAACCAAGATCGCACTACTGCACTCTAGCCTGGGCTACAGTTAGACTCTGTCTCAAAAACAAAAAACAAAAGCAAAAAAAAAAAAAAAAGAAAAAGAAAATGACATTGACATTTTCTTTCTTTCTTTCTTTCTTTCTTTCTTTTTTTTTCTTTCTTTTTTTTTTTGCAAGAAATCTTTTATTATTATTTTGGATTCAAGAGACACGTACAGGTTCGTTACATGGATATATTACATAATGGGAAATTTTGAGTTTCTAGTGAACCCCTCACCCAAATAGTGACTATTGTACCTGACAGATATTTTTACCTTCCTCCCACTCTCCTGGCTTTTGGGTTCCCAATGTCTATTTTTCTCATCTCTATGTCCATATGGACCCATCATTTAGCTCCCACTTACAAGTGAGGACATGCGATATTTGATTTCGTGTTTCTGAGTTACTTAACTTAGGATAATGGTCTCCAGCCCCATTCGTGCTGCTGCAAAAGACATGATTTTATTCTTGAAATGACATTTTATGAGATTCGCTTTTCCTGGCAAGATGAACTAGCAAAATGGAGATGTTGGGTTCTTTTATGAAACCCAAATGTGGTGAGCCACAGATGGAAGACAGATGGTCTCTGGTTCTTAAAAATGAGTCACGTGCTTTTTCTTCCCTGCACATCTCTGTCGAGAATAAGGGCTTTCCCCATCACCTCAGCAGAGCATCAGTCCCCTGGTATTGAACCAGCTGGCACTCTGGCAGCCCCTAAGCACTCTCCTCCCCAGCTCCCACCTAAGCAAGCTGGGGACGATTTTAAGGGAGGCAGCTGCAGAAAAAAAGTAGGGCCCCGGGAGCTCTCCAGAGCTCTTCTGTCACCTGGCACAGAGGGTGGGTCACTCTGCGGAGGTCCAGCCCGCTATAAAGATGGAAGCCACGCACCCCGATGTCATTCCCCAGGCTCCTCCTCACCATGAGGTAGGCAAGGTCTGCACCTGGGCCATTACTCCTCCTCCCAGGGACCTCAGACCAGCCAGGGCAGCCAGTGTTCCCACACGCATGTGGGCTCAGGAGGACATGATACGGCTGGGGGCCAGACCAGTAGCTGAGTCACCCACACTAGATAAGATAGTAGGGGAGTTCAGGCAGGGCATGAATTATAGGAAGCTTAGTAAATATTCTCAAAGAGATGAGGAATCACAAAACAAGAACACACAGCCACAAACAGACTGCAATTGTCGGAATAGCGTGTAATCGAGGAACTCAATAATAGGTGGATTTGGTGGAAGAACGAGTCAGGAGAACCTCAGGAAGAGGACAAGATGGGAGATGGAAAGTCACAGAGAACACAGCTCCATATAACAGGAGTCCCAGATAGAGGAAGAAACTAAACATGGGCTGAAGACACACACAATTTCAGAATGTAAGGTCTTTTCATAATAGTAGTATAGATGTCAATTTTTTTAAGGAAAACACTGACCATGGAGACAAAAATTACCAATAACTTGGAATATTTGAGAAGCAATATAAGCGTGCCTTAATCTTACATTGTCCAACACAATAGCCGATAGCTACATAAAGCTCTTGAACACTTGTGCGACTAATGCAAGAAATCGTAAGATTTTAATTTGAATGAATTTAAATCTAAAAAAAGCCTAATACTTGATTTAGGTATTGAAAAACTTCTAAGTGTGTTTAGAACAATCTACTCTTTCAATTGTAAATTGAAATCTAAATACAGATCAAGTGTATCAGATGTGATTTTAGTATTTGTACGGGAATGCACTATAAGAGTTAAATCCATCCAGGTTTCTAATACTGTATACAGAAAAATAATGTAAAACATCTTGTGAAGACTTTTATATTGATTATATGTTGAAATTGTTATTTCATATATATTGTCTCAAATAATATTAAAATTAAATTCACCTGTGCATTTTCACCTTTTAATATGGCTGCTGGAAAATATAAAATTATATATGTGGCTAGCATTATATTTCTTTGGACAACACTGATATAATAGATGTATATAGGACTTACACCTACAGGAATATTCATTTTAATTCTCACTGAACAAATAAAACTATAATAAATGCCAAATAATCACTATAAACACATTATGTTGATTATAATGAAATAAAATTAAAGAATCAGTAATGGCAATAATATAGCTTTGAACATCTCTTGGGCACATAAAACATTATAATGTATAGTAGATAACCACTGGGGTTTAGAGGAGATTTGAAAGATATTGCGAAATACTTGGAACTGAATAAGAATAAAAGTGTCAAATGTCAAACTTTATGACCCATAACGTTCAAGTTGCACTTAAAATTTTACATAATTTTGAATACATTAATAGTAAATAAGACATTGAAAAACCAAATACCTAAGGACATAACATATTAGAATAAAAAAGGAGAAAAATGACAGAATAAAACCAAAGCAAAGAGAAAGATATAAAACAAGTTAAAAATATTAATGAAATTGCCATAAATCCCCATTAAAATGTGATTCTTTGAAAAATAAGACAGCAAAGGTGGCTGTGAAACCCTACACATCAATACATTTAAACCCAGATGGACAGTGGCATAGGAAACATAGCAGCCCTGGACTACAGGAATCAATGGAAAGGTGCTGACATGGAGACAGCACTGTCTCCCAATAGAAGCTTCTAGACAGGTTCCGAAACCAAACCAGGAAACCCGTTCCAGAAGGTTCCTAAGTGAGTGAGTGATTTGGGAGCCAGAGCACACACAAGAAGGATCCAGGGGAAAATAGTAAAATAAAATAAAACAAGAAGGGCCTTGGGTGAGCACACTGCACCATGGCTGAATGAGCAGTACTAGTATTTCAGTTATTCGCACCCGAGGATACATACGGTTGCTTTCAATAATGTCAAGAAATTGCAGGTGAACTTCTCAGCATATGCTTTTCAGCTTTATGAGTTTCTTTTCACTGGGACACATTCTCAGCACTTAGTTGCTCACTAAAGCCTCCTGATTTGAGATCTACATGACTAATGCCTGATTCTTAGAAAAGAGACTCAGACTCAGAGCAAATTACTTTCCTAGTTCTAAAGGGAGGGGTGTGTGTGTGTGTGTGTGTGTGTGTGTGTGTGTGTGTGTGTATGCACTAGAGAAAGAAAAAGAGAAAGAGAGGCAGAGAGATCTACTTTCTTGGTTTCTTTGCTTCTGCAGATGTACTTAACCAGGCCACTTTTAGGACTTAATCTCCTGGGCACATTTTCGTGATTTTATAGGTGGAAATGATCTAATGTAGGCAGAAGGGGCTGTCTGAAGTAAATACTGCACTGGATCAGTTAGGTGGGGATAATCTGCACCACATTTAAAAGAAGATAAAGACATCAGAACTGTTGAAAATACTAAACCAATCAGGCATTACTCCTAACATTCCCAGATAGTAGCTGCATCCCCTACATGCTTTGGGCCTGTAGGTACAATCAAGGGGCTTGTCCCCTCTGCCTGACCTGCAGCTTCTCTCCCTTCATCAGCAAACAACCGAGAGGAGCAGGTTGGAGCCCAGGGCAGCAGAGACCCAGCCTAGCAGCTGACTGGGCCAGGTGCGTTTCCATTGGCTGCAAAGGCCAGGTTGAGCTCTGTTTTCTTCTGTACATAAAGATAAGAAGCCAAGGGCCCCCTTCCGAAAGCAAACACGTTTAATTGGAACCACCGCCTCCCCATGATTCACCGGATGGAATTTACAATGGTGTTTACCCTTTCCACAAAAGTAGCAAATGAATCAATCCCAATAGGAAATATAAATCTAGGAAATAAAAATCCCCAGCAGATGCATTTTGAAGCTCACAGGGAAGGATTTACTGAGAAAGAAGGCCACTGGGACCCTCGAGTGTTTTGCCCGGAAGTAAGAGTCAGTAGTGGTCCAGATCAGTTGAAAGAAGCAATTTCAGATATGAACTAAAAACAAGTCTTTGCACCAGCCACCTTTTGCTTGGCCCCTCTTAGCAGTGGGAATTCAGACAAAACTTCAGGAATGCTTTGCGGGGCAGCTGTGGTGCATTCAAAGCAGAGAAACTGCCTTAATCTTTGCAAAACCAACAAAGATAAGCGATAGCTTTAGCTGGGCTGAAATTAGCCAATGCACTGCTACACAATGCCCCTGTGACCATTATCCAGGCTCTGACCGCCGCACGGCACTGCGCAAGCATGCTGGCAATGTTTAACAAACCATCTGTCTTGTACCTGCTCCCACTCAACAGGGGCCTTTGTTTGAACCCTGACCCCATCCAGCATGTCAGCTATCTGCTCCCCAACAAGGGAAGCCCCCTCATCCCGTTGTACAATTTTCATAACTCTCTTGATTGTGATTTGCCCTATACAATGACTTCTGCCAGAAAACATCTTGGAAAGGGAGTTATGGTTCCTGAATCCGTCCACCAGTTAGTTTCTAGGGCACCATGTGTGTAAAAATCTTCTTGCTTATTTGATTTCCCCCCTCATTTGTCTTCTTTTAAGAGAATTTAAATATTCATTCAAACGTTGATTTTTTTTTTTTTTTTGGTTAGCTGTCTTTAATTTAGAAACCTCTCTCTCTTTCTCTTTTCCTCTAAGATACATGTTTTATACCACAGTAAGATATTTTCTGCTTTGATTGGGCCCAGTGGCTCGCAACTGTCATCTTAGCACTTTGGGAGGCTGAAGAGGGAGGATCGCTTGAGCTCAGGAGTTTGACACCAGTCTGGGCAACATAGGGAGACCCTGGACTCTACAAAATATATACACACGTGCATGTATATATATATATATATATGTATATATATATATGTATACACACACACACACACACATATATACACATCTATCCTGCCTAAATCACACAGTACCTGGCGTTTACAGATTATATTCCATAGGTGTTAGAGGAAACCATTTAAACTTAATGTTTTTATAGATTAATAACAGTCAAATATTGACAGTGCATTTCATATGGTTCAATGTATATATTTTCTTGTAAAACTGCCCACTTTAGAGTAGAAGTTTGAGAAGATCACTGAGCCAATACATGGTTTTTATTTAAAAACAACAACAACAACAAAATCTCATTCGAGAATTTATTATTTCTCTTTTTCTTCTTCTTCACCTTGCCTGATTCCCACTCATGCTCAGGAGTGAAATACTCTCATAATTCTTTTTCTCTATGTCACCATGCTAACACGGTTTTGATGATCCCAGATACACCTTCAGAATGGTGACCACAAGAATCCACGCAGCCTTGAAAGCTGTCCTTGAAACTCACCCTGAAATCCCTGCCTAGCAGACGGGAGACCTCAGGCTGGACGCCACCTCACCGTGTTATCTCCGCTTCCCCAGGACTCTCGGGACACAAGTTTCTTAATCTTTCCAAGGGGCTAGGTTTAACCAGAAGGAAACACTGCATTAGGTGTGTGGGATACTCCAAGACCTGTGGAATACGCAGCTGAAACCAGCTCTGTGTTTAGAAATGGTTGCTGTGCATGTCTGTTTCCCCGAGCTAACACCAGAGCCTCGGTTTGAGGGTCTATATTTGAACCTTTTCTCTTTAGAAAAGACAGACCTTGTTGAAGGAATGCATATAGCCACGTTCTCTTTCCAGAGGAAATTTGGGAAATAAAACAGTCGCCTTGAAAACAGCAGCACAGGAAATTTTGTCCTTAAATTTAAATTTTCTTTCAAGCTGGGAATTAAAGCAAGGGTGGGAGCAAAAGAACGTCTTCAGATTGTACCTCTGGAAATTTCCAGGCAAAGGGAAATCACTGTGGGAGCTTTTGAGCAAATTGGCAGTCACCACTGGGGACTCTAGGAAAGAAACATTTCTTCATGTTTTTAATCTCATCCTTTAATTCCACCTTTTGTGTATGTTACATATTTTGTAAGATAGTCTAACATTAAATACATGTTACATTAACACAGTGTGTGTTCATGAATATTTCCTTCAATCTTCTATTTGAGTTGTTTTGGCCTTCTGACTTGGGAATAATGCTGCTGTGCATGTATTTGTTGGAGTCTCTGTTTTCAGTTCTTTCGGGTGTATACCTAGGAGCGGAATTGCTAGGTCTTATGGTAAACCTATGTCAAATTTTTGAAGGTATTGCTAAAATGTTCACCACAACAGCTTCACCGTTTTACTTTCCTACCAGCCAGCATGTAAGGGTTTCAATTTCTCCACATCCTTGCCAACACTTATATCCCCTGAAACAACAGCAGTGAACTCATGGTCATCCCAGTGGATGGGAAGTGTTGTGTCACTGTGGTGTTTATTTGCATTTTCCAGGAGTCATCTTTGTCTACCTGTCCTTTGAAATGAACTTCAAGGACAAGGATATGTACCCTCTGGTGTTTGTTGAGAATGATTTGCGGGTCCCTCCATGGGCCGCCCGGCATTTCCTAAAAGCCACCACATGGCCACACGTGTGGGTGCCTCAGTAGGCCCCCTTCCTAAGAAGCATCACTGCCACCAGGCCAAGCAGGCCGGGAGGGAGGAGTGGCGTGTACCCCACAGTGAGGGCTGAAGAAAAGAAGACTCAACTGCAGCCACAGAGGGAGCCAAATGCTTGAGCCCAGGGTGTGGAGACAGCCAGGCTCTGGGAAGTCAGAAGAAAGAATACATTTCGAGGCAAAAGGCCCTGAGACAGAATGCAGTCCTGAAGCCTGCACAGGACCAGAGCACAGAGGTATGTTCTGGGCTCACAGGCAAAGAGGTACAGCCCGAGGCCAAGAGTGGAAAGGAAGGCAAGGAGTGAAGTGAGATCTCTGGTACAGAAAGCAGGTGGACAATATAGGCTCCGATCAGGGAGCTTCAGAGTCTTGGGTTCTGGAATACACTGGCAGGTCTGCAAACCAATGGAGCTTAGAGCCTCTCCCTGGTTCAGGTTGAAATGGTGGTTCCCAACCTCGTCCACAGTTCAAGCCGCTTGCTGAAATTATTAAAATCCCCATGCCCAGGCCAGCTAGATGAGATCCACCGTGTGTAGGGACCCAGGCATCAGGGTTTTGACATTGCCCTGCTAGTTTAAATGGGAAGCCAAGTTTGAGAAAAGGAGAACTTTAGGTTTAAAATCACAGATTTAAAATGTGGAATTTATTATATTGTTTTTTTTGTGAAAGAAATGTGATCACACTGTAGGAGTTTGGAGGAGAAGAAGATGAGGAGGAAGAAGACACCACCTGTTGCCTCCTGCTTCTTGCTGGTGCAGATGCTGCAGGCTGTGCCCTGTTTGGGGGGTTCCATTCCTAGAGGGACGAATGGGGACTGGTGGCCAGGGTTGGGCTGTGCTGCTGGGGAATAGGATGTGATGTGTCTGCTGAATCCCCGGCAGTGAGGCGGGCATAGTGAGGGTAGCACTCAATAAATGTTTGTAGGGCGAGTGAATGGAAGCATGAAGGCATGAATTCATGAAAAGCAGCCCGAGACATGGTCCCTGCCCTCTAGGAACTTACAAAAGGGCAGCTGACTGGGCATTACAATGACAATAATCCGAGGGCAGTAATAGTTCCCGCATCAGTGCTTCTGTGTGTCTGTGCACGCAGCCCCGCAGCCAGGGAAACCAGGGGAGGGGTGCTGAAATCTCTGTTTAGGAGCTATGGCCTCTCTTATCTTTATTAATGCACCACAAAGCACTGTCACACTGTCCCTTGCTCGATAAAATCCAAAACAGGAGCAGCAAAACCCAAGGAGGCAGGTGTCAGAGGGATCCAGAGCCCACCTGGGTGGCCACAGAGAGAGAGGGGTAAGAGAGCGGAGAAAACCTGGTCTCTTGGATGTGGAGCTGTTCTGTTGAGTTTTTGCTTCTTTGCTGTTCGATAAGATGTCCCCAACTTCTCTAGCCTACAGATAAATGAAGTAAGTTAATAAGCTGAGAGCTGTTTGTCAATTAGAGCTTCCTCTTCTGACATAGTAGGTGCAGGGGAAAGTCCATGCCAGGAGAAGGAGGAGCTGGAGCTGGTCCTGTCTGATCATCTACTATTTATACAACCTCAGGTAAGGGGCATAACTTCTCTGACCTGCAAAACACACAGTTCACAGAAGGTTCCTCTCCTGGTGGTTGTAGAAATTCAGCAAAACAGATCTAAAAGTACCTTTTGCTCCTTAAGTGGTCTTTGCTTCCTGCCTCTCATAGGGCTGAGGGTGCACAGGTCCCTCAGACACAGAGCTGCCCCCAGGCTGGGATGACTGACTCTGCTAGCCTGAGCTGGAGCCCCATGAGGATGCTCCCAGCTAGGGAAGCAGATAGCCGCCAGTGGGTACTAGATTTCTACAAGGGCACCAAAGAATCATTTATATGTGCAGCTTTAATGGCCACAGTTTCTATTTCACTCCCTCCTCTTTTCCTTCTGTCACTCCCAGGCACCAATCTCTCCTATTCAGAAAGAGTGTAGCCTTTTCCACCATGGCCCATTATACCATTACACCTTTTTTTTTTTTTTTTTTTTAGTAGATTCAAATCAAAATGCATTTGGGTGGCCTTAGGTGGCTGGTGAGTTGTTGATGAAACTGGGGTGTGGACATTGACCTCTGTCTGTCCAGCTAGGTCTCTTGCACCAAAGAGCATGGCCCAGCTGTTTACCTGTGTACTCTGAGCCTTCAGGACACTATCCCCAGGACAGCTCGCCTATGCTGTGGACCTGGTGCGGGCCGAGGGAGCTGGGCCTTGGCCAGAGAAATCTACATACCACTTGAAGAGCTGATCTGGAAGAGCTTATTTAACCTTTAAAATTATTTATATTTTATTTCTTTGTGGTGAGCCATACCACAGAGCTTCTCTGTATTTTTTTACTTGAGAAGTAATTTTATTTACTATTACTAAATTTTTTGTTTTTTGTTTTTTGTTTTTTTTAAAAATTGTGTTTTAGAGACAGGCACTCGCTCTGTTGCCCAGGCTAGAGTGCAGTGACATGAGCACAGCTCCCTGCAGACTTGACCTCCTGGGCTCAAGCAATCCTCCCGCCTCAGCCTCCCAAGCAGCTGGGACCACAGGCATGCACAGCCATGCCCAGCTAATTTTATTTCTTGGAGAGATGAATTCTCACTATGATGCCCAGGCTGATCTTGCACCTGATCTCAAGAGATTCCCCCACCTTGAGCTCCAACAGTGTTGAGATTACAGGCGTGAGCCACCACACCTGGCCAGAAGTGACTTTAAAATCCCAACTTGTTTCTGAGCTTCCTGAGGGCGGAAGAGCAGGAGATTAAAATAGAAATAGTATTAGAGAATACTCAACATTTGTGGGTCTGCTGGTATCTTGGTCTATGACTTAGAGATTCCTCTTTTGAACCTCATTTTTTCTCATCTGTAAAACAGAGAGGTATACTGTTCTTATGGTCCTCAAGCTCTCAACCGTTTTCTTTTCTTTTAATATATATTTTATTGTGTTTTATGTTTTGGGGTACATGTGAAGAACATGCAAGATTGTTGTATAGGTACACACACGGCAGTGTGGTTTGCTGCCTTCCTCCCCTTCACGTATATAACCCTTTTCTTTTAACTGATTCTATTTTCAAATAAATTTTTATGCACAGATCTGAATCTATATAACCCAAAAGGAGATATTTTATTCGTTTAATAACTAGTCGGTATACTCGTTCTTAGTTTAAATTTATAACATTTAATTATCATACAAAGAGAATAATATGGTGGTTTTATGGTAAATGTCTAAGCATAGCTCTTATTATATAAAGAGAAAAGTTGGGGCTCTTAGACATTTGAAAATCCTATCAACTTCAACACACGCTTTTTTGAAAAAAAGGTTTTTTTTTGTTGCACAATCTGGATACAATTTTGTTCCACAGAACTGAACAGCTGTAAATGATAACCTTTTTAAGAACAGTCTGCCTGCAATCTTGATGTCTTTCTCGGTGTCCAGGGAAAGGGAGTGAAGCTCTATTTTCAGGCTGACACCAGGACGTCCACCTGGTGGAGTCAGCAGCATGCCCTAGCTTAGTGGGCTGCACATGCTGTTTGTAGCCCCAGTTTCAAAACAAGTTTCAGAATATAAAAATAATAGACAGTATTTTAGGCACATGTTTTCTGGCCCAGAAAACACACATTAGTAAAACAAGATCAACAGAAAATTATCAAATCTCTGAGCTGTCCTCACTAGCTGGTCTACATGGTAAATACCCAGATGAAAACATAAACATATTTTATTTGAGATTGATATTCTATCTTCACATTAAGTAGGAAGCATCAAGACAAATGACCTGCTTTTTAAAAAAAATCCCACATTTTTTTAGGGTCGTATAATGTAGCCGTGTGTATCCATTTCTGATGAGCCCCCAGGCTGCAACGAATCAGTGCAAAAGTAACCCCATTCTCCACCATGTTTCCCAGGGCTCTCACTCTTCCTCATGTTACCAGGAAAAGGAGACTTTAAATCAGATAGCATTGCTGGACATTCTCGCCCGGGGATGCCCGGAACCATGTGCCTGGCCCCAGAACGCTCAGCCTGGCACTGTTGACACCTGTCTCACTTCCCGTTCATGCCTACCTGGTAACACTTTATTTTCAGTTACGTGGGAGGAAGGTCACCGTGTCATTTTTAGACTGTGAGTGGCGTTGCCTGCTTCGTTAGTTAAAGATACTCTCTACCTGGCAAGGGGCAGGAAGAAGTCACGGGAGAGGCTCTGCCTTGGCAGTTCAAACGTTGCCCACTTGGACAGTCCAACAGTCTAGACTCTGGAAATTCTGCCCAGTGGTTGGGCAGCTGTGACCTGTCACTGGTTTGGCATTGGGAAGCAGACGTGTGAGTGCATTGCAGGCACATGGGGTGGTGGGGTTGATTGTGTTCCTGCACAGGTGGCTGGCGCTGCAGCCCTGTGGTACCCATTTCACATGCATTTCACTTCCAGCACTTATGCGGAGAGAGAGAGGTCCCATCCTGCATGCACCAGGTCCTTGCTCCATTAGGGGAGGCACCACCTGTGAGCTTGGCCCCGTGTTTGTTCAGATCCCCACCTGTTTCTCCTGGCGTGAACATCTTGTTGCACCAACTGTTACAACACTGGGTTTCTTTGGCCAAATGAATCCTGGAACTCCAGTCAAGTACCATGACACTGCTCACATGAAGAACAGCCATTTTCCAGCTGCCGCTGAGAAATGGGAAGGGTTGCACACCCTGAGACACAGTACAGCATTCCCTTCTAGGGAAATTTCGGAGATTTTCAGGGGTCATTCTGAACCGTGCTTGTATCCTGCGTACCTGCTTTAGAATTCACAAGCTGCAACTTGACTGTGTTCAGGAAACACAATCCCTGGCGAGCCCTGGGAGAACGGTCAGCTACTCAGTGTCAGCTGCACCATGGCGGTGTGGCATGTCCTGGGCATGCCAGAGGGCTGAGGGGAGGTGTCCTCACTGGATTATGAGAATGTTTAGCTTGTTTAATGGAGACAGTTTCCTTCTGTTTAGGAGGGAGCAGGAAAGAGAACGCTGCTATATCGGGTGTGCACACTCACAGGAGTGCATGTAAACCATGACCACACCCACATGAGCCAGGTAAGGAAGGGCGATGGGGTGGCGGGGGGCGGGAGGAGACCTGGGGATGAAACTGGTTGATTAATGAGGCTTTCTAGATACCAGAGTGCTTCCAGAATTCCCTGTTTCTACATCTCTGCTTATTGAAAAACAACAGACAGTGGGGGCACGGGGAGGTGGTTTCAAACTGCTTGTCATGATGTGCAATGTCAGTGTCTAGGGCGGGGCCGCTGAGCAGAACTTCCTGTGTGATGGAAACATTCTGTGCCTGCCTGTCCAGTATGATAGCCCTAGCCACATGTGACCCTGGAGCACTAGACACGTGGCCCTCCTTGCAGGGTAGCTTCCACACTGGGGCTTTAGAGTCACCGACACGTGAATATCCTACCTTTCACCCAAGCTGAACTCCTAATCTCTGGCTCACTCTAGAAGTTTCATGCATGCTGACATTTCTATGTGGCTTTGAATGTGGAAGTTTCCCCTCCCCAGCGTGGACTCCTGCTCCGCGTCACCCCTAATCTACCAGACCCTGCAAAGAGAGACGTTCCGTAAGTGTATGAGGCTGAACCTCCGCTTCCCAGGCCACTTCCAATGGGCCTAGTGTCCTTCAGGTGCAATTTAGTGCTGTTAAACTTGGGATGAAATAACGGTGGCACTGCTTCAGAGCCAGCTGGCCTCTAACACAAACCAGCCCATGTAAATGGCGGGGACAGGCCCTGAACAAAGGTCAGTGTGCTGGGAACCAAGTCTGACCTCCTTAGCAGGCCCCGCAAGCCCCAAAGCTGATACCTCTCTGGTCTCAGCATCACTCACGCCTTGCCTGTGATGGAAACTTCTGGTTCCATCCCATGAGCCACACGGGGAATTATTGGGCAAGTCTGTCTCCCCAGCCATTACCCAAAGCAGGTATAGGACGAACGTTGGTTGTTAAATTCAGTGTGGATTTCAAAAGCTGCCTAGGTGTCCTGAATAGAGTAGACATTTCCTTACTCTTCCCCCACCCTCAACCACCCCACCACAAAGGAAAAGAATGACTTCTTTGTTCTTCTGGGACAAGCATTTTAAAAAAAAACCCTCTTGCTCAGCCTGGCCCCTATAAAAGGCTTATCTTCACTGCTGGTAGGAGACACTTTAATTCCTTCCTGTTCACTGATCTCCGCTCCTCAAGGCCCCTCAGTGCCGGTCCTTCCGGTCCTCCCCAGTGCTCCAGGTAACGTCACTGTCACCGAGGAGCGTCAGAGCCCATCTGTCGCCAGTCACACCACTGTTACCGCTGCAGCAGGTTGGGCTCGCTGGTCCCTCAGCCCCTGAGCGCTGTGTCAGCTCCGCCTGTGGAAAGGGGTCCACCGTTCTCACCAGCCCTACTCCTGCCTCACCAGGGAGATGGCTGCTTGATGACTTGTTGCTGCTGCTACTCTTTCTTCATTTCCCATTGGCCGTCTCTCTCCCCAGCTCCTTATGGTTAGAGCGATTTTACAAGAATTGCTGTTTTAGAATTTTGCAGCGTAGATGGACCCCCCAGGGGTGTCAGAAATCATGACTCCTCTCTGGGAGTTGCTGACTCAGGCTCCAGCCATCAGCCCTGCTCTGTCATGGTCAATCACCCTGAAGGTTTCAGAAAATAAAGTGCTAAGAAATGTCTCTGCCAGCCTCCGGAAAGGCTTCCTGCATTTAAGAAAATTGACAAGTAACTCAAATGAAGCTTTCTATGATCAAAATGCAGCAACAGCACAGCATCATCTTCTGTAACCATGGTCTAACATGACGTTCATTCTCTTCCAATTTCCTGGTCCTGGGGAAGCCTAAAGTGAGGACTCCCTAACCCCCCACCTCCCCAGCAAGGATGTTCCACTGAACAGGAAGCAGGGGTCCAGGGAATGCTCCAGGAGCAGGGATTTGTGATTGGAATTGGACCTTCCACTCTGTGGGAGTAGCTGGGAGAGTGGAGATTTGGAAAGGCGAGTTGAAAGATCAGAGAAGCATCATCCACAAGTGAATCTGAGAGGACCTGCCCTTGAAGAGGGGTCAGGAGGGAGTTTGGTGTAAGGTCTGCAGGAAGCTGTTTCCTTTGTGCTGCTCTGGGTGCCTGGTTTCTGGCCAGCTGGGACGAGCCTGCAGAGAATGAGCTGGACACAGAACAGAGGACAGCGAGGACCCGCTGAGCCCCACCAGGCACTTCTGGGTCCATCCATTCTTGTCCCCAGCCTCCTCAACAGCCTTCACAGGGTGATGGACACAGCTTTGCCTGTGTAGCCCAAACCTTCCAGTAATTCTTCTTTTGGTCAATTCTAACCCAGGCTCATGCAGGGGTGGGGATTCTGGGAAATAAAACTCTTGGGTAAACCAAGCTGACACAGCGCAAGTGACACAGATTTGTTCTACCAGGAGAACTGCTGAGCCCAAATAGGAAAGCTGGCATGGAGGCCAGGACCATCGCTAAGAGGAGCCACGTGAAGAGGTGAGAACATGGGGCAGGGTGCAGTAAAGCAGGGTGGCACCCAAAGAAAGGCTGGGTCTGGAGAGCAGCACCAAGCCACTGTCATGTGCCTCAGGGCACCTTGGATGGGCAGAGCACCTTGAGGGCTGCTGGGGAAGGAGAAGGCTTGAAGCCAAGGGCCTGTGGCTGAGCAAGTAGTTTCTATTGGGAGACAAATCAAAGTTCTTCTGGGGCTGTGGCTGCAAAAGTTTCCCCCTCAGAATGGCAGGTCTGTCAACATCCCACTCCTCTATTCCCGACTTCGTGCCCTTGATTTCCACACCTGAACGACAGACACCTACTTCCCAACTCGCTGTGAAGACTGACTGATGTGCAGGTAGGTGGTCTTGGTGATGACTGTGATGATCGTGCCTGTTACGTTTTAGTCAAAGAGAAAAGCTCAGGGACTTTCCCAAGACACACAGCTGGCCACTGCAAAGCTGGAACTCAATCTCACGTGTCCTGACTCAATGCCCAGTGCTCCACCAGGTAAAACATGTTAGCAATTGCTGTGTTCTGTCTGAGGTATCCTAAAACAATATAATCTCCCCATTTATAGAGCATGAGCTTGGAGTTGGTTTTCCTCTGTTGCAGTCTTGCTCACGTTTTCCTCCCAATTCCCATTGCAAAATAGTCCATGATAGCATTCCTGCAAGTGAAAGAAAGCTGGCCTTGGGCTGAGTTGATTGTCTTGAGTAAACCCTCCAGCCCAAGCCGGTAGCCAAGGCAGGTGGGGCCTGAGTCCTAACCTCTTGGGCTGATGGACCCTAAGCAGGGAGCATCGAGGGCCAGTGTCCTGGTGTTAGCGATAGATTGAAATGTCAAGACTCTGAAGAGGGAGCGGAGAGAAGTTTCCGTGGCACAAGGAGCAAATGGCAGCCATTTCATGCATGATATGGGAAGAACTGGTTCAATTGTGAAGTGAGTGGTTCGGATCCCCCTGGCCATCCTCTCTCCTTACCTTCTTAGCTTCTCTACAGTCATCGTCTTCTTCCCTGTCTGGGTCTCACCCTGCTAACCCCTCTGACACCTTGAAGAGGAAACGCTTTCATTCCAAACATTGAGAGAAGAGCACAGTGTGGTTAGTATTAAAGACAGTTGCAGGCATAGGACAAAGACGTGAAAGCAAGGCCACCCAAGCTGCAGACAGTGGCTCCAGCTTCTTTGAATTTCTCTCACTTTCCTTCAGTGGCACAAGGATGATGCTCAGGCACCAGGATCACTATGTGGAGGGAAAAGCAGAGGCTCCCGGCTGGGTCAGCCAGGGCTGCATGAAGGTCACCGCAGTGCTATAAAGCGCTGCAGAACTTGGTCACCATCAGCAATGCATCTTCAGCTTCATTTCCTGTGTTGCTCTTCTGGGAAAACTTTTGCAAAGGAGGAATGAGGGTGTGGGGCGTGGTGGGAGGGTATCGGATGTGAGGGCAGCTCCAGATGCAAGCTGTTGTTTGCAGAGGAATTGCGCTCTGATAGACAAGGAACCCATCAGACAGCTGTTTGGGGGTCCTCGATATATTACATTTTAAAAGGAAAGGAGAAAGCATTGCCTGTGAAAACGGCATTGACAAAACATCTGCTGAGCACACAGCACTCCTGGTCCCTGGTGGAAGTGGGGATGAGGAGGTCTGCAAACAAGCTCTGAAGCAGGTGTGCCACAAGCAGCCTGCGTTGTCCCTTGTCCCTACTCACACCACCCATGTTCTAAGCAAGAACAAAGAGGCACGTGGGAGAGGCAGCTGCTGTAATCAAGAGGGTGGTGTCCCATCACATTACCCAGCCAGGCACCCGCGACCTCGCTGTGAACATGAACAAGGTTGTGAAGCATTATCATTGGCACTTCCTGCAGCTGAGGGAACACGTGTGTCTAGAAGACCAGCTGGGAAGGGGGCTTTGTTTGCAGGCAGGTGTTTCTGGCAGACCTTCTCAGCAATTCATTCCCAGCACCATCTGCCTGTAGAGCCATTACTCACACCAGGGAGAGTGTCTGAGACTGCCCGGCCACTCCATCCAACATGCCCTTTGGTAGAGAGCACTTACATCAGCTCGTGCTGGTGACACTCTATCAGCTGGTGAAAGAGCAGTCTTTTCCCTAGGACAGATGGGTAAAATAACGACAATAGAGATTTTCCAAAACACGTTCTCATCTATCACCTAATCTCACTGAATCCTCACAGCACCCCTGTTCAGCTGCTATCATGAGCCTCACTGTCTGGATGAGGGGCTGAGGCTCAGAGATGTCCACAGAGCTGATATGTGGGATGGCCCAAAAGACTTACCCTCCTCACAACTCGAATGGTGGCTCTGTCCTCCTGTTCTAATCTCTGTGAGCCTCAGTTTCTGTCAAATGAAGGCAATCATAATGCCTATCTTACAGAGTTTTTGTGAACCTTAAGAATTCAATATGCCTGTTGCAGTGGCTCATGCCTGTAATCCCGAGGCAGGCAGATCACAAGGTCAGGAGTTCAAGACCAGCCTGGCCAACATAGTGAAACCCCATCTCTACTAAAAATACAAAAAAAAAAAAAAAAATTAGCTGGACATGGTGGCAGGCACGTATAGTACCAGCTTCTTGGGAGGCCAAGGTAGGAGAATCGCTTGAACGTGGGAGGTGGAGGTTGCAGTGAGCTGAGATCACGCCACTGCATTCTAACCTGGATGACACAGTGAGTGAGACTCTGTCTAAAAGAAAAAAAAAAAAAAAGGAATTCAAAATACAGTTTGTAAAGTAGTGCTTGGCACTAATAAGAGTTTAATTAAGAGTTTAATAAATACAGTAGTCTCGTTTTATCTGCAGTTTTGCTTTCTTTTTCTTACTCCTTGAAATTCATTTTATTATAATGTTTATAATGTTCATGCCCTATCATTTTAAACAGAATCATCACTCTGGGTTCATTGAAAAATGGTAGACTAGATTAAAAGCTTATTTAGAGTTTATAAGAAACTTTCATATACTTTTTAAAAACATTCAACTTTGACTTTGGATATATGGGGTTACATACACATGTCCGTTACATAGGTATGTATATTGGATGTTGCTGAGATCTGGACTATGGACCTGTCACTCACATAATGAACATAGGACCCCATAGGGTATTTCTCAACTCTGCTCCCTTCTCACCCTCCAGCGTTTGCAGTCCACAGTGTCCCTTCTTCCCACATTTATGTCCATGTGTGCTCAGTGCTTAGCTCTCGCTTGTTTAAGTGAGAACATGTGGTATTTGGTTTTCAGTTCCTGCATTCGTTTTTTAGGATCATGGCCTCCCATTCACATCCATGTTGCTGCAAAGAACTCACTGCATTCTTTATTATGGCCGCATAGTATTCCATGGCATGTATTACTACATTTTCTTTATTTAACCCAGCATTGATGAGCCTCTGGGTTGATTCCATGTATTTCTCATTGTAAATAGAATGTCAATGAATATGCATGTGCATGTCTTTTTGGTAGAATAATTTATTTTCCTTTGGTCATATACCCAGTAATGGGATTGCTGGGTTGAATGGTGGCTCTGTTTCAAGTTCTACAAGGAAAACTACAAAACACTGATGAAAGAAATCATAGAGGACACAAATATGGAAAAACATTCCATCCTTATAAATTGGAAGAATCAATATAATAAAAATGGTCACACTGGGCAAAGCAATTTACAAATTCGACACTATTCTTACCAAACTCCCAATGTCCTTTGTCACAGAATTAGGAAAGAAACTATTCTAAAATTCATATGAAACAAAAAAATAGTCCAGATAGCCAAAGCAACCCTAAATCAGAACAAAACCGAAGGCATCACACGACTGGACTTTAAACTATGCTATGAAGCTAAGTAAACAAAACAGCATGGCACCAGTGCAAAGACAGACACATAGACCAGTAGAATAGAGCAGAAAACTCAGAAATAAAGCTTCACACCTACAACCATCTGATCTTTGGCTAGGTCAATGAAATCAAGCAGTGGGGAAAGCCCTTCCTATTTAATAAATTGTGCTGGGATAGCTGGCTATTAGTCTCTTCTCCATTCTTCCCTGTTGAGCTTTCCAAAGGTGCTGAAGTCTCCTTTTGCCTTCCCATTCCTTTTTGTTTTTATGAATCTGTATTTAAGGTATTCCTAGCCCTGCTCTTACTCTAAAATCACTTTCCCTGACCAGTGTCACCCAACAGTTACTCCTACAGCACATCTGGCAACCAGACAACTAGCATCACTTCTGCGATACTGGGTGCAGGTTCCTTTGCTTCTCCAGGCTTTTGGCTCCTGGGTTCTACTCCCTGGTCAGTGGTGGGGGCTGTTGTCAAGTATGTGTTAAAACCATATAGGACTGAAGGATGGAGATGTCTGATCAGTTACCACTGGGGCTAAACAGCAACTTTGAGGTCATTCCATGGAGCCTATTCTGTGGAATGAACCAGTTTCTTGGCCATTCATTCAGAACAACAAGGATTGTTTCAGTTCAGATCGTGGAACATACACATAAAACACTAAGCATTCTCGTCACTACAAGCAGAGGGGTGAGCATGCTATGTGTCCAGATGTTAGGGAAGAACTTCACTGTCTATACTGCGTGTCAGAACAATCGAGGTCAAGGGAGTAACACCGCACATTCAAAACAGATGCAAAACTCAACTGTGGTGCAAACCAAACAGTGTCATTTTATTATATTTCCAAATTATTCATGACATTCTTCCTTCACACATGAAACAGCCTTGAAAGAGCCTTGTGTAGAAGAGAAGTCTTTTGACCATCACCACTCAGGTCCTGGGATCAGCAGATGGGAGAGCATAGCTCAGGGTTGGAAGAGGAGTAAACTTACCTTGAGTGATGCTTCCCTCCTACTCTGAAACATTTCAAACACAAGAAAGTTGAATGAATTATTCAGTGACCACTTACACGCCGCCACCCTAATCATCGTTAACATTCCCCCACACTTTCTTTCTGACACACCCCTCTACCCACCGTCTTCCTTTCTGATAAATTTCAGAGTAAGTTGTACCCATTAGTGCATGTCATCCCTAAACACTTCAGCATGCATGTTATTAATAACTAGAGTTAAAATTTGTTTCAATTTTTTAAGGTAAAACTTACATACAGCAAAATGCACTAACCTTACATTAACTATTTCTGAGTTTTGACAAAAGTAATTCGAATTCTTGTCACAATGGAGCATTTCTATCACCTCAGAAATTTTCCTTCTGCCTCTTCCCAGTCTATCCTGTTGTGCACTCCACTTCCTGAGGAAAATTCTTCCTTAATTTTTCACCATCGATGAGGTTTTTCTGCTTTAGAATTTTACATAAACAGAAACATATAGTATGCAGTCTTTGAGTCTGGTTACTTTCATTCAGTGTGCCTTTGAGATTCATCCATGTTGTTGTATACATCAAAAGCTTATTCTTTTTCATTACTGCCTAGTATTCCATTGTACGGAGAAAAAGGACCACAGTTTCTCCCTTTACCTGTTGATGCACATCTAGGCTGTTTGCACTTTGGTGTTGTTATGAATGGGTTAATATTTTTCGGTTGACTATAGGGGTCCTAAACAACTAACAAACATGACTCAAGCCCATCCTAGATGAACTTTTAAATCTGGATGTGGCCTGAAATTATCCATAATTTGTGTTCTTGGTCTGAAGTACTGATCTACCAACAGAGTAAGATAGGAATGAGAATTTATTCTCCATTTGACTGTTGGAGTAGAAAATTTGTGTTCCTAAAAAATAAGTCTTTTTGTGGAGAAAGTCATCACAACGAAAGACATAAAAGCATAATTTGTGCTTTTTTTTAAGCTAACACCTTTTTTGCTGACTTTTTAAAAATAAGAATAGAAAATCAGATAATTTTCCAGTAGCCTGTTCAAAATCTTAAATGGAGATCAGAATACTGAGGTGAGGGGCCCCTGTTCTGTCAGAGTTAGTCTCAAAGTCCACAGACAAGGCAACTCCACTGTACTGGGTACTGGCACACCCCTCTAGGGTCATCTCATGCCTAGTCCCTAGCAACACTGAAGTATAAAGGCCTGGTCTCCTTACCCCAAATGAGATCCACCCCAAAGGTCAACCCAGCTCCAGAAATCCCCATGGGGCCTGCTACTACCCATCCCCTTCTTTCTTTTCTTCCCCACAGCTGTAGATCCATGCCCGTCCCTAATAAACGCCTTGCTTGGTTCGATATCAATGTCTCCTTCCTAAGAAACCCAACCTACAACACCTGTGTTGTCAAATGTATCCTTAAAAATTCCGTTAAAAGGGCTCCACAGAGACTAACATTGCTGTTCTCTATGGATCCTAGGAGACTGTGTGACTTTCAGAGCCAGGGTGGGTAAATGGCTACTCAGTTGAACTTGAGCATCAGGAGACGCATCGGGTTTGTATTTAAAGCCATTGTGTAGACAGACACTTTTCTAAAACCCAGGAGTGAGTGTCCACCTCCTGAGAGGCACACGGGCCTGGGCAGTGTGGGTGGGCGCAGCTTGCAGATGGCCTGGTGAGCTGGAGGGCCACTTTTCCCAGGACTTTTTCCATATCGTGCTAAGAACACTGGGCTCCCTGGAGCTGTGTGCAACTCCACCACAGGAACAGCTGTCTTGACTCTGCTCTGCTCTCATGCTCCAGATTGTTCAGAGAAGACACCGGAAAAGCAATACCTTTCCGTGAGAAGGAGAAGAAATCCCCATTTCAAAACCCTCACTATTGTTAAAGTCAGGTATGAGGCATCCCAAGTGCCTGTGTTTCTGTGTTTCCCAGTTGCTTTGATTTCATATATTCATGTATTATTTTTCATTTGAGATGTAAGATAATCCCCCATTCCATTCTGAAAAGCTGTTATTGACTTGATATGGTATTTTAACATTAATACCATCTACAGCTCATGGATGTAGTAAAAAATGTACAGAATTGAGAACAGTGAAGAAACAGAGGAGGAAGAGGTTCTTAAAGTGGAATCCCCTGGAACACCAGGTGTCCTTAAGCCTTAGCAGGCCTGAGCACCTCGCAGAAGGCTTGCGGAAACAGAGTTCAGGGACCACTGAAGGAGTTTCCAAATGAGAAGGTAAGGGTGGACCTGAGGATGTGCATTTCTAACAAGTTCCTAGGGAATGTCAGTGCTGTTAGTGCGGTGTGATCATCTCCTAAGACACTCTGAGAACCAATGACCTGAGGCTTCCATTGCCACACGGGGCATGGATGAGTTGAATGGAACTCACAAAAATGACTTTGTACAAAGAGGCTTTAAGAATTAGTACTTTAAGTGTGCTACCACCATGAATAAATAAACACATTGGTTTCACTTTCTGGTTCTTCATTTCCATAGAACTACAGCCAACCTAACCAAAATCCTGGGAATTGGAAAGATGAGCATCCGCATGGGGAATCATGCAAACCCTTTGAAGTGCAGCCTCTGAGAGCTGATGATGGCTTTCTTGTACTTTTAAGGTAAACCCACTGGACATCTGCAGCCTCTGAGTTTCGTAGAGCCTGTCTCTCCGTGCTATAGCATCCTTATATTGCAAACAGAAGGCACCAGAAATAACTGTGGTTTGTCTAAGAAGCAGCATCTTTCCCCGACACCCTACATTTGGAGGGCTAAGGGCTCTGCTTATACACTGAGTTGACTTCCATTGGCCCCAGTGCTGGCCTCATCTCTCTGCCCTCTGCTTCCCCTTCAGTAAAGTTTGTGATGGTTGGTGCTGTAGAAGCATTGCCCATATCCCCTTGGCCCACTGGAGGTCACCTGCAGACATCTCCCTACATACAGAATATGTCCTGTGGGGAGCGTGTGTGCCCCAGTGGATAGGGCGGCCGGAGTGCTGGGGAATTCACACATCCAGGAAGGAACCTCAACCAATCTGGCGGGCAAATAACCCAGCTTCCCTTTTGCTCATGGACAATCTCGGAGTGGGCTTTGCACAGCTTCTCAGTGGGTTCCCTGCAGGACTGAGTTCCAGTCGCTCCAGGGATGATCTGACCACACACACCCGTCAGCGAATGTTTTCTCTCCCCTCTTCTCTCCAATGCCGTGTTCCCTGGGATCACCTTCCACGTAAACAATTTGCCTTCAAATTCTCAACTTAGGGGGCTGTTAAGCTAAGTACATTATTTTCCCAGAAAATGAGACTATGTACGATACACATCCATCTTTCTCTTTTGATTTAATCCACTTTGACCATTACAGGAGAATGTCCATATGAATTAATATCAATACTTCATTATCAATGGTAACTTGATCTGCATTATGTGGCTCAAAAAGCCATTTAATTGTTGATGATCCCAATGAGTGATTCAGATAATTTTGCCCCACAAATAACAAAATAATATTCTATTTTAACTTCTTTGGGTACATTGAAATACCTTTAATTGAACGCATGCTTAGACAACAGTTTTGCTTCCTCTCAAGCCAAAGGTTTTATTCTAGACAACTGCACTTGGTGGAGGAACAAAAATGGATTTTTTTTTTTTTTTTTTGAGACAGAGTTTCGCTCTTGTTACCCAGGCTGGAGTGCAATGACGTGATCTCGGCTCACCGCCACCTCCGCCTCCTGGGTTCAGGCAATTCTCCTGCCTCAGCCTCCTGAGTAGCTGAGATTACAAGCATGCGCCACCATGCCCAGCTAATTTTTTGTGTTTTTAGTAGAGACGGGGTTTCACCATGTTGACCAGGATGGTCTCGATCTCTTGACCTCGTGATCCACCCACCTCGGCCTCCCAAAGTGCTGGGATGACAGGCTTGAGCCACCGTGCCCAGCCAAAGATGGATTTTTAAAAAAAATTTTAAATTTTGCCAGTACATAGTAGGTGTATATATTTATGGGATACATGAGACATTTTTCTACAGGCATGCAATGCGTTATAATCATAGCAGGGTATATGGGATATCTTTGCCTTAAGGATTTATCCTATCTTTGCATCATAATCACATTATACTCTTTTAGTTATTTTTAAAGGCACCATAAATTACTGTTGACTGTACTCATCCTATGGTGTTACCAAATATCAGCTCTGATTCATTCTAACTATAGTTTTGTCCCATTAATCATGTCCCTTTTCCCACTTTCCCACTACTGTTTCCCAGCCTCTGGTAACCATCATTCTAATCCAAAGATGGGTTTTTTAAATGGGAGAGTCAACTCTAAACTTACGTACAAATTTGTGGTTGAAGAGCTTGTGATCAAATGAAATACAGAGGTTGTAAAATATGTTCATGCTACCTGTATGAAGAGCATTTTAAAAAATAAAAGCCGATGACACCACAGAGCTGCTCATTACGTTAAAACTGATAACATTATTTGAATTGGGTACTTTCCACATTCTAGATCCAGGCCCTCTGAAATCACCCGCTTTTCCTTCCTCTGGAGAGCTTTCAGGTCTGGAGCTAAGCTCAGCCAGGATGTAAGAAGTTAGGCATTTCTTCATATAGCAGTAAAATGCTGTACTCCTTCTCTCCCTGAGCTGTGTTTTTTAGTAGTACATGTTATGTCTTCTGAACTGCTTCTCAATGGCAGAAACCATATTATATCCATCTTTGCTCCCTCTAGAGCCAAGTGTTCTGCAGTACATAGAAGGTGCCCAATACAACTGAGGGAGGATCGACAATTTTCTTAAGAAAAAACCAGGCTGCAAGGGGCAGGTAGTAGCACGCAATGGCAAGGTGTCACTCCATCCCGAAATAGCGGCGGCCTTCTGGGATCTAATCATACATCCCTTGTTTCACTTCCAAGTCAACTTTCACTTCCTCATCTGCTAAAAAAGAGATGGCAATAAAATTTGTCATCATCTAATATGCCCTAGAGGTTGTAAAGATCAACTGGATAAGACCTTTAAAGGTATTTTGACTCTGGAGAAAAGGAGATATGAGAATCATTGGCAGTACCATGCATTTAGTGTAATATGTTTACTGACAATGCCTTTACACATCATCAGCAGTTATCAGCAAAATTTTCATGGGTACAGTTCCTAGGAAAAAGCTCTGCTCTTTAATTCCCTCGAACTTTAAAATCTCTATTCTTTATTAAGCTAGGTTTCAAAGATGTTGATTTGCTTGTTTTCGACTGCTCTTAAGGATTATGACACATTCGTGGTTTATATATTGGCAGACTGTTTATGTTTTTGAGGAGGCTGGCAGTAAGATGGTAGCCCAAATCTGAAAAACATTTTGAGCACACTGGAGGCAAGAATAAGGTTGGGATATCTCATTCTTGGGAGGGTGGCAACTTCAAATTTAAAAAACTGACTTTGGGAGGCTGAGGTGGACAGATCATGAAGTCAGAAGTTCAAGACCAGCCTGGCCAATATGGTGAAATCCTGTCTCTACTAAAAATACACAAATTAGGCAGAGGCAGGAGAACTGCTTGAACCCGGGAGGCGGAGGTTGCAGTGAGCTGAGGTCACGCCACTGCACTCCAGCCTGGGCAACTGAAGAAGACTCTGCCTCAAAAGAAAAAAAAAAAAAAGAACAGGAAGCTGGAAGATTTGAGTGTTGTTCCCATTCACCCTAACTCCGTTCACGTTGACACACAAGCTACTTACTATTAAGGCTGTTAAGGTGAGGTTTTCTATTTTTAAAAAATGCTGTCAGGGACACCTGTATTTTACTTGCTGAGTAAAATATTTATTTGCTGAGTAAAACATATCTACAACATTAGAATATACCCGTGGGTGACTCTCTAAGCTAAGTTTTGGAAAGAAAACATGCCACTGGCAAAACCATCCATCCTTGGTACACATCCAAACAAACAAAAAATAAATTCAGCTTAGCTTTCTAATTTTTTTCCCTATCTGGGGGAAGGATGACACAGGGGAAGAGAGGATTACGGGCTTTATAATCACACATTTCCTAGCCTTGCTTCGCTGAACTCAAGCAGATGATTTGCAGAAACGTGCAGGATTCCAGGCAGGTGGATGATCAACCAGAACAAGGCCCAAGGGGTGGGGGGGGGGGCAGGGGGCAGCAGGAGGAAGCTCAGGGGTCAGGTGGGCTTCAGGTGGAGGGACAGTGTCCAGGTCCAGGCTGGGCTCTGGGTGCTGCAAGGGAGCCTGGAGCCAGGGGTCTCATTAGTACCTGGCTGGGACTGCAGCCGGTTGATGGCAAATACAGGCTATCAAAGCCCTGTCAGCACTCCTGAATGGGACAAAGAAAAGGCGCATTAATGATTAACTCTGCTAAAAGCTCCGGCTTTTGTATTCCCATGGTGCCTGGCCTATCTGGCTGCCATGTGACCGGCCAGGGCCATTTTCTCGCAGATTGGGGAAAGCTAGTGAGCAAACACAGGTGGTTCTGTGTCGGCCGCGCTGTCAGGGACAACCGGGGACAGCACCAGCTATGCCTGGTGAAATTAGCTGCTCTGTTTGCCTCCAGTTTTGCTTCCTGGGGCTCTTACTTTCTAAGTCGAATGTCATTTTGCCACTCATTTTCAACTATTCACAGGAGGTGCTAAAAAGGGGGAAAGGCCCCCACGCGAAAATGGGGAAGGGAGGCACACAACATCACGTTCTTTGAACTCTGCAATAACGTTTGGTGACCAAAGGCGAGGGCAGGGTAAACTAATTAAAACCTCTCAGGTCTTTAACTTTCTGCAAGAGCAAATTTATTCTTCTCAAAGGGAATTATTTTGGCGATCCTGACCAAATAAGGAAGCCACGACAATGACGTCATAAGCCTGCCAGCAGAGACCCAGCTCGGCTCCCTGTGCCAAGAGGCCTGGAAGAAGCTGCTTTTTAAAATGAGCGATGGCACTGGTGCCCACCTGTACAAGGCGGGCAATGATAGGGTGCCCTTCCACGTCCAGCCTTGCCTACTCGTGGTTCAGAGTCAAGGTCCCCCTAGTGGCATTGTTTGTTTAAATGCATTTCTTCTTTGGCCTACATCAGACAGACCTTCTTTTCCCTGTTCAAATATTTATATGTGTGTATTATTGCACGCGGCTTCAACTGCTCCCAATCACACCAGCGGCCATAAAGCACCGATTATCAGCATGGGGTGATAAAGGCCCTTTGAGTCAACACCAGAAATGAAGAGAAAATGAAATAAAGTTATAAAAAGAGGACAGCATAAATGTCTACAAGGAGTATATCAGTCTGCAGATATTCAAGCAATTAGCTACAATAGGAAAGACGTTTTATCCAAACTAAAGTACCGCTGACGTGATTAACAATGTTTGATATTTAAATATAACGTTCTGCCGGATTTCCAGTTAAGAAGGAAGGGACCTGTGAAGTCTTTAACGTGGAATACAGTTCAGCGTTACACAGCCGCGGGGTGTGGAGTGTTGCTTTCCAATGGACGCTGACCACAGAATCAAGGGGAGCAGTCTCAAGTTCCAAACGGCAGGAGGAGGCTGCTGCAATCTCTCAGTGCTGCTGGTTTGAGATTTGCACTGGTGTTTATTCTCGCTCCTTCCTCAGGGTTCCTAAACTTTTGATTTTTGTGAAATGAAGGAAATATGGTTACAGGTCCCAGCTGCAAGAGGGACTTGGTTGCCCCTGGATACAAGCACCTCAGTGTGGGTTTCCATGTCATCAAGCAATTTTAGCAGATAAATTTTTTGAAGGAGGCTGACAGTAATTGAGTTTTCTTTGCAACTACTCATAGGCAGGTAGTGGTATCACTCTTGCCCAAATGACTTAGAGCACGAGCATCATAGCTAAATCAAAACGCTTTATTTATTCATATATTTGAAACCAAAAGTAAACAGTTATGAAGAGCATGTGGCCATACTGAACACTCACCTTTTGGTTTATTTCCAGTGCTTCCTTGATCTCCAACATCTTTATGTTATTTAACCAAACCAAAAGTTAGTTATGTGAAAAGATCAACATATTGACAAACCCTTAACTAGATTGACCAAGAAAAAGAGAAGACATGAACACCGTCAATCAATACCAATTTTGGCCATATCTGGGACAATAAAACAAATCTTAAAAAATTATGAGCATTGATCATATAGAGTGCATTTTCTGACTGCAATGAAATAAAAATAGAAATCGATAACAGAAAGACAACAGGAAAATCTTCAAATACTTGCAAACTAAACAGTACACTTCTAAATAACACATAGGTCAAAGAGGAAGCTCTAAGTTAAAAAAAAATTGAACTGAATAAAATTGAAAATATATGTCAATGTTTGTGGTACACAGTTAAAGTGGTATTAAGAGAGACAGACATTTAGAGGACTCAGTGCACACATTAGAAAAACAATTAAGTCTCAACTCCATAATATAAGCTCCTACCTCAAGAACCTAGAAAAAGAAGAGCAAATAAGCCCAAAATACGAAAAGGAAATAAATTAATAAAAATACAGTCAGTACTCAATAAAAGTAAAAGCAGGAAGCAATAAAGAAAATCAATGATATGAAGAGTTGATTCTTTGAAAAGATTAATAAAACTGACACACTGCCAGCAAGACTAACAAAGAAAAGGAGAGAAGACACAAAATACCAGCTCAGGAGTGAAGCAGGAGATACCAGTACAGACCCTGCAGACAACACAGGATAGAAAGGAAATATTATAAACAACTCTACACAAAGAAGTTTGACAACTTAAATGAAATGGACAAATTTCTTGAAAAAAATAAAAACTCTGTAATTTGCTCAATATGAAACAGAAAATTTAAATAGTCTTATAACTATGAAGGAAATTGAAATTTTAATTTAATAACTCCCTAAAAGAGAACTCTCCAGCCCCAGATGGTTTCCATGGAGGATACTACCATATGGGTACAGCAGATTTGACACAAATTCTATACAATCTCTTCCAGAATAAAGAAGAGAGAAAACACTTTCCAATTTATTTTATGAAACTAGTATGACTTTGATACCAAAACCAGACAAGGGCAGTTCAAAAAAATAAAATTATAGACCCTCATGAATATTAACAACAAAAAAAAATCCTTAACAATATATAAGCAAGTAAAATGCTGTGATAGATAAAAAGAATTATACACCACTACCAAATGGGTTTTATTCCCAGGATGGAAGGCTGGTTTGATATTGAATATTAATGAATGCAATTCACCATATTAGACTGAAGAAGAAAAATTACGATTATATCAATTTACAGAGAAAAGGCATTTGACAGAATTCAGTGCCCATTAATTACAAAACCTCTCAGAAAAATAGGAAAAGATGACATCCTTAACTTGACAAAGACCCTTTACAGAAACCTACACCTAAGATTACTTAATTGGGGAATACTTAACTCTTTTCCTAAGATTAGGAAGAAGGAAAGAATGTCCACTTTCACCACTTTTATTCAACATCCTGCCAGAACTTCTAGCCAATGCAACAAGTCAAGAAAAGTAAATAAAATACATATGAGAAAGAAAGAAATAAAACATTTCTTATTTGTGGATGACATTTGTCTATATAGAAAATCTGAAGGAATCTACAGGAAATCTCTTAGAACAAATAAGTGAATCAAGCAATGCAGAATACCAGATAAACATACAAAAATTAATTATATTTTTCCATACTAGCAATGAACACATGGACACCAAGATTAATATATAATGCAATTTGCAATTGCTCAAAAAAAGAGAAATGTTTAGGTATAAATGTAACAAACATGTAAAGGACTTTTATGCTGCTGTCTACACAATGTTGATTAAAGAAACCAGTGAAGAGCTAAATGAATCAAGGGCACATTCCGTGCTTATGGGTTGGAAGACTCAACCTAAGAAAAATGCCAATTCTCCCCAAATTCACCTACAGCTCGAATGCAATTCCTATGGAAATTTCAGCAAGATGCTTTTTCTAGATATAAACAAGATTACTCTAAAATTTATATAAAAAGGCAGAGGAACTACAAATAGATTAAACAATTCTGAAAAACAATGAAGTAAAAGAAATCAGTTTATTGGGTCTTAAGACTTACTAGGTAGCGACAGTAATCAAGACTCTGTAAAACTGGCAAAGAAATAGACACAGAGATCAATCAAACAGAATAGGGAACCGGAAAATAGACCCACCCAAGATGTTCCCCAAAGTTTTACATGGTTGCAACGGAGATTCAGTGGAGGAAAGGTAGCCTTTTCAACAAATGGTGCTGAAGTAATTGGACATCCATAGACAAAACATGAACCTTGCCCTAAGACTCAAAGCTTTGACAAAAATTAAATCAAAATGGACTATGGGCTTAAATGTAAAATGTTAAACAACAACACTTTTAGAAGAAAACATAATACTAAACCTCAGGGATTTAAGACCAGGCAAAAACTTTCTTAGACTCATACCCAAAACATGGTACATATAAGGGAAAGCATAAATTTGGCTTTATCAAAATTAAAAACTTTTCCTTCATGAAAGACCTTGGTAAAAGAATGAAAACACAAACTATAGACTGGAATAAAATAATTGCAAACCACTTCTTTATTAGAGAGGACTAATATATATAATACATAAAGAACTTTTGCTACTTGGGAGGCTGAGGCAAGAGAATGGCTTGAACCCAGGAGGTGGAGGTTGCAGTGAGCTGAGATTGTACCATTGCACTCCAGCCTGGGCTACAGAGAGAGACTCTGTCTCCAAAAAAAAAAAAAAAAAGAAAGAAAAAAAGAAAGTCAACAATTAAAAACCAAAACAATTGTATTGGAAGATGGGCATGAAAAGACATTTCACAGAAGAGGATATACAGATTGCAGATACAAAAATTAAAAGGTCATTATGGATTAGATAAATCATTAGCCATAAAAATATGCAAATTAAAGCTACAGTGAGGAATAGTGACAATGACGCATGCTGTTGAGGATGCAGAGAAACAGAATCATTCTTCGACTTCTAGTGTGAAGGTTAAATGGTACGGCTGCTCTGAAAAACAGTTTAGCAATTTATTTAAAAGTAAACATATTACTACCATATGACCCAGCTATTGCATTCCCGGACATTTATGCTGGAGGAATGAAGACTTATGTTCATACAAAAATTAAAATGTTTGTGGCAGTTGTATTCATAACAGCCCAAAACTGAAACAACACAGATGTCTTTCTACTAAATTAATAAGTAAAATGTGGTACATTCAGACTATAGAAGATTACTCAGAAATAAAAGGGGATAAAATATTGATACATGAAACAACCTAGAAGAATTCCAGAGAATTATGCTGAAGGGAAAAAAGTTCCTTCTCCCAATATTTCATACTGTGTGATTCCATGAGTATAACATTCTTAAAATAAGAAAATTATAAAGAGGGCAGATTAGTGTTGCCAGGGTTTAAGGAGAGCATAGAGTGGAAAAGAAATGAGTTTGACTATGAACAGACAGCATGAGGGACCCTCGTGGTGATGGAAATGCTTTCTATCTTGACTCTATCAGTGTCAATATCCTGGCTAGTATATTGTACAATCATTTTATAAGATGTTACATTGGGAAAAAACAGACAAAGAATATACAGAATCTCCTTATATTATTTTTAAAACTGCATATGAATCTACAATTATCTCAAAATAGAAGGTTATAAAAATCCTTTGCCAAGTTTTTTTAAAGAGAGGCTTTTACGTTTTTAAGCCAGAAAATACCTGCAATAAAATGCAAAGAAACAACTGTAGTCCACGTTCCTAATGTCACCAACTGCCACCTCGGGGGGCTCATAGGTACAGCCCCCAGGCCTTCTTTCCACATTACCTCTCTTAAAGGACAGACAGATAACCCAGGCTCTCTCCAGAATCAAAGCAGATCACAAAAATAAGAAACTGTACAATTTAATGTCATGATCATTTGTTTTGAAAACAATAGGTTAGTCACAGTCTGTAACTCACCATGAATTAACCACTTCAGTTTTAATAAATAAAAATACCCTTCTCAGGATGCATAATCATGATTTTTAAATAAGTTGTATAAAATCAAAAGCAGCAATATTAGCTACAGAAAAGGTTATCAACAAAAGCAAAACATCAGAGAAAGAGTTGATGGTGAATCAGTACATACGTATCTATTTCATTTTAATTTAAAACATACCTACTTCCAGCTAGGAACTGAGGCAGTCTCGAATATTAAAACACTCAGGGACCATAGTTCCCCTTTCATATTTCTTTTGTATATTGCAAATCAAGCCAATATTGTTTGCTTTTCCCTTGTCTTGCCTTCCCATCATTGAAAAAAAGAGAAAAAAAAAGAAGGGAAAAAACCCTTCACACAATGGAAAGCTTATTCGCAGCTTGTTTTCAAGGCCATTGCAACCTCCACCTTTGGGATTCAAGCGATTCTCCTGCCTCAGCCTCCCAAGTAGCTGGGACTACAAGCATGCACCACCATGCCTAGCTAATTTTTGTATTTTTAGGAGAGACAAGGTTTCACTGTGTTGGCCAGGCTGGTCTCAAACTCCTGAGCTCAAGTGATCTATCCACCTCAGCCTGACGAAGTGCTGGGATTACAGGAGTGAGCCACTGCTTCTGGCCAGCAATGCCTTCTTGAGAATCCTTCTGTGAACTCCACGGCTCACTCTGCAGTAATCAGTTTGCTCCCTGAATGGCTGCCTGGGGATGGTATTCCCTAACATTCCAACTAGCTCTGAAGATGGTAGCTGGCCTCTCCTTAGCAGGGGTCCCCACACTTTCTCATAGCTCATGGCTGCTTCTTAGCCGTCATAGCCCTTCGAGTTTCATGAGCCCCACAAAGGTTTGAGTTCCCAAGGGGAGTCTGCTCCCTTTGCAAAAGTGTAAGAAGGGAAGTGATATGGTGTTAATCAATACGCCCAGTGATAAATGTTTATCTTGAGCAGAAAGCAAATAGAGGCAGGTTAGCGAGCCTTTTATTACCTGCAGCGTGGCCAGAGCCACCTTTAGCAGCTGGAGTCTTATCCAGGTCATACGGCAAAAAAGTTTAGCAACTTGCTTTTTTTCTGGAGTGCTGAGGACAGGTAGGGGAAAAGAATTGCCGTGCCTGGTATTTATTTAAAATGTACGTACTCTAACATTTTCATGAAGGTTTGTATGCATGTGTTTCAGAGGCATAGGGTCAACCTTGGAAAACTGTGTTAAGGTAAGCCCTAAAGCCCCCACTAAATCAGGACAGAGATGGGGAGAGAGGGAGAAAGGAAGACAACAATCAGGGAAGAGAGAGAAAGAAAAACTGATTTAAAAGTAGTGCAAAATTTTCCAGGAAAGCTCTCCTGTCTGCGCCTTTTGGGTTTCCTCTAAAGCAGTGAGTCTCAAACTTTACGAGACTCCTTCTCCCCTGGAGGGCGAGTTAAAACATGATCTGTTGGGTCTTGTTCCCAGAGTTTCTCATTCGGTTACGTCTGGGTTAGGACCGAGAACTTTGGACCGTTTATAATAAGCTCCTAGCTGAGGCTGATGCTCTTGGTCAAGGGGTTCTGCCTTGAGACCACTGCTGTAAGGCATGGTTGCTCTTCCTGAGTTGTCCAGTTGAATGGAGTGGTTCAGCTGATGTTCCTGAGAATGATGAGCACGTGAAGCCTCCAGTGTTTTCCTGAGCTGAGTGGAATTTCTTCGACTAGACATAAAAGACGGGAGAATGAGCCAGCGTTTGGCAGCAATTGGAGCACCCATGCAAGGTGAAGAACTAAGCTATAGCAGGTACAAACTTCAGGCAGAGTGGCCACGAACTCAAAAAAAAAAAAAAAAAAAAAAAATGACGGCCATAACAAGGTCAACAAGAGACCACAATGCAGGGAAGCTGTTGCGAATATTTCCGTTAAGGATCCCTTTAACGTTACAAAGTTGAATAAGAAAGCCAAAGCCACCTGACCATGTGGGCAAGTAAATTCTAATTTAGGCTGAGGCATGCCTTAAACGGGCAGGAAGAGCATAACGAAGCTGGGAGTTCACGCTAGATGAGCTTATCTAGTTCGATAACCCTTGGAACTGGGGTTGTTATCCTAATGTTGGAGGTGAAGGAACTGACTATCCCAGTATCACATTGCCTGAATATGGCAGATCAAAGATAGAACTTCGGTAGCTGATTTCTACCTGGCTCTGTCTCCTGGCTCCAGCACCCTCCCCTTAAGATTACAATCATGCAGTGGGCATCCACTCCCACAGAATGGAGTCCTGGAGCATCCTGAGAGATTCTCAGGATGAGAGAGAAGAGCTGAGCAGAGCCACCCGCTATCAGAAAGCAGAATGGCCATTTATTGACTGGCACAATGGTCCCAACCACCTCATTATAAAATCAGTTAAGAGTCCCAAGAGATGTACTCCAAGAGTGACCCAGTATGGATTTCAGCTGCCCAGGAAGCAGCTTCTGAGATGGCATCAGTGCAGAGGACGGCTTAGGAAGTGTTCTTGGGGGTCAATAATCCTGGAGAGGGAGGAAGAGGAATGGGCAGAGGAAGCACTGGGCAGCCATGCAGGCTCAAGGAAGCCTCAGCCCACTCCTTGGGTCCTCTGAAGGTGGGATGAGCCTTCAGTGCTGTCCCTGGGAGGGGCAAGCTCTTTATGGCCCCACATGGATGTGGGGATCCCGGGAGGAGCAGGCATGACCTTGTGTGGAGCAGCTTTTCTATTCCTAAGGCAAATGAAATGATGTATTGCAGAACCTAGTCCGGTTCAAGGGATCCAGATTGAGACAGATGAATTTTGTATGTATCAGAGGACTTCATTCAAAATTACACTGGACTCAAATTTAATTTCGACCATGGATTAGGCAAGCTGAGGGCAAAAAAAGAAATTCACTTTGACTTAAATAAAAAGAAACATGAATAACTCTTACTGAAATTAGCCATATTGGCATCTTTAGAAATTACAATTGTAAATGCCCATGGCAGAGGCTGTTTTTCTTCCCTGAGATCCTTTCACCCCTGATCCCCTACAATAATATACCCCTAGTTTTTAGGAGGTTATTAAGTAAAAGACTACATTTCCTGGCCTTCTGTGGGGGCTGGATGTGAACGTGTGATCAAGATCAGGCCAATGAACTATGAACAGAAGTGTCACATGGCAGCTTTGTGGGTCCTTCCTTAAAAGGTAACTGATGGATCCTCTGACCTGGAAAGGGGACATGGTGTTGCCTCTTAGAGCATCATAAAAATCAGGGCCACAGCTTAAAGACAGTTAATTAGCGAGTTGCAAGGAATTTAGAGAGAACAACTTGGATTTATGTGAGAGAGAAATAAGACA
Organism: Saimiri boliviensis; assembly: GCF_048565385.1. NCBI lineage: Eukaryota > Metazoa > Chordata > Mammalia > Primates > Cebidae > Saimiri > Saimiri boliviensis. Next base: position 74,965,749 of record NC_133457.1, read on the forward strand.
TTTCTCTCTCACATAAATCCAAGTTGTTCTCTCTAAATTCCTTGCTTATTGTGGATGTCTGTTAGTTACTGTCAAATCTAGTCTTAAGTAATATAAATACACAAATGTCTGACTATTTTGATTATTGATTTTTTCATTTGCTCTATTTTTGGCATGAGAATGGCTTACTCCAAACACACATGGGCCACAAATACACAAACACACACACACACACACACACACACACAATTCTAAGAGTTTAGTGGTTCTTATTCACTATTTGGCAGGCTTATTTTTTTCCAGACATTTTGATGCCAATATTAAGTACTTTCAATCAGCTATGTCCAGCACAAAATTTAGAAACAGCAATGTATCATCATGTATATGTTCATTTCATTTAAGTAAATGGCACAATGAGCAAAGTACATCTCTGCAGTACGTGGAAAACATATGGGTGTTAGTCTACAAGGGGATATTAATTTTGTACTTTCCATCTGGCGCCCATAAAAGATTCATTCTCAGAAATAGTGAAGATCCAGGGTCACACTAAAATGTCACATTTGCCATGAAGATGAAGGTCTTATGATGTTTGAAATTAGGAGCTATCACACCTGCAGTAACCCTGAAAAGACACAATACTTCCTCCTGGTCTCCCATTTGTACAAAGCACTGACATAATTAAAGCTGGTGTGTGTGCCTGTGTTTCTGTGTATGTGTGTTGGGGGGGAATTTTGAGATGGATTGTGGTGCCTAAAAGCCGTTTGAAAAATCACTGAGATTCAGGAAGTAGTATTTAATCTTCGCAATCTTATCAGTGACATACTAATTAGCTCTCTCTCATTAGCAATCCAAGTGTCAGAGAAAACAAGTGAATTACCTGGAAAGTGCCACTCTGGGATGCTATACAGACCCTATCAATTTTTAATGGCAGCACACTTTGATTTTAATATTTGTATCAGACCAGTTCTGGTGGATAAGATGTACTCCTATAGAAGAAAAACCTGGAAAAAAAAAAAAAAAACTCCATAAATCCTAGGTTTTAAGAAAATGTGTAATTATGTGAAAGTAGGTAAAATGAAAGGGAGGTTTAGCCACCGTGTGTGTTGGGATTCACCAGCTTTGGGTTCAAATGCTGGTTTCCAATTACTGGCTGAAGTGGGGGCTGCTGCTGCCTTACTCAGACCAGCTAGCCTGCCTTTAGGGTTTGTTTTCCTCTCCTCGTTTTGGTGTGCCTTTGTTTTCAACAGCTCACACCTGTGATTCTTTTCCTATAGTGCAGAATAAGCCAAAATGCCTAGGGGTTGTACATCCCCCACAGGGACCCGGTGCCACCCACTTCCCATTGGAAGACACTCTCGGGGGTAATTTACACTCACTTCCCCTGAGGTTCCGGAGGAAGCCACCCTCCAGGGAACATTTCCTGACATCTCACCCTTGCTCTCTTCCTTTCTTATGTCTTCTGGGAGCACTTCCTTACTAAATTACTAAACTCCTTGCTCATGAATCCTTGTGTAAGAGTCTGTTTCTGGGGAATGGGATGTAAGGGAGTTGTTTTGCGATGTTAAGCATTTTTTCCCCTTCTCTATTCCCTCATCTGAAGACTGCAGGCAGTAAGTGTCTTCACTTCATGAAGCTCCAGTGAAAGTTAAGCAAGACAATGTGTGTAGCCAGCACCTGACATGTATTTAGAGTATGATCAGTGTTATCCAGAGGAAGCTCACAGAGAAAGAGGTGGTACCTGTTTTGTTCATTGATCTTACCCACTTTTCTTTTCCTTTCAAGCACATACTGGAACTTGTCATTTTTTTTAAACATCTGCTTGACTGTATTTTGTTCATGCCTCTCACTGAATGGTACATTCCTGGATGACTGAGACTGCACCTCAGGTGACCAACTGTCCCAATTCCCTTATTTTAGTACTGAAAATTTTGTGTCCTGATTTACCCCCTTAAGTCCTGGGTAAATCGAAATAGTTGTTACCCTACAGATTTTTTATTTATAATTGCATCTTACCATCGAAGCACAGCAACAGAATATAGTAGATGTTCAATAAATACTTGATAAAGTTTTATGAATGAATACATGCGACTTTTTTTTCAAACTTTTAAGTTCTGGGGTACGTGTGCAGGATGCGCAGGTTGGTTACATAGGTAAGCATGCGTCATGGTGGCTTGCTGCACAGATCAACACATCACCTAGGTATTAAACCCAGCATCCATTAGCTATTCTTCCTGATATACTCATTCCCCACCCCCAACAGGTCCCTGTATGTGTTGTTTCCCCACCATGTGTCCATGTGTTCTCATCATTCAGCTCCCACCTATAAGAACAGGAGTGTTTGGTTTTCCATTCCTGGGTTTGCTGAAGATAACAGCTTCCAGCTCTATTCATGTTCCTGCAAGGAATATGATCTTGTTTCTTTTTATGGCTGCATAGTATTCCATGGTATATATGTACCACATTTTATTTATCCATTCTATCATTGATGGGCGTTTGGGTTGACTCCATGTCTTTGCTGTTGTGAGTAGCGCTGCAATGAACATAGTGTGTAGGTATCATTATAATAGAATGATTTAAATTCCTTTCAGTATATACCCAGTAAAGGGATTGCTTGGGAAAATGCTATTTCTGCCTCCAGGTCTTTGAGAATTGCCACACTGTCTTCCACAATGGTTGAACTAACATATACTCCCAGCAACAGTGTAGAAGCATTCCTTTTTCTCCACAACCTCACCAGCATCTATTGTTTATTGACTTCTTACTATTCACCATTATGACTGGCATGAAATGGTATCTCATTGTGGTTTTGATTTGCATTTCTCTGATGATCACTGATGTTGAGCTTTTTTTCATGTTTTTTCGGCCACATGAATGTCTTCTTTTGAGAAGTATCTATTCATGTCCTTTGCTCACTATTTAATGCAGTTGTTTTCTTTCTTGTAAATTCACTCTTGTAAGTTCCTTGGAGAAGCTGGATATTAGGGCTTCATTATATGTATAGATTGCAAAAATTTTCTGATTATGGCTAACCAGTTCTCCCAGCACCAGGTATTAAACAGGGAATCATTTTCCCATTACTTGCTTTTGTCAGGTTTGTTGAAGATCAGATGGTTGTAGGTGTGTGGTCTTTTTTCTGAGTTCTCTATTCTGTTCCATTGGTTTGTGTGTCTGTTTTTGTACCAGTACCATGCTGTTTTGATTACTGTAGCCTTGTAGTTTAGTTTGAAGTTGGGCATCATGACGCTTCCAGGTCTGTTCTTTTTGCTTAAGATTGTCTTGGCTATTTGAGCTCTGTTTTTGGTTCCATATGAAATTTAAAAGAGTTTCTTCTTATTCTATGAAGAATGTCAATGGTAGTTTAATGGAAATAGCATTGAATTTATAAATTACTTTGGGTGATGTGGCCATTTTCATGATATTGATTCTTTCTATTCATGTGCATGGAATGTTTTTCCATTTGTTTGTACTCTCTGGTTTCTTTGAGCAGTGGTGTAGTTCTCATTAAACCAGGTTCTGCACTTCTCTCGTTAGCTGTATTCCTAGGTATTTTATCCTTCTTGCAGCAATTTTGAATGGGAGTTCATTCATGACCTGGCTTTCTGCTTGTCTGTTGTTGGTGTATAGGAATGTTTGTGATTTTTGCCACTGATTTTGTATCTTGAGACTGCTGAAGCTGCTTATCAGCCCTAGAAGCTTTTGGGCTAAGATGATGAGATTTTCTAGATACAGGATCATGTCACCTGCAAACAAAGATAATTTGACATCCTCTCTTCCTATTTGAATACTCTTCATTCTTTATCTTGCTTGATTGTCCTGGCCAGAACTTCCAATACTATGTTGAATAGAAGTGATGAGACAGGGCATCCGTGTCTTGTACCAGTTTTCAAAGGGAATACTTCCAGCTTTTGCCCATTCAGTATGATGTTGACTATGGGTTTGTCATATACAGTTCTTATTATTTTGATGTATGTTTCTTCACTACCTACTTTATTGAGAGGAGAGTTTTTAACCTGAAGGGATGTTGAATTTTCTCAAAGGCCTTTTCTGCCTCTATTGAGAGAATCATGTGGATTTTGTCTTTAGTTCTGTTTATGTGATTAATTACATTATTGATTTGTGTATGTTGAATCAACCTTGCAGCCTGAGGATGAAGCCAACATGATTTGATGGACAAGATTTTTGATGTGCTGCTGGATTCAGTTTGCCAGTATTTTATTGAGGATTTTTGCATCAATGTTCATCAGGGATATTGGCCTAAAGTTTTCTTTTTTTGTTGTATCTCTGCCAGGTTTTGGCATCAGGATGATGCTGATCCATAGAATGAATTAGAGAGATGTCCCTCCTTTTTGATTTTTTTGGAATTGTTTCAGTAGAAATAGTACCAGCTCTTCTTTGTACCTCTGGTAAAATTCAGCTGCAAATCCATCTGTCCCTGGGCTTTTATTGGTTGGTAGTCTATTTATTACTGCCTTAATTTTAGAACTTATTAGTCTACTCAGGGATTCAATTTCTTCCTGATTCAGTCTTGAAACAGTGCATGTGTCCAGTAATTTATCCATTTCTTCTAGATTTTCTAATTTATATGGATAGAAGGTGTTTATAGTATTCTCTGATGGTTGTTTGTATTTCTGTGGGGCCAACGGTGATATCCCCCTTATCATTTCTGATTTTGTCTATTTGATTCTTCTCTTTTTTTCTTTATTGTTCTAACTAGTGGTCTTTTGTTTTTTTCCAGCAAAACAATTCCTGAATTTGTTGATTTTTTTTAAAAGGATTTTTCATGGCTCTATCTCCTTCACTTAAGCTCTGATCTTTGTTATTTCTTGTCTTCTGCTGCATTTCAAATTTGTTTTCTCTTGATTCTCTAGTTCTTTTAGTTGCAGTGTTAGGTTGTTAATTTGAGAGCTTTCTAGCTTTTTGATGCAGGCATTTAGTGCTATAAGTTTTCCTCTTAACACTGCTTTAGCTGCATCCCAGAGATTCTGGTGCATTGTTGTTCTCATCAATTTCAAAGAACTTCCTAACTTCTGCCTTAATTTTATTATTTACCCAGGAGTCATTCAGGAGCAGATTGTTCAATTTCCATGTAACTGTGTGGTTTTGAGTGAGTTTCTTAGTCTTGAGTTATAATTTAGTTGCACTGTGGTCTGAAAGACTTTTATGATTTCAGTTCTTTTGCATTTACTGGGGAGTGTTTTACTTCCAATTATGTTATCAATTTTAGAGTAAGTACCACACATGATATTTTATAACATGTTTTTGGTTATTTTTTTTCAGAGAAGCATTCACAGACTCTGATGAAGGCAAAATAATGGTCTCCCCACAGATAGCCACGTCCTAATCCCTTGTACCTGTGATATGAGATCACATGGCAAAGGGGATTAGGTTGCAGGTAGAATTAAGGATTGCCTTTCAACAGGGAGATGATTATGGATGATCTGGGTGTATCCAATGTAGATACAAGGTCCACTATAAATGGAGGAGATAGACAGGAAGATTCAGAGGAAGATGTGACTGTGGAAGACAGCACAGAGAAGACCCCAAACCCTGCCCCCTCGCTAGTTTTGAGTATAAAAGGAGAGAGTCACAAGCAAAGCAACATGAGAAGCTTCTAGAAGATGGAAAAGGCAAGGAAAGGGATTATTCTCTAGAGCCTCTAAAGGAGAAAGCACCCTTGCCCACATCTCAGTGTTAGCCCAGTGATACTAGTTTTGGCCTTTTGACTTATAGAAATGTAAGACAAGAAATGTGTGTTAAAAGCCACAAAGTTTGTAGTAATTTGTTACAGCAGCAATAGAAAACGGATACAGACTCCTTCAAAATCCATTGAAAGTCACACAAAGTTTCTGCAAAGGAAAAATAAAATGCATTAAATGCAGGGAGATTCCAGACCATGACCTGCAGGTGAAGAGTCACAGCTGTGACATGGAAAGCCATGTTCTGGATGAAAAGCAAGAGGGGCTCCTTAAAAGACCATACACATTGCTGAACTTCAGTAGCTTGGCTGCTGGGCACATACTCAGGTTTATAAAGCAAGTGTCTGGGCTGAATGCCATAGGCAAAACTCTCACAGTGTGTGAGATGCCATGGTCGAGGCGAGGATCAAAGAGCACCGGCTTAGAGGGAAGGGATCAGCTTCTCTCTCTCTCTCTCTTTTATAGCAGTGTATAAGTTCTGGTATTCTGCTGTGCAAATATGGGGTGGGTCTTTTCAATTCAGAATTTCAAGTTTCAACTCTCAGAAAAACACTGCAGTGGGCGCTCTCAGATGAGCAAGATGGAAAAGGCAGGGTCTTTCATGATGTGGTGCTCAGGGTCAGCTCTGATGGTGACCAGTGCAACCAAGGCCCTGTCCAGTGTGGACATGTGGCAGGTGGATACAGACCTGAGGGTCCCAGAAGTCTTGAATATGGTCATGGGGTATTGCAGGCACAAACTACAGTTGAAGCAAAGGCCCTCAATAGGAAAGAACCAAATGTCTAAATCATATCCTGTGACTTTGTATGGTAAGCAATGAGACAGCTAAAGAAAATAAATAAAATAAAATAAAATAAAAGGCAATAAAAATAAAAAAATAAAAGGCAATAAAAAATAAAAAAGGCAATAAAAAATAAAAGAAAATAAAGGCAATACAATGTAAATATAAATCCAAGTGGGTGTTACTCCTTCCTGTAGATGTACTTGCATTGACTTATCCTATGTGTAGTTTATCCATAAAACAGGAATCCTCTCCCTGCTATTCAATCCAATTGCCCTCTTGTCACGTTTTAGTTTTGATTGCAGGCACTTTTACCCATTTTTCTCATCTGCCTTCTCAAACAGTTGGTTTTGAGTGACTTTAAATTGTTTAAAACAAATGAAAAGCCCCATCATTTTGAGTATCTTTTAAAAGCATCATAGACGTCAAATTTCACAACCAAAGGCTGTTTTTGATAACACTTACTCTCTTTGAATAGAGAATAGTCCCCTGAGGTTATTGCTTTGAAGGAATTAATATTCATCTTGGTGCAAAAGTTCTGCCTGTTTATTTAAAAATAGAACAAATTGTGAAATACAATAAATGAAATAAATAAAACTACTTTGTAAGTTGCTTAATAGCACAGCAAATGCTAACTCTGTGGTTAGCATTTATGATTAAATGGAATCAGATTATAAAGAAGTCTACTGCAATTTCTCGTGGTTAAATTTGCATACATATGCACAGAAGTCTAAATATATATACCTATGTATATAATACCAAAATAGCTGTATTCCTGAGTATTAGTAACAATTCCTGAGTGGTGGTATCATTTTTCCTTTGTTATCTTTGATTTCTCAGCTTCTTTAGTAAATATTTTTATACCTGTAAGACTTCTCCAGGAATCTCGACAAGACATCTGTAGTCCTGCTTAGTTTTTCCTCACAGTTCCTACTGGTAGATTTAGAGAGTTTTAATGACTTTTTTCAGCTGATTTGGGGACATTATTTCCAGGACTTCTCGGTCTAAAGTCTCCTGGTAGCTACTTGCTTGTGCAACAGACACTGCATTATCTCTATGTGAAGACCTTTGTAGAACTCAGCAGATGGGCCCCTGCTATTCCAATCTCTTGTTCTTCAGGGTACCGACATGGCCAGGCATATCCTGGGAAAGAGGGCAAGAGGAGTCTCAGGAGCAGCTCTGGCACAACTTAGATCGACAAAACACAGGTCAGGTATGCACTTCGCCTTATAAAGGCTGATTATCCAGAGCCCTTTCTGTACCCAAGACAAGGGTGCCTGTACAAACGATCATGGATTAAGAATGTACTCCCAGGGAAAGTTGATGAGGAAGTGGAAAAATCAGGCCAGGAATGGAGGAAGCCAAGAGAGGTGTTACCTCAAAGTTGTGCAGAGGAGACCTTCAGCCTGACCCTGCAGGGACTCTGGCATGTAAGATACTTGTCCCACTGCAAGGCAAGGTGGCTGTGCTTTCATACCCCACACTTCCAATCACTGGCCATGGATTGCTCCAGGTGGGATATAAACTTTCAGGCACTTCTACCGTCTGCATGAGGAGAGCAAAGGGTTCTGGTGGCCCAGGGCAGGGCCCCAAAGGAGAGCCTTGATTCTATCATTCCTCTTTGGAAATGAACATACTGACACGCTTAAAATCCATGTACCATGTATTCCAGACATCTCCGGCCTGTGTGCTCACACACTGTCAGGCTCTGGGGGATTAAAATCAATGCAGACCTCTGAGTGTCTTGTCTCCTTAACTTGATTGTAAACAACAGTGCAGAGTAAACTAACAATTAGGACAATGTTCAAATAAGACAGTGTGTTCATTTCTTCTTGGGCAATAATACTTCTTGTTATAGTACAGTAGCATAGGCTTAGGAAAGGAAAACCCAGACCTCCCCTCCACAGAAATATCGGTGAGTTTGAATTGCAACTGAGAATAGGTGATTAGACTGTTTCCTTGCAAGAATTCTGAGGTCAGGTGTGAATTCAGAGGGGGAGATGGCATGATTGATTAATGAGGTCTTCTAATTGTGACTTTAGAGGAGATGAGTGAGGTTGACTAGTGATGTCTCCTGGGTATGAATTTTTAGAGGCAGTTGATGAATTCAGAGGGGAGATGGGCATGATTGATTAGTGGTGTCTTCCAGCTGTGACTTTAGAGAAGGCGATGGATGTGATAGATTAGTGATGTCTGTCAGGTGTGGATTCATAGGGGCAGTTGATGAATTCAGAGGGGAGATGGGCGTGATTGATTAGTGATGTCTTCCAGCTGTGACTTTAGAGAAGGCGATGGATGTGAAGATTAGTGATGTCTGCCAGGTGTGGATTCATAGGGGCAGTTGGGGTGAATTCAGAAGGGAGATGGGTGTGATTAGTCAGCAATGCCTGCCAGAGTCCTGGGAGTAGAGAGTTGGGGCCCTGGACTAGGTAGGTTCCATCTCTGTTTTCTTCTGCGGTTAAAGCTCATTAGGGCAAATTTGCTACATAGTCCACACCTTAGCTCAACTTAGTAGTTGAGGAAGACATTTCCTTCCTTTTCCTTTTTTTTTTTTTTTTTTAAATCTCTCTTTCCTTCTTTCTCTCCCCCTCCCCCATTTTATCTCACTTTGGCGCTTATGGGTTTTTATTCTATAAACACTTTGCTGTCTTTGTGACACGGACTCATTCAGGACATGTTTACAGTACTTAATGACATCTCCCTGAGAAATAATGAGAATGCCTTTAAAGGTTGTCTTCCTCCCCGTGCGAGCAGAGGAACGCACGCCAGGCCTGCGAGATGAGAGCCGAGGGTCTGGCGGGGGGAAAATTGACTTAATTTCTTTTCACCACATGAAATGGAGTGTCTGGGTGATCTGACCTAAATGCATGGCCTAAAAACCAATTAATTCTGAATTGCGAATTTGTGAGCGCATCAAGCTGTGCGTGGAATTTCCGATGAGCCAGACAACGCATACCTGGCTTATTTGCAAAATGTGGAGATTTTTCCACATAAATTTGCCTAATGGTCCATTATTAAAGTGCAGCTTCAGTCATATTGCACCTCAGCTTGGAGGAAGACCTGTAGCGGCTCCCTGTGCCCTTGCTGTGGAATTCAAATCCTTGGTCTGACTTGCCTGGCCCTTAGCAGTGTGGCCCCGGCCTGCCCTCAGTGTGGGTGAACTCCCCCTATGGGTCATGGTCCTTTAATGCTGTCATCGGAGGGAACCTTACTTCCTGCTGTCAATGGCTTTGAAGTTAGGCTTACACTACAATCCCTATGTGCAGGTGGTAAGGTACATTCATGGAGTTAGGTGAGAAAACTCACAGCTCACCATCCCCAACCTGGCCTTGACGCTTCCACTGCTCTGAAGTTACTCATTCTGTTTTTTTCTGCCTGTTAGATTAACACTCATTTCATTGTAATTGGTTTAATTCACCTAATGTTCATTGAGACCACTGTGCATGTGACACTGATTGTTTGTGGAGAACAGAAATTAACCAGACATAGCAGCTGCTTAAATGACCAAATCAGAAAAAGTTGGCAGGAAATATAAATAACTATAATAAAGGGTTAATTTAGTGACTTACAATACAGTTATAATTAAAACACTATGGGAATGCTTAGGAGGGAGCTTGGCATTTGTGTATGTGTGTGGTGATGTGTATGTGTGTGGTGGTGTGTATATGTGTGGTGGTGTTTATGGCATGTGTGTAGGTGTGTGCATGTGTGTGGTGGTGTGCATGGTATGTGTGTGGTGGTGTGTATGGCATGTGTGTGGTGGTATGCATTGTATGTGTGTGGTGGTGTGTATTGTATGTATGTGGTGGTGTGTATGGCATGTGTGTGGTGGTGTGTATGGTATGTGTGTGGTGGTGTGTATGGCACATGTGTGGTGGTGTGTATTATATGTGTGTGGTGGTGTGAATGGTATGTGTGTGGTGGTGTGTATGGTGTGTGTGGTTGTGTGTATGACATGTGTGTGGTGGTGTGTATTATATGTGTGTGGTGGTGTGTATTATATGTGTGTGGTGGTGTGCATGGCCTGTGTGTGGTGGTATGTATGGTATGTGTGTGGTGGTGTGTATGGCATGTTTGGTGGTGTGTATGGTGTGTGACGGTGTGAATGTTATGTGTGTGGGGGTGTGTATGGTGTGTGTGGTGGTGTGTATGACATGTGTGTGGTGGTGTGTATTGTATGTGTGTGGTGGTGTATATGGCCTGTGTGTGGTGGTATTTATGGTACGTGTGTGATGGTGTGCATGTGTGTCATGGTGTGTATGGTATGTGTGTGGTGGTGTGTATGACGTGTGTGGTGGTGTGTATTGTATGTGTGTGGTGGTGTGTATGGCATGTGTGTGGTGGTGTGTATTGTATGTGTGGTGGTGTGTATGGTGTGTGTGTGGTGGTGTGTATTGTATGTGTGTGGTGGTGTGTATTGTATGTGTGTGGTGGTGTGAATGGTATGTGTGTGGTGGTGTGTATGGTGTGTGCGGTGGTGTGTATGGTGCGTGTGTGCTGGTGTGTATTGTATGTGTGTGGTGGTGTGAATGGTATGTGTGTGGTGGTGTGTATGGTGTGTGTGGTTGTGTGTATGACATGTGTGTGGTGGTGTGTATTATATGTGTGTGGTGGTGTGCATGGCCTGTGTGTGGTGGTATGTATGGCATGTGTGTGGTAATGTGCATGTGTGTGGTGGTATGTGTGATGTGAGTCTGGATATGTATGCATATGTTGTGCATGTTGTGTATGCATGTAGGTGTGCTGTGGTGTGAGTGTTGTATGAGGTGTGTGTAGTGGGTTGTATAGGTGCACAGGTGTGTTTTGGTGGAAATGGTGATTGTGTGTAATATGGTGTGCATGTGTTGTGCAGGTGGTGCGTGTAGTGGTATGTGTGTGTGTAGTGTGATGCATGTGTGCACAGGTGTGCTGTGGTGGAGATGTATGTGTGTGGTGTGTATCTGGTGTGTGTGTGTATCTGTGCAGTGGGGCGAGCTGGGTCCTATCAGGCTTCCTGGGAGAGAATGGTGCAGCCTGAGAAGTGGGTGTGGCATCTGTGAGGAGGTGGGGTGGAGAAAGGGTGAGCATGGCTGTGCACACCCAGAAACACACCACCCACCCATGGCTGCGGACTGAACTACGTCCCCTTTCACTCTTAAAAGTTGAAGGCTTAACCCTGGCACCTTAGAATGTGCCCTTCTGTGGAAAGAGGACCTTGTGTCGCTGCAGATGTGTTAAAATGATGTCGTACTGGACTAGGGTAGGCCCACTCCAAGATGACAGCATGCAGAGAGAACTCCATGTCAACTGTGGGCAGAGGCTGGGTGATGTGTGTACAAGCTGAGGACAGTCTGAGATTGCCGGAAAAACACCAGAAGCCGGGGGGAGGGAGGGATGGAGTGGGTTCTTCTCAGAAGGAACCTACCCTGCGACACCTGCATTTCAGACTTCTGCCTCTGAAACTAAGAGACATCAAATTTCTGTGGTTTAACCCACCCAGTTTGTCTAACTTGTTACACAGCCATGGCAGACAAATGCACCCAATGTCTAAAAGTCCTTTGATTTATGACTCACAGAGAGCTATCCTCTGAAAATTCCCAGAATAAAATGCAAATTTCAAGACTCACAGGAGTGAAGATCCATACCTTTTGTACATTTTAAGCACTAACATTTCGCTCTTTTTGTTAAAATAAGAACTGTTCTAGGTGCAACTGTCTTTTGCAGACCTTCTGTGTGGAATCTTTTCCTGGAGTTGGAACAGCGGACTTGGGGATGGTGCTGTGCGTTTGTTTGTTGTTGAAATCCCAAGAAAGAACTTTCATTTACAGCCGGTGAGTTCGTCTGAAGTACCTTTATCCTCGCCTGACCCAAGGCACATTCACCCGGACCCCAGACTTAAGCTGGCTAAAAGTCAGCTGGACTCTCACCTAATTTATTGTTCCAGGAAAATGTGTTTTGTTTTGTTTCGTTTTTGGTTTGAGTTTCACTGACCCTGTTCTGCCTCCTCCCTGCTCTATTTCCTCTTGGAGGGAAAATTATTTCAGAGCTTTGCTGGATTTACCCATGAAAACTCCACCATAAATTCCTAACTCAGAAGATTAAAGACATTTATGTACAACATACAGAAAGAAAAAGTCTTGCTTACATCAGAGTCCTGCTGTTTGTATAGCTTAATCAAACAGAGAATAATGTTTGACAGACGAGGACTAACACAGACATTTCTTGTTTTCTGAAACAAGCCTCAATTACTCAAAAAATGTTGCCCGCTTGGTTGGTTTTAAATGTTTTAATCTCCTTCTGATTTATGACAGTCTCGTGTATAGAAATAGATCTCCCCTTAACCACCTGTAAGCAGGTGTATCCCTTTAAGCATAGTTGCTAGGGCCTAGGATTCATCCATCAACTGCACCTACTTGGAAGCAGAAGCATTTAGCATCTTTTATGACTGTGATCCACTCAGCAGGTCTATTTTTTTTTAGAGATCAAAAACAAGTTTATTATTGAATAAGGAACATTAGAGGGATGATATGCTGAGAAAAAAATAAAAATAAAGAAAGAATAAGTAACCAAAATGTGACGCAGAGCACAGGAAATCACTAAAGAAATTACAAAGATGGAAAGAAATTTCACTCTTTTATTCAAGGCAGTGGATACAATGTATTACATTCACATTCTCAGATAAAATGGCTAATTTTCTTTTATCTTTATGATAAAAGGTAGGTTTTGCCATTACATTTCAGGTCACTGGGAAAATATTCCTGTACTATGAGGCTGGTAAGAGGGTTATTTACTCATTAGAAAAATTTATGTACACTTAAAAAGGGCAGAGAAAGAAATTATGAAAGAAAAAGGAGGGAGGGTCTCTTCCCTTATTTTAAATGTGGAGATTTTATTTTATTTTATTTTATTTTTAGGATTTATTTATTTTTTTAATTTTTTTTTTAAATGCATTTTAGGTTTTGGGGTACATGTGAAGAACATGCAAGATTGTTGCATAGGTACACACATGGCAGTGTGATTTGCTGCCTTCCTCCCCTTCACCTATATCTGGCGTTTCACCCCATGCTATCTCTCCCCAAATCCCCACCTCCCACTGTCCCTCCCCCATTTCCCCCCAACTGACCCCAGTGTATAGTGCTCCCCTCCCTGTGTCCATGTATTCTCATTGTTCAACACCCGCCTGTGAGTGAGAACATGCAGTGTCTGATTTTCTGCTCTTGTGTCAGTTTGCTGAGAATGATGGTTTCCAGGTTCATCCATGTCCCTACAAAGGACACGAACTCATCATTGTTTATGGCTGCATAATATTCCATGGTATATATGTGCCACATTTTCCCTGTCCAGTCTATCATCGATGGGCACTTGGGTTGGTTCCAGGTCTTTGCTATTGTAAACAGTGCTGCAATGAACATTCGTGTGCATGTGTCCTAATAGTAGAACGATTTATAATCCTTTGGATATATACCCAGTAATGGGATTGCTGGGTCAAATGAGATTTCTATTTCTAGGTCCTTAAGGAATCGCCACACTGTCTTCCACAATGGTTGAACTAATTTACACTCCCACCAACAGTGTAAAAGTGTTCCTATTTCTCCACATCCTCTCCAGCATCTGTTGTCTCTAGATTTTTTAATGATCGCCATTCTAACTGGCGTGAGGTGGTATCTCAATGTAGTTTTGATTTGCATTTCTCTAATGACCAGTGATGATGAGCATTTTTTCATATGTTTGTTGGCCTCATGTATGTCTTCTTTTGTAAAGTGTCCGTTCATATCCTTTGCCCACTTTTGAATGGGCTTGTTTCCTTTTTTCTTGTAAATCTGTTTTAGTTCTTTGTAAATTCTGGATATCAGCCCTTTGTCATATGGGTAGACTGCAAAAATTTTTTCCCATTCTGTTGGTTGCTGATTCACTCTAATGACTGTTTCTTTTGCCATGCAGAAGCTGTGGAGTTTGATTAGGTCCCATTTGTCTATTTTGGCTTTTGTTGCCAATGCTTTTGGTGTTTTAGTCATGAGTTCTTGCCTATGCCTATGTCCTGAATGGTTTTGTCTAGATTTTCATCTAGGGTTTTTATGGTGTTAGGTCTTATGTTTAAGTCTTTAATCCATCTGGAGTTAATTTTAGTGTAAGATGTCAGGAAGGAATCCAGTTTCTGCTTTCTGCACATGGCTAGTCAGTTTTCCCAACACCATTTATTAAACAGGGAATCCTTTCCCCATTGCTTGTTTTTGTTAGGTTTGTCAAAGATCAGATGGTTGTAGATATGTTGTGTTGCCTCTGAGGCCTCTGTTCTGTTCATTGATCTATATCTCTGTTTTGGCACCAGTACCATGCTGTTTTGATTACAGTAGCCTTGTAGTATAGTTTGAAGTCTGGTAGTGTGATGCCTCCCGCTTTGTTCTTTTTGCTTAGAATTGACTTGGCTATGCGGGCTCTCTTTTGGTTCCATATGAAGTTTAAGGTGTTTTTTTCCAGTTCTGTGAAGAAGGTCATTGTTAGCTTGATGGGGATAGCATTGAATCTGTGAATTACTTTGGGTGGTATGGCCATTTTCACAATATTGATTCTTCCTAACCATGAACATGGAATGTTTCTCCATCTGTTTGTGTCCTCTCTTATTTCATTGAGCAGTTGCTTGTAGTTCTCCTTGAAGAGGTCCTTTACATTCCTTGTTAGTCGTATTCCTAGGTATTTTATTCTCTTTGTAGCAATTGTGAACGGCAGTTTGTTCTTGATGTGGCTTTCTTGAAGTCTGTTATTGTTGTATAGGAATGCTTGTGATTTTTGCATGTTGATTTTCTATCCTGAGACTTTGCTGAAGTTGCTTATCAGTTTCAGGAGATTTTGGGCTGAGACAATGGGGTCTTCTAGATATACTATCATGTCATCTGGGAATAGAGACAATTTGACTTCCTCCTTTCCTATTTGAATACCCTTTATTTCTTTTTTTTTTCTCACCTGATTGCTCTGCCTAGAACTTCCAGTACTATATTGAATAGGAGTGGTGAGAGAGGGCATCCTTGTCTAGTGCCAGATTTCAAAGGGAATGCTTCCAGTTTTTGCCCATTCAGTATGATATTGGCTGTTGGTTTGTCATAAACAGCTTTTATTATTTTGAGATATGTTCCATCAATACCTAATTTATTGAGGGTTTTTAGCACAAAGGACTGTTGAATTTTGTCAAAGGCCTTCTCTGCATCTATTGAGATAATCATGTGGTTTTTGATTTTGGTTCTGTTTATGTGGTGAATTACGTTTATAGACTTTCTTTTCTTTTTTCTTTTTTTTTTTTTTTGAGACGGAGTTTTGCTCTTGTTACCCAGGCTGGAGTGCAATGGCACGATCTCGGCTCACCGCAACCTCCGCCTCCTGGGTTCAGGCAATTCTCCTGCCTCAGCCTCCCGAGTAGCTGGGATTATAGGCACGTGCCACCATGCCCAGCTAATGTTTTGTATTTTTAGTAGAGACGGGGTTTCACCATGTTGACCAGGTTGGTCTCGATCTCTCGACCTTGTGATCCACCCGCCTCGGCCTCCCAAAGTGCTGGGATTACAGGCTTGAGCCACTGCGCCCGGCCGTTTATAGACTTTCATATGTTGAACCAGCCTTGCATCCCTGGGATGAAGCCTGCTTGATCATGGTGGATAAGCTTTTTGATGTGCTTTTGCAATTGGCTTGCCAGTATTTTATTGAAGATTTTTGTATCTATGTTCATCATGGATATTGGCTTGAAGTTTTCTTTTCTTGTGAGTCTCTGCTGGGTTTTGTTATCAGAATGATGTTGGTCTCATAAAATGATTTGGGAAGGATTCCCTCTTTCTGGATTATTTGGAATAGTTTCAGAAGGAATGGTACCAGCTCCTCCTCTTTGTATGTCTGGTAGAATTCGGCTGTGAACCCATCTGGACCTGGGCTTTTTTTGGGTGGTAGGCTTTTAATTGCTGCCTCCACTTCAGACCTTGTTATTGGTCTATTCAGGGTTTCAACTTCTTCCTGGTTTAGGCTTGGGACGAGGCAAGTGTCTAGGTATTTATCCATTTCTTCCAGGTTTACTAGTTTATGTACATAGAGTTGTTTGTAATAATCTCTGATGATGGTTTGAATTTCTGTGGAATCTGTGGTGATATCCCCTTTATCATTTTTTATTACATCTATTTGGTTATTCTCTCTTTTCTTTTTTATTAATCTGGCTAGTGGTCTATTTTGTTGATCTTTTTGAAAAACCAGCTCCTGGATTTATTGATTTTTTTGAAGGGCTTTTTGTCTCTCTATCTCCTTCAGTTCTGCTCTGATCTTAGTTATTTCTTGTCTTCTGCTAGGTTTTTAGTTTTTTTGATCTTGCTCCTCTAGCTCTTTCAATTTTGATGCTAGGGTTTCAATTTTAGATCTCTCCTTGCTTCTCATGTGGGCACTTATTGCTATATATTTTCCTCTAGAGACTGCTTTAAATGTGTCCCAGAGATTCTGGTGTGTTGTGTCTTCATTCTCATTGGTTTCAAAGAACATCTTTATTTCTGCCTTCATTTCATTGTTTATCCAGTCAACATTCAAGAGCCAGTTGTTCAGTTTCCATGAAGCTGTGAGGTTTTGAGTTAGTTTCTGCATTCTGAGTTCTAACTCAATTGCACTGTGGTCTGAGAGACTGTTTGTTGTAATTTCCTTTCTTTTGCATTTGCTGAGGAGTGATTCGCTTCCAATTATGTGGTCGATTTTAGAGTAGGTGTGATGTGGTGCTGAGAAGAATGTATATTCTGTGGATTTGGGATGGAGAGTTCTGTAAATGTCTATTAGGTTTGCTTGTTCCAGGTCTGAGTTCAAGTCCTGAATATCCTTGTTAATTTTCTGTCTGGTTGATCTGTCTAATATTGACAATGGGGTGTTAAAGTCTCCCACTATTATCATGTGGGAGTCTAAGTCTCTTTGTAAGTCATTAAGAACTTGCTTTATGTATCTGGGTGCTCCTATATTGGATGTGTATATATTTAGGATCGTTAGCTCTTCCTGTTGCAGTGATCCTTTTACCATTATGTAATGTCCTTCTTTGTCTCTTTTGATCTTTATTGCTTTAAAGTCTATTTTATCAGAGATGAGAATTGCAACTCCTGCTTTTTTTTTGCTCTCCATTTGCTTGGTAAATCTTCCTCCATCCCTTTATTTTGAGACTTTGTGTATCCTTGCATGTGAGATGGGTTTCCTGGATACAGCACACTGCTGGGTTTTGGCTTTTTATCCAATTTGCCAGTCTGTGTCTTCTGATTGGGGCATTCAGTCCATTTACATTGTTATGTGTAAATTTGATACTGCCATTTTGATGTTTGCTGGCTGTTTTGCCCGTTAGTTGATACAGATTGTTGATTGTGTTGATGCTCTTTATCATTTGGTATGTTTTTGGAGTGGGTGGTACTGGTTGTTCCTTTATATGTGTAGGGCCTCTTTCAGGAGCTCTTTTAAAGCAGGCCTGGTGATGAAGAAATCTCTGAGTACTTGCTTGTTCGTAAAGTATTTTATTTTTCCTTCACTTACAAAGCTTAGTTTGGCTGGGTATGAGATTCTGGGTTGAAAGTTCTTTTTTTTTTTTAAGGATGTTGAATATTGGCCCCCACTCTCTTCTGGCTTATAGCGTTTCTGCTGAGAGATCTGCTGTGAGTCTGATGGGCTTCCCTTTGTGGGTAACCCGACTTTTCTCTCTGGCTGCCCTTAGCATTTTCTGCTTCATTTCAACCCTGGTGAATCTGACAATTATGTGCCTTGGGGTTGCTCTTTTTGAGGAATATCTTTGTGGTGTTCTCTGTATTTCCTGGACTTGAATATTGGCCTGCCTTGCTAGGTTGGGGAAGTTTTCCTGGATAATATATTGAAAAGTATTTTCCAGCTTGGATTCATTCTGTTTGTCACATTCAGGTACACCTATCAAACATAGATTAGGTCTTTTCACATAGTCCCACATTTCTTGGAGACTTTGTTCATTCCTTTTTATCCTTTTTTCTGTATTCTTGTTTTCTTGTTTTATTTCATTGAATTGATCTTAGACCTCTGATATCCTTTCTTCTGCTTGGTCAATTCGGCTGTTGAAACTTGTGCATGCTTCACAAAGTCCTTGTGTTGTATTTTTCAGCTCCATCAATTCACTTATCTTCCTCTCTGTGTTGTCCATTCTCGTTAGCATTTTGTCAAATCTTTTTTCGAGGTTCTTAGTTTCTTTGCATTGGGTTAGAACATGTTCTTTTAGCTCACAGAAGTTCCTTATTACCCGCCTTCTGAAATCTGATTCTGTCATTTCATCACACTCATTCTCCATCCAGCCTTGTTCCCTTGCTGGTGAGGAATTGTGATCCCTTGTAGGAGGAGAGGTGTTCTGGTTTTGGGTGTTTTTGTCTTTTTTGCACTGGTTTCTTCCCATCTTTGTGGATTTATCCACCTGTTGTCTTTGTAGTTGCTGACTGTCAGATTGGGTCTCTGAGTGAACTTCCAGTTTGTGGATGATAAAGTTATTTCTGTTTCTTAGTTTTCCTTCTAACAGTCTGGCCCCTCTGCTGTAGGACTGCTGAGGTCCACTCCAGGCCCTGCTTGCCTGGGGATCACCTGCAGCAGCCTCTGCGCTTTCACTGGGAGCTGCAGTCCTGAGCTGTTTCTAGTCAGCCATCTTCCCAAGATCTCCAGCAGGTCTATTTTATTATAAATATTCATTTCTATATGTCAACCATGGACAAAAGAAGGAAATTTGAGGAAAGATGACCAGGATCTGAATTCAGACTAAAAAAAAAAAAAAAAAAAAAAAAAAGGAACTAATATTTATGAAATATCTACTTTGGGACCAGAAGTGAGGTAGGCATGTTTCTTTCTTTATTTTTTGTCTCTGATGTTTGAAAAAATTAAGTGTGACTTTGAACAAGTTACTAAATCTTTTTCTGAAAAACATCATCTGTAAAAGGTAAACACATTAAATAAAATAGTTATATAATGCCAACTCGTATTTATAAAGTGACTGTGATTTTCTTCTGTCACATTTTTTATGATTCACATTTTACAATATTCTTTCAAATTCTTCAACTCCATTGCTTAGCAGATACTTTGAATTTTTTTATATAAATAAATTGATGACCAAATTTTTTAAAAGGTGTGATGATGAAACATCACGGTAACTCTAGAAGATGTATCTGAGCACATACCCTGGCTTGGTGTCTTCTCATGAAAGATAAAGATGGCTTTTTATCATTTTTCTATTTTCATTACAATCAGGGAACGATCTGTATTATTTTCCATAAAACTTAAATTCTTTCTAGACATGCAAACCCAAAATATAATAAAATATTACGTAGGTTAGTAATGTGCAGACTTTAGTTGAGGTTTAAACCAGCACAGCACTATAAAGGTGTTGTGTATTATCTGACACAAAAGTGATTTCAGAATATTCTGTAGAAATCACAAGGGAAGGCAGGTACCGTCTTCTATTCAACATAGTCATTTTTATCAATTTTCTGCACAAATGCTTTAAGATTCACTACAACCAGCAAGACTGGCTACGGGAAGTAGCTTCTTGGCATTACCGAGTTGAGAAACCGAATCCCTCTGGAGAAGTCTACCAACTCCAACAGCCACCACTGACAGTGCTGTGTTTTCAGGTTGTGATTATTAACTGCCTGGAATTTCCAAATTTAAGCAGGTTTTCTGCAGTTGGAGACCTCTTAGGGCCTCTGCTCTTTGTCTGCATTCGACGTAGAAAACTGTACCTAGGAAACTTACTTTTACTCCAGGAAGCAACAGCAACAGGTCTTGGAGATGACAGATGGGTCACCAGCTCTGTTCTTCCGATCTGAGAATCAGTAGGTGTGGTGGTTGTAATACATGCTAGTCTTCCTAGACGAGCAAACAAATGGAGTGCTCCTCCTTGCAGGGTCTGACAGTGCAATGGGTAGAGCATCTCACCAGCACATCCTCCAGCACCAACTCAGCCACCCTGGGGGAAATTCAAACGGATAGCATCCGAGCTGCAGTCCTGCCATGGATCCGTTTTGCACTATTCCTGCAGAGCAGGGCTGAGGACTGCCTGACTTGCTTTCTTCCACTCCTTTGGGCAGCTCTCATTTGCATGTGAGTATTAGAGAAATCTTCTATGAGGAGACAGATGTCCTCAGAGTGTCACATGTGCCTGCCCCTTTCTGGTACAAACACCTGATCACAGAAGCCCTTTGCTTAAAAAGAGAAGGAGCTGCTTAGATGAATGTTTATTAAGACTAAGCTTGCACCTCACTTTGTAGACTTGGTTGAGCTGGTGGCCAAGATTTCAGTCAAGGGGCTAAGCCCTGAGCTTTACAGATAGGCTGGTATGGAAAACCTTCCTGGACTCCTTAAATATATCTTTCAAAGTTTTGGCATTTCTGTGACTGGAATTGACAAATAGATCTTGGTAGGCCAAAGGTTCCACCCTTCACTCTAAAGCTAAGTTGGATGAGTAATTGAATTTCAGAGGTCTTCAGATTTTGTGGTCTTGAGCCTCTTTGCAGTCTTAAAAATTAGTGAAGTACCCAGAGAGCTTTTATGTATGTGGGCAAAATCTACTGATATTTCCCATATTAGAAATCAAAATTGAGGAAATATAAAAATACATATCTATTAATCTTGAAATAATAATCAAGCAGTTAAATGCACACATGATTAACTTATATTTAAATAAAAATAACTATTTTTCAAAACACAAACTATTCTGGAGAAGAGTGACATTTTTTTTACATTTTTGCAGATCTTTCTAATGTCAGGTTAAAAAGACAACCAGATTTTCATATCTGCTTCTGCGTTCATCTGTTTGTATTGTATTACTGTGGTTGAAGTACAGGAAGAAAAGCGAGGCTCATACTGATTGTCGTTGGAAAAGGAAGAAGTTTTTAAATAGTCTTTTCAAATCAACTGTGGATATTCTTTGTTGATGCCATCCAAAGCTCAATAAGTGATAGTTTCTTCTTTCCTTTTTTTTAAGACAGAATCTCACTTTGTCGCCCAGGCTGGATCCACTTCCTGAGTTCAAGTGATTGGTTCGCTAGCCTCAGCCTCCGGAGTAGCTGGGATTACAGGCATGCACCCCCATGCTTGGCTAATTTTTGTATTTTTTAGTAGAGATGGGGTTACGCCACGTTGGTCAGGCTGGTGTTGAACTCCTGACCTCAGGAGTTCTTGATCTGCCCACCTTGGCCTCCCAAAGTGCTGGGATTACAGGCATGAGTCACTTTGCCCAGCCAAGTGATAGCTTCTTAGAAGTGAATTGCAATGGTGCTTCCAGAAACCATGTCATATTTCTTTGCTTATAAAGTGTTCTTATTAAGTAAAGGGGATTATTCCGTTGTGATAATTTAAAAGAGAGTAATCTTTTCTGTATCAGTGCCTAACATGGGCCTCAACAACCATCGCACAGTCTTTCCAGAACTCCCACCGGACATTTCCAGAAGGCTCAGATCAAGATCTCTCTCCCCTACACATTCCCCTAAATGTTTTTGAGGGGTGAGTGCATGAAACACAAAGATCCCCTCTACCAATGGCTTTGCTGGCTCTCTCTCTGTCAGAGGCAAAGGCCATACGAAACTTGAATTCTGCTGGGTGCACTATTGACTAGAATGAGACATGGAGCCGGACAGGAAGGAGCCCAAGCTTCATTGGCCTTGTCGCCTCATTTACCCAATAATTTATACAACATCAGGGCAAAGTCTTCTAGAACCCAAGCAGGTAACTGCACCATTTGTCCTGATAACTCCCTAATTCTGAAAGAACGTATCGATGCTCAGCAGGGACAGAGAGAAGAATCAACTTCCCATCATGGAAAATACAATGTTCAGCTGGGTGTTAATGGAGCATATGAGTAATGGCCAGAAGACACTGCAGGTAAATACAATTATATAGTGAACACGGTAGCTTTAATAAGAGCTTTCTTTGTGCAAGACAGCTGTCCTCTGAGCACCTGCCCAGGACTCTTATTTACAACAGCCTCCAGCTTTTGCCCCGACCCTGCTTCACACAATGGAGAAATGTACCATATTCCCATTTTTTTTTTTAACAATTCTCCTTCCTGTCTTTGGACTATTGTTTCCCAACCTCTGTGGCTGTGTGTAGATGTGTGTGTCCACCGGGGCTTTATGCTCAACTACCAGCCCCACTATTGAAGTTTGTGTGAAGCAATATGATGAAGCTAAAGGAAAAGATATTCACAAACAGCCCAGCCAGCCTACCCCCCAACACTGGTGCCCTGTGTCATGCATCTGTGTGCCAGAGGAAAGAAGTGAACCACAGCCCCACCAAGGTCCTGCTGGCTTGATTTCACCTCTGTATCTGCATGAGCAGCTCAGGGAGTCACTGCTCATTGAGAGGTTTTGGCCTGTGGCTTTTCCAGTTTTCTCTACATCTAGAATCTCAGACCCTTCCACCTTTAGCCAAGCCCTCAAAGCACTTCTTCCAAGGGTCTTGATTCATGTGGCTTTCAGAGAATCTTTCTTTCTCCAAAGGTCCCAGAGGCCAGTCTTCAACTTTCGCGGTGGAATATTTTTTCTTGTTCCAGTTGGGTTCTGGGAAACACACTCTGTTCAGGAGGTTTCAGTTCTGGTGTCCTTGCCTACACTGCTCAGCCCATGAACCACCTGCTGGAGCCACCTCTGAAAATGACTAATGAACCTCTCAGGGCTTACCGGCTATTTGCTTCTCTGAACTATTGCAGATATGCCAGAAACATTTACTTTAAAATGCAAAGAAGACAAGTCCGTTTGCTTTGGGTTCAGGCCAAGAAATTAATCTGAGTTTGGAGGTAGAATTCCTTCAAGTTCAAACCAATGAAGGTCTATTTTAGGTACTTTTGATCTTTGAATATAGAGGCTTAGTGCCTCTTTTGCTTGGATACATTAAACATGGAGGTCACTTTGCCAATTCAAGTTCCTGGGGTAAAGGAAATATTTTCCTCGTGGAAAGGGCCAAATGCTGAAGCCGAGCCCTGTCTTTCAAAGGTTGGAGTTCACAGTCCATTGCATGCTTGGGTCCATGTGTCCACTATGGTTTGAGAAATGACTTTTATTGGTAGTTAATATCCCTTCTCCAACAGCTATTTCCAGGAAAAGTATCTAACGTTGAGCAATGGAACCTGGCCTCAATCTGAAAGGTTGTTTTTGCTGTGCTTTTCTGAGAAGAGCCACATTGTCAATAAAACTGTCCCCAGAGAGCACTAATCAATAGATGTGACCTCCGAAGGGGGCCCATTCCTGATCAGAGGTGGGGCCAGGGCAGATCGGATCTGGAGAAAGACTTTTGTAGAAAGCCGTGCAGGGACCGCAGGGTGGCTTCACATCTCACTCCCTGCAGTTGATGGTTACTTAGAGACACGTTGTTTATTAATGAACAACCCTGGTCACCTTCTATGTGGTAAGAGAGCCTGTGGAAAAGACTCCTGATCCAAACATTGGTGTTGGTGAAAGGAGATCAAAGAAAGTGTACAGGAAGAGGTGACTTCCAAGTGGAGTCCTGAAGATTGACTGTCAGTGAGCACCTTGGGCAGTGCTTTGGGTACATTGTCTCTGAAAGCAAACTCTGAAACAAGGACAAGAAGTTTATTTGGGAGGTAGTCCCAGGACACACTAGGGAGAGTGGGGAAGTGACACAGGGAAGGGAAGAGGAGGCAGCCATCAAAGGTTTGTCACCATCAGGTTACCACTGTGGACAACCGGGCCCAGTCCTACTGGGGACCTCTCGGAGAGTGTGTCATGGCATGCTCCAAGATATTCAGCAGAGAAGAGGGAGGTGGGGTGTTTATCCAGCAGGTCTCAGCAGTGACTCATGCAGATTATTCTGGAGTTGTTGATTTCTTAGAACTCAGCCCTGCCTCATGAATAAGCCTGAGGTCTGCAGACATGAGTTTTGGAGGTGCTTGGAATTGGACAATGTCACACAAACACTCATAGGAATGGCCACTTGCTGGCCCAGGACATTCACAGCATCTCCTACAGGGAGTCAGGGGACAAGTACCATAGCCATTCCTGATGGAAGAGGCAGCCCAGAGATCATGGGCTTAGGGAGCTTGGACACTGAGTCAGGACGACAGCAGCGGACAGTGGGGTGAAACTTGGCTTGCAGAGCTGGGTGCTGTTCTGCTGGCCCCGGGAGGTGCTTTCTCCACTCAAAGTATGCTTGAGCCCCTGGGGAAGAATCTGTGACTGAATTCAGGTGAGAACTAAGGCCCAGTCTTTCTTCAGCGTCTCCCCTTCAGGACATTTGCATCTGTCTCCATATATGTGTGTGTGCGTGTCTGTGTGCATGTGTATGCACATGCCCATCTAACTGTCAAATCCATGGAAAAATTGATAGAATTTCCAGGAGCTACATGGACTTGGTTTTAGAAAAGCAGCTTTTTCTGGTCTGGAGTGCAGCAGTATCCTGGCAGATTGGGTGAGCCCAATTTGCCATCCCTGATCACCAGATGCTCCTGCTCGCCAGATTCGCGTGGGAAAAACTCCACGTGCTGGTCAGCATATGGTCCTCCCGCCTGCCCTCGATTTTGCCAAGCAGAGTCCACAGCAGGGCCTTTGCACTCGCTCTTCCTTCCTCTGCAGCATCCTGCCCACGAGTCTTCGATAATGGCATCTAGTTTTAGGCCTCAGTTCCACAGCCTGCTCCTCAGTGTGGCCTCCTCTGAGCTGCTGATCCAGAAAAACTTCTGACTCCCAGCCTCCCTCCCCTTCCTGGGTTTTATTTTCTCCGTAGCAGGCATCACTCTCTAACATCATATATTCATGTTTCTCCTTCATTTAACAGGTCCCTTGCCTTGTTCATTGCCTCACCAGCACCAGGGATGCATTGCTGAATGAATGAAGGGACACAGGATTAAGTGAATGAGTACATGAATGAATAATAAATGAATGAATGAAGTGTTCAGAACAATATTTGCCACAGAGAGGACTCAGCAAAATGGAGCATTTTGTTACTTTGGATTAAAAGGAGAAAGAAGATCCCATTTTAACATCTACCACAAAAACCTCTTACCCGATTTTGGATTTCTCTTTCTTTTGATCACTGTCTGTCTTCATTTAATTTTCTTCCTGAGCTTGCTGCATAAGATCTTCCTCTCTCTTGCTATTTTCTTCTCCCTCCCTTCACCTTTTTCTGAGCACTCAGGGACCCCTCCCTGCAGTACGCTGTCAAGACGAGAAACACTCTGGCAGTGATGATTGATGTCCGGTGAATGACTCTCGATGATTATTTTGTGCCTGTGTTTATTTAGCAGGTTTAAGTTTCATTTAATCCCGAGGAAAGGTCCTGGATGTGGACTGGAGATCCATAAGCCTGAAAAGGGCCTGCGGGCTTGGTTTGCTTTTGATAAGCACTGAGACGTTGGTTTCTTATTGAAAGGGGTGAGCCCACCCACCGGGCCCTGCTCTTTTCTCTTCGAAGATCTGGTAAAACTCATTTCTCTCAGTTCACCTCTCACTGGCGTGAGCAAGCTCCTCCCAGCAAACAGCCTCTGGCCGCTTGCAGACAGGCAAACCTGGCAGGTGCGCCATGAACTTCACAGCCCGATTCCCCGCTGGGAGCTCTCACAGAGACTATGTGGTCCCTGCTCAGAGGAGGCAGATGAGGAAGTTGGTGTGTGACATCCATAGTTAGATAACGAAATGCCTCCAACGCCAGGTGACAGTGTAGACAGCACAGTGGGGAGCGGTGGAGAACGTGTCCTGTGAACAGGGCACCCCAAGCTCGTCGAGGTGGACCCAGGCCTGGGACTCGGGAGTTGAACTGGTGTGGGCTGTGTGGACAGATCCCACAGGAGGTGCCTGATACGTGTGCCAAATATATTGGTTTCTAAATGCTGACGACTCATTCAGTTTTTAAACGTCCTGTGTAGGCTGAAAAACGGGTCAGCACGCCTCCAGCTCATGCCCGCAGAAAACCTGCCCTGGAACCTGCACGTGCACCTCGCTTTTTTTTTATTGTTTATTTGTTTATTTATTTTTGCATAAAATCCAGATCCTGCACATAGCATACCCTCACTTTTTTTTTTTTTTTTTTTTTTTTTTTTTTTTTTTTTTTTTTTTTGAGACAGAATCTCGCTCGGTCACCAGGTGCCAGGCTGGAGTGCAGTGGCATGATCTCGGCTCACTGCAACCTCTACCTCCCGGGTTCAAGCAATTCTCCGGCCTCAGCCTCCCGAGTAGCTGGGACTACAGGCACTCGCCCCCACACCCAGCTATTTTTTGTATTTTTAGTAGAGACGAGGTTTCACCATGTTGTACAGGATGGTCTCCATCTCTTGATCCGCCTGCCTCAGCCTTCCAAAGTGCTGGGATTACAGGCGTGAGCCACTGCGCCAGGCCCATGCCCTCACTTTTAAGATAACTTACTGTTGGGAGGCCGAGGCGGGCGGATCACGAGGTCAAGAGATCGACACTATCCTGGCAAACATGGTGAAACCCCGTCTTTACTAAAAGTACAAAAAATTAGCCGGGCATGGTGGTGCATGCCTGTAGTCCCAGCTACTCGGGAGGCTGAGGCAGGAGAATTGCTTGAAACCGGAAAACAGAAGTTGCAGTGAGCCAGGATCGCGTCACTGCACTCCAGCCTGGCGATAGAGCGAGACTCTGTCTCAAAAAAAAAAAAAAAAAAAAAAAAAAAAAAAAAAAAAAGAAAGAAAAGAAAAAAGAAAAAAAAGATAACTTACTGTTATCTTCATTTTCCATCAAGAAAAAAAATTGTTCTTGCAAAAATCTTTTCCTGTAGGAAATGTAGATAGATGAAAATAGAATAAATAAAATCCCCCATAAATCTGCCAAGAGGAAGCCTGTTGTAAGCTCTCGGGGAATGATGCCCCATTCTCATTTCAAAACATAGCTCTACAGCCTTTCTCGTGAATTCTCGTTTAAATCCTGTAGAGAATGTCTTCTGGGGGCTAAAGACAGCCATGAGTATGGTGGATTTGCAGAAGACATAGCTCTAAGCTGCATGCTAATGGTGGATGGAAAACGCAAGGAAGGCATGGAAAGACAGGCCAGCTTCAGAGGTAAAGAGAAAGTGGCCTGGAAAGGAGCCTGGGTGGGGTGGATTGCATGCACATCAGCAAACATTCCGTCGTCCCCTGCCCTGCTGCTCACCTGTATAATGTGGTCATGTGGAGGTGTACAAATCCAGAGTCCCTTGAATAGTAAGACCCAGGTGCCAAGCTCCACTCTACAGGACCAGAAAGCATCCACGGTGTCCTTAAACACGATCAAATATCAAATTCTTTTTTAAAATGACTCCCCTCCATTGCTGGACAATTTGATATTTGATAGCGTTTGATATTTGACATCAAAACAATTTGATATTTAAAAAACAATTTGATATTTGATAGTTGTTTTAAAAAAATTTGATATTTGATAGTTAGTATATTGGCTAACTCAGCTTGGGGGTGGTTTAAAATGGGCCATATTTCACGTATGAATTTTTGGTATTTGAGGTGAGTCTAAAGGCAAGAAGACTTTTCAAGTCAAGTACTGTGATTGCCTCTGTCCTCTGCCTGCATCACGGGAAAAATCGTCATGTATTCCACAACTGCCTTCTGTTAGACTCACTGGATGAGATGGAAATTCTACCAGTTCTGTTCTGGAAAACTTGATGGTGTATGCAAGTTCAGAGCTGGAAGCTATTGGATTTCTTGTTGTAGTAGGATAAGATGAATTTCCAGGATGATAGACAAGAGAAGAAGCAATGAATTGATAAGAGAGCAGAAAGCTGGCTGCATGTGGTACCCAGCCATGGGAATCACTGATACCAGATGAAGAACAGCCCTGAGTGGAAATCTGTACCTGGAGGAGGTCTTCTGCAGGGTAGTTATCTCCAGGGTTTTTGGTTAAGTACTCCATATAAGTTTCAAGAAGAGCATATACCTTAACACAAGTAAATGTGTTTATTTTATACATACAAGTATATTATTATTTCATGAGTATTATGAAACACACAAATGTCATTTTTAAAATAGTAACATAAAAATACGAGTTTAGGATTTAATATTTTCTTCCCACACCCTGGTGGGTCTCTTTGTCACTCCCTGGGGTATAAGCATGGCTTGAAATACTTCAAGGAGCAGCAGGGTCTGTCTCTGGAACAGGCATATAACTTGTCAGAGGAAATGTTTTGGCTGGGCCGGAAGGATGCAGGGAGGGTAGAGGGAAAAGTGAGGGCCAGTGAGTTGGGGATTTCTCTTTGGTAGCATCCACATACTGTGATTAACTCTTCCAGCAAGGCCTCTTAGGGTATGCATACCTATTTGCTGAAGATAGAGGTGAGCATTTCCTCTTTAGAAGCAAGCCCTCCAGTTAAGGTGTTTGCCACTCAGCAAAGCTTGTGGTAGAGATGGCTGCGTCTTTATCTGGTGGGCAGGGGCCAGGTCCACTATCCTGCACTCCGCTATCATCTCTGCCCTGAAAAGAGGACAGGGATGCTTCCCAGCCACTTAGCTCCAGAGACATTAAGTTTCATGGAAAAGAAAGGTCCTCAGACAGTCAGGCTATTCTGATTTTTATTTGGCTTTTAAGAGGAGAACAATAGAGCATGTGTTATTTGTTGAAAAGTTAATGTAAAATATGACACAACGCTTTTGCCAAACTTGCTTTTTGTTGCTGTTAAATCCCTGACACCCATAAAATCACAGCTAATACTTGAAATAATGGCATCAGAATATCAAAAATTAGCTACACTCACCTTACTTCCTGTGCTGTCAGATATCATTACTACCTGTGTCGTGTGACATGGTTGATTTGCTGAGGAGCCCACATCACCCGGGCCCTGGGATTGCCTTACCACGGCTACCTCTATCCACCTGCATGTCTGCCTGCCGCGCCCCATCAGAGTCTCAGAGGTGGCCCAAGGCTGGCAATGCAGGCCAGGGCAACCCTGCTTGTCTCAGGCTGTAAGCTCAGCAAGAGGCTCTGTGTATTTTATGTGGGGGTGCACCTTCCCAAGAAACAGTGAGACTGCCAAAGTATTGGCCTGCAAGTCAAGCAAATTAAGAAAAAAAAAAAAAGAGGTAATGTTGATATCTGCTAATTTTGTTTTTTTCTCTTTATTATTTATTTATTTGTTTTTTAAGACAGCGTCTCATGGTCTTGCCACGTTGCCCAGGCTGGAGTGCAGTGGTGAGATTACTGCAGCCTTGAACTCGTGGGCTCAAGGGATGCTCTCAGCAGCCTCCTGAATAGCTTGGATCACAGGTGTGTGCCACCACACCTGGCTAATTATTTTTATTTTTAGCTTTGTAAAGACAGGGTCTCACTCCATTGTTCAAGTTGGTCTCAAACTCCTGTCCTCAAGCAACCTACGCGCCTCAGCTTACCAAAGTGCTGAGATCACAGGTGAGAGCCACTGTGCCTGGTCTTTTATTTTCTTTAAAACAGCTGTGAGGGGTGGACTCATGAGGGGTAGGAGAAGCATGCCTCCCCCTCTACTCCACCCAAAGATTGTGATAAAACAAAAACCTCTTTGGAGTTTAGTCGTCATTACAAGTAAGGACTTATTAGACTCTTAATAGCACTGCCAGGACTAAGGGGGATGCAGAAAATGTGGGGGAAAACCTCATTGCTCATCCTACAAGCAGCTCATAGATAGAAAACAACACATACCTGTGCCTGACCTCTAGGAACACCTAGGAGACTTTGGTTAGATGCTTTATATTGTCATGTGGCCCATCCCAGTTACTGTGGATGTCCCAAGGTGGGACGTGAGGCAGGAAGGGTACGGTGTTCTACACGTGTTCCTGCTTCACTCAGATTCACACTGAGAAGGGAAGCTCAGCTCTAATCTACAGATGAGAAACTACCATTCAGAGCAGTTCTGTGACTTATCTGCGGACTTGCTCGGACATGGCCATGTGGCACGGCTGGAGTAAGAGGCAACATCTCGGCAGCAGAGCCACAACGCAGGTCACAGACTGTGGGCAGGGGATCCGAGGAGGGATTTCTTTGTGTGTGTGTGTGTGTGTGTGTGTGTGTGTGTGTGTGTGTTTATTTTTGTTTTTTTGAGACAGGATCTGGCTCTGTCCCCCAGGCTGGAGTACAGCGGCACAATCTTGGCTCACTGCAACCTCCGCCTCCCAGGCTCAAGCCATCCTCCCACGTAAGCCTCCCAAGTAGCTGGGACTAAAGGCACCTGCTGCCATGCCCATTAATTTTTCTATTTGTTGGAGAGAAGAGGTCTTGCCACATGGCCCAGGCTGGTCTCGAGCAATCTTGGGCTCAGGTGATCTGCCGTCCTCTGCCTCCCAAAGTGCTGGGTTCAGGCATGAGCCACCCGGCTTTGGCATTTTTTTTCTCTGTGTTTTCGGAGACCCAAAACTTGAAATAAGCTTCCTAGAGTGGATTGGTATACAGTGATGCTGAGAATGCGGAGGCAGACACTGTCTGACAAAGGCTGTGTAAGGGAGTGGGTGGACCAGGAAAAGCAAAACAAAAGACAGAACGGACTGAGCCAGAATGGGTGCTCAATGGAAACAGAATTCCCTGACGGATTCCTGGAACAATAGAGATCCATATTCATGCCTAAATTTTCTCTCTACATATTTCCAAAAACCATGTATGGAGGCTAAACATAAAGTATAAGGAATAAAAAGTTTAAATAAAAGTTTGAGAATCACACAGAGAAAGGAAGTCATGGATTGTATTTATCAAAAACCCAGGCTAAAATTCCCCGTAGTTTTCAGACTTCTGGCAGTCCATGCCCAGAGGGAACCGCATTCTACAACTATACAATTTTCATCTCATGAGAAAGAGTCATGACAATTTTTAAGAGTTTACCAGATCCATCTGATCTGAGTATTAAGAAATATTTTGTTGTGTGCATCGTTATACATCCTACAGTGAAAATGTAACAGTGAATCAAGTCCTGAGAAGAACTGTTTTGCAGAGTGTGTTAATCTCGGTGAGTCTCTGCTGGTCACATTCTGAATATGGCGGAAGGGATGAGGATGAGGAGGGGAGCGTTTGTTAGTATGACAGACAAGGAGATTCTCAGATTCCTCTTCAAGGGAGAGCTCCCTGTCCAGCTGCAAGGATTCAGATGAGCCACCATCCTCTAGACACATGCCAGCTTGTGAGCTCTTCCAGGGTATCCCCTGGCCAGTGCCAGAGCAGGGCAGTGGTAGAAGATCCTAGAAACTTCTGCTCAGTGACGGGTTCTTCCAAGGGGTCACCTTTTCTCTGAGTCCTCACTGGGGTGGACACAGACTTTGCCAAGTCTACACTGTGGTCCAATGGTCCTTCCGAATTTTCCCTTGACACGGTTATCACCCGATAAACTTTGCGCTCCCAATTCCATCTCCGTGTCTGTTTCTCAGAGAAACCAACATGCAAGAGTGACTTATTAGAAATGATATTCCTGGCAGGGCATGGTGGCTCACGCCTGTAATCCCAACACTTTGGGAGGCCAAGGCGGATGGATCACAAGGTCAAGAGATTGAGACCATCCTGGCCAACATGGTGAAACCCTGTCTCTACTAAAAAATACAAAAATTAGCTGGGCGTGGTGGTGCATGCCTGTAATCCCAGCTACATGGGAGGCTGAGGCAGGAGAATTGCTTGAACTCGGGAGGCAGAAGTTGCAGTGAGCCAAGATTGCGCCACTGCACTCCAGCCTGGCAACATAGAGAGACTCCGTCTCTATTTAAAAAAAAAAGATATTTCTAATATTATTCATGAGGAATGGGTTGGAAGTAGTCCTTTCCATGACCCTAAGCTAGTTTTAGAGACTTGCCTCTCTATTTATAACCTGCAGTAAATGCCAGCAGTTTAGTATGGTTAGAGGGAGACCCTTCTGTGTTAGAGACTCCCTAATGAGACTCAATAAAACTTCTGGGAAAAAAGGCTTGAGAACTTTTAACCTTGTTTCTTCCCTTGATCAAGCATTTCCCTTTTAACTCCTTCCAAACACAGGTAACACTTTGAACAGCCAGTTCTCTTTCCTAAATACCAAATCTTTATTTACTTGGCAATTTAGCATTTGCCGCACTCACGTAAGTTCACTGATGGTCGCTGCAGCCTGATAAGGTAGAAAATCGTCTCTGGTAGGTTGCAAGGAGATTCACAGGGCCCAAGCAAGTTGTCCGAGTTCTTGCTTAGAGACATTTGAAGATGGGAATTTGAGGCTGAGGCCTGACAAGGTCTCCATGCAGCCTCTAGTTATACTGCAGCGGTTCTCTCCTGAAAACGCAGGTTAGCCCACAAGAAAGGTAATGTTCAAAGAAGGCATTGCGTCCCTAGTGATGGCACTGGCTCCCTGCTTCATCCTGGAGACTGCAGTTGGCTGCTCCTTTGAGGTGCCTCATCCTGGGGCACGCTGGCCCTGCTCTATTCAGCATGGAATCAACAGCCTCCAAAGAGCCCTGGTGTCTTCGCCAGGTGTATTTCTGAGTAGAGACTGTGTAAGAGCCAAGCCAGTCTGCTTTCAAACTTCAAAGACGCCCACAGACTCACACACTCATACACAACCCTAAGGCAGAAATGTACCGGGATCCTATTCCAGAATGTCTCTGGGTGGGAGTAGGCTGAGACCCACTTGGCCTTTTTGCCAGCAGCCAGAAACCTGAAAGAGAGGGATGCCTCCTAAGCTGACAGGCCACCAGGAGGGCATCGCTTTTAATTTAACATTACAATGTAGTAATTACGAACCTTCTCTAACTCACTTGCCTGCAGGAACAAAGGAAGATTCTCCCTGGAAGAATGTCAAGGAGTCAGAGGGATACGCCCCCTGCTCCCCGGCCTTTTCCAAGCGCATGCCATCTCCCGGTGCCCTGTCCTAAGCAAAGAGAATAGAGATGTGTTATTCATTTCTCTGTGCACAAAGACCAGGAATAAAGTGGTTGAAATTAAATGATTTTCTTTCTCCCCTGAGAAGAAAGTCACGACCCTCTCTCTGTAGCTGAAACGAAGGAAAAATACAGTGGAGTCTTTAGGAGTTCAATTCAAGTGAAAGGAAGACTGTGCAAATACACATTCACACAAACGCAGAGAGGGCCTATCTCTTATGCCATTCCCTTACTTCCTTTACAACAAATTATCAACCAAAAAAGAAGAGCCAACAAGAGCCTTGTGTCAATCATATTACTAGAAATCCACCCCTATAAACATGTACTGGGCCGCACATTTTTCTTAAAGTATCTGCCTGGGCTTTCAGGGAGGATTTGTTGAACTGCACAGTGTGTGCAAATGATTGCCCCAAAGCTCCAAATATTTATGGCCAGGGCCAGCCGCAGGCCACAGCATCTGACGCTGCACTTGGCAGTCTGGCCCCCATTATTCTTGACAATGGGTGGATAGAAGGGAAAACTGTTGAACTGTTTACTACTTCAAGACATTTTAAAAGGTAATGAGTGTACAAACAGCAAGGGAAAAAGAGCCCTCTGTAAGGTGGCTTAGGGTCAGGATAGAAAATTCAAACCATATTAGCTTCAAAAAGTCAACATTAGACACCCTTCTACTAAGGACCGACAAACAAACAGAGTTACTCTGTACACACATTCACACACGCAACTCCACGCCGCTGTGGCTTTCACCTTCTCAAAGCCTTGGGTTCATATGTGCATTTGCACAGGATTTGGAAGTTTCCGGAACTGAGGGGCTTTGTCTCCTGAGAGCATTCAGCATTAGGACTCATGCACCTGGCCTGTTCAAGGCAGGCAAGGGCAGGGAGAAACCCAAATTCAGGCCAAACCTGGGATGTGTTTGGCCCTAAGACCAAGCCACACTCGTGTGTGTGGACCAGGAGAGGCTGTTGGGTTTTCCACGACATCACAGTTCATGGCTACAAAGTGCTACGCGACAAACACCTGCTGTGCCCAGACATCCGCATCCTACAGAAGGAAAAGGCAGAAGTAACCCTTTTGAAAAGTCAGTTATTAATAATGGACAGGAAGCCACCACCTTGCCATCCGCTTCACACAGACCTAGAGAAGGCAGATACTTGCTTTTTGTTCAAGCATTGAATATGACAAAAGAAAGTAAATTCCGTCTGTTTTTTTCCGTTTTGTAACAGACTTAGCCCTCTGCTATGTAAAGATTGCCCTGTTTCTATTCAGCCAAATCTGTGCTTATGAACAACGGGGTCACCTGGTGACTTGTACCTCTATCCGGAAACATGAGATTGATTTCAGAGGATACTTGGTTTTCCACTCAAACATCAGGAGTAACCTCCACAGTGGTATCTCTTGTGTTTGCATGGCCTTCTAATTCTTTCCAAATAAAATCTGATAAGGGCTACACACAAAGAAAATGGCTAAAAAGATGCGCATGGAAAAAACTGTGCCTCTATACAATCTAAAACAGTGTTCCCTGTGCTTATGGGTTTTCACAGTTTTGAAAAACGAAGTTCCTCTTTGCCATAAATTGTGAAGAAGAAGTAAAACAAGAAACAACAAAAAGAATGTTCTTCAAAAATACCTTTTCCAGATTAAACTGACCACAGGTTTTGTTTCAGCCTGTTCCTTTAAATACAATTATGCAAAGAGGGAAATTTTAATATTGCAATCAGTAGAGTCCCGCCCTTTTATAATGCCAGGGCTTAGCTCCCATTGATTTCTTGTCTAGCTACACAAACTTAGTTATGCACATACAAATTTCTTGCTACAAAGAAGAGAAAATGACTTTTTTTTCTTGCTGTGAACAGTAAGAGCAATAAGCTCACAAAATGGAAGTTTTGTTCTCAGCCTTTAGAAACCATGGAAGGGGAAGGCAAGTACATCTTCAGATTATTTTCACAGATACTTATTAGAGGCAATATGTAAAATTTGGAGAAAAAAATGTAGTGTCTTAGTTTTTGCAGTGGCAATATGGTATAATCAAGTTTGCTGCCAGGAGGTATTTCAAAGATTATTTTCATGATGGCACATATTTCCCCAGAAAATTCTCTCTCAAAAGACATCCCTCAAAAAAAAAAAAAAAAAAAAATCCTGCTAATTGTGGTTGGCTTAACGCCTCTCCAGAGTAGGTCAATAGCACACCCAGCGCAGGTGGCCCGGCGGCTTCTCCCCACCGGCGTCTGATAAAGCTCGCCTCTTCCCTGGATCAAGGTATTAAGGTTCGGGTTATTTGTATTGATTTTATGTGCCACTATGCTGCGCTAGCCATGCTCATATCTGTGGTTCACGAATTCTTCTTTAAAATGTCACTGCCATTTCATTTCCTCTACATCAATACTGCAGCCAAGAGGGGCTGCTTGTTAACCTCCAGGGCTGTAGTCTTGTCCGATGCACCAGGACACTGCATATTCCCAAAGTTTTCACAGGCACCAACAACTCAGGGGTGGGTGGGGATGAGACTCTTCACAGGAAAAGAAGAAAGGAGAAAGAGAAAAAAAAAAAAAGAAAAATAGAAAACTTTAAAATAATTTTCTCTTGATGTCCAGAAGGATTTTCCCTCTTGCCCAGGAAACTCTCGGAAATAGATCGGCCCTCTAGTGGTTGACAAGGTAGCTGAGAAATGATGGGAGGCTCATTAGGTGGCCCTTGACATCCCAGGAAAGCACAACCACACCCACAAACAGGGGTGTGCACAAGAATTTTCTGAACGCAGCTATTACCAACTACATTCACACCCTCAACTCGACTTGAAATGAATCTTAAAGAAGTTTTGAATTTGCTGATAATTTGAGATCAATAAAGATTTTCCTTGAAAGTTCTGAAGTAAGTCTTTCTCAGTGAAATATGTAAACTAAGCCATCTAATAATTGTAAAGATACTTTTCCTCCTCAGCATAGAGTACAACTAGCCTTAACTGAAATCCAGATGGAAATCTACACACAGGCATGGTCATGACTCTATTTATCAGGCTACAGTGATCCTTTCACAAACATGCAGCAGGGTAAAAATAAAACACATGTTTTCCCTTATTTCTCTGTAAGCGCTTACTTAAGGTTTTATTATATTTGGCCATGGGACATTCAGCAAACTTACTGATGATATCAAAGAATGATTTTACAAACAGTAAAAGTTACACTATTGACACCTCCAAAATCTAGAGTATTTACATTGTGTTAGGTGCACACTTGCTCAGGGAGATTAACAAACATTACTAGAAAGGCTGTGGCCAAATCCACCCTGGTTGTTTATAAAACCTTTACAACTCATCAGCTTCCACTAACACACTGGCACTGTTCAATTACCATCAGTGTTAGAGAGCCTTAGCAAAACATCTAGTGCCCATGTAAATAGACAAATCTGAAAACTAGCTGGTCTGTTGGCTTACATACTGTAGGTAATGTTTTCTTTTGCTCAAATTTGTTCTGGAAACTAATCACGCTCTGATAAAGCCATCTGCAAATATGAGAAAGATTGACACCCACATGTCAAAGTTTACACAGCCTGACCAAGTGTACATATAGTGCAGATGAGGTAAGGGCTCTGCTTAGAGCTTCTCCGGGGCCATGTTGGAACGGAGCTCTGGTTTCGAATGCAGGCACCACTGTCCACATTAAAGCAAAACTTAGTTTCCTTCCCAAGCTAACACTCTTCCAAAAGGATGGGTGATTTTTCTCAATGTTCATCATGGAGCTTGAACTTCACTGGCCTGGCATTATCAGTCTAGGGCCATAGGACGATCATCACTTAGCGAATTCCAAACACAATCGCTTTTCTGCATGTCACTAAAGCTTTACTTTTGTCTAGAAAATGATAGTAACTTATTGTTTACATGCTAGAAATGGTAGCATAAAATATGAATAGGAGTAAAGATTTATCTAGAAAGTCACAGGTTAACGTTTTACTGCACATGACCTAATTCGCAGGAAAGGCTTTATACATAGATTCGTCCACCCAGGCTCAAAGAAAACCCAGAATAAAAACCTGAATATAAAGCAGATGGATTATCAAACATGATTGAACACAGCAAGGAATTCATCTTCAATGTACTTTGGCATAAACATTTCTGATTTTGAGGTAACTGGAACAATCTTCTTTTTGTTGGTGATAGTGCATGTTTCCAAGAAACAAACCCAGTGGCTCTATTGCCTGATCCTGATCTCCCTCTTCGGTAACACAGTGGAAACCAGCATCAGCAACTATGTGGAAGGCTTTGTTTGTTGTGAACTTATTTTGACTCCTGATGTTCATTTCTTTCTAAGAGCTCATAAATCATATGACTGAAATTTTATTCTTGAGTTTTCCTAGGGATCAGCTATAAATTACCTTATGATTTCCAGAATGCAGGCTAATAATTCTTTGACGAATATGGCAACATTTGCTTCTCTCTAGCCTTCTGACAATTGTCATGATTTTTTTTTAATACTTACCAAGTAAAGCCCTGTGATTTCTTCTGCCAGATCTTTCCATTTCTGTTTTAAAGTTGGACAATTTCTTATCCCTTCACCAATTCTGGATTTTTGAATCTTTCAAATTTCCTATTTAAAAATCACTCTTCTTGATAGATTATTAAATCTATAGTCAGTAATGGGTTCATCATGTCTTTGCCTGTATTTAAATACAGCAAAATAAACCTTTCGTATGGTTCTTAGATTTTAGTATTTTGAAAGCATCTAACTAACCCCTAGTCATTGGTTTCTTTGAAACTCATTGATGGCAACATATTTCTGTATCTGTCTCTGTCTATCTTTTGTATATTTTAAGCAGCACAAAAGAAATCTCATTGTCCAGCCACAATCAATTGTTTAGATCAGGCGTCCCCAAACTTTTTACACAGGGGGCCGGTTCACTGTCCCTCAGACCGTTGGAGGGCCGCCACATACTGTGCTCCTCTCACTGACCACCAATGAAAGAGGTGCCCCTTCCTGAAGTGCGGCGGGGGGGCCGGAAAAATGGCCTCAGGGGGCCGCATGCGGCCTGTGGGCCGTAGTTTGGGGACGCCTGATTTAGATGCATTTACAAACCTATATATTTCAACATTTTCCAAATTGAAGTCTTACAATCAACAACTCAGGTCTTACATAATAGTAAATTTTCATGAATAGGATATATACCTAAGTACCTGCCCTTATTATTTCAGATACCTATTCTATTTACCAAAAAATGGACTGAACCAACCTGCCAACATGTTTTTAGAACACATGATTATATTGTATCTGCGCATATCTCTTTCACGCTTGCCCAACCATTTGAGCTGCCTTGATCATAAATATGATTTTTAGAATCCCATAACCTTTTTCATTTAGTAGTTAGCTGCACCCATTGATATGAAATGTGTAATAATTATACAATGATGCTCGTCAAACAGAAGCCTTTTCTACCTTAGCTCATAAAACTTAATTTCCAATTTCCTCCTCCCAAAGAAGAAACGATCTTTGCCCCCAAGTGGATAATTGGATCATGGAGGCAGGTGACAGCGTAACAGTTACTAGGTAATATTACCTTAGAGGAGGTGGTTAAGGGCAGGATAATGACTCTGGCTTTGGAGGGGATGGGGACAAGGGGAGCGGCAGGAACTTCTGTTTGTTGAACATTTGTGCTGTGCCAGACACTGGGCTGGGGGCCTTGTTATTAATGCTTCACTCATCCATTCTCCTCTTGCCTCTTAATTTTTCTTCTCATGCCACTCATTCCCTTGCTTCATGCCCTTTACTGGTTTCCAATAGTTCTTAGCACAAAAACCAAGCTCCTTTGAGGCCTGGTATGGTTTGGCTCATGCTAACACTGTCAGCCTCAGATTTTTTGTCTCTGTCTCTCTGTTTTCACTTCCTCACTGCCACTAACTTTCTTTCCTTTGGCCGCAACTGTTTGGTTCACCTGGATATCCCAAGCCCAGTTCATTTCCAGCATAGAATAGGTGCCAAATAAATATTTCTTGAGTAAAGGAACAGAAAAGTGAATGCATTTCATCCTTTCAACCATCCTAGGAGAAGGAAATAGAGGGTTATATGGATTCAGTCACATGCCTGAGTCCCAGCTCATAACAAGGAGAGGCTAACAAGGTCTTAGCCATGCTATTAAGTTGCTCTCAGAGCCTGCATCATATCTGTGTTAAAACCCTTTTGTAGATGAGGAAGCACACATGGATGAACTGGCTGGCCAAATGCAAGGGAGAGATAGTGGGAATATGCCCACTAATTGCATCCTGAAGCAATTTTCTTTCCCTTCCGATGTGTTGACCGCCCATGCTGTTCCTTTAGAGGCTTTATTTATTTGTGGATTTTCTTTGAAGGAAGGCAGCCAGAGGAGGTTTCTTAGAAGCCAAGGTGAGAATTAGTAAAATGCATTGATATGGCACCTTTTACAACATTGAAAAATGATCATTAGACTCGCTCTCAAGGATGAGGGATTTGCATTTGGCTTGCGTTGTGCAAACAGGGCTTTTGTTGATTTATCAACAGGACTTCGCTTGGGGTTTTGGATTGGATTCCAGAGGTTGGCATCTACGCTCTAAAAAATCTAAACAGAAGGAGAAAATAAATCACCAACTGGCACTTTAAAGACAAAGATTTATACCGGATTTAATAAACTTCCTGTCTTGCTGAGCATGAGGAACATGTCGTGTTTACCCTGATGCTCTCTGCTCCTGGCAGCACGTGTGCTGGGTTGGAAGGGCTGCAGAAGTGGGTCACATTCACCCAACTGGAGCTCAAAAGACCCATAGAGAGCAAGCACTCGGCAAGGGGCTGGTGTCCACGGTGTATCCCCTGCCTGTTGCTACTAACCCTACTCAGGGCTAAGCTGGGGAGAAATGTGGGTCAAGTCCTATTGTCTTGTGTGGGTTTCCTAGAAGAAGACCCAAATCAAAAATTCAAGTGCAAGTCATTTATTTTGGAGGTGATTTCAGGAAACAGTGGTCAGGGGTTGGAGAAGTGAGAGAGGAAGGCAGTTTGTGAAGGTTATGCCATAAGGCCAGTTTCCACCTTGGGCAAATAGAGCTTAAACCTGCTGGGAACCTCTAGGAGCCAGCATCAAGCGTGTGTCTCAGATTTATCTCAGCCAAGGGGCGGGGGAGCTCATGTGCTTATCTGATAATTCTCTCAGGGACTGGTCAAGGACTGCTCGAAGAAGCATTAACTCCCTGGGACATTCAGCCTGTAGCACGTGTGGACAGAGCAGATGTCAGCATCAGACAAAGTGCTAGAGCAAAAGGATGCAGGTTGGAAGTGAGGGACACTCACTGAACTGTTACGGGTCTCGGAGCAACAGTGACTCTGACCCAGACAAATCAAAGCATCCTCCACAGTTAAATCAACTCCTTATCTCTTTTGATTTCTCCTTTTAATATTTATGGTGCTTGGCAGAGACTCAACAAAAAAAGAAAACTTCAGGCCAATATCCATGATGAATATAGATGTGAAAATCCGATTGTGACAGCACATCAAAAAGCTTATCCATCATGATCAAGTAAGCTTCATCCCGGGGATGCAAGGCTGGTTCAACATACGCAAGTCTATAAACATAATCCATCACATAAATAGAACCAAAGACAAAAACCACATGATTATCTCGACTGATGCAGAGAAGGCCTTTGACAAAATTCAACAGCCCTTTATGCTAAAAACCTTCAATAAACTAGGTATTGATGGAATGTATCTCAAAATAATAAAAGCTATTTATGACAAAACAACAGCCAATATCATACTGAATGGGCAAAATCTGGAAGCATTCCCTTTGAAATCTGGCACTAGACAAGGATGCTCTCTCTCACCACTCCTATTCAATACAGTACTGGAAGTTTTAGCCAGAGCAATCAGGCAAGAAAAACAAATAAAGAGTATTCAAATAGGAAAGGAGGAAGTCAAATTTTCTCTATTTGCAGATGACATGGTAGTACATCTAGAAGACCCCATTGTCTCAGCCCAAAATCTCCTGAAACTGATAAGCAACTTCAGCAAAGTCTCAGGATACAAAATAAATGTGCAAAAATCACAAGCATTCCTATACACCAATAACAGACTTAAAGAGAGCCAAATAAAGAACAAACTACCATTCGCAATTGCCACAAAAAGAATAAAATACCTAGGAATACAACTAACAAGGAATGTAAAGGACCTGTTCAAGGAGAACTATAAGCCACTGCTCAACGAAATAAGAGAGGACACAAACAGATGGAGAAACATTCCATGTTCATGGTTAGGAAGAATCAATATTGTTGAAAATGGCCATACTCCCCAAAGTAATTTACAGATTCAATGCTATCCCCATCAGGCTACCAATGACCTTCTTCACAGAACTGGAAAAAAAAACACTTAAAATTCATATGGAACCAACAGAGAGCCTGCATAGCCAAGTCAATTCTAAGCAAAAAGAATAAAGCGGGAGGCATCACACTACTGGACTTCAAACTATACTACAAGTCTACAGTAATCAAAACAGCATGGTACTGGTACCAAAACAGAGATATAGACCAATGGAACAGAACAGAGCCCTCGGAGGCAACACAACATATCTAAAACCATTCGATCTTTGAGAAACCTGACAAAAACAAGCAATGGGGAAAGGATTCCCTGTTTAATAAATGATGTTGGGAAAACTGGCTAGCAGTGTGCAGAAAGCAGAAACTGGACCCCTTCCTGACACCTTACACTAAAATTAACTCCAGATGGATTAAAGATTTAAACATAAGATCTAACACCATAAAAACCCTAGAAGAAAACCTAGGCAAAACCATTGAGGACATAGGCATAGGCAAGCACTTCATGGCTAAAACACCAAAAGCATTGGCAACAAAAGCCAAAATAGACAAATGGGACCTAATCAAACTCCAGAGCTTCTCCACGGCAAAAGAAACAATCATTAGAGTGAACTGGCAACCAACAGAATGGGAAAAAAAATTGCAACCTACCCATCTGACAAAGGGCTAATATCCAGAATCTACAAAGAACTAAAACAGATTTACAAGAAAAAAACAAACAGACCCATCCAAAAGTAGGCAAACAATATGAACAGACACTTTCCAAAAGAAGACGTATGTGAAGCCAAAAAACATATGAAAAAATGCTCATCATCACTGATTATTAGAGAAATGCAAATCAAAACCACATTAAGTTACCATCTCATACCAGTTAGAATGGTGATCATTAAAAAATCTGGAGACAACAGATGCTGGAGAGGATGTGGCAAAATAGGAACACTTTTATACTGTTGGTGGGAGTGTAAGCTAGTTCAACCATTGTGGAAGACAGTGTGGCGATTCCTTAAGGACCTAGAAATAGAAATTCCATTTGACCTGGCAATCCCATTACTGGGTATATACTCAAAGGATTATAAATTATTCCATTACAAAGACACATGCACATGTGTGTTCATAGGAGCACTGTTTACAATAGCAAAGACCTAGAACCAACTGAAATGCCCATTGACGATATACTGGACAAGGAAAATGTGACATATATACACCATGGAATACTATGTAGCCATAAAAAATGATGAGTGCATGTCCTTTGCAGGGACATGGATAAATCTGGAAACCATCATTCTCAGAAAACTGACACAAGAGCAGAAAATCAAACACCACATGTTCCCACTCATAGGCAGGTGTTGAACAATGAGAACACATGGACACAGGGAGGGGAGCATCGCACACTGGGGTCTGTTGGGGGGGTGCCAAGGGAGGGACAGTGGGGGGTGGGGAGTTTGGGGAGGGATAACATGGGGAGAAATGCCAGATGTAGGTGACGGGGGGATGGAGGCAGCAAACCACATTGCCATGTGTGTACCTATGCACCAATCCTGCATGATCTGCACATGTACCCCAAAACCTAAAGTGCAATAAAAAAATATTTACGGTGGTTCACGTACATTGTCTAGGAGGTGTAAACATCTTACCATATCTCCCATCATACGTAGCTGAGCTTTCTTGGACTTAATCATCATATTTATCTGAAAATCATTAACTTTCACCACTGGTACTGCAAGTAGTACTAAAATTCCAACTATAGCTCTGTATGGTGATGAGAAGCCTGCACTTTCCCACTGGCTCCATATCAACAAGTGAGAGACACCTGGAGCAAAATCAGCATAAACAATCGACATGACATTGGGTTTTGGAGTGTAATGTGGATCTTAAGATTTACTTCCAGCTGGGAAATAAATCTTATTGCCAAACTAAATCTATACTTGCGTACTGGAGAAGAAATGAGAAACAGGGCACATGGTTCAATAGTTTGGTAATTACAGAATTGTTATTTGTAAAATGACTGATTGGATGATCTGTAATCTAGTGGCATCATGGCCACTTAGCCGTCATTCGGGATATTCACTGCCTGTGTGCACTGCAGTCCCCAAGTCTGCTTGCTTCTAACAAAGTAGCCTCCCCTCCCTTTCATTTACTGATGACCAGATCTTATGAGCTTTATAGTCATTCATTCCCCTCCTTTACCCTTTAGGCTGTCTTTAAATTCAGATTCACTGCTTTATCTTGACACCAAAGACGTTTTTGTTGTTGTTGTTGTTTTTTAAACCAGTGTCAGCTTTCTTAAACTACCAAGGAGGATAATCTTTGTATTTTTCTCCTTGGAAGAACACTGAGTTAAAAATTAAAGTGCGTTCGCTCTCGTCCGAGGAGTGATATCTGCTAGTTTTGTTTGCTTTTACCTCCAGTTCCCACCTCTTTGAAGTTGGAGTTAGATGAAATTGTTCAAAAAGTGTGTTATTCTGGATAATTTGTTTTTAATATGTGTTCTAATTAACTTGCCTTTTCTAATACAGCCTTCATTATTGTGACAAGAAGGTGGCTTTGAGTATGTTGGAGTGTTCTGTTCATCTATTTCCACCGTTTGGAAAATGATTCCGCTTTCTATTCTCCCTTTGTTTCTGGAGATAGATTGCCATGAGCATCAGTGAACTTGAAGTGATACCTTTGCAAGAGATTTGTTTGTGTTTCCCAATTGATGAATCAATTGATTAGTGAGTTCATCTTATGTTTTAGAAGATAAAATGTGTGAAAATTATGACCTTCGCCTTGAGCTGGCCGTGCTTATAAAGACATGGCTATTCGTTTCATGTTGGCAAAAGTGTGCTTCACTAGATGTGTCAGGTATTCGAAAAAAAAA
The DNA here is from genome assembly GCF_048565385.1 of Saimiri boliviensis. NCBI lineage: Eukaryota > Metazoa > Chordata > Mammalia > Primates > Cebidae > Saimiri > Saimiri boliviensis. The sequence goes on from NC_133457.1 coordinate 75,010,137, forward strand.
ATGTGTACTGTTCACAGGAAATCCTGGGTTAAAGCAAGTAAAACAGGTTTGGGAAATACCATAACCTCAAGCTCCAAATAGCGAATTAAAAGAACAGCAGCCTATTTAAGGAGCAGAGAGTCCTACAGGAAAAAAAAAAAAAAAAAAGCACTCCATGTGAAGAAAACATGGAAAAACATTAGTTTATAAATCATCTCATACCTAGGAGGCACAGAGGCTGAAATGTAAGTTCAAGAAATTATACAACACTCTTTAAATATCTCCTCAGGTTGGAAGGATAGCCACCACACCAGCAGTGTTTTGGCATCTGGCAAACCCTCTCTCTCTGGGACTGTGTGAAAGAATTCACACTGGGTTATGTGCTATGTCACTAAGAATTGTAACATCCATTTTCTTTGTGTAGGCAGAATACAAATTAGAGTAGAAACAGATAATCATAGAATGAATTTTCTTACTGTATGAAGAGGGAAAGAATATTGATTGGTGCTGGATAATAAAACTAAAATTCCTCAAGCTGGGATGTGAGAGAGAAAGGAGGGTCCTTACAAGACTCACCATGTTCATGTCTGTCTGTGCTGTGACACAAGTCACAACATGTGATGGTCAGAACACGGGGATTTTCATCTCTGGCTGGTATTTCCTTATCTTGCTGTTGAAACACCCCAAAGTTGAAGAACAATGGTTAATCTTTAGACATATTATGAAATCACTTTAGTTCTTCTTGACTGGAAGTTTATTTATTTGAATTTGTTAAATTAATAATTTCTAAAGTTGGCACTCATGTAAGCATGACTTTTTGAAATATTACTAAGTAACATGTCATGAACAGTTAATAGAAGGAAATCACAGTTAAGTGGAGTCTCATTCATCCACTAATTAGAATAAAGGGAAATTAAGTAGTTCCCCAAGCAGAAAGTTTTGCATAAGAATCATAGGCAACAAGATCGATCTATTAAAATATTCTTTTAGTAATATCCAATAAATACTGAAAACCAGATACAGATTCTGGAAATAAATATAAGCTTGTATGCAAGTTGTTATTATTGGTTATATTCCCCTGTACTCACAAATCTCCAAAGGGTATTCTTCATAATGTTGGTGTTTTAATTCATTAACAAATGACTGGGCTTAGTCTGACTGAGACTCACCTAAGTGTCTCCAAGCCGGCATTAAGAATGGGCTCTCAGTGAAGGGGATCTCCTCTACCTTCCAATTCAGCAGTTCCCCTAACCCTTTGCTCATCACCCTACATGCCCCCAATAGTTCTTTACAACTTCACCCTTATTTTCATAATCACTGTTCCTAACAAAATAATAAAGCAATTGTCTTACCCTGCTCACTCTCCCATCCTCCACCTCACACCCGATAAATCAAATTTCTTTTTCATGTTGCTCAAATATCAAGTTGAAATATTGTAGCAAGTTAATGAAAATATGACCAGGAAATCATCCAGTAGTTCCAGTGTTGTTATTGTTGTGACTGCTGCTTTGTTCGTCTGATAATTCCACTCATTTAATGTGGGACTATCCACAGATCACATACAAGACAATAGAAGGATGTGGACCCAATACCTGAGGACCTACAGCTTTGTCAAGAGAAAGACATTTATTCTCCATCCTCCTTATATGTTTGTTGTTGTTGTTGTTGTTGTTGGATGATACACTTTTCACATCTACTCAGGTGAAAAATCTGGAAGCTCTGGTGACAAGGACCACCAAGTCAATATTGTGTTCTAAGTGTGCCTGTATTCCCATCTCTGGAAGCTGCCCTCCCATCTCTGCCGTTCTCTCTGCCTTGGTTCTGAGCCTCACTATTTCTGTTTGAACTGTGGCAGGAGCCTCTACCCTTACATCCAAGCACACCCTACGATTGCCTTTTCCAACCCATCCTTCAAAAATGCCTATTTGATTATTTTCATACCCTGCCAATGTCTTCAGTGGCCCCACCAGCGAGCAGTCATGGCCAGACCCCTCCAGGGAACTCTGGTCCCCTCCATCCCTTTCGCTTATTCCCCTCAGTCTTGCCGCCATCCACCCAGGGTCTCTGGATAAGCCTATGAGAGCCACCTTTGATTCTTCCTTTTCCTTCACCCTATTCTCCCAGTCTTTCAGCAAAACCTGAGACTCTATCTCCAAAATACATTCAGAGCCCATTTGCCCCTCTTCAGCTCCTAAATGGGCTCCGTGTTTCCGTTCTTCTTCCACCACAATCCTTCCTCCAGGCAGCCCCAGAATAAATCTAAAAGCTCAATACATCTCTCCTGTTTCAAAGTTCTCAGGGATTCTCGTTGCTTTTTGTGTCAAATACAATCTTCTCAAAATGTCCGTTTTGGTCCTTACCTGATCTTGTCCTGTTCCACTTTTGGAACTTCACTTCTACCTTTCAAAGGTGGCATTTGGCAAATTTTGACACAACGTAATATGAAGTACACTGCACTGTTTTCAATGCTCTGGAAACACTAGCCTCTTATGCCTCCAAAATGGAAGATTGTTCCTGTCTTTAGATCTTTGCCCAGCTCTTCACTCTTAAAAAAGTTCTATCCACCCCAACCTACTTCCACCCCATCCCCACCTCCCAACACTTACATAGGCATGACCTTTCCTCTCTGAGAACCTTCTCTGTACAGTTCGTCTGACTCCCACCCTAGTCTATTAAAAGATGCTATTTATTTATTTATAGAAATGTCATTATCTGAAATTGTTATTCTCATGTTTGTTCGTTTATGTATTGACTATTTCCTGCTCAGTAATGCAAGTTTCTTAAGGACGGGGAATCTACTTTGTTCTCAGCTACGGTTAGAGCTTAGGACACAAAAATATTTGTCAAAATATGAATGAATGATTATCATTAAACTATGCAAATTTATGGCAGGATAAAAATAATACCTTAGTATTTCCATTTGCTCTGTGATTATTGAAACTGAGCCTTTTTCATACTCTTACTAACAATTGTTTTTCCCTTGTCTATCAATACCCTATTTACATCTTTTGCCTACTTTTTTATTAGTTGTTTTTCTTTCTTACTAATTTGCAGTTACTTATGTCTTAGACAGTTTGTTCTACATTTTGAAAGTATTTTCTTCTATTATATCATTTGTTTTAACTTCATTTAGGGGTATGTGTCATTTCAAAGTTTTCAATGTTGATATCCATTTTCTTTCTTAAAAATACATAAAACACAAAAGCATTAAAGGCCTCATGTTCCCCAAAATATAAACTCTCACTTGAACACATTGGTCAGTATTAGGATTCATAAAATGTCACAACTGGATATTAGGTAAGTTCTGGCATGATGTAATATGAAATACACAGCACAATTATGAAGAATTCTTGCAAAAAGTAAAAAAAATACATAAAAAATATATTTAATAAGGTCGTTGCATCCGATCTCCAGCCTTTTGGATGTATCAGGGATGTAGAAACAGGTAAAATAACACCATGGGGTGTAGTTAGGTAAACCCAGACTGTGACAGTCTGTGGACCCAGTGACTTCAATAAGACAATCTCATGGGAGATAGAGAAGGGGGGAAAGAAGGGAACAATTTCAGGTGAAAAGATACTTAAAAGATAAAACAAATATAGATAATTAGTAGCCTCTTAAAAATCTTCATTCAAAGGGCTGGGTGCAGTGTCTTACACCTGTAATCCCAACACTTTGGAAGTCTGAGGCAGGCAGATCGCAAAGGAGTTCAAGAACAGCCTGATCCACATGGTAAACCCTGTCTCTACTACATACAAAAATCAGCTAGACATGGTGGCACTCGCCTGTAATCCCAGCTACTCAGGAGGCTGAGGCAGGAGAATCACTTGAACCCAAGAGGTGGAGGTTGCAGTGAGCCGAGATCACGCCACTGCACTCCAGCTTGGGGGACAGAGTGAGACTCTGTCTCAAAAAAGAAAAAAAAAAAAAAAACTTCATTCAAACAAACTGCAAAATGGCATATTTGGACAATTAGGGAAAACTAAAAATTGTCAGGCAGTAGATAATATCAAGAATTTTTAAAATTTTATTTAGAGTCATATGGCATTGTGAGGACATCCTTTTTTAAGATACATATTAAATATTCAGGAATGGGAATATATAGAGTTTCTTTATCATATTTTGATGTTGAATTCCAAGAAAAATGTGTTAAAATTTCTTACCTATAATTTTAGAAATAGAAATTTCTCACTATTTTTCAGTTTTGTTTTATATTATTTGAACCTAAAAAGTTCCGTGAGTAATACGTCTTCTTGGTACACTGTTCCTTTGATCAATATAAATGATTATTTGCTTTTTAAAGGCTTTCTGTTTAAATACTATTTACTTCTCTGGCATCAGTAATACCTGCTTTTTTGTTAGTGTATGTTTTGCACTTTTTTCCTATTTATTTTCAACATTTCTCTTTATTTGTCTCACTTGCGTGTGTGCACGCGAGTTTGTGTGTATGTGTGTGCAACAAGATGTGGCCAGATTTTATTTCTTTTTTAAAAAATCCAATCTAAGCATGTTTTGACTTCCAATAAGTTCATCTTGGGTGTGATTGCTGATTTATTTGGATGCATCCATGTCATCTCATTTTTCGGTTTTCTTTTTACAGTGCTCATTGTATACATTCAGGCTATTAGTGGATTTATCAAGTTCTCTTGTTTTTTTTTTTTTTCTTTTTTTGCAGTGTTGTGAAAATTATACATATAATTTCTATTATTTAGTGACTATTCGTTTTTTCCTCTTGCCTATTTAGTGATTACTTTTATAATAATTGACATTGTGTTGAAACATACTATAATGTTATATTTATCAATGTTTAGAATTAGTTTTCTCTTCCAAGTAAGACCTTAGCAGGCCAGACATGGTGGCTCACATATGTAATCCCAGCACTTTGGGAGGCCAAGGTGGGAGATCATTCGAGCACAAGAGGTTGAGACCAGCTTGGGCAACAGAGTGATTCCTTGCTGCTACAAAAAAAAAAAAAAAATTAAAAATTAGCTGGGTTTGGTGGTTGTGCACACCTATAGTCCTGGCTATGCAGGAGGCAGAGGTAGGAGGCTGAGGCTGCATTGATCAATGATTGTGGAAAAAAAAAAAAAAAGAAAGAAAGAAAGAAAGAAAACCTCAGCAGAACTTAATTTTCCAATTTTCTTCCGTTCTTCTCATGCCTGCTACTTGTTGAGGTCATCTAGAAATGCTGACCAGTACAGTAGGCTACTGAATATTCAAAATATGCCTAGTCTGAATGGAGAGGTACTCTAAGTCTAAAATGCGTGCCAAATTGCAAAGGCTTAAGAAAAAAACATAAAATGTATCATTAATATGTTTAAATATTGATTACTTCTTGAAATGATATTTTAGATATGTTGGTTTAAATAAAACATATTACATTTTTGTTACAGGGTCTCACTCTGTAGCCCAAACTGAAGTGCGGTGGCATGATTTGGCTCACTGCAACCCCTGCCTTCAGGGCTCAAGGGATTCTCATGTCTCAGTCTCTTGAGTAGCTGGGACTACACGCACACACTACCGTGCCCAGTTAATCTTTCATATTTTAGTAGAGACAGAGTTTCATCACGCTGGCTAGGCTGGTCTCAAACTCCTGAGCTCAGGCAATCTACCTGCGGTGGCCTCCCAAAGTGCTGGGTTTACAGGCAAGAGCAACTGTGCCCCACCTAATTTCCTTTTTTAAAGTTGTTATTGAAGATTTGAAATTACAGATTTGACCCAAGTTGTATTTCTACGGATCAGAGCTTCTGTAGGATTTCAGCTCTGCCTTGGTATTGGTTCTTTGTGAAACACTGAACGACCTTCCTCCTCACCACGTCTTGTGTCCCTCTCTGCCTCTGCTTGTTTGGTTCACTGTTTAGCTCTTGAATTACACTGTCAAGTAGGTAGAAAATTCTGGAACTCTGACGCAATTGTTACCTCATCTTCAGTTTCTTGCTTTCTCTGCAGGCAGTCTGTTTTACTTTCGAGAAGATTTTAGGAATTACCTTTGTCTCGACGTCCTTCAGTTTCCCTCAAAGTGGAGTGTTCCTCCATTTTCATCCCTACTGTTTTACTCTCATAAAACTTCAAAACTTCGCGTCATTTCTGTTAAACTCTGGAGAAACTTCTTGCACTTGTCTGCCTTTTGCCTTCCACAAGGTCTATTTTTTCCATTCTTTCCTTTGTGTCTCCTTCTTAAAAAAATTTGCATCTTTTGGATCCATTTCCACATTTAAACTCTTTTATGCCTTCTCTATGTTCATTTTTCCCCTGGCTCGTGCTTCCCAACTCACTCATTCCTGCATTTATTCTCTCTGTTCTTCTAATCAGCCTGTGCGCCATGTAGAAGAACTGGATTCTTACTTCAAAGTCTCAGTTTGGTTTTTTTCCCGTAAGAGCTCACAGAAAGTGAGTCAGAAGTGTCACAGAAGTGATCTCTTCACTTGACCTGCTAAGGATGTTAACTTTACCCTCATACATGAGCCAGCTTTTAATAACAGATTCTGTCTGCAGAGTTGGGTGTCTTTCTAGTGAAAAACGAGACCAAAACCATCATCACTCCCAAAACAAATAAAGTGTGGCAAGCCATGTTCCGTAACACAGACGCTCTCGTCACCAAACTCCAGTTTGTTCAGGAGCAGGTGCTCAAGATTAAGAGCATGGGCAAATCTTTGTCACCCCTCGGTTCGTCCTTCAGAGCTTGGAACCGTAAAAATGAGCTTGCAACAAAGCCCCCGCCTTTGCTTTGGGTAGCACTCGCCACTTTGATTTTGCTTTATCTTTACTACGATTCCTCAAAACTTCAGATATACTGAGGTTTTTACTCTTATTTTCTAACACTATTATACAAAAATAAATAAATAAATAAAAAAACAGGGTCTACTCTGTCATTCTGTCATTTTTAGGTTGAAGGGCAGGACTTGAATGCCCTTCTCCACCTTCTCCACATTGCCAATTCCTGTTCATCCTTCTAAACCCATCAGAGGACAGACCCTTGCCAAAACCTTTTTCAATTTCTCTAGGTGGATTCAATTTCTTGTCTCTGGGCTACCTGAATACAATATACATCTTTTAAATTTCTTGATTGTTTTAGTTCATCCTATCTTATTTTAACACATTTAGTTGCACAGATTTTTTTTTCTTTACTAGAATGTATGTTTCTTGAATAAGCAAATAATGACCTAATCATTTCATTTTCTTTATGTGGGCATATTATCTGGCTCAGACTGGGCGATGAGCTGGAGTATTTGCACTATGCCCCATATATACATACACTTATTATGAGTCAATCATAAATTTAAAAAAATCTGGAGTATCTGACCCTTTCAGTTCCTGCCCCCCGCTGTGGCACAGTGGAGCAGCAGCCACCTGCCATGTGGCATGAGGGGCCCCATCCTAGAGACTGCTTCATAGTCTGACGTCATGGGAATTGGTCACTCTATTTTGAGTGTGCAATCCAACCTATATCTTCTCTCTACCATTTCCTTCCTTTCATATTATTTGAAATAAAGGGCAGGAATGTTTCATTCTCTTTTAAGAAAAGAAACTTTATTCTTCCCTTTATATAACAGTGAGCTTCCTTTTAAGGTAAAAATATCTGCCGAAAATTTTAGTATATATTCCACCACCACCACCACCACCATAACACTGGCCCTCTCTTTGTCTCTCTTCTCTGCTTCTCTTCAAATAGTGGAAATACTAACAAGTGAGAAAGCATCCAGAAAGAAAGCGTTCTGAGTAGTATCCTGATTTGTCCTTATCTGCAATATATATGCAAGCCAGACCAAGTTGATAAACACAGACAGCCCACCTGACTTCAAAAAACAAACAAATAAATATACAGGCAGACGATGATTTCCCTGTGGAAATTTTACAGGGGAGTTAAGTTATGGAGTGTACACAGACCTGAAATTGTCATGCAAACTGGGTTGGCAGGGATTTCAGTGTCTATACGTGGGTTGAGTAAACCAGTTCAAATAAGGAAACCCCGGGACTAGATGTTTGAATAAAAGCAGCTGGAAACTTAGAGTTGAGATACTCTCCCTTTATGTGTCTGTATGCATCCACTATTTCTGGTTGCTTTGCTTTTAGCAAGAGAAATTTACAAGCCACTGTGAAAATGATTGTATCTGGATCTAGTTGAGGAGAGAATGATACATATCACATCTGGGCTCTCCTGAGATCAGAATTCAAGTCCAATTGTTCATTTGGGAGGTGGTTCCAGGAAGCACTGGGAGGTGCATGAGGAAGGAAAAAGGCTAGTACAGGGAGTGTTACCATGAAAATTATCACTGTGGGCCTCTGGAGCCTCACGCCACTGGGGACCTGTCTGGGCAGCACAGAACACATGCTTCGAAGCTATATCACTTAAGGAGTGAGGGAGTGAGGGAGTGGGGGCATTTATCCACCAACTCCTGTCTGACATTGGCAAAGTGCTGCTCCGAGTGGGTGTTAAATCCCAGAAACTCTGGTCTGCTTTGCCAAACAGCCACAGTGGGCTCCAGGGCCGAGGGAAAGACCCCGGCTTCATAGGGCCTGTCTGTGAATTCAGACCAGCATCAAAAACTGTGGGAAATGGCAGTAACAACATATTTTTGTTTCTGTCTTTGTTTTTTTTTTTTTCTTTTTAATTCAGACTAATTTTTATTATTTTGAGAAAATTACAAAAAAAAATCTATTAATAATTCATGTTTCCTAATCTGTTATCTGGACATTTTTATGCCCAACCTCTAAGAAACAGTCACCTGTTTCAGCGGTTCAATTTAAATTATCCATCCACTCATTCAATAAATGTTATGACTGTTGAGAATTCTCATTTTAAAATAAACCTCTCCAGACAAAGAGAAAGACTGGGATGTGTGATCTTGGAGAAGCTCGAGGAACTGAGAAAGAGAAGGAAAGAAAGTAGCAGGAATTACACAGGACAGGAAGTCAGAGGCCTTGTCTTTTGTTTCTGCCTTGCTGTGGCTGGGCTGCTGCTGTAAATGCCTCCCTGCTCTGGGGCTCAGCCACCTCATCGCGAGACTGAGGGGCCTGTGCTAGATATTTCACACTGTCTTAGTTTTCTTCCAGCTTTGACCTCCTGTAAATTCTATACTAAATGGCTTTGGAAAAGTGTGGAGTTACTTAGGTTAGATGAAGGCAGAGTGGAACAGGGCTTATTGATTGTATCAATCATTGTATCGATCATAGGAGCCAAGGATGGTTTCTGAGTAACCTTCCTTATTTTTAAAGCCCCCTCTCCACGCCCTTGTTGGGAAGGCTATTGTTGTTTTTCCGGATTCGATGCTCCAGTCACATGGGAATATTGCCGGCTTACCAGTGGGCTGTACCCTCGGGGTCTAACACATCATGGGTATGCCGAATATGCTTGAGAGTTTTGGGTTTTTTTTTTGTAATTTTAGAGACGTGGAAGTGTTCTAGTCAACCTTTAATCTCTGCTTCTACTATGCTCTGTCTTATTGCCCCTCCTGTTTTCTTAGTAACATTTTGGGTAGATTCTATCAATTTCTGGTCAATTATTTATTTTAATTTTTAATTGTAGTAACAAATACATAACAGAAATTATCATATTAAGGTATTTATCAAAATTTTTTTCTTTTAAGGCTAAACATATTTCACTGTAAATATATACCACGTTTTGTTTACTCATTCACCTATTGATAGACATTCAGGTTGCAAATGCTTGTGTTTTCAATAAATAAAAAAAAGATTGAAAATAAAATCTTGCTCATTAATGCCTGGCTTTTAACCTACCTATTAGGATACATCAAACAAGTGTTGTCCTGTGTATATAAAACTCTCTTTTTAAAACTTTGTTAATTTTGAAAATTTAGAAGGGAGTGTTTCCTCTCCAGTGAAAAGTCAAAAAAGAAACTAACCTTTATTGAGTGTTAACTTTGTGCCACAGTGTCTTGCAAGCATGCCACATTTTGCAGGTGAATAAAGAACACTCCATAGAAGTGAGGTTATTGCAGTATGAGAAGGTTCAGGGGAAGGGGAGAATGGGGAAATGTTCATTAAAGGACGCAAAATTACAACAAAATAGGAGGAATGGGTTCTAGTGTTCTGTGGCACTGTAGGCTGACTATGATTGACAGTAACTTATTATATATTTTTTAAAAGAGAAGATTCTGGATATTTCTAATACAAGGAAATAAAAAATGCTTGAGGTGGTGATGTATATAGTGATTACTTTGATTTGGTTATTACACATTGCATAAATGTATTGAAATATACCTCTGTGTCTCATAAGCATGTGTGATTATTACATGCCAACTAAAAATAACAGAGGAAGAAAAGAAGAAAAGAACACTCTTTCATAATTTGATCAGTGATGCTGTGAGTGATACCGAGGGGTCTCCAGTTGTCATGCATTGTGTAGTTGCTGAAACTGTGACCCAAGCAAAGATGTCCCATCTCAGACTCAACACTTTACGTCACTAACAACTTTGCGTGTTGATTTTTTACTTATTTTTATTCTAACATTCTTGACTCCCAGGACAAGTGGATTACGTATTTGTTATGACATTTTTCTAGCAGGTAGCCATAAGATATGGTCTAGCGAAGTCAGTATATTACAGCAGTTCTGAGAACGGATGTAAAATAACTTTACTTTTTAACTTAAGGAATTAGCACAACAATCAATCTTGTTAATCTAATAACATCTAAAATAACCTGTACTTCTAAAGAGATTCAGTGGTGATAAACTCATAGATGAAGACTTAAGTGTAAAAATTTAAAAAGGAAACCTTATCTGTAATGCTATAGTGCCAATATTTAATGTTCCGATTGACGTTCATATCGTCTGTTGTTTTTTAAGGTACCAGAATGAAATTGCTGGGTCTCCTGTTTAAATTGACAATTATTTTTATTAAAACACAAATCATTATGTAATAACCACTGTTTATCATAAATAATCCATAAAGTATTATTTAAATGTATTATAAGCATTTAATATGTTGTTATGGAAAATTAATCCAGCAGAAAATAATTGACACCAAAATTTAAATGTGGAATTTAAGTGAAACACAAATGTAGAAATTATTTCAAAGCAAGAAAAAAATTCTAAGATAAAACGTTAAGCTATCATAAAATTTAGCCCAATATATAAATGATAATATAAAAATATTTTAGTCAAAATAGAAAATGAAAACTATCAGAGCGGGAAAAGAAAAGAAAGCTGATTGTTTAATTAAGTATTGGAGAAAACAGACAAAATATCAGAAAGAAAGAAACAGGCCTCAGAGTCGCTATCTGTGCCAATTCCAGCCCAGACCCTTTACTTACAGAGCAGTGTATGCATTTGCTGTCTATTCCGTCAGCAAAGTGGATGAATTTCTAGAAAAATTAGAAGAGACCCAAAGAATTTACTCAGTCAAATATACTTTCTGTCATATCACGTAGTGGCTCAGTGATCCAAATATTCAACAAAGGGAGACTCGGCCCTTGTTGGAAATAGGCTTCCTCAGGAAGACTTGCAGGCTTTCCAAAGTCAGAGCACGATGGACGTGGCCAGGAATTCAGTGCATGTAACTTGTTCTAATAGGAAAATTCACTACCACTTAGGTTCTTCATCATCCACAAAATTCAATATTTATTTTGCCTATTTCACAAATAATGGAGAGAAGAAAATAAGTAAAAATATGAATGGGGAAAAGATTGGTATAAGCTAGCTGCAGCCCCAGAGCTGGGAGGATCCTTGAGGGTTATCCTGAGTTGGCCAAGACGTCGAGGCTTGAGGTCATTTACAGCCACCACTTGTTCGATATGGGAGGCTATGACCTGAGACCAGGGGCTTCATGCAGCTGAGGCTTCCCTGAAGGACCCTCCAGCAGCCAGAGGGCCCTGTCCTACCTTGAAAGGGGATGAGAGAGTACATCACAGCTTCCCCAACAGGTTGCCACCACACCCCAAGCTGATCTGGTTGAGCCTAAAATGGGAGCTGGAGTAGGAGTGGACAGATGGGATTTCTATGAAAAGATGCTTGATTTTCATTAGCGGTAGCAGAGACTAGAGAGGAAACACAAATGAAACGATTGAGGTTCTTTGGAAATCCATAGAAGTTTCTGAATTTAGACGGCAACTCAAGTCTTTCAACAGAGATGAGAACTATAATTTGAATTTTCGTTTAGCAACAAGTTTTCTTTTTCTTTTTAGGACAATTGGTTAAGAGTGGGTTACTTGATTTTAAATATATGAATGATAGCGATCCTATATAAATTTATATGATCTGTATCTAAATGAATACATATGCTTCTATTGTGGGAGAGAAAAGTAAATTGATGTGGCATTAGGATGTGGGTAGTGGGGGAAATGTACTGTATCTGTCTCAGCAAACTCATCTCTGCTTCTTACCAGTGATCCCAGACTGTTTCTGGTTAATCAGTTACACAGGTGTTAGGACTTTTGGAAAGAAACATTTTGCCTGCTTAAGTTTATTTCATTAACTTCAGATTCATTGCATGGGGGACGAGAAGACAGATGTCAAGGCTGCGGTGTGGCCAGAGATGCCTGAGTTCTCTAAGTGGAGGCTGCCGAGCAAGGAAAACTGGTTTACTTCCGCTTAACCCTCATGGCCTCCTAAAAGTTTGATCTGGTGAAGGTTAGCTGCAGTTACACAGTAAGAACAAGTCTCAGGGCAGACTCTCTCATGCAGACTCTCATTATCATTTTCTCCCCTGTAATCAGTAAGCAGCCCCAAGACAATTCCTACTCACTCTGCTGTGGGCTCTCCTTGAGGTCACAGCTCACTGCTTTTTAGTTGCTTGTACCTCTGTGCTGCAGGGTGTAGCCCTCCAGGCAGGCATGACCGTGTTCCAGGGGCTTCTGTTATCCCAAGAGCCTGCCCAGGAACCCAGAAATTCTCCTGTCAGTGCCAGGCACCTGCTTAATTTGACAGCCACTCCTAAGAGCATGGAAATGGGCCGTGCTAGACTATTAGACCCTCCAGGGAAGTTGAGCATCTCTACATTTTCTCGTAACTTAAGTATTACTGATGTCATCAGCAGTGTGATGATGACTCTGACTCTCAGTGTGCTGTCTGGCAAAGCTTCTGGCATTGGCCGAGGTGCAGCCAGCAGGAGCACTCTCAGCAGTTCCCACTGGCCTGCCTGTGGTGGATAGATTCTGTTTAGCATCCCTGGACTGTGACCGTCAGGTCCACAGATGCACCGGGGTGGGACTTAAGCTCCAAACCGCCCCGCTTGTGATCATGCCACCCAGACTAAATACAATCCATTTCCCTCAGCCACAGTAGTTATGTTCTATGAAGTTGCTGTGAACACTGTACTAGCAAACCACTGCTCCTAGAGGAAATACCGAGTTAGGTTCCTGCAAGCCTCTGGTCACAACATTTTCTCAATGGATCCATACAGAGCCTTGTTTTATGAGTGTTTCCACTTACTTAAATAGGAAGATACTTTATTTCCTATATAGGGTTGACTGATTTACCATGAAGTCATGGCAAACAGCAGTGTGGAGGAAGCTTGTCTGACACATCTAGTTTTCTCTGTAAGGAGCATCCCAGCTTTCCTGGGCTTAGGAACAATAGCTAGCACTTCAGCACCATGTTCGAGGGCCATTTTCAATAGCAAAATTAGCATCAAAAAGCACAAAAATGTAAAAAAAATCTCATCACTGAATGGGCTACAAAAAGGACACTTGTTTATAGTCTGAGAACTAAAACAAGAAGGCAGAATAGGAGCTTGGTCTACCTCATCTGAGAATGGGCACTTTGGATGATTCCATTTTTGGCCCACACTATGCATATCTGTGAACATATGCAAAGGGCCATGAATGCTGATGTGGGGGTTACAAACAAATTATAGAGAAGAAGCCAATTCACAAATATAGAATTCATAAATAATGAAGGTAGACTTTACTAAAATAATTAAAGACATTAGAGCAGGGCTCAGAAATAGCTGTCAGAATAAATAGTAGCAGGGATGATTGCCCTCTTGAACAATAAGAAAAATTCTATTAACAAACTTATATAACTTCACAGCATGCAGTTGTCTTAAAATACAATTGCTAGGTGACAGTAGTGATCACTGGGTATTTTCTGAGCTAAGCAATAACTTTTGAATTCTTCTTTTTCTGTTAACAGTACGTATTCATTAAGAAATGAAGATCTAAAGAATAAAGGCCAACATGGCATAGACAGTGTATATCTTCCCTGATCCCAATTCCAGAGGTAACCATAACTGACTAATTGGAGAATTTGCTTTCAGAAGGTTTTCCATGGTTAGCGCTATGTGATTGTTATTTTATAAAAGTATTATTTTATATAATGGGAATGTTTCTCTATGGTTATTTATTCATTTAAAATATCTTAGAGTATTTTCTATTTTAGGCTAAGTGGATGTATCTTACTACTTTTAGCAGATATCTAGCATATAAAATAGTTTATCTCAACCATCCTCTTTGGAAGGACATTTGTGATGCTTCAAGAAAGTTTGAAACATTTCTCTCTTATATAAACTGCAATCTCTGTCATTGAACAGATCTTAGAAAAATTGTGTGTTTTTCAATAGAAGGAACATGCAGAAGTCGAATTAATAAGTTCAAAGGATATGACCATTTGAATCTGAGCAGTTTCAAAAAAAAAAGCTTTATCCTTTTTGCTATATTCAAGTTCTGCTAGCCACTAAACACTCTTTAGTTTAAGTGTATTTCAAGTTTGAAGAATAAATATTTTCAGAAACTTCACGCACCCATCCCAGTGGTCAGAGGTCAGTGTGTCCCTGTTAAAGTTGGGTTCAGAGTCCTGAGGACAGCCCCCTGGGTTGCTAGAGGACAGACCATCCGGCATGTACTTGAGCTCTCTGTGCCTCGATTGCCTAAAGTAGAAATGAGAGCATCTACTTCCTGGATTGTTGGGAGGATTAACATGAATGTGGAAGACTGAAAGTATTTCGTGCATAGCCCACAGGAAGCATAATAAAGTGTCATTCTTCCACTGTTATCTCAAATAACTAATAACAAAAGAATGTTGGACTTTAACAACAACAAGAAATTCTTCTATTTGTAGCTTGATTTCATCTGCTAGAGCCTTAAGAGTTGGTAGGAGTAGCTCAGCCTTGCTCACAGCTTTGCAGGCTGGCCCCAGTGACAACTGTGCAGGAATAGGGATATACCTTTGATTCCTGTTCTGTCTTTGAGTTACTCTCTACCCTCTTCTTGGAATACCCTGCCTTCCACTCTAACTCTCCTCACCCTGTATCCTAACCATTTTCCCCTTAAATACTCCTTCGAGCCTTGTTTCGATGCAGTGCAGGAGCAGGGATGTATACATAGATGCCATCTAGATCCAAAGCATGAAGTTACAATAGGGTTATTTGGGTGGTGAAGATACCATGTGGCTGTCCCACTCAAAGCCCCTTCGATGGCAAGACACAACTTTCCTCCGTGCATATGAACTCAAGGAGGGTGACTATGAGGATTTGGTCAGCTTCAGGGCCCGGACAGGCTGTCTTCAGCAGTCTTTCCATAAATGACACTGGTTTCTGCTTTCTCTTCATAAATCCTGCTGCTTCGTAATAAAGAGTAGAACCTGGCTTCTGAGTGAACGTGTGAAATATTTGTTTTCTAAAGACAAATCACAGGGGTAAATGCATCTTCTTGCCATTCCTTCCACTCCCTGTGCAGCAGCTAAGCCAGCTCCATCTCCCTTTGTTTGGTATTCAAAGCACAAGAATAGTGGCCATGAATATCAGCTAAGAAAGACTGAAGGGATTTTAGGTGGAATATCTTAACCCCAGGAGTGTGGCCCACGCCAGGGTGGTCACAATGTTTGTTTAAGTAGGTTGGGCTGGGGATTGAAAACCAGAGACTAAAATGCTATAACAGCCTGGATTTGAGGGATTGAAAATATTTCACATTTGGTACAGGCACCAGGAAACTACTTATTTTCCTTGAATATCTTATCGTTCATTTGGTCAAGTGGGGTTAGGAATCAGGACATACTGGGGAGATCATTTTTATGCATAGATTTGAAATTACCTGCAACAGCTCACAATACCAGCTCCATATCACATCTTCCACCATACTCCTGCCAGAGGAAGAGGCAGCTCCCTTAGCATATCTGCCTTTTTCTCCTGGTTTTATTTTATTCACCAAGATAAGTAGGCAAGCAGGCATGTAGACAGATAGATAGATAGATAGATAGATAGATAATCAGATGGATAAGAGATAGATAATCAGATGGATAAACATATAGATCAATAGATTGATAGATAAAATAGAAATATAGAAGATTTTTTAAAAATTTATTTATAAGAACAAGACATCGAGTTATTTCTGCAAAATTTAGAATAAGCAGGGAGTATCTCATTCTTAAATGAGAGAATGAAGCTGAGAAACTTCCTTGCAGTAAAATGACTATTGGTACTAAGCTATGAATAATTTTTAAAGCACATTTAGCTAAAAAAAAGTTGTAAGAAACTGTTTGGAGGGATTTAAAATTTCGTGATTTTAGATACATGAGAAATCTAGTCCCCCCCTGGAATGCTCCACGGGTGCCTCTCCATCAGGGCTTTCCAAGAGGAGCAGGCCAACCAAAGCTCTCTTCAAGCCAGCATCTGCCTGCAAAATCCTCCTGGAGTTTAAGCCAGCCTCTGCCACCAAAAGGAGCCAGGGTGGCGTGCACAGCTCTCATAAAAAGGTGCCAGTCTGGGGCTTGGCCCGGGCTAAATCCCACTGAGATAGAAAGCAGTGACCCTGTAATTGGACGACTTCCCCTGTGTCCAGACCACCATAGAGACTGCTGGGCAGCACAAGTTTCCCGGATCGCAGTTCACCAGGGGTCACCTTCACGCTGTGAGAACAAAGTCCGACTGAGCCCAGGGCCCCAGCTGCAGGGTTCTACTGTGTAAACACAGCACAGACAACAGGACGACCAAATGTTAGGGTCCCCGTGTGATCCATTGCTGGATTATAGACACGGCCATAGACTCCGTTTCCAACTGCTCCTCTCTCTCTTCCCTCCTCTCTTGTCTCCTCTTCTCCCTCATTTGGCTTCGAAACATCCTCTAACAGGACAAATCTTTAGTTGTTCTGCCTTTTTTTGTTTTCCAAGCTAGGGTTCCCACTGCAGCCCAACGAAGCCCAGAGCGTTTAACAGGCTTGATCTCAGCAGAGACGGCCCCCCAAGGCATGCATGGCCACTCAATGAATATTTTCTCATTTGTCCCGTGAACAAAACTTGCTTAAGACCAGGTGTGGGAGGACGAGGTTAGGAAAGAGGTCCGTCTCTCCTCTTCCTTTTAATCAACAGACTTGTCTTCAACTGCCGCCATTCCCCACCTCTCTGCGAGGCGCTGGCTAATAGAAACTCGGAATGCAGGTTCAGACCCCTGCTCTTAGGTGTTCGAGGACGCACTCTGGGAAGGGCCTCTGCATCCATCACTGTCGGTGGCTACTTGAGAAACGCCGTGATGGACTGGCAGGGCAAAGCCCCGCCCCACCGCCCACAGGCTGCAATTCAATTAGTCATGGTCAGAGGGAGGCATTATTATTCATACACCGCCGATTGTTCCCAAAGTAAACAGAGCTGGGATGAGGTCTCTGATCCTCCCAGTGCCTTTAGCTGGGACACAAAAGGAAAAAAACTCCAGAGACACTGGGGTGGGACATTTGATCTGAATTCTGATCTCCGTTGCAAGCTTCCCATCAAATCTCGTTGATTTCTTTCTTTGCTTCTTTCTCTCTTTTTTTCAGTCTTTACAGACAAGTGCCCTGTGTGTGCATACGCAAACCCAGCAGGGCTGTTTTACTCCTTTATTGCCAATAATACCAGAAAGTTTCTTCCCACCCGGGACACCCCCCACCACTTTATAATGGGGATGTGGATCCCTTAGCTGGAGTGAATGATCCTGTTAGAGTAAAACAGACGAATAACTTCCTAATTCACAATAAATAATCCCTGCAGAAATAAAGGATGACATTTGTATTTTGTAAAGTGCTAACCAAATTACCCGTGGCCTGGCCAGCCCCCATCTGTTTATCAGTTTTGCTGAGTACAAGTGAACCCAAGATAAATGCCAGTTTTCCTTGGATAAATTTTACAGCCAAGTAGAAACTGCCAAAGCACACAGGAGAGGTAAAAGCAGAGCTGTGTTCTCATTGACAGAAAAGTCAATTTTGCAGGATGGACTTAGGCAAGAGCCTGTGACCTCCGCCCCAACTCAAGTTTGTATGTTTATAATAGGGCTGTTTTCTCTGGGAGGGGAGTGAGCCAATTCAGGGAGCTGAAAGTTCAATGGAGCAGGCTGGCTGGGGATCCCAGCTGCAGAGGGGAAAAAACGGCTCTGCCTGCCCACTCCTTTGCAGAAGTGAGCATCATGCACCGTGGCCCAGACAGAGTGACACACTTGGGGTGTCTGAGTAACCCACGCTCATTTTCACTTTTGCTGCATCTGACCCTCTGGGGATCACGGCATTCGGAGGCTCAACCAGGCCATGCCTTTAGATGCAGAACTTTAGCACCTCATTTGGTGGTAGAGAGCCTCAGAGCATCCAACTGGTATGAGGCAAAACCCTCTGTGCAGTCACCCAGAGTCTTTGAGCAACATGAATTCCCAGACTTGACCCCAAACCACTGAAAGAGAATCTCCAGGGGTCAGGGCCTTGTCATTTGTGATTCGCAACAAATCACTATGAATCTCAGCTACTGGGAGTTCCACTGGCAGATAGTCTTCATTGTCAGCCCCTTCAGAAATAGGTCAGCTATGGAGCGCCTCCTGGAGCCCACGCTCAGGCCTTTTGGGCCGGGTGTCCAGTGGCTGAATGGATGTGCACACAGACTCTGCAGCGTGGCCCCACTCAGGACTACCCTGAAGAAACAATTCATTTCAGAATGCCCACTAGTATTCACTGTGGTATTAGCCCCAGAGCCTCTCCCGAATACATATCCTGCAAGTCAAACTCCATCTGAGAGGGGGAATCTTATTGCCAGGTTTGGAGAATGACGATCTAGAAAACACTGCTCTTGTCCAACATTCAACCCATCCATAAATTCTCTCCATAGTATCACAAGTAGCTGGGCACCTGGCCGCAGCCCAGCAAGTCAGAGGAAAGAATTCGTCAGCTCTTGATCCAGTCCCTCTGGACAACACTGGGAAGAATAAGTTGGGTCCCTTCATTCCCTTGCTTCCCATAGAAAATTGAAGAGCCCTGGAGTTCTATGCTGGCTCTGCTATTGCAGATGAGTTGAATAATTCAAACCGCTTGGCCTCAGTTTTTCCTCCATAGGAACACAGAGATGGTGGTAAGGGATTCTGGAGACAGAATGAAAAACCAATTACCTCCTAGACGTTTTCCTGTTCTCCCATCTGTGACCCATGGAAAGAAGAAAGGGAAGGAGGACCAGAAGGAAGTAACATGCTGAAGATCAGCTCCTCTCATCAAAAGGTGGCATCAAATTCCCTCCCATGGAACAGGGCTGGGTTTAGTGACTCACTTCTGATTAGCTGAAGAGGTGCTGCCTGAGGCTGCATTGTAAAAGGCAACACAGTTTCAGCTGGTGCTCTCTTTTATGTCACACACTTCAAAAGACTTAAGCCCCCAGATAAGAGACCATATGAAGAGACCACATAGAGACAAGGAGGCCCGAGGATGCCAGCTGTTTGAATCTTCTTGTGAGCTAACACCAGCCCCAGTCACTGTCCAACTGTTACTACGTGAGAGACCCAGAGTGAGAACTGCCTGGCTAAGCCTAGTCAACTTGCAGAACCGTAATTAATAATAACAGCAAATGATTTGTGTGGTTTTATAGTAAATTTGGGATGGTTATTACATAGCAGTAGATGAGCTGGGGCGAATAAGGGATCTTAAAGCAGAGATCCATCCTTATTCATAACATTGAGAATAACTTGACAAATATACATACGTGTGTGTGTGTGTGTGTGTGTGTGTGTGTGTGTGTGTGTAATTTACAAGAATGTAAACCTGGTTCTAAAACTATCCAAACAAAACAAACTCCTGTTGTAGTCATGAGATTTTCCTCACTGGCCTCTGTAAGGACAGGTCAAGCACTGATAAAGCAGAGACCGGGCCTTTGTTCACACACCAATAACTGGCCTACCTCATCTGTCTGAAGATATTTAAGAGCTATCATAACCCAGAAGATATTCCAACGACATGCTCAGCAGATGCACTCATCTCAGCAGGGATGCCAGCGATGCCCACTGGAGCCTGCTTTCTGCATTTGAGATCGTTATTCTAGGCCGGGTGCAGTGGCTCACGCCTGTAATCCCAGCACTTTGGCAGATTGAGATGGGTGGATCACCCGAAGTCAGGAGTTCTAAACCAATCTGGCCAACAAAAAAATTAGCCAGGCATGGTGGCAGGCACCTGTAATCCCAGCTACTCAGGAAGCTGAGGCAGGAGACTTGCTTGAACCCAGGAGGCAGAGGTTGCAGTAACCCAAGATTGCACCATTGCACTCCAGCCTGGGCAACAAGAGTAAAACTCTGTCTCAAAAACAAACAAACAAACAAACAAAAAACAGACATAGTTGTTCTAATTCAGGTTGCATTGGAAATGGTAATTTTCAGCATAGGCAGGGGCTGCTTCCGTAAGCACTGAAAAATGTTTATTAACACACTGCTTTAGTCAGGCTGCTGTATAAAAAAATACCATAGACTAGCAGGCTTAAACAACAGACATTTATTTATGTCTCACGGTTCTAGGGGCTGGGAAGTTCAAGAACAAGGTGCTGACCCCTTCAGTTTCTGGTGAGGGTCCTCGCCTCAGCTTTCAGGCAGCCACATTTTTGCTGTGGCTTCACAAGGTAAAGAGAGATGGAGCTCCAGGGTGTCTTCGTCTTCTAATAAGACCATTAATCTCGTTATGGGGCCCTTCCTTATAACTTCATCTAAACCTAATGACCTTCCAAAGGCCCTCCTTTCTAATACCATTACTTTGGGGGTTAGGTCTTCCATATATGAATTTGGGAGGAGCACAAATGGGCAGTGCATAATATACACCAAAAACACAACTGTTAAACTTTTATTAAAATGATCCTGAAGCTTTATTTTAAAATAATTCAGACTTGAATTATTTTATTGTGTTTATATCTATTGTGTTTAAAATAACAGAATTGTGCTCAAGCCTTTAGAATGATTGCCACCCATGATCATTAAAGACTTTGAAAGTCTTACTGCTCAAAAGGGGATGACTGTTCAATTGTCTTGTCATTAGCTCTCCAGACATTGTAATTCTAAAATGTTTGCCATCATCCTTGCTGCCGAGTTTATTGTCACCCCAAGAGACACTTGATTCTTTTTGGTGATGCTGCTCCTAGGCACAAAGTCGGAAGATACACAAAATTAAGGTTTTGGGAAGCAAGAGTTTTCATTCTTTCCTCATGGTACCACCAAAGGAAGGGCGGGAGGACGATTAGAGGGTAAAACTTCCAAAGCCAATTAGGGGTGTTTTAGTCATTTAGTTCACAACAGAGAGGGAAAATGTAACATGTATGGATTGTATGATCAGAGCTGCTACAGACCTAATCCCTCTCAAGGCAGAGCTGGAACCGTGGTCTCCTGACTCCCAGTCCAGGGCTTTTTCTATTTTCTGAGTCTCATGAAAGCTGCAGTGATAGAAACAAATGTATTCTTTCCCTAATTATGACAGGTTGGGCTAAGGACAAAAATCTGAAATTCTGGGAATAAAAGAAATGCATTAGATCTTTTCTTATCGTTATCTGCCTTATACTATATCCCCATTTTCTGCCTCAGTAACTCACAGGTTCCCCAGCCCACTCTTTCATCCCTGGTGATGGTCACTGGGAATTGTGCAAGAGACGCTGGGCTGCCCTGTTGTGGAGGGAAGGCTCTAGAGGAAACTTACAGAGCCATTGTGAGTGTCTCAAGCTCTGTCAGTGATTAACTCCCGAATGAGCATTTCAGACTAACAGTCAGCTTAAATACATTTCCTAAATTCTTCAAACAGCATGACGTTCCTAAGTCCCGAAGTTGACTTTGCATTTACTTCCAGGGTCTGAGTTTTGTTTTTCAGTTTTGCTTTGCTTTGCTTAGCATTATTTATTTACTTTAGAAGCAAGAAAATACATTCTAGAATGTGTCTCTCTTGTTACTGCAGGAAGGTTACTCTGTCCTTCATTAGGTTTATGGACAAATTTATAATGTCAAAAAAAAAACCAAAACATGGACATCCTTTAACATCATTAGAGTGGGTTAGTTTACAATCTAGTTGCTTTGTGCTTCTTATTTACTTTAGTTGAAAACAGTTTGTGGTCTTTGGAGAACTGGCATTTGATCTACAAAGCAGAAAAGCTATTTCTTTAGTTTGTTAGAAAACTAGGTCAATTTTTTTCTGTAAAACAATTTGGGAATGAGAATGAGAGTGCTCCTAAGTGGAAATAACTGTGTGTGTGCTCGTGTGCAAGTACACACATATATGTAGATCAAAGTATTTTTACTTTTTGAAGATGTATAAAATATATATATGTGTGTGTGAATATTAATATATATACATTGACTTTTCCAATAATTCTGGAGCTTATTTGCAAGTAAACTTTAGATTGTTAAATGTTAGCACTCTCCACTCCTAATGCTCAGCCATCGGCCTTTTTTAAAGCAATACACTGATGCCAGCTTTCCATAATCCTGGTAGTGGTGCAGACTTACATTCTCAGTGTAAAGTGTCTTTTCACCCCGGCTCTGAAGGTCAGTGTTCTGTCTGACTGGCTCATCATCATTTTTTTCTAGTTATTTCTCACTGAAAAGTGAACCTGTGGTCTTAGGCTTGTCAGCTACCCAGTTGACTTGTGTCAGCTACCCAGAGTGCAGGAGAGAGATGCTGTAAAGCGGAAGGCATGCAGAAATAGGAAATGGTAGACCGGAGGGATAATGGGTTCAAGGTTGAAATATAACAAAGAAAGCCTGGCCGGGCGCGGTGGCTCAAGCCTGTAATCCCAGCACTTTGGGAGGCCGAGGTGGGTGGATCATGAGTTCAAGAGATCGAGACCACCCTGCTCAACATGGTGAAACCCCATCTCTACTAAAAATACAAAAAAATTTAGCTGGGCATGGTGTCACGTGCCTGTAATCCCAGCTACTCAGGAGGCTGAAGCAGGAGAATTGCCTGAACCCAGGAGGTGGAGGTTGCGGTGAGCCGAGATCTCACCATTGCACTCCAGCCTGGGTAACAAGAGCGAAACTCCATCTCCAAAAAAAAAAAAAAAAAAAAAAAAAAAGCAAAGAAAGCCAGCACCAGCCTGGGCTGGCTGTTTGACTTGACTACGGGCAAGATTTCCAATGGTTTTAAGACTCAGTTTACCTATAAACACATCTGTATCTTAAGTAATGCCTATCTCCAAGGCTGTTGTTATATTTAATTCGATATTGTATGTGAAATATTTAACTTAACATGCAGAGGAAACTAAGCATTCCATTAATGTGTATATATGTAGCACCTCCCGAGCCTCTTTCACACAGGTATGTCTGCATACCTGTGTGTGGGTAAGCCTGGGTGTAAGTATGCATACACACATAATTGCATGCCTCATAAGTACACAGATACACACATGTATATGTGTACCTGTGTATGTGTGTCTTCATGTGTGTGTATGTGTGTGCATGTATGCATGTCTGGTTATATGTAGAGATCACTGCAACTGAAAGAAATATGAGCTTGAGGAGAGCCTTAGAGATTGAACAGAGCAGAACTTTCATCACGTCTTAATTTATCCCCGGTTGACCCTGTCATCAGGAGATTCATAACTTAATTCATAGATCTGTTAAAAATGCTTAAAGGATAATGCAATGAGGTTACTTGGTCTTTTGTATTACCATATGTGTAAGAGTAATTAAGGAGTTGGTATTTTTAAAGAAAGAGATGTGGAAATTCATATATTTATTCAATCATTATATTGGGTTGCCTACCATACACCAGGTGCCAGAAAAAGAGTTGAATCAGAATAATAGGTTAAATATCTGGTCCCACCTCAGGGAGCTCATCTTTCCTGAGGAAACAAAGAAGTGTAGATAAACGTCTACCCCACCATGTAATATGATCTGTTATAGCAGCAAAACGTGCAGCAGTAGCAGAAAGAGAGAGTGGTGAATTTGGCCTGCTCTGGTCAGTGAGGGCTTCTGCATGGTATCTAGGCTGAGACATCAGGCTAAATACCTGTTCAAGTGGAGGAAAGTCAAGACAGGAGGTAGAAGAAATGCAGAGACATGAGGGCTTGAGGAAGCCATGCAGTGTTGAGAAATGGCAGTGGTTCAGTGTCACCAGTGAGTATGGAAGAGGTGACCAGAGGCCCAGCTGTGAAGGACTTCCTCAGGCCCGTGGTAGAGGGTTGCTGCTCTCTTCCTGGAACAGATCAAGAAAGAGCAGAGCCAGCTGATGTCCCAAGCCTAAGTAGACCATGGTGAGGTCAGCTGTGCGTTTTGAACGGATAAGCAGTGGTCGTGTGAGGATGAAGTGGAGTAGGAAGTGAGTAGTGAAATCACTCCACAGTGCAGTGAAGGACCAGGCAATGACCAGTAAAGAGAGGAAGAAAGAACCCACCTGGGATGCATTTGAGACAGTGTTGGGAATTGTTGACAAGAAAGAGAAAGCCGTACACGTTTCTGACTTGGGCAATTTGTCAATGGTGGCTCAACAGCTGAAAAGAACAGACATGGGCGAGACAGTGTGGACACTGCACACTGACGCGAAGCTCATATACTTTAGTTCAAAATACTTGACTTTGAGGCACTTTATACATTCTGGTGGAAACATCCAAATTTCCTGATATTATCTCTATGAATTGGATAAGCATTAGAACAATTTCAGAATCATTTGAAAACCCGGGACTGAATTTAACCAATCATAAACCTGTGGAGTAAGAACAGACTTTCTGAAACTCAAATTCACTTAAAAATGACATTTGTGTATGTGTGTGCACATATGCAGATATATTTGTATATATTTGATCCCTTGCTTTCCCCAACTAACCTTCAGATTTAGCAGTTCTCCTTCCTGCATCGAATTGTGTATATTTGTATGTACACCCATGTGTGTGCGTGTCTGCATATGCGTGTGTCTGTGTGTGTGTGCTTGTATGTAGGGTTTATAACTTAAGGCTCAAGGACTATAAGACACAAGCTTTTCCAAAACTCTCTAATTACAGCCCTATTTTATGAATAGAAACAGATTAATATTGTGTCTGAGGAGGAAGATCACAGCTTTCTCAAAGGAAATATTTAAAAAAAAAAAAAGAAAAAAGAAAAAACGAGTTTCAGAAACACTGTCTTGAATGTTTTTGTTCAGTTCACCCTTCAATGTATGGGATAAACTGGAATCCCATTTGGGGGTGGAGATACTTATTCAAGGACAAAAAACAATTATATTAACAGAAGAATCCCATTTGTTAATCCCAAAAGACTTTTGATTCAGATGGGACCTCTTCATTCATGGAGTATGTGAATTATAATAAACCCAGCTATGACTGATTATTGGTTTTGACAGATGCTACATTGCTTCTTATGAGAAACTGATGGAAATAATTCCATAAGAAAGCTCAAGCAGATTTTTATTTCTGTAGTTATCTCTACACATTTCTAGAGATAGAATCTTCTTATACAGTATTTATGCTTTTCTTTTCTAGTATTTGAAACATGTTAGAATCTTTAAACCTAATGATCTAAAATTTGAGTGACAAAATTAACGATCTTACACTGAGTGAATTTGGATAATCGAACAAAATTGTGTTTGGCCTCTGTTTCAGTCTGTCAGGGTCCTAGCAGGCACACAGCTTTGCACAGGAAGTGCTGGGAGTGGTGACACAGTCCCCGGGGGCAAGCTGCAGTGAGAAGCTGTTACGGAACCTGGGCCTGATGGGCCAGTGGACGAAGAACCCACCAGAACCCGGAGCAGATAGCACCTGCTGATAGGTGCTGTGGGCTTCAGTAGACACCATGGTGGTTCAGCAGGGGTGGGAGAGAGCACCTTCCAACCTCCATCTATCTTGCCGTCACATCTTCTGCTGGTGATTTCCGTTGACTGAGCTCAACTGGAAGCCAGAAGGGAAGCGGATGATGCAGTTTATAAAGCCTGAGTAGGTGGAGAGAGGTGGGTGCTGCATTCAGAGGAAAGTGATCCAGATTCACTGAGCACCGCCGCGGGCAGCAGTGGAAGCATTAGACACCACACCGCCCTGATAGGAATTGAACTTTGCTTCAAATGAAGCTTTACCTGACATGAGATTATGTTAATTGGAAGATACCAAGATACTCTTAAAAGAGAAGATGAAGTTCTCTTGTTTCAACCTCTATTACTGATGACTGTCAACTTCTCAAAAGACCTCAGAAAAACGTATTAATGGAATAAAAAGTCAGAAACTGCACTGGGGATCTTTTTTTTTTTTTTCTTGAGACAGAGTCTAGCTCTGTCACTCAGGTTGGAGTGCAGTGGTGCAATCTCGGCTCACTGCAATCTCTGCCTCCCAGGTTAAAGTGATTCTCCTGCCTCAGCCTCCCAAGTAGCTGGGATTACAGGCACCCACCACCACGCCCAAGTAATTGTTTGTTTGTTTGTTTGTTTGTTTTTGAGATGGAGTCTCGGTCTGTCACCCACGCTGGAGTGCAGTGGTGAGATCTTGGCTCACTGCAACCTCTGCCTCCCAGGTTCAAGTGATTCTCCTGCCTCAGCCTCCTGAGTAGCTTGGATTACAGTTGTGAGCCACTGCGCCTGACCCCAATTTTTATATTTTGTATTTTTACTAGAGACAGGGTTTCACTGTGTTGGCCAGGGTGGTCTTGAACTCCTGATCTCATGATCCACCCGCCTTGGCCTCCCAAAGTGCTGGGATTACAAGCATGAGCCACTGCGCCTGACCCGAGGAACGCTTAAGGTAGCTTCTGCAAGGTGGGGAGTAGCTTGGGACTGGGTAGGGTTTCTACCCTAACAGTTCTCAATTGGCAAGCCCTGCAAGGTCAAGGGTCTTGAAGCAAATCTTGATAAGAAAGATACTGGTTTTGATAAACTAGCTGTTTTAGGGATTTACTGCCTTATTTTTGATAAGCACGTCTTCCTGAAGCAAGCAGGTAAGTGATTTTTGCTGGATTCCAACATTGTTTAACACAGGAACAGGAAAATGACTGGCCCCAGCGTTGTTTTAAGACACTGACTGGGAACTGTGCTGACTTCAGTTCTCAAGGGTTGGAGCATTGTGAGAAGAACCATGTAAGCTTGTTTTAAAAAGTAACATTTGGGGGGTCTTTCTTAGCACATACTTTTTAAATGCTTCCTTTTAACATAGTTTTAAATTTCAGAAAAATTTTAAAGGTAGTGCAGAGAGTTCCCATATGCCCCCTACAACCAGTTTCCCCATCATTAACATCGTAATGTGATACACTTATTACAACTAATGAACCCAGATTAATGCATTATTACTAATTAAAGTTCACATTTCATTCTAATTGTCTTAGGTTTCACCTAATGTCATTTTTCTGCTCCAGGACCTCATCCAGGCTGCCACGCAAGTTCAGTTCTCAAGTCTCCCTAGGTTTCTTGTGGCTGTGACAGTTTCTGACTTTCCTTGTTTCTGATGACGTTGACCGTCTGTGGAGTGGTGATGGAGCATTGTGTAGAATGTCCCCCAGTTGGGATTTGGCTAATGTTGTACTCATAATTATCCTGGGCTGATGAGTTTTTGAAAGGAAGACCACAGAGGAAAAGTGCCATTCTTATGACATCACATAAGGCGCACATGCTACAGATTGAGTCTCCCTTATCTGAAATGCTGAAGACCAGAAGTGTTTTAAATTTTGGATTTGTTCAGATTTTGAAATATTTGCATATACATAATGAGATATCTTGGGGATGAGACCCAAGTCTTAACAGAAAATTTATTTATGTTTCATATATACCATATAATTATAGCTTTATAACATAATTTATAAACTATTTTGAATAATTTGGGTCATGGAACAAAGTTTTGACTGTGTTTTGACTTCAATCTGTCACATGATGTCAGGTGTGGAACTTTCTGCTTGGGGCACCATGTTGGTGCTCAGAATATTTCAGATGTTGGAGCATTTGGATCAGAGAACATTCAACTTGTATCAGTATGGCTCATGACTGTTAATATTGACCTCGATCGCCTGGCTGAGGCAGTGTTTGTCCAGTTTCTCTCTTTGTAAGAAAGTGACCACGTGCAGTCTAGCCTTCAGGAGTGGGGCATTAGGCTTTACCCCCTGGAGGGCAGACTTTCTGCATAAATGAATTGGGAATTTCTGCAGAGACCTTTGTCTCCTACCCTGTTTATTCATTTATTTTGTTATGTTTGTATCAATATGGACTCGTGAATATTTATTTTATACTCTGGGTTACAGTCCCATATTGTTGTACTTATTTTGTTGCTCTGTTTCAGCTTTGGCCACTGGGAGCTCTTTCCATTTCTTCCTTTGACCCTTTGACATTTCTCCATCATAGTGTCCTTTTCTGTTTTTCAATCACTTTCTTGCTATCCAGAACTGCAAGCCGTACCATGTTCACTGTGTATATTTTGAGCTGCAGCCTGAGAATCAGCCATGTCTCCAAGGAGTCCTGGTTCCTTTTATTGGAGAATGGTATAGAAGCGAAGATCTGGGTGCTGGATGTACTCATGGCTACTGGGGTGTCATCGCTTCTAGTGGCATTTATTTTTCCATGTGTGTACTCCATTTGTAACCTCTTCACCTGTGAGTCTACTTTTATTGTTTCAATAACAATGTCATTTGAGAAGCTGTAGAAGTCAGGCACAGAGTGACCTGAAAACTTGATCTCTCACAATAAAGGTATCACACAGTACAAAAACAGTTTAAACTGAGGAAGAGTTTCCCATGCACTGCAGTTCCAAAAAGTTAAACATGGTCTCTCAGGTGGTTTAGAGCTTTGTCCCCACCCAAATCTCATGTCTAACTATAATTCCCAGTTTTGGAGAGGGGGCTTGGTAGGAGATGATTTGATCATGGGTACAATTTCTCATGGTTTAACACCATCCCCCTTGGATCTGTTTTCACAGTAATGAGTTCTCAGGAGATCTGGGTGTCTTTTTTTTAGAGAGAGTTTTGCTCTTGTTGCCCAAGCTGGAGTGCAGTGGTATGATCTCTGCCCACTGCAATCTGTACCTCCTGGTTCAAGCAGTTCTCCTGCCTCAGCCTCCCAAGTAGCTGGGATTACAGGTGCCTGTCACCACTCCTGGCTAATTTTTTATATTTTTGGTAGAGACGGAGTTTCACCATGTTGGCCAGGCTGGTCTAGAACTCCTGACCTCAGGTGATCCACCTACCTCGACCTTCCAAAGTGCAGGGATTACAGCTGTGAGTCACTGTGCCCAGCCGATCTGCTTATTTTTAAATTAGTAGCACCTTCTCTCACCCTCTCTGTCTCTCCGTCTCTCTCTCTCGTCCTCCTGCTTCACCCAGGTAAAGTGCTGGCTTCCCCTTTGCCCTCTGTCATGATTCTAAGTTTCCTGAGGCTTCCCCAAATGCCAGTATCATTCTTCCTGTATAGCTTGTTGAACTGTGAACCGATGAAACCTCTTTTCTTTAAAAATTATCCAGTCTCAGATATTTCTTTATAGCAGTGCAAGAACGAACTGCTACAGTCTCCATTTGTTATGTGCAGAAAACAACAGAAGTTTTCACCTTTTCAATGCAACTTCTAAGTTTTGAACAAGGTAAATTAGAAGTCTGGGAGGTGAAGGCCCCATCTTGGTGTGACTGATGACTGCTCACCGTGCTGTGATGAATGGGTCTCTAAATCAAACACATCAATATCTGCTGGGCGTGGGAAGGACAACGCTTGTTACCTTCAGCAAAGTTAAACCCTTTTCTCTCAGACATCATGTTAAAACAGGCTCCATAGTTACAATTTGATCCCAAGACAAAGAAAGAAAGGTCAATGATTAAGGCAATTCTTTACCATCAAATTAAGATGTGACAAATTTGTCTATTCTTTATGGACAATATTTTGCTTCTTCTGCAAAACCAAGATTAAAGCAAAAAAAAAAAAAAAAAAAAAAAAAAAAAAAAAACCAGAAAAGAAATAGAAAGACTAAGCTTTTAAAAAGTTTCTATTTCAGTTCTCTGGTTGTTTCTGTTTATTCATTTACATAGTCTCTCTAATTGTTCTGAATGCAATAAAATCTCATACCATAAAAACTTTTTAAAAAAAGAAATAAAATAATGTTTGTACAGAGGGTTGCGCTGGATTCTAGTGAAGATTTGGGCTTCAGTAAAGGAAGTAAGGCTTAATGAGACAATTTCTAAAAGGAAAAATTCATGTAATTAAAATTTTTAAAATATTTTATAATTCTATCACCTAGCATATATTCACGCTGGGCAGTTCATGGGTCTTTGGGGGGTCCATCTTTCCCAAGAGGCTTTCAGAGCAAGATGCCCCAGGTCTTTCTCATACACATTTCATGGGACCTGTTTCATGAACCATAGCTGAGAGTGGCAGGACTCAGTGATACATCTAATGGATATATCACACAACTGGATCCTGGCACTAATCAAGGGACAGCATTGTTTGTGAGCTGCTCGATGGGTTGGCCGGGTATGAAAACCTGGATAGGTTGTGGTATACCATACTGTATCATGATTAATCAGCCGATCAACTGCTCTTCCTCTGGAGAGGAGATGGGCCCCCCAGAGTGGTTTTGGGATCACCAGAGCTCCTACTACAGCCTGAATTGTGGTCAAAAATGTTTGTGGTCTCCATAAGGCCTGGCCTTTGGCTACTGAGATAGCCTTTTCTGCTTTCTAACATCCTGGAAAGCATAATAAAAATGATCACCTGTGGTTACCCAAGCACGTCTTGGCTCCTTGAAACTTAAGAATCTAACATAATGGTAACACATTAAATAGACCAAGAGTATATATTGCAGGTTTCTTGAGGGCAGTTATCAAGTCTTATCTTTGTATCTTAAGTGGGCACATTTAGCAAGTACAGAGGCTTATAATGGGTTTACTTTTCAGTAAACCCATTGTAAATTGAAATTGCATTTAATATATCTAACCTAGTGAGCATCATAGCTTAGCCTAGCCTACCTTAAATGTGATCAGAACACTTATATCAGCCCACAGTTGGGCAAAATCATCTGGCAGCACAGTACACTGTAAAGTGCCAATTCTTTACCCTTGTGATCATGGCTGACTGACTGGGAGCTGTGGCTCAGTGCCACTGCCCAGCTTCACGAGAGAGTATTGTACAGTGTATTACTAGCCTGAGAAAAGGTCAAAATTAACAATTTGAAATAGGGTTTCTACCGAATGTGCATTGCTTTCTCACAGTTAAGTAAAAAATTTTCAGTCAAACCATTGTAAGTCAAGAATCATTTGTACTCAGTAGTGAATATGATTAGTGAAAGGGAGAATGAATGAATGAATGAATGAATGAGCTAACAAGAGCCAGAGAGAGTAAATGACTTACCTGAGGCTAGTGAGAAAAGAAGTCAACGTACTGTCTTGACCCTGTGTTAAAGAATACTGAAACTAGTCACCCTTTCCTCTCCCTGTGTTAAATAACACCAAAACCAAGCAAAAGTAGCTGAGCTGTATATTGCAGGGATACCTGTTTCTGGAAAATAAGACCATAAACAAGCTAAACAATTCATTTGTTAAGGCAAACCATTTCCTCAGCAAGACTGACCTCTAAGCCTGACCTTGTGGCGCCTGGCTAATTGAAGGCTATAATACCATAAACTCCGTGCAGTTTAAATCAGTTACCTACATGGAAAACAATACCTTAGAAATCACTCAGCTTAGATCCTAGGGTGCTATTGATACCCTACCCTAATTTTCATTTCCAGCCACTATTAAGACCCATCAAAGTGGTGTTCTATCTTACTGTGGTGGGTCTTACAGTTTTGCTTGATAGGTATGTTTTTCTGATATCTTCAGGGGAATTGACAGTCAATACAACACAGTTTTCATTCAGTTCCTTTTTCTTCTTTTTAAAACATGATCTCACATTTCTTTTTCCTTCTTTCTTTTTTTTTTTTTTTTTTTTGAGAGTCTCGCTCTGTCACCCAGGTTGGAGTGCAGTGGTACAATCTTGGCTCACTGCAACCTCTGTCTCCCAGGTTCAAGCAATTCTCTTGCCTCAGCCTCCCAAGTAGCTGGGATTACAGGTGCACACCACCACGCCCGACTAACTTTTGTATTTTTTAGTAGAGACAGGGTTTCACCATGTTGGCCAGGCTGGTCTCAAACGCCTGACCTCAGGTGATTCACCTGCCTCGGCCTCCCAAAGTGCTCAGATTATCGGCGTGAGCCACCATGCCTGGCCTCTGATTTCACATTTCTTTGAATGTGCAACAATCTGCTAAGCACAGGGAAGTATGGGTGGCATTGCTTTCCTAGGAATTCTTGGAGCATGAACTAAATAAGCCATTTTCTTTTTTGTTACTTTGCCTAAGGAATAAAAATATTAGACTGGAAGTTATTTCAGAAATCTTTTCAATTCTAAAATTTGGCTTTCAATACATTTAGGGAAGTGCTCACTGAACTCAATTTTGATTAAACATCCTGATTGTGTGGAATACAGAAGAAATCCAACGTTGTCTTGATTCTGAGATTAAAAAGAGACTTATGGTCATTGCGAACTGTGTTAAGGCCCTCTGGCCCATTGAACACTGACTTTAATTTCTCAAATATACACAGAAATGCACAGCTCTGGACTTGCAGTAAAGTGTCTGTCATGAGGGTTGTTTTAGCCCAAATGGCTCTAAAACATGGCTGTCAATTCCAGACGTTTCCAACTGGATGAGACAACAGCCACCACATGTCACACAATGCACCACACGCAATGTAAACATACCATTCACGTCCACACTCAGATATTTATGGCATTTTCCATGGTTCCCATGTCAACCCATGGAGCAACAAGGCCATTAAATCATGCTGTCAGCAGGCCAAGACAGTAACACTGCAAGAAAAATTCCAGTTGCTGACATGAACATTACATTTATCATTTCAAGACCTGCTTTTTTCCAGCTGCCTCTTCCTTTATGCTCTTCACTGCTTTTGAGCTGGTCTTTTAGGGTACAAGGAGAATACAAATGAGCTGTTTAAAATGCGACAGAAATCCCAGCCAACTCTTGAGTACTTTTACTATCATGGAACTTATTTAAGGTGACACTCTTGAGGTCACATGCCAAGAAAAGGGATGGGCTGAGAACTGACAATATTATTGATATAACTGGCCAATTTTTAATTTTCCAACCTAGATTCAGTCTTTTATTTTTCTCCTCTGCATAAAATTGTTCTCAGCAAATTTCTAGATTTCAAGCACATGTACTCTGCTTTCTTCTAAACTCTGATGTCTTCTGAAACTGATTTCTCCTTAGGAGTTTTCATTAAAAAAAAATTTCAGGGTCATGGAGAAAGCATACAGAAAGTCTCATCAACAGATCTGAGAGATCGGCTCTACAATCGGTAACAGAGACAAAGAGCAGACTTTTCAGGGCAGTCCTGATTTTACATGACCATATTGATTTCAGAAAAGGTGAATCATTGAATGCATAACTAGATGTAATTTAAATGTTCTACCATTAGAAGGCTTTTCATATAAATTCACAAGTCAGAAAAAGTTTTTCCTGTCACACTATGCCCTAAGAATGTTAGAAAATTAGGACATTGTGACATTTCGGCCTATGTGATGATGCAATTCCCAGACCATGATGGCTGTGCATGAACGGAAGGAGATACTAAGCCAGCCTGTCTTGCCTTGCGCTCTCTCTCCTCTGGCGGCTGCGCTTCCTTCTTTTCCCTTTGGCCCCTCCCAGCACTTTAAGCTTGCAGGACTGATGTGGGATTTAAAGGCATTTCAGCTGCTCATGTGCACAGCGCTTTTCTCCTCATTCTTCCTGGAGAACAACACTAAGAGTCAGAGAGAGCTTTCAGAGGAGGACAAGCCTGGTTGGGAATCTTCTCTAACTGGGCATCAGAATAGCTTTCTCCTCCTCACTCATCAGTCTGTAACACACAGCCCTTGAAAGGCATGCCATCTCACAGACATCTTTCTTGAAAAGAGACAGAGGGTAATCAGGAAATGTGAAAATAAAAGAAGGAACGATGGGGTAGAGAACATGCAGGCTATTCCCGCAGAGCGGATACCTGGGGGCAAAGGCGAGAGAGGCTGGGAGCAAACCCGAGGACCTCAGCCACCTGCTGGCTCGCGGGCAAGCAGGAGGGCCAGACCCCTACAGGGCTGATTTTGAAACAGGCAAACTGGGGAACAGCGCTGGGTCTGGATAATATGAGCTGGATCTTCAAGGATGGTTTAGCAGTTTGTGACACTGTATATGAGGTAAAGAAACTTCTAGACTGAAGAAACCCTTGAACATGTGCCCAGGGCTGGGGAAATGCTGATGCAGTCCCAGAAAGAAAAAGTAGATCCTGTGCTTTCAAAGCAGGGGAGGCAAGATACAGGAAGGGGCCAAGCCAGGGAGGACAAAGTGTCTGGGTGAAATGACTGCAGCGGGAGAAGTTTTGGTAGGAGGGAATGTGGTCAGATCCAAGCTCAGGTCATGTTTGTAAAATGAATCTGATGAGAAGGGAAATGAAGCCTCACGATCATTGGAAGTTTATTAGAATAATTGGATTTAGGAAACCGCAAAAATAATAATAATAAAAGAGAAATTAATATTATGATTCAAAGTCTGAATGTATGGAGCTGTGGCAAAAACTTCTCTCCCAGAAATTCTGAGGCGAAAAACAATACCTTTAGAAGAAATAAGTCATGATATAGTCACATAAGGTAATAGTATACAGCAATGAAAAAAGAGTGAGCTGTAAGCAGAAAAATATGGTTGGATCTTGTAAAGATAAAGCTGGGGAAAAGAAGCCAGGTAGAGAAGAGTCACTACGATGTGATTCCAGTTATTTCGAGTTCAAAAACAAGCCATGCTGCTGGTTAGATGGTTGGGGATCTTGGGAAAGGTGAAGTTGCTGGCTGGAAGGGAAATGGCCAGTGGTTTCCAAGGTGTGGGTTCTGTCTCTCAATGTGGGTGCTGGTCACAGGATGCACTTGGTTTATGAAAAATCATGGGTTGGTACATTTATGATTATCTTCACTTTCTGCCTGTTAAATTCTGATAAAAGTTTTTGTAAAATGGCACACCTTGCTTTGGAGATCTTAGTTGAAGGAGGCAGATTGACTGACAGGTGATCTTTAAATGTCCAGCCCTTGAATCTAATTACAAATCGGGGTAATCAAGGCCATGTTTCTTGGATTCCAGGAAATTAGGAACTATGATTCAGCAAATTAGAGTATTGCATCATGTAGTGAAACCCAACATCTCCCGGCCTTAGTCCTCCCACCTCTAAGCCAGACTTGGACGCTAGCTGAGCAGCCACGGGCCTGGAAACAGTCACCACAACCAAGTCATTGTCTCATTAATTTCAAGGAGGTAGAAGAATAAAAAGTGTTAAGGGCAAGGGTGGGGGGCTTTCTCTTGGCAGCTTCAGAATAAAACCAGCAAAGCTCAGTTCCTGCCAAGAACTAGGGAGAAATCCATCATTCCTCTTGCGGGCCCTGTGGTCAGCCCACTGCAGTGATAAGCAGAGAAGCCTGTAATGATTAACCGGGCCTGTACACACAATGGTCACCTACATAAAGATTTCTTATCACCCAGGAGCCCAGTACTTTAGTACTGAGTCATACCCGTGTTCAGAGAAGGAAGTTTACAGGCACTAACATGCTTCAAAATTTGGATTCAGCGTTAATTCAGTTCCGTATAACCCTTCCCAACTGCTTCCCACCTAGAGGAAAAAGAAGTCTTTGAATTAAAAAAAAAGTCCCGAATTTTTCCCTGGGTGGATTCCGAAGAAGCATTTCTCAGTGAGGATTTTTCGTAAATGCATTTAATAGATTTTTGCAGATTTTTAACCCCTGGAAAAGGAAGCAGGAACAAAGAATGAAAGTAGAGTTGGAATAAGGCAAGTACCTGGAAAAACAATGTGATCCACAATCAAAAAAAATCTTTTTATGTTATCCACATTACTTCAATAATGCATGTGAGATTCCCATACAATTGTGGCTCATAAGCAATACTTTCAACTTCCCATCAGAGCTGGTTTAAGTGGCAACATAGTTTTTAGAATTTTTTTTTAAAGCTCTGATACAGAATGCCTTGCATTTATTATATAGTACTTAATGTGAGTCAGAGGTGTCTTTCTGATATGAACATAGTTGAGGTCTCTCCCCCTTCCTCCCTGCTTTACATTTCTTCAGGAAGTATTTTTTGAGTGTTTGAAAACCGTTCTCCAATTTAACAAAGAAGCCATTCATTCCAATGATGAACAAATCAAGTCGCAACATAGGTCTTCACCGTTTCACTTCAATTTTACTACTTAAAATCAACAAAAACATCAACTGACGTTCATATGAGTTAGAGTTGCATTTGCTCATCATTGAGGTGAGCAGCCGCTTTGCAGAATCTAAGAGTGATCAAGAATTGATTTGTAGGCTGGACATGGTGGCTCATGCCTGTAATCGCAGCACTTTGGGAGGCCAAGGTGGGTGGATCACTTGAGGTCAGGAGTTTGAGGCCAGCCTGGCCAACATAGTGAAAGCCCGTCTCTACTAAAAATACAAAAATGAGCTGGATGTGGTGGCACCCACCTGTAGTCTCAGCTGCTGAGGTGGGCGGACTACTTGAGCTCAGGAGGCAGAGGTTGCAGTGAGCTGAGATCGCACCACTGCACCACCTGGGCGACAGTAAGACTCTGTCTTAAAAAAAAGAAAAATTGATTTGTAGTTGGCTATGAGTACAAAAGTTCAGCAAAGTTGGCAAAAGGCTTCTGTTAGAATCAATTAGCTATATAAATTTATAATAAATAACATTTAAAAAATATATTTAATTGGCAAATAAAAATGTATATTCAAGGTATACTATGAAATGATATGATATACATATTCATTGAATAATAATTACCACAGTCAAATTAACTAACATGTCCACTACTATCCCAGTTACTATTTGTGTATGTGTGTGTATTAACCCTTAAAATCCGCTCTCATAAAATTCCAGGTTATCAATACATTTCCCCCAGTATGCATTAGATCTACAGAACTTATTCGTCTCATGAAGTTCTTTGTACTTATGAAACTTTGTACCCTTTGACCAATGTCTCCCCATTTGTCTCACCTCCCAGCCTCTGATCACCACTATTCTACTCTCTGCTTCTATGAGTAAGACTTTTTTAGATGCCATGTATTAGGGAGATTATGCAGTATTCGCTTTTCTGTGTCTGGCTTATTTCACTTGGCATGATGTCCTCCAGGTTCATTCATATTGTCACAAATGGCAAGATTTCTGTCTTTTTAATGGCTAAATAATCTTCCATTATAGTCTACATTTTCTTTATTCATTGATCTCTTGTCAGTGGTGACGTAGATTGTTGCCATGTCTTGCTCATTGTGAATAATGCTGCAATGAACATGAGGGTAAAGATAATTCTTCAAGATTCTGTTTCCTTTAGATACATCACCAGAAGAGGAATTGCTGGATCACATGGTAATTGTAGTTTTAAACTTTCGATAGATAAATTTCCATACTGTTTTTCATACTGCAGCACCAGTCTACATTCCAACCAACAGCCCAGGAAGTTCCCCTTTTCTTCACACTCCCACCAACACTGGTTACTTTGTGTCGTTTGGATAATAGCCATCCTAAGAGGTGTGAAGTAATAACCCATTATGGTTTTGATCATCACTTCCCTAATGATTAACGATGTGCATCTCTACACATACTTGGCCATTTATGTGTCTGCTTTGGAAAAACACCTACTCATTTTTAATTGAGTTACTAATTAATTTATTTATTTGCTATTGAGTTGTGTATGTTCCTTATATATTTAGGATATTAACCCCTTATCAGGTATATGGTTTGCAAATATTTCTTCCTATTTCATAGCTGTCTTTTTGTTGTGTTGTTTCCTTTGCTGTGCAGAAGCTTTTTAGTTTGATGTTGTCCTACTTGCTTATTTTTGCTCTTGTAGCTTATGCTTTTGGTGTCATATCCAAAAATAAAAAATTGCCAAGACCAATGTCAAGAAGGTTTTCTCCCATATTTTCTTCTGCATATCTGTAATAAACACCACACTCTCTCTCTCTCTCTCTCTCTCTCTCTCTCTTTTTGCCAGAGAGCCATTTGTTAGACATTTACCCAAATATAGTAGTCCCCCCTCATTCATGATTTTATTTTCTGCCATTACTTGTGGTCAACCACAGTCTGAAAATATTAAATGGAAAGTTCTAGAAATGAACACTTCATAAATGCTAACTTGTGCACCATTCTGAGCAGGATGATGAAATTCTTCACTGCCCCACTTCATCTTGCCCGGGACATAAATCATCCCTTTGTCCAGTGTCTCCACACTGTAGACACCACCATCCATCAGTCACTTAGCAGCCAGCTTGGCTTTATAGTACATACAGAGTTTGGTACTATCTGCAGTAACAGGCATCCACTGGGGTCTTGGAATGTATTCCTTGAGCATCAGAGTTCACAACCATAGCACTATTGAGCTGTAGGCAAGTATCCTCTGGGGGTGCTTAGCACAGGAGCAAGAGGGAGGACTCCCCAGTTTACCTACTCACCTGCCCCTCACGTGGCTCCTCAGAGGCTCCCTGCACTACCATGTGCATGTGATGCCCCAGCAGCTGCTCCCTGCTCCAGTCTCTTCTTGTGGTTATTGTGCCCAGGCCTTCCCTCAGACCTCGTTCCTCCATCCCTGCAATCCTAGAGATATTCTTCTTTTAAGGAAGTCCTCATATATTTGTCCTGTGTTGGTTAAGCTCTCTAAGCCTTAGTTTTCCCATCTGTAAACTGGGAACAATATTAGTATCTACCTCAGAGCATTGTTGTAAGTAAAAATAGGGTAATGAATGAGAAACTCGTGGCACACCAGCCCTGGCACGCAGTAGGAATAATACCAATAAGCATTGCAATAGCAAATGTGGCAAGTATCTGCTGATGCTTGTGAGACTTCCTTTGGAATCTCTGTTTATTTACTTTTGACGGCAACCCAGTGAGATGGGTTCTGTATTACTCCCATTTCACAGATGAAGAAACTGAGGCACACACAGATGAAGAAATGTGTCCAGAGTCTCACAACTGGGGGTGTTCAGTAAGCTACTACTGAAGAGTTAGATAACATCAAAACATAGTTTTCAAATATACTTCCCTTCTCTCTTATCTTTTTTCTCATCTAGTTTTCTTTATTCTTACCTACTCTCTTATTTGCCCTTCTTGCTGCATTTCCGATTCCTCACTTCAGCTTTAGCCACCTTGGAAGGAAATGAGAGGAAACGTCAAACAAAATTGTTCTTTTTTCTGTGAATGCTTCACTTTCTTTGGTGCTTCCTTTGGAGTTTTATTGATTTTTAAAAAAATTATTTTGGTGTAACTTCAAACTTGCTGAAGAGTTGCAGAAACTGCAGAGAAGCAGCATACGCACACCTTATGCAGATGACACACTTATTTCCATTTTCTCTCATGTGATTTCTTCCTCTTTCTCTTTGTCTTCTCTCCACCTATTATTTGCCAAACCTGAAACTGATGCTGTCAATGTTCTGACCTTACAGATCACGGTACCAACGACTTGTTCCTCCAGTTCCTCTCTGTTCTTATATATGATCAAAGTTATAGTTACCTTTGCTAATTACAATTTTCTTCCTGACTGTTCCAAGCAGAGTCCTTTTAGACACAAGTCTTACTAGCTTGCATTAGTGTTAACCTGTTTTTCATAGAGTCATCATGAAACACACCTTAGACAGGCATGCACTATGCTGTCCAAAACCTTGGGTCTGAATGTGTTTCAAAATCCAGCAACTTAAAGATTTTTAAAGGTAAGATGAGCAATATTCCATGCGTTTAATAATAAA
Organism: Saimiri boliviensis; assembly: GCF_048565385.1. Classification (NCBI taxonomy): domain Eukaryota; kingdom Metazoa; phylum Chordata; class Mammalia; order Primates; family Cebidae; genus Saimiri; species Saimiri boliviensis. The sequence continues at coordinate 75,049,995 of NC_133457.1, forward strand.
CCCGGTGGGGTCTAGGGGAGCAATCCCATAATCACACACAAATATTTCTGCAGCAAATGCATGCAGAATAAACAAAGATTTTGCATATTTTCAGTTCAGTTCATGTCATGTTGAAATTCCAGTACTCAGAGCTTCTTGCTTTTTGGAATTGCACTCAAAGGGTGCTGTACTTTTTTATATGGTAGGGGATACATGCAGACAAATACTTTGATGATTGATCAACTCTATTGCATCTAAACTGCATAAAAAATAGTAAGTAGATCAATTGCATTTTAATTAACATACTAAAATTATGATAATTTCAACAGAACATAAAATTAAAAGGAGGTTGACAGCTAACTATCCCTGCACACACCAGAGTAGGATTAAATTCTTAAAGATAAAAAGCAAAGACTAATGCTTTGTTTCTCAACAAGAAGGGCTTCTTTGAAGACATAGGAAAAAGAGGTCTCAGCTGTAGCAAATGGCATATCCTTCCAAGAGAGTAGGACACATTATAACCATGGGGACTCCAGACTATTAATAAAACTCTGCATTAAAGAACAGGCAGTCTGTAATTTCAGCACTTTGGAAGGCTGAGTCTGGCAAATCAGTTGAGTTCAGGAGTTCGAGACCACCCTGGCCAACATGATGAAACCTCATCTCTATTAAAATACAAAAATTAGCCAGGTGTAGTGACGGATGCCTGTAATCCCAGCTATTTGGGAGGCTGAGGCAGGAGAATCGCTTGAACCTGGGAGGCAGAAGTTGTAGTGAGCCAAGATTTCATCACTGCACTCCAGCCTGGGTGGCAGAGGGATACTCTGTCTCAAAAAAAAAAAAAACAAAAAAACGGTCTGTGTACCAGATCATAGTCTTTACAACACATTCGGTTACATAATAATACAATCTATTTTATAGTATCACAGCTTGTTGTCACTTAAAATTATCAGCTTCCTCATTGTATGTTTCTTACGTTGACTAAATAGATAGAATGAATATTCCCTGATGTAGCAGCCTCTAGTGATGACTCTTTTCTCTGAAACTTTTAAAAATACATACTTTCTACAAAATTTTACCTAGCATGAGATTGGACGCTATACCAACTTCTCTCAAATGACTTGATGAGTAATATTCATCTGATATCTCTAGTAGAATTTATGTATCCTAAGCTAAGAGTTGATACTAAACAAATATCCAACATTGGTTGCAATAGATCTAAAGAAATAAATGGCAACTTTCAGTTGGGATGCAACTTAAAATTATCCTAAATATATAAAAGTTTTTGTGATTAATTTCCTGTTACATATAATATATTCTCAATATCCACTTACTGAGGTTGATTAATATTATGCCATTTTAAGGATTAGAAAACAATTTTAAACAAATTGCCACAGTCATAAGTCAAATCAGAGTGCCAGTGGTGTTAAGCTTTAAAGGTTTCAATGTAAGTAATAAACTGCCCAATACATTGCGGATGATTTTAAGATACCCCTTGTTGCAGTGAGAGACCACAAATCACGTTTGCCGAGAGAACACTCTTTTCCCAAGAATGCAGCAAGGTTCCCCATCCCCAGGAATAAACACCACTTTTTTCTTGATGCTGCCCTTAAAATGTGAGGCTGAAGTTCAGCGTTAAGCACGTCCTGGAACTGGGAGCTTTCACCAGCACCAGGGGCAAGGAAGTAGGCAACTTTGCCTCTGGCTGATTTGTTTTAAGGAGACTGTGCCTGTACTCTCCGGGCAAGGTGGCAACATCTGCAGCTGCCTGCCCGCCACCAGACAGCCAGTCCAATGTGAATTATTTAACAGAAAGTATTGCGACCTCCATTCACAATAGAGGAGGTTTCAAGATTTGTGGGTGACACCCTGACAGGCTGCAGGATCAAAGCAAGGCTTTTAGAGGCGCAGTTGAGCAGGGCCCAAGGAGCTGTCGTGACCTAGGGGCAGAGGAAGAATGCCCATCGAGGGCGGCACATTCCAAGGACTAAACCAGAGCCAAGTGTTGGCAATATGGAGCCACAGACCAGAATGACTATGTTTTTAAAGCGCCGATTCACGGCTCAGACATAAAATTATATTTAAATGTCCTGCCTCCTTGCAATCAAAAGAAGCTAACTAAAAGAAACACACACTTCAAGGCTGTAAATCTGAAACTTCCTAATCCCCGAAAGTCCACACTAGACTTCTTGCCTCCATGGAAACAACAAAGCATTCAGCCAACTGATTGGCCTCCAATGAATTTTAGATAAGACAGCTTGGAAGGGAATGGATGTGATTTTAATGCAGAAGAAAGCCCTGGAAGGGAGGTCCAGTTGGTTCATATTTGAATAAAGCAAACAAGGCAGACGAAAGGCTGACAGCTGTAAATGACATTGTCAGTACAAAAATTATCAGCCAGTTTACAATCTGTTTGCTTATGTTGAACAAACAGACTGTGTGTGGCATCCTTCGGTCTGGTGAATGGCAGAAATACTTGCGGGCTTCAGAAAAGCTATCTGCTCTCCTGCAGCCTGGCCACAATTAGATGGCCATTTGACAGCCACGCTGAAAAGGAAACTGTGTCCTCTGCCTTCCCCCACACTCCTTTGCCTCTTTGCTTTCTCTTTTTCTTTCTTTCTTTTTCTTCGTCTTCTTCTTCATAACACAAGCACTGAAGTTGGGTAGAGACACTCGTCTTGTATCAATGGCGTGAATTATGTTAGTTCTGTTGCTGGATCAAGTCGTTTACTGATGTGTCTGACATTCCAAGTGGGAGATCTTCAGTAACCTAGCAAGGCTCAGCGCCAACAGTCTTCATTTTCTATTCCTTACAGGAAGCAGAATCCCGGAGCTCCTGAAAGAATGCCACTTTTTTCTTCTTTGTGCAGCCTGTCTCGCAGACCGTTTGCTTTGAACTTGCTAGCATTGCATTTGGTGTCGAAACAAAACACAACACAAGCAGGGCTGTGCAGTTCAATTCCCCTTGAGCAGAGCCCACATAGCCCAAGTTCCAGGACGTAGTAAAACCTCGTGGGCTCTATCGCTCCCTGGGAGCTGTGCTGAGTGTTTAACCCAGCCCCCAGCCTGAAAGGAATGAGTTGTGTGGTCCCATTGCTTAATCCCCTCTGTGTTCTGCAAACTCATAACACAGAAATAGCTCCCTTTGTTCAAAAAGAATGGAAAGTAAACACAGGTACTAATTTTATCCTTCATGTTCTCAGAGGCTCCCTCTTGTTTAACTGCATCAGAGAGATTTAAGCTGGCTGGGAGTGGCTTTTTTCACCAGGCCTGAGGCTACTTGGGCCCTGGAAGCTTTTTACCTAAGAGATTCCAGCTCACCTAGGAGTGAGCAAGTGACACACCTCCTTGCCCTGGGCGACATGTCACCCCTGTAGAGCGCACACACTGGAAAAGAGAATCACCTCATAGGAAGAAAACTGCCTACAAAACCTCGAGTTTTGATTTTCATCTTCTACCTTGTGTATTCTCATTATTTATTGTGTCTTATTCTTGCTAGAGTTAGCCAAGAAGTTACTCACTTGGGGAGAGAATCAAGTCTTTCTATTATGCCTTCCTTTCTTTTATCCTTCTTTAATACAAAGAATCTATTTAGAGGTACTTGGTTTATTTGACTTGAAAAACAATATGATGATAGGTGAGTATGGTGTGTTTTTCACAGATAAAGGGCACATCACAGGCACACACAAAGCCGGAAGACCATGGTAATTACTGGTAAGCAGCGAAGCATCAAAACACCTCTTGTATGAAAGTTCATCCAATTACCACTAACCTAGAGAGGAGAGTTATGTTCGCTGTGCTTTTCATTTTAATCTAAATGGCTGTTTCTTTTTCTCTGATATGGCCATCGGTCATAAAGAGTTGACCATCATTAAAACTGTTTGATTTGGAAGTCTGTAGTGTTTGGCTAAGAGGGTAAATGCAAATTTGATTAAAGAATAAGGATAAATTTACATATCAGCCTCAGCTCACATGGAGAGAGTAAACATTCTGTTTATCTCAAGTGTCACTTTATGATTTCAGTAGAATATAAAACTGACCTTGGCCCAGTCATTGCAAAAGGCCTAAATGAAATATACGGTTGTCTAAACATGATTTACTCAAGTAGAACTTGTCGGCAAACCCTGTGGAACTCAGCAAACAGGGCTGGAGAGCGCAGCGAAATCATTTTGTCCTGATAAACTCCAAAATGAAATTCTGGAGCAAGGAGTAGGTGACTAAGAGAGGTTAAGAAAAAAAATCCTACCTCATGAATTTTACGGTAATCATAGTGAATTAAAACATCCTATTGAGGTAGTAGTTTTAGGCTTTAATTATCTAAAAATTAGAAAATAAGAACAGAAAATTGTAAAAGCCAATGTTAACACTGCAATGTGTAGTATTCCTTTACTAAAACTTTGTTTCATCATTTGGGGACAAAAATAAAATCATCATCTGTTTGGTTTCTAGACACTATAATTGATTCCAGGAACTTTAAAACTCCATAGGTAGTTTACACTGGATAGGAGGATAATTCCTTTTGGCTGTTTAAATCAACCACGTTTGCATTTTCCACAACATTTTTAATTAGTTTTTTCTCGAGCTAAGTCAACATTCATCACTGTGGTGAAGGAACATCAGACTTTGTTCATAATGGAGGCTTTTGAGTGTGCAGAAAATACTCCCAGACAATTGCAGGCATCTGAACTGATATTTCACCCCCACTTTCTTGTACCCAAAAGTTCCATGTAGAAAACAAAAGCATAAAATGAGATTCTTTTACGGAGAAAAGTTGATGGCATAAATAGAGTAAGGGCTGGGGGATTATATACATATTTTATATTGAGCTATTCTAGAAATTTTGCCTACAGCAGAGCAAATAATAATAATAATACTCTGAATAAAATAAAAGATAAGTGGAGAAAATTTGGCAGAAATGGCTAGTTTTAATTGCAAAAATAAAGAATATTCTTTTAGGACCTGTTTATGCATTTACCTTTATAGCCCACAAAATATTTTTCAAATAAATAATCATCTACTTATATTCACATAGAATAACACAAAGTTTTAACAAAGACCCCATAAGAATTTGATATCTGAGTGCTATTTGCAACTGATTTACAAATCATGCCAGCATTCTTAGCAACTTCTTTGGACAAGGTTATACTGGGGGTTTGTGGCTAAGTGAGTGAAAGTGGTAATATAAATGAAGAGAAAGCACATCATTATTACCAAACTGTAGCCAGGCTTTTCCACGTGGGGTTTGAAAAGAGATTGACATGTTGCCCCCACCGGAAGAAGAGTAAAAACAAGTTTGTGTGGGGTGGGAGGGGAGGTTGTCTGTATCTGAGGGAGTCAGGCTCTTGAGATGCTTTTCCTCCGTGTCCTGTGTTCACATACAGATGAACCTGCAGTACTGCACACAGCATTGCTTCCAGCCTGAAGTGACTGTAAAATGCCAGCAAATGGGGGCTCAAAGCTGAGTAAATGATCCTTCACACTCAACAGGCTCATCCTTCTCTGCACTCGAGACATTTAGAGTCCCAGTCACAAAGCTTTCAGAAGGCAGAGTTCTTCCACAGCACACTATTGATGCCTACCGAATCTAAGGAAATTAACAAAGAAGGGAAGGAATCATCTCCATAGAAAAGGTATCTGAGAACCCAGAAGAGGGTATGGGCTTGACAGTCGGCATGCCACAAACTATGCACCATTGCTGGCCTAAAACGCACCTCTGTGTCCATCATTTACTCACGTTTTAAAAAAATCACCTTTTACTAGTTCTCCTGTGACCCTCATCGAACTATATCCAGACAGCACTGAAAGTGATAGCCAGAAGAAGTAGAAACAATCTATGCATTCAACCACTGATGGATAAAAACACATGGCATGTCCATCCATGCAAGGGGATATTACTCAGCAGTCAAAAAGAGCAAAGAACGGATGCATAGCACACCATGGCTGATTCTCAACAACAGTATGTTCAGTGAAAGAAGCCAGTCACAAAAACCCACGTACCCTACAGTTCTATTTAAATGAAATGCTTGGAGGAGGCACCTAGAGGTTGCCAGGGGCTTGGGGCGGGGGTGGAAGGCAGGAGTGGGGAATGCCTGCCCCCTCCATGGGGTTTCTTTGCAGGGTAATTAAAATGTTCTAAAATAGATATGGTGATGGTTACATAAGTCTGTGAATATACAAAAACCACGGAGCTATCCATTTTAAACAAGTAAATGTTATGGTGTATGAATTAAACCTCAGTAAAGCTATTAAGAAAAAAAAAAAAAAAGAAGAAGAAGAAAGCAAAGCCTGACATCCTACACTGTTATGGAGCCAAAGACAATCTTTTAAAAAGGACTGCCGGGCGCGGTGGCTCACGCCTGTAATCCCAGCACTTTGGGAGGCCGAGATGGGTGGATCACGAGGTCAAGAGATCGAGACCATCCTGGTCAACATGGTGAAACCCCGTCTCTACTAAAAATACAAAAAAAAAAAAATTAGCTGGGCATGGTGGCGCGTGCCTGTAATCCCAGCTACTCAGGAGGCTGAGGCAGGAGAATTGCCTGAACCCAGGAGGCAGAGGTTGCGGTGAGCCGAGATTGCGCCATTGCACTCCAGCCTGGGTAACAAGAGCGAAACTCCGTCTCAAAAAAAAAAAAAAAAAAAAAAAGGACTGCGTAGGCCCCTGAGGAACCATGGAAAGCACATGCACATGAACTCCAAGCAGGCCATGGGCCACCTCCGACTGTTTCTCCCCAGATGAAGGGAGCAGGTGTCAGAATCAAATCCTAACTTAAAATTGGTAAATGCTTATTTGTTGTCTATGCTGTGCTAGGCATGGTGGCCCACAAGGGAGAACAAAACTTGCGGAGCTCACAATCTAAGCAAAATTTCGTATATATGCCTGACCACAAGTGTGACAACTGTGTGTGTATACCATTTAACAGTGGGCTTGGATGTGCAAAGGGTTATCCACATACCTCCAGGAATCCCTGCTGCAGAGCAGAGACATCAGATGACAAGGTTTCTAAGTCTGGATTTTATACTGAAGGTCATGAAGACTCCCCAAAGTTTCCTTAGAAGAAAGGTGATAAGATATTTAACAGGCCCAATGCTAAGCTCTGTGCTGGATTCCATCACAAATGCGTGCATGCAGGCCTGAGGAGCTGTGATTCAGCAAAGCTTCAGGTCCCAGAAAGCACCTGGAAGCTCCTTCCTTGCAAGTTTGTTGTAGGTTGAAGAGATCGTGTGGTTCTCAAAACACCTAACAAGATTCTGGACTGCGTGAATACTCTTCAGCCTCAGATGCAAGCTGGTACACTTAGTACCATTCTGAGACCTGGAGATCACATCTGAAGGGCTGCATTCAACCCCAGATACCTCATTTCAAAAGGACCACCTATAGAGGAATATGGGTAGGACGTGGGAAGAGCCACCAATTACATAGCACACAGAAAGGTGGAAGGAAATGTGTAAAATCCGCCTAACCAGGGCAGATGTCCAGCCTTACGAAGCCCCTGCTATGGACTGGGTGTTGTGTACCACTACCAGCATTACTTCATTTAATCCTCAGAATCCTAAAAGGGGCAAGATGAGTAATGATATTATCCCCATTTCACAGATTAAGAAACAAAGCCATAGAGAAATTATGGAATTTGTCTAGGGTTATTTAGTAAATAGTGAAACTATTCCAACACACATCTGTTGATTATCCAAGGTTGTACCTTTAATCACCATGTTATTCTGCTCTCTTCTTCCAAATACTCTCAAAATATTAAAATTTGCCAATAAACAAAAGCTTCAAGAAGGCAGCAATTTCATTTTCTGAACTCTAAAGAAGAGATAAACTTGCAGAAAGAGTTCCAAGTCAGTGAAGATGTTGGTGCAGGAGCCAAATGATCGTTTGTCAGAAATGCGGATGATCTAAAGTTTTAGGATTAAATGACATTTGTGTGTTCTGTCGTCCTGAGTATTCTGATGTGGGATCCTACGAACAGAACCAGAGCCCCTGCATATGGCCGTGAAGGTTGGATATTGCATGACTCCAGGAGGGGGATGTTTTCTATTCAGAGGTATCGTGGATTTCCATATAGATCATGACAGTTTTCCTGAAGATTTTAGTCAAGAGTGCAAAGGGAGAGCTGCTCTCTGTCTCTTACATGCTCCAAGTTTCTATCTGGGCCCTTAAGGGTGCTAAGCATATCTGACATAGAAAAATACTTTTAAAGGAGAGAGTTGGATAGGCATGAGGCCAGAGATAGGAAGACGAGTTAGGGGATTATGGTGATGGGTTCGCCAATAGGTAAGGAATGAGGCGGGGGCTGAGAATAGAGAATTGATGAGGATCAGGAAGTTATTTCACATTTGTATTAGTCTGGGAGAGAGATGAGCTGGAGACAAAAGTGTAGGAGTCACAAATAAGAGAAGATAGTTGAAAGTTAAGGGAACTGGTAGGTCTACATGAGAAGACCAAGGAACAAGGAAAGACAAGCCTTGAAACATAACCTTGATGACTGCGCAAATTTAAGTCACTGGTAAGGAAATGGTGCTTTCTGCAGGTAGTAGGTGAATGGCAGAGAGCACGTGCAGCAGGATGATGGAGAAGCTGACAGACCTCACAACTGGGATTGCTGTCGATCTTTATGAGCCCACTTTCACGGGGTTGTTGAATGGTACAGAAGTGCGACTGATGAATTATGGAACAGCGGCTGCTCAGAAAGTAGAAATAGTGAGAGCAGAAGGCTGGTGTTAGAGGAGAAACCCAAGGATCGGGAAGGAGGTCATGGGAAGTTTTTCTTCTAGGGACTTTGGGAAAACCTGTTGACATCATAAATAATAAATCCTTTGTCGAAAAGAGCCATGTCTTACACATTCCTGTAATATCTAAGGCAAATTTGTTGCTGAATAATCATGTCCTATAATTCCTATACAGGCACATAATAAAACAAGCCATCTATTTGTGGGGGAAAATCTAAATATTTTGGTGTTGAATCACTTGGGAGGATGGCTCTTCTCTTGCAGTATTGAGAAGCCACACTGGATGTTTTAACAAAGTGTGAGAACACTAAAAATGAGGGAACAAAGCTTACAAGCAACTCATAAGGCGTGATTCTAGGGTCCAGCCTCAGTTTCATAAGTCCCACTTCTACCTTTCTCTCAAATGCACCAAGTGACAGAGAAACTTGGGAGAATCTTGCTTTGGAGGGCCCAGAGAGCTGGGAGACTCAGTGGTCAAGAGACTCTGCAGTCTTTACTTGCACTCTAAATGTTTCCTTCTGTTTCCAAACCAGCCAGGAAGCTGTGGCTGAAACCCCTGGTCATGCTTCAAAGCCCTTAAACTGGCTTGGGGCAATTGGTTGAAAAAAGAAAAGGAAAGGAAAGCAGCTGGAACTATTTTGTCATCCCATTGTAACATTATTATTAAGCTCTTAGGAGAAAGGGTTTTGCAAAATAAAAAGCATGGCATATTACAATTTTTGGGGACAAGTATGACAATATAGCATGATGTGTTGAAAGAGCATGGCATGTTTTTAAAAGTATGATGTCGTAAAGCACGGCATGTTATAACTTCGCTGTTACTTTCTGATTTCCAAAGTGTTACATGTTTATTACAGTGAATAATAGTGAAATGATGGATGATTTCCATCATCTTTTTTATAATATTCAACACTTAAAGATAACATTTGTTATTATCCTTATGTTTGTTCTGTATTTTCTTTACATATATACATAAGCTATTATTATTTGTGCTATTAAGTTCAGCACTCAATGTGTTGGCTAAATGAATAACAGCATCTACTTTTTGATAATTTTCCCTTTAGAAATACACTGCAAATTGTTTCCATAGTTCAATGTGTTTGTCTACTACTTGATTTGTATCATATTCATATTATTCCAATCCTGTGCACATATTTCATGATTTGTTTGGATATTTTTGCTACTGGATACTTAGATTGCCCTAACCTTTTATTCAGCTGCAGATGATGTTGTCGTGAATATCATCTCCTCAAACCCTTGGTATTATCCCTAGGATAATCTGATATCACAACATATATCCTACTTCATACAGAATACATTTTAAGGTTTTTATATTTATTGTCAAATTGTGACTTAGAATGGTTATTTATATTTATATTTTCATCAGCTGGCATGAATGTTCATTTTTCTACACTTTCATTAAGTGCTGGGCATATTCATTAAAAATAAAAATGTTGGCCAGTTTTATAAGATAAATGTGGAATATGTGTGTGTATATATAGTATATGATAAATGTGTTGGAATTATTGAAATTTTCATTTGATTACAAATAAGGCTTTAAAATTGTCTCATAAATTTATCACCATCTATTACTTCTAGCTCTTCTTCAGCGAGTTGCCTGTTTATATCTTTGGCCAGGTTTTCTATTGCTTTATTGATGTGTTTATCTTTTTTTATTATTTATTTATAAAATACCTTTATGTGTAAAGATATTAGTCTTTTCTCTGTCATGTATGTCGTGATGTGTGTGCATGTACTTTGAAATGGAATTTCTTATGTAATCATATATAATGCTTACTTACTTGCCGAGATCATTGTTTGCTCTTAAGCATACACAAGACTCTCATACCCTAAAATTATCCCTCTATTTCTCTGATTTTGTTCAAATTCTACCACATGGAAATCTTTATCTTTTAACTTTAAAAAAATCAAAATTCATCTGGAAGTATGTGAGTGCATGTATGATACCACATAGGGCTCTAATTTTGATTTTTCCTTAAAGGTTTAAAGAATTGGCTCATTAGTATTTATTTTTTCCTTTTCTTATTGTCTTAAAAGCTACTTTTACTAAGTACCAAACTTAGACATACTGAGCTTTCTCCGTTTCTATTCGGTGCCATTTTTATATTGATATCATGCTGCTTAATGATATATCAGCTTTGCCCAGCAGTAATCTTTGAAGAAGCATGATAAGACAATAGAGTAAATTTAATGCAACTTATTAGCAAGGTCTGGGAAGTGAGCATCAAGTTCTAATTTAGGAATTTTCACCAGTTTGCAGGGTGATATTGACTGAGTCACCTAAAATTTTAAATATATTCCTTTATTTAAACATTTAGATTCCGAATGCCTAAAATTGGGGGTGTAACACTTCTTTAGCCAGTATCATTTCACTATTGCAGAATCAAACAGGTGAAATCATATCAAATCACTTAAAATTTCAAATCTAATCTTGTTTATGGAATCTTTTTTTTCTTTGTGTGCTGGATTAAATGAAATCTCAGATTTTGTAATGCTTCTTTTAAAAATGAGTAGCCCTGAATTGAAACAGGAAGAGGAAGAGTTACAGTTTTCATTCTTGATCTTAATTCATAATTTAGAAGAGTCATCGTTAGAACTTGTCATGTAACCGTAGGACCTGCTTAAAGAAAGAGATGATTCAGAAAGCAATTTGAAGCATATTTAGGGATATTCTGGTCTCAGGAGGAAAAGCTTGTTTCAAGAGAAACCTTCCTCCTGAAGGCATGCATTGATTGCATTTGGCATCCTAAAGGACATCCAGCTACTACTGGTGTAGGTGATTCACTACCTAGGGAGCTATTTAAGGGGAAAGGCTATGTTCCAAAAGTAATTTACAGGTAGTAGTCACAAGAAAAAATGTCTAAATGAATACTTCCTCTGTGTTCACATTTGAATGAAATCCCTCAACCACAGAACAGTAAGTTGGGCCGGAAGGAAAAAGGCTCCCAAGGGCAGAATGCACCAGGTGCGGGACCAGGAGTGCTGGGTTGGGACTCAGGAGCTGAGAGATGTGATCTTACCCTGCCTTTAACTTTCCAATCCAAGAGTCCTACGATTTAGAAACCATCAGCATTTGATTCACTATTGTCACGTGGGAGCAATGCCCACCAGCACCTGCTCACCCAAGGTTTGAAAATTACATCACATGAAAAGGTAAGCAGGTGGAGTGGATGACAGCTACGAAGCTCTGGAAGCAGAGTGTGAGCTCTCTGAGGGCAGAGACCATGCTGTGGTATTTCTCATCCCAATTCCTAGCACCATTCCTGATGCACCCAGTGACTGTTGGTTGAAAGAATGAATAGATGGGAAAACAACGCAGGTGTTTCCACACCAGGATAGGAACCTGAATAAAATGTTTACTCTTTCTGATAAGTATCAGAATCTTGTTTCTCGCTCTCCCAGTCTCAGCGTCAGTTTCATGTCTTTCATCCCCACCTGTTCCCCCATCCCTCCCCAACCTTCACCCAGGGATAAAAAGAGATAGGGCTCCTCCCACAGGCAGACCTCCAACTTGGCCGTATTTGTCCACACAAACAACCATGCTCCTTGTTTGTTTTTCCAGCAGGGTAGGAGCCTGGGAGGCAGCACTTCAAGGCCAACACCTCCTCTCGAGGCAACATCCCAGAATTGATGTGCAGCCTCTTCCCACCCTCAACACCAGGGAGCTGTTCCCCAGCACCAGGATGGGGTTCTTACTGTGAGAGCTGGAAGCATTGTCTTCCACCTTGGCTTGGTAGAAAACGTTTCGCTTAGACAGGTGGCCGAGCTTTCTACCAACTGGAAGAAGTTTTCTTTTGCTTTTGCTGCAAGCCCCATCCTCCTTGCAGCTGGGCTCTGGCCAGAAATGAGAGTGGGGGGTGGCAAAGGGGTGGGGCAGAGTAGGAGACAAGCCAATTCACTAGAGTTGCTGTTTGATGAAATGTTAATAATCTGCCTTCATTTGCCAAGAAATCGAAGAGAGAAGACTAGGGACAGGTGCACCGATCAAACATTCCTAAGACCAGCCCAGACCTCCAGAGGTGAACCTGAGAGCCCTGGAACCAGGGAATTCCAGAGCTGGTAAGAAACCCGGGGAAATGACTGTGCCGGCTTCCGTAAATGCACCGTCACCTGCCCTGACTGCCTTGTGAGTGCTGTGTTAGAGGCTTATCCTTTAAGCCTTGTCCTTAAGGTTTGGGCATTCAGGTATTCACAACATGCAGGTGAGACAAGAGAGGTCAGACTCACTATGGCATCCTACTGCACGAGTTTGACAAAGATTAGCTGCCTAAGATGGCAGAAGTCTTGGAAGCCAGCACAAAAGAGGCAATTGTACAATGCAGTTGTTTACTTCAAGCCAGAACTCTGCACCAACTGCAGTTTTCAGAGAGAAGAAGTGCATTGATTTTCTATCCCAAGAATGATGTTATTTATCATAGTCTCTTCACATCTAATAGAAATGTGTCCCAAGGTGCTAAAACATCCCTAAATTTGAAAATATCACTCTAGCAAATAATGTTCCCCAGTATTGGTTATAATCAAGTACCATGTAATTCAACATGTAAGGTGATTCCTATCGCTTCTTGAATAGTTCTGTGTTAGGGAGAGGGAAGTTAATGAAAATAAAACATTTCCAGTGATCACTTCCTTACGAGATCCTTGTTTCCTGTGTCTAGCTTCGTGAAGTCAGCAATCCACTTCTGGGGAGTTTGTAAATGAGCCAGGCAAGTGAGGACATTCGGTGCATGGCTGTTTTGATTCAGTAGTTTGGGCATTTGCTTCTATGCACCAGCTTCTTACTTTGTTCTATTTAAATTTGTCCCTCTGCAAAATGAACAATTAATGCATGGCCACTTGTAAATGTTAAATCTGCAAACACCAGGGCCACGATATAGGACGTTTCCATAAATTGCAGGCTGCTTGCCATGTTATCCCCAGTTCTCTTGGGGAGGTGGGAGGATCAGCATTTTGCATTTGGGGAAGTAAAGGCACAGGAAGCTCAGGTAATGAGTTTGATAGAATCAATGCAGAAACCCTATCACAAATCCCTGGGAGGGTTAAAAGTGGGGTTGGGGGGAGACTCCTCATGAACGTTTTCAGCCTTAAATACATTCTTATACAAATATATTTCAAAATGTGAGGGAGAGTGTGCAGCTATTCGAATGAGGTTTTATTCGCCAAGCAGAAGGTTGCATTGTCATATAAAGCACTCAGTGGCAGGAGAAGATAAAAACCGTCTTCCATAAAAACGGGGTCATGAAGGTTATGGCTCCTGGAAGATTTATTAAAAAGGAAATAATTCCTACTTCTCATTCATTGAAAACCTGGAGCATTCTCAAGAAAAAATGTTAATTAAAAAATAAATAATATTTTATAGATAGACCGTGTGTGTAATTTATAGAATTTGACATGCCAAATGCATCTAACAGGTTTCTATCTAACAGTGTAAAAGGTTTGGTATTTCATGTTGGTGTTTTTCTTTCTTGATAAGTCAAGCACTTTCTTATTCACGAATCCTTCCTGAAATTTCACATTCTAAACGAAACTAAGGGAAAAACGCAATTTTTAATTTCCTGAAATGGCTAATGTTCTTTTCGTTTTACTTTTGTGTTTTTATGCAGGTGATCTCATCTTACACCTGGATGTTTGAAATGAATGAGTTTTTATGTTAAATATAGGCAGAATTTCTATACAGCTTAGCAAGTCACATGTTCATAACCAGATATTGTTATGCAATGAACTAGTAGGCTCTTTTTGAGCAGAACTTCAGAAAATGGAATATTGTAATTTTTATATCTCTTTAAAATTAGAAAACATTATTTTATATTCTCTTTATACGAGTACTGAGACTACAGCTCAGTTATCATTTTGATACGTAAATATACACACGTGTATTTTTACAGATTTTGAGTTCATGTTGTATGTAGATTTTCTTTTTGTTTTCTCCTTTGTTTTCATATTTTATTGTGAGCATTTCTCCATGGCATTAAATATTCTTGGAAAACGTTCTCTAATACTTTATATATATATAAATAGTTCAGGGTAACACATATGTGATATCCTAATATGTTTTATGATATACAACAGTGCCTATTTAACTTACTGGAAAAAAAAGATAAATTTCGTGAAATTAGTCAATTTAGTAGAAAGAGTAGCATATATTTAGTATGGTATTGAATTAACAACTACACAGTTTGATCAACAGTCTGGCCTGTCAGCTGCAGTTGTAATATATTGTTGCAGCAGATCTGGGCCATCAGGGTCCTGTCTCTTCTAGGAGTCAATTCGCTTTTACATTTCATTTTTAACAGAGTTCACATGCAGACAGGCAGAGAATGGGATATGGACAGAGAGAGATGAAGAACAAGAGGGTTATGCTTTGGGTAACACTGCTAACTGGGTTTCTCATGAGCTCCTGATAACTGGGTTTTCTGATAACTGGATTTTTCATGCGCTCCAGGCAGGGTATTTAATTTCAGTAAATGAGAAGAAGGAAGACCCAACATGAGAACCAAATAGTTCCTCAGGGTCAGGTGGGAAAAGGTATATATTTTTTAAAAGCTAGTGTTTTTTTATAGTTTTTAACTAGTATTGCTTTCCTAACTGAAGTTACTCCCAGCCTAGTCACCCTGCCCTTGGTACATTGCTACTAACAATCAAAGCTGTAGTCCACCCTTTCACATTTCTTATCCCTTGGGTTGAACAAAGGGACACTCCAGCCTTCGAAATACCTCTTACCAACATGAGCTTTTGCATACGTTAGGATACAGAAACGTGGAGTTTCATATGCGGGCTTAAGCATCATTTAATTGGTAGAACTATAATAAGAGACCCAGAATCCTTGTTTCTTACTCTAATACCCTACAGGGTCTTTGAGCTTTAACGATATCAAGCATCATAGAAGATTATTATGAATATTTAGGGGGAGAATGAAGGGTGATTAGAAATCTGGGTTTATATTTAAATTTCAGTCGAGAAGTTTTATCCATTCCAAGCTCCAGGTTTATTTCCTCTGCCATTCTGAACATTTTCCTTGAGCCTCACTGGAAGCAGCCCAGGATTTGCTCTTGGTCACACATTGGCCTTTAGCATCCTCTTTAAGGTAGAAAATTATAACGTGTGCCCTCCTTTAGAAGATGTGTGGTTGCATTTACTTTCCATGACCAAGTAGGCCATTAGTGCCTATGCAGTGAGAACTAAAAGGAAGTTAGTTTCATATGATGGCATAGCAACATAAAGGGAGGGAGGGAAGTACCTATTAAAAATAAATGAAGTAAGAAGTTTGCCTGGCTTCTTCTGACCTGAAAACACACCATTGCCTTGGGAGCAACTCCCATGACAATACATTATCAGTGAGTCAAGCTGCACCTTTCTCTTTTTCTTTCCTTAATCTCAGATCGTGCAGCTCAGGTGTGTGCCAAGTATCTGCTCCAGCAAAACCCTCCCTCCAGCTTGTCAGAGTGGCTATAGTTACTCAACGGAAGCTCATGATTCAGCAGGTAATCAGCATGTGGTCTCTTAGGAAACACCTACAGGGCATCTGAACGATTTACTGCTGACTGACCACAGCTCCAGCCAGCAAATGACTCCCACAAACGAGCAGTCAACTTTCTCCAAAAGGAGCAGGGTTGACATGAGTCCCAGGGATAATAATGGAATGACATCCTCAACCAGGTTGGTCCCCCACCCCACCCCAAGAAGTCTTAGGCATTCATTCAGAAACACAGATTGCTTTGTGGGCATTCTCTTCAAACTAAATTACAGGACAAAAGTATCTACCATTGCCATGATGAAAAATTTCTGGCTTTTTGCCCCTGGTTATTTCTTCAAAACCACTCAACCGTAAAGGACTAACTCCAGAATGAGACCCTTCTAACACCCCTGCATGTATCCATCTGTCCATTAGTCAACAACCAGTTAACATTACCTGGGCTTACATGAAAACCTTGCACCAAATGCTGAGGAAGCAAACATGGCTGAGACCTAATCCTGAAGCTGTCAAGAACTCAGTTAAACGGGATGATCAGCTTTTTAACCTATTAAGTGTGCTACATCAGTAAATGTCATACAGAGAAAATATGAACAAAATGCTGAAGAGGAAGGATTGGGTGTGAGGAAAGAAATAAACTTTCCTGGGGGGAGGGGCGTGTGGAGTTGAGTGTTTCTTTCTCTGTCTCTTTTTTTTTTTTTTTGAGACGGAGTTTCGCTCTTGTTACCCAGGCTGGAGTGCAATGGCACGATCTCGGCTCACGGCAACCTCCGCCTCCTGGGTTCAGGCAATTCTCCTGCCTCAACCTCCCGAGTAGCTGGGATTACAGGCATGCGCCACCATGCCCAGCTAATGTTTTGTATTTTTAGTAGAGACAGGGTTTCACCATGTTGACCACGATGGTCCCGATCTCTTGACCTCATGATCCACCCGCCTCGGCCTCCCAAAGTGCTGGGATTACAGGCTTGAGATACCGCGCCCGGCTCTCTGTCTCTTTTTAAAACTAATTTTGATTGTGTGTATTTAAGGTACACAGCATGATGCTATGGGATATATATGGAGAGGTAGTAAAATAGTGACTGTAGTGAAGCAAATGAACATATCCATCACTTTAGGTAGTTACCCTCTTTCTGTGTGTGGCAAGAGCAGCTAAAATCTACCAATTTGGGAAAAATCCTGAGGACAGTGCAGTACCGTCAGTGTAGTTCCCCTGCTGAGCGTTAACTCCAGACTTGTTTTTTCTGTACACCTCCTGCTTTGTTCCTTTGACCTACATCTCTTTATTCCCACCCCACCCTGGCCAAAATAACCACTGTTTCATTTTCTATCTCTGTATATTTAACTTTTTTTTAGCTTCCATATATAATTGAGATAATGCAATTTTTTTTTTCTGTGTCTGGCTTATTTAACTTAATGTCCTATAGTTTCACCCGTGTTGTGGCAAATGGCAGGATCTCTTTCTTTCTTAAGATTAAATAATATTCCTCTGTGTGTGTGTGTGTGTGTGTGTGTGTATTGTGTATGTATACACACACGCACATATATACATACACATATATACACACATGCACATATATACATACACAATATATACACACACACGCACATATACACATACACAATATATATACACACACATATACATACACAATATATATACACACGCACATATATACATACACAATATATACACACACGCACATATATACATACACAATATATACACACGCACATATATACATACACAATATATACATACGCACATATATACATACAGAATATATACACACATGCACATATACATACACAATATATATACACACACGCACATATATACACAATATATACACACACACGCACATATATGCATACACAATATATACACACACGCACATATATACATACTCAATATATACCCACACACACATATATACATACACAATATATACACACACGCACATATACATACACAATATATACACATACACGTACATATTTACATACACAATATATACACACACGCACATATATACATACACTATATATACACACACGCACATATACATACACAATATATATACACACGCACGTATATACATACACAATATATACACATATATACATACACAATATATACACACACATATACATACACAACATATATACACACACATATACATACACAATATATATACGTACACACACATACACAATATATATACACACACATATACATACACAATATATAAATACACACACACACACACACACACACATATACATATATACATACACAGTATACATACACACACAGACACCACACTTTCCTCATTCGTCTGTCAAGGGACCCTTAGGTTGTTTCCATATCTTGACTATTCTGAATAGTGCTGCAGTAAACAGAGAAGGGCAGATATCTTTAAAGGTGATGATTTCATTTCCTCCGGGCATGCACCCAGAAGACAGCAATTTAGGCCACAGGGTAGTTCTGTTTTCAATGTCTTTAGGGACCTCCATACTGTTTTTAAGAATGGCTGCACCAAGTTACCTTGTGACCAATAGTGCAAGGTTTCCCCTTCTCCACACTGTTGCCATTACTTAATACCTCTTACCTTGTTTGATAATAGCCATCCTAACAGGTGTAAGGTAATACTGGACTTGGATCCTGAAGGGTGAATAGGAGTGTGTCTGGCAGAGGAGGAGGCTAGGTGTACCTCTGGGTTAGAGACCCACATGATCTTTTGTTAAATTTTTTGAGACAAGATCTCCCTCTGTCATCTAGGCTGGAGTACCGTGGCTCAAAAACAGTTTGCTGAAGCCTCAATTCTTGGCTCAATCCATCCTCCCACCTCAGCCTCTCAATTAGCTGGGACTATAGGTGCGTGTCACCACTCCTGGCTAATTACAAAAAAAAAAAAAAATTGTAGAGACAGGGTCTTGCCATGTTGCTCAGGCTGTTTTCAAACTCCTGGGCTCAAGCACTCCTTTCGCCTTGGCTTCCCAAAGTGCTGGGATTACAGAAAGCTATAGATGTGGTTTTGTTATAAAATAACTTTCTCAAAGTCTCCAACTGTGGTTTCACTTTTCCATGCTGATGTTTTTGGGTGAAAATTGTCCTGCAGTCACTTACACTCTGAAATCTCTTTGGTCTCCTAGTTTCTGTTCCAACTCACTTCACTGAATAATGGTAGTTACAACAGGCACCACCAGAGCAGGGCATTTTTTTCTCTTTTGTGACTTTCCTAACTGACCTCGCTGTGAGTGACAGCTCCCATCCTCTTCCTCATCATTTACTGCAGTGCGGCAACCTAGTGTCAACTCTCCTTTGTGATACACCTGACCAACCCTGCTTTCTCTGTACAACTGCTTTGTGCCACCCTGCTTCAATGCTATCCCCACGTCCCTTTGGGCAAGTCCTGGCTAGCTCAAGCTTCCTGGTGATCCATCTTGACTTACAATTAAATTGGCATTTCAAGATCTAGCTATTTTTTTTTTAATGTTGGGAAATGGGGATTGCAGTCTGAAAGCAATACAAGGAAGAGAAAGGAATTGTTTTCAACATTTGTGTCAGTTACACAGAAGTAATTCTACTCCCATTCTCTTGACTTATCTCTTAACACTCTTTCAAAGGCATCACATATACTTTCAGGGAGTAGCATAGACCCACAACCCCTGTGTTTGTGACTCTTTCTTTCTGCCTTTCACTTCTTTCTTTCATCAGAGGCTCTACCTATTTGCATACTTTTCACAAGCTTCCCAAGAGGGAGAAGCAATCACTTAACTCTGATGTGCAGCAAGGATCGGTGCTAACAGAGGTTTGAGTTCAAATCTTTTCTACTTTCTGGAAGCTGGAGTCATTGATCAATTATTATGTCTGATTATTTGGGAAAATTAAGACTTAGCTGGAGATATTAAGTTCTGAGTTGGTCTGAGATGTGAGTTGTTGCAAATGGTTTTGTCTTGTGGTTACAACAGAGTAGGCAGCTGGGCAGGCGTGGTGGCTCACACCTATAATCCCAGCACTTTGGGAGGCTGAGGCGGGTGGATCACGAGGTCAAGAGATCGAGACCATCCTGGTCAACATGGTGAAACCACGTCTCTACTAAAAATACAAAAATTTGCTGGGTATGGTGGCACATACCTGTAGTCCCAGCTACTTGGGAGGCTGAGGCAGGAGAATTGCTTGAACCCAGGAGGCGGAGGTTTTGCGATGAGCCGAGATTGTGCCATTGCACTCCAGCCTGGGTAGTAAGAACGAAACTCCGTCTCGAAAAAAAAAAGTAGGCAAAATTTCCACCTCTCCCTTGAATAAAGGCCACTTGGTCCCAGGCACCCTCCCTTCTCCCTGGCTCTTCTGCAAGGCTTGAGGGTCTTCTTGCCATTCCAGGTAGTCATCTTCTATACCCTGATACTGCCCATGTCTTTCTCTCTGAGTCATCCACGATTCAAAGTCAAGCCAACTGTTGAGACTGAAAAAATTTTAAAAGGTAAGTCCAAACTCACCATTTGACAATAAGCGAAAACATAGCAAGTAACACTGGTTTATGGGCCGCTCATTGCTAGCTGTGTCCTCCTCTGGAGAAAGTCTCCCTGTGTTCTTTCCATCAGGATCCTCATCTCCAGCAACTCATGCTCGCCTGTTGCAGGGTCTTTCCATCCTTAGCACCTGGAAAGGACCCAAAGACAAGGCAGACGCATTTCTATTCGGGTCTCACTTCCCATTCCAGCGTGCAGGAGCTCTCTGGAAGCCCAAGCAGGGCTCTTTAGAGGTGCAAATCTCACAACATTTCTTTTCTCCTGTAACTGTGACATGCTTGTTTTTTTTTTTTTTTTTTTTTTTTGAGATGAAATTTCACTCTTGTTACCCAGGCTGGAGTGCAATGGCCCAATCTCGGTTCGTTCACCACAACCTCTGCCTCCTGGGTTCAAGCAATTCTCCTGCCTCAGCCTCCTGAGTAGCTGGGATTTCAGGCACGCACCACCATGCCCAGCTAATTTTTTTTGTATTTTTAGCAGATACGGGGTTTCACCATGTTGACCAGGATGGTCTCGATCTCTTGACCTCGTGATCCACCCGCCTCGGCCTCCCAAAGTGCTGGGATTACAGGCTTGAGCCACCGCGCCGGGCACATGCTTGTGTTTTAATCCCAAATCCGCGTTTCAGTTGAGCAAACTGGTGTCATTTAACATCCATAGCAGCTAACAGCAGATGGAGAGAGGTTGGTAACAAACATTCAGATGTTACTCTTTCTTCTATGTGGATCAGTTCAAATGTGTACCTGAGACATTTTAGCCTGATCACAAAAGGTGAATATAGATCACGGAAACATTATTATTGATGAAAATCTATGACTTTGCTATTTTATGTTAATTTACAAATTCCAATGTTAACGACATTCTCTCAGAGAGTTAAACAGAAAACAAATAAGGAACTACCAATCTCACATTATTTTAAATGAAGGAGCATCTGTGCAGATGGGAGAAAGCCAACATTGATTTGAGATTTTATTTTCGTTGGTTCACGTAGAAGCCGGGTATGAAAACATCCAGGTATTTTTCAGCAGACTAGGAAACCACTCTGACTAGATAGTTTCCTGGCCAGATATTTTTATGACCAAAAAACAGGACGCATGATTTGATACAATGCCTGATGACAGGACAGAATACTTGAAATACGAACTATTACAAAAAACTCAAGAGTCTTGATGCGGGCCCATGAAGGTGGCGATTCCAGATACTGTGGACCTGGGTGGGAGGCAGTCTACACGAAGCCCTCATCTCTGTGTTCGCTCTATGACCCAGTTTGTCCTGAAATGGTGGAGAAGAAAACCCCGTGATGGTCTAGGTGATTCCTGAAGGAATACACTGTGGATGAAGTTCTGGTTAACTGTGGCAGATGTTAGCTTTGTGTTACTGTAGCAGATTTGACCAGAGACACACAAAGGAGAAGGTGATAGAGTAGACCACTCATCATTCACATCTCTGGGAAGACAGATTTCAAAATTAAAAAGCTTATATGCCTCTTCAGTTTCTATTGAAAGACCTTTCACTTTTTGCATTTTATTTTCATGCAAAACGATACCTTGTTGACATTACCAAAAACCTAGATAAAGTCCTAATTCTCTTTTGGTCACGTGGAGAAAAAAACAATTCTTAGATTTGACACAGAGAATTAGGAGAAAGACGCACCCTCTGAAAGCTAAACGCAATGTTTATTTTAAAATGTCCTAAGGTTAAGACCTTGCTAGCAAGTTTTTATTGCTGAGCGACAACCTTAAGTGAGAAATGGGGTTTATAATGGAAATGCAGATGCACCTCCTTAATTATCAGATTGCCACCAGGCACCAGCATAATGAAGGAATTTTCTTATTTTTGCACCATGAATACTAATTGAAGTAGGAGAAGGGAGCGTCTGGGTGGCCACACTGCAATAAACTGGTGCCATCTAAAGGAGAGGAGAGCAAAGCCACCCGAGTGACACTCGCAAAGGAAACAGGATAGCTGGATTTCTGTACTTGGATTTTTAACACAAAACACAAAATTGAATTCTGTGATGTCATTAACACAACTGGTTATCAGTTAAGAATGGAACAGATGCTACCAGTTTTTCGGAAACCCACCTCTATACAGTGAACTTCTCATCTGCCAGCCTGTGGAGAAGTGATTAGATACCATTGGTATCGTTAGATACCATTGATTAGGCCCGACGAGACCGGGAAGAGGGGAAAGAAGAGGGCAGAGAAAAAGGTGGGAGGGGTTGGGGGCACAGAGAGGAAAAAGGGAGGGAGAAGAGGGGGATGGAAAGGTTATTTTGTGCAGGATATTTTGCTTTCCCACATGCCCTATGAAATTTCACCTTTAGCTTTCACAAACCGTTGCATTTGTACACAGAAAGGTGCAATAAATGACCCCCAGATGGGACTGTTGGCAAGCCACAGAGCCGCTCTAGCTGCTTCTAGGACCATGGTGTTTCTTTGGGCATGGGATCATGAATGGAATAATGTGGTGTCTATTCTCAGAAAAGGGAGCGCTTTGCTCTGGAGGCGTCCCTGGGACAGGGAGTGGAGAATGTCTCTGAAGGGCAGAGCCAGGCTCCCTCCAGGGCTCTGGAGTACAGGAGAAAGAGTTGGAAGGCCTCGGTTTCTGGGCAGGAGTGGGGAGTTTGCTCAGGGGCATGTGTCTCAGATTCTTTTGTTAATTTCATAGAATCAGCCTGTTTGGGCTGGAAGAGACCCTAGCATGGTTATCACTGCCCATTGAGCCAAGAAGCTGAAGATGCTAGAGATCAAGCTGGTCAGCTTCTGGTCAGGCTGAGGGTTCAGGCCCAGGCCCTGAAACGCGGTGTTATTTCCAAACCTGAACAGCCTGCATTCTGGAAGAGTAGAAGGCACCTTCCCTGCAGGTAGGGGCAGCAAATTATTGAGTGATCTGTCTCCCTTCCCCAGGCAGTGATGGAACTCCCTAGGCTCAGCCTGCACTCCCTTGGTGACCCCATGGGCCAGTCCTGTGCTGTTGGTTGGTGCCTCTCAGTGCCAGGAGGATCCCTGGCTGCCTGGACCTGGTACCTAGAAGGTGCTTGGTGAATGATTTTGGAATGAATGAGCAAATGAATATGGTGTCTCCCTCTCGTTGCTAACTGGAGTTTAGTTTTTCCACAGAAAGTGTTTCATGTGGGAGTCAGACTTGGACACCCACTCATTCACCCCTCAGATCTGGGTGGGGGGTAAAGTTCCTGTAACCCACTGGGGCATAACAAGGGAGGGCCTTGGGGCCACATGCCCCAGAAACCAAGGACACTGCCCACCTGGGAAAGGAGAGTCGAGTTAGACCTCACACTCGGGACCTGGAAATGGGAGAGAACACCTGAGGGGTAGGTTGGGGTGGGCAGAAAGAGTAGAGCTGTGTCTCTCCCTGGGCAGAGTTGAATGAGACCCAAATCACCCAGCCAGGAAGTGCGTTCTCAGCCCAGTCTCAAGACCTGGCATGATGACTTGGACAGTTTTAGAAACCAGCTGCTGCCCGATCAGCAGGCACTCTGAATCTGCATCCAGAAAGTACCTCGGTGATCTGGAAAATGGGCGGATTAATAACGAAAGAAGTACAGGTGTTTTTAAAAATTTTAAGTTTCAGTGGATGGCTTGGAATGAACCAGCGCAGTGATGAGGTTGGCATTTCGGGGAGCGTGGGGGTTGTGGGAAGGGGGCAGGTGATCTGAGCCAGGCTCTTCAGAAACACGATCTAGTTGGGGGGATGCTGAGTGACAGGAGGAAGGTGCTTGAGAGAGACTTATGCCTTAAGGAGAGGACTCTCCAACCCCTCCCCACCAAAGTGGGCCCTTGGGGTGAGATGAGGGCTAAGAACAGTTTACTCAAGTAGTATCTTCATGACCTATCATTCTTCCCTTTTTCTACCCTTTCCCCCAAATAAGTCCAGTGGGTGGTTTCTATTCAGCGAAGCATCCACATAGTCCTGGTATGCAGTTGGAACTCAAATCCCACTGAATGAATGAATGAATCAATGAACAGGGTCAGGTTAGGCTGCCCTGCACATAATTCTAATCTTGTAATCCCATTTGGTTTCTACACAACGAAACACTGCAGGGACATACCTGTGTATACAGCACACATATGCTTTCTCAGTATTCTCTAGAAAAATTATTTTTGTATAGTAGGTCCAATAAATAAAATGACAAATTATATATATGTCAAAAAAGGGAAGCACATATTGCATTTATGTGAATATTACCATATGTAAGTTCAGGCACCATTGGAAGACATCAAGTATTGCCATTAAACAGGCACACGCTTCCTCACACTCCCAGTTCTGGTTAACATTGTTGCTTCACCTCACTTTCATGCCGTTAAAATGTGATTTTTCTGATGCATCAAAAATTCATAGGAGGACAGGAGGATGAGGAAGCCCCGCTGGGATTTTAACTTTAACTTTGACAAACTCTCTCTGTACAATGAGGTCCTTTTCATAAACCAGGGCAAACTTGGCCCTTGCTGTTCTGTTTCATGGCAATATACGAGAAATAAATGCCACTTGGTGACCAAAAGGTATAAATAGATCTGAAAATATATGGACTTGCACTGTCGCTCCACCCTGGAGATCTGGCTAATAGCATTGAATAGGTGTGGGATTTGAGGCTAAATACAGCATTTCCAAAGTAGCTGAGATTTCCAAATGTGGCAAACCACAGAAACATTCCTGTGTGGAGGGCATTTTTCTACAACCGGAACAGGGGCAACTGAATAATTTTAGTCATTTAACCAACCCAATGGACCTGCCACAAAAGCTCAGGTGAAGGAATGCAGTTATTTTGCTATGACGGTCTGCAGCGCTGTCTTGTGCGTTACCTATCTGACTCAGCTGTACCGCCCAGGCACAGACAGCTTGCATGGAGCTGGGGTTTTCACCACAATCCACTAAAACAATGGGCGATAGGCATCAGCGACTGGGGCAGGACTACTCGCCTTTCACACAGGTCAGCCTTGCTGACCAGTGGGCACAGCTGCAATGTCTCCTCCTGGTTTATTAAAACGAAAAAAAGAGGATATAGTATTTCAGCTTCTTGCAGATCTAAGACGGAAGCGATTCAAGTCACAAGGAAAGCACAAACACATTGCTTAACGAAGTGAGTACACTCTGAGAAAGGCATCGTTAGGCTGTTTTGCTGTGGTGTGAACATCATGGAGCATACCTGCACAAACCTAGATGGTAGAACCTGCTACACCCCCAAGCTATGCGGCATTAGCCTATTGCTCCCGGATTAC
This sequence comes from Saimiri boliviensis, assembly GCF_048565385.1. NCBI lineage: Eukaryota > Metazoa > Chordata > Mammalia > Primates > Cebidae > Saimiri > Saimiri boliviensis. Next base: position 75,075,969 of record NC_133457.1, read on the forward strand.
ACACTGGGGCGGCACATTGTTGTACCAAATTCTGCAGGCAGTTGTAACACAATGGTATTTGTGTATCTAAATGTCGCGAACACAGAAAAGGTACCCTAAAAATACAACATCATAATCTTATGGGACCACTGTTAGATATGCAGTCTATCTTGACTAAACTGTTGTCATGTGGTACATGACCTGTAATCTCTTTTAATAGTGTATATTGACATGTTACAGACTCTTAACAAAGCTTGAACATTTCGTCAAGGGGAAAAACCTGTTTGGAGCCTTTCACTTTAAATTACAGGCAACTCCAGTGAGATTTCTAGTTATACCACTTGGTTTTTTTAGAGGAGGTTCTGGCCTTAAAAGTTTATTTCTATCCATGTTATTCAAATATAGCACACTTACTTTATATTATACAAAGTAAGTCAGAGAGGAAGAAGGGAAGAGAGCAATTAAAGAGTTATGAATACATTTTTTACTGCAGAAAAGGCCTGAAACTCCTGGGATGTGAGGGCACACACAGGATAAATAGGCCTCACCCTGTTTTCTTTGAGAGGTTAACAATATTTAATCCAGAACGTTTTGGAATACATACAGGTGTTCATTGAAAAAGTGTTTAACAGTCAAGTGAATTTGAGAGATGGTGGTTTAAACAAAGTTAAACATTACTTTACTGCAGGGCTTTTCAGAGCCTTTAATCTGCTAAATGCTTCTGAAATTCCAAGTGGAGCTGTGAGTAAGGGTTGCCTTCAAATCTTTCACACAGGGCACTGCAAGGTATGGCCCCTAGGAAGGGGTGAGGAGGCGAAAGGAAGAGGAGGCTGGATAGGGACCACGATAGGGGGCTGCTTATGGGACTGTATTTCTCCAAAACACTGAAATATAGAATGCTTTTTGATGGAAATAATAATAACATAACAGAGAAAACACAGGCACAAGTGAAAAATGAAAAGTGACTTTTCTCCCAAAGAGGAAGGGAAGCTTCCCATGCCCTGAGGATTTGGGGAGGGGGAACCAATGTTTTGAGCTCTTCTTAACCATCACGTTGGCTCCTTTACAACTACTATGAGCTTTGAACACTAGGGACTTTAAGATAGAAAGGGGTCTAACACTTGGCTTTCTAGAAGAGTGATCCAAGAATGTCAGGATGTCTGCAACGCATGTGTGGTACTCAGAGAGAGAGAGAGAGAGAGAGAGGGCCCTTTGCAGAAGGTGACAGTGCCCCTGGGAGGTGGCATGAGTAGGAGTCATTACAGGGTCCACAAATCCATACGTGCTCCAAGCATCATCCATGACCTACGTACATGTTCTGTCTCGCAGTTATTTGTGCCACTCTATCTCAAACAAATAAATGCTGCTGTGATCAATAAAATACAATTAATGTAAACATCTTGCTGAATTCACAGTAACAGTCCCTCTTTAAATATTTTCTCTATAGATGGATAAGAGTAGAGCTAATATTATGTATAGGTCTTCAGTCTTTAAAATGAGCAATTTAAACCTGGTTCAAAAAATACAAAATGTCAAAAGATATAAAATAAAATAATTTATTATTTGTATCTGTAAAATTATCTCGCTTCTTGTCCCGTAGACCAAGACTCTGGATAATCCTCGTTCTTAGTTTCTTAGATAATCATTCAAGTTTTTCAGTATACGCAAGCACATTCAAATGTAGATTTTTACTTTCCTCTTTCTTACAAAATAAGTAGCATATTTTATATGCTATCTTTCATTTTCTGAAAGGTCAGCTGTGACTGCACTACCATATCTTCTCGCTGTTGAAAGAGACTTCTTCACCCTCACACAGCTCATAAACACTGTCAAAAGCTATCTGAACCCTGACCCACTCACAGAGCAGATGGTCTTATGTCCCACACCTCACCTTTCCTCCCCACCTTCATGGATGCTCTTAGAATGCTTCTGGTGACACATGGGACTGAACCTTTATCATTGTTTGTGACTGTCCCAACCATCTGCCTGCAAGGATAAGCTGTCTCCTGTGGAATAAGATATCTTACCATCCTGAATCCCAGAACCCACAGAGGGGCTCCCCTCTTAATGTCCACTGTCACCAGGGCAGAGAGTCACCAGTGGGGTCAGAGTTGATGCTTTCAACTGGTCCAGATGCATTGGCTTAAACACACAGAATTCCAGGTGCTACAAATGTTGCAGAATTGTAGTCATTGTGCCTGATTCTCTGGGCTTGTCACAGCCACATCTGGACATCGATCTCTGACTCTGATTTAGTGTGTACTGGGAGCCAATCCACCTGCATGGCATTTAGGTTGCCCCTGGCTGATGGTAAATTCAAGCAGCATTGGTTTCAAATCCTGTTACTTATCAAAATCCCAAAAGTTACAGAGCTTTGAAAACTACAGATCATGGTCTCTACCCAGCCCCATCTAGGGATCCCTCAAATCCCTAGGGGTCACCGGACATGTTGTGTTTCTAAATACTCTGGGAGATTCTAGTGATGCCCCAAGAAGGAAGACACTTAGGTGGGTCTCATGGCCTTCATGGACGCTGTAATCTGCAGGAAGGGTGTAATGGGCAGCCCTTCTTCAATATGTGTACAGTTCGGTTGATCTCCCTTTTAGTAAAACTTTGAAGAAAACAATCTTTATTTCTAATTCTACTTGGCATGTAAATTTTGGACCTACATAGGAAAGAAATCACTTAGAAATGGAAAAGAAAGAAATTAAAATAGTAGAGGAACAGAGGGTTCTTCAACCAAAGGAAAAAACAATCTGTTTTTCAACAAGAAACAATGAATATGGCAGAAAAAAAAGTGATTCACCTGAGCCGGGTGAAGTTAGAAAGAAAATTCAAATTTGGATGAACACAGTGTTGATATGAGGGAGAACTACATAATCAAGGGACAGAACACTTGAAAGACAAGGGATTGGGAGCCTGGCAGACAGATGCCCAATCTCAGATTTGTTCTCCAACTGTCCAAGATTTATATGCCAAGTGCTCTGTAGCCTATAGAGAGATGTGCAGCAATCATTTATTATTTTTGATTATTTTCATCAACCTTTTTTCCCCCACAATGCTTATTTTTGATAATAGTAGTAACTACTAATTAGTAGTTAGTTAATTAGAAAACTAACTTTATGGGAACTAACCTGGTTAGACACCATCTTAACCATCTTAACTGGACAAAACCACATTATGCGCCTCTTGATATGATGCACTGAGGAGGATAGAACCTTACTTCTGCAGTTTTCCTGGTAAAAATGCATCAATTATGTCTCATCATGAGGAAATACCAAATATGGGTTATTCTATAAAATAAATGGTCTACCTTCTTCAAAAGTGTCAAGGTCATAAAAAAACAAATACAGATTAAGAAATTATTCCAGATTTAAAAGAGAATAAAGAACCATGATAATTAAATGCAACATATGAGATTGGATTGTTTCCTGGAATAGAATTTGTTTTTAATATAAAGGACAATTTTGTGATAATTTACAACTCATCAGTAAGGTCTCTAAATAGTATTATAACAATGTTATTTTCTGATTTTAATAATTATACTATAGTTCTATAAAAGAAGTCCTAGATAATAGAAAATGTACACTAAAGTATTTGGGGATGGTGAGGCATTATGTCTATATCTTGCACTGAAATGGCTCAGGAAGAAATATAAATACAGTAGAATTCTAAGATAGTTCCCAAGCCTTCTACACCCTGGTACACATGCCTTGTTAATTGCTTCTCCATAGATTTGAGCAGAATGTATACATATGATGGGAGACCACTCCCATGATTTGATTACTCATCAGTTGACTTTGAGTTAATCCAAAGGGAAATGATCCTGGGTACACCCTGCCTAAGCAGATGAGCCCGTTAGATGAAGACTCCATGGTGTTGGAGAACAAGCCGACGTGTTGTGGAACTATGGGAAGAGCCACTTGTCAGGAAATGCCAGGAAGCCTCTAGAAGTTAAGCCTGATCCTTGGCTGATATCTGGTGAGAAAATGGGGAACCTCAGTCCTACAACCACAAGGAACTAAATTCCACCAACACGTGAGCTTGGAAGAGGGCCCTGAGCCTTGGGTGAGAGAACAACTCCAGCCAATACCTTGAAGTCAGCCTCGTGAGACCCTGAGTAGTGATCTCTGGTAAGCTGCACCTGGACTCTCGACCCACAGAAATTGTGAGGTAATAAAGTGTATTGTTTTAAGATACTAAATTTGTGGTAAATTGTTACATTGCAAAAGAAAACTACTATGACATCTAAAGCAAATATATCAAAATATAAACAACTAGTAAATCTTGGAGAACAACTCGGAGAAGTTATTTGTACATTTTTGTAACTTTTCTGTAAATCTCAATGATTTCAAAATAAAATATTCCCTAAGGTATAACATATATACATGACTTACCATATACCAGATGCTGGTTAAAGTATTTTTAAATGTATTAATACATAAATTTTCATCAAAAAACAAATGACCTTTCCCCATGACTTGTTTTATAGATAAGGAAGCTGAGGCACAGAGAATTCAGATGACGTGGCTGAGGTCCCATAGGTAGTAAAAGGCAGAGCTGGGACTTGAATTTTGCTTCTAGGTTCATACTCCTAAGGACTCTGCCATACTCTCAGTGACCCTGAAGTGATATCAAACCAACTGAGCCAGGGAACCAGGTGAATGTGGTTAAGCATGACCCGGCAGGACCCTGAAATCCGTGGGGCATGGGAAATCATTTTTGTTTTACCGTCTGTCTTTTTTTTTTTTTTTTTTTTTCTTATTTTGAGATGGAGTCTCACTTTGTTGCCCAGGCTAGAGTGCAGTGATGTGATCTCAGCTCACTGCAACTTCTGCCCCCTGGGTTCAAGAGATTCTCCAGCCTCAGCCTTCCAAGCAGCTGGGATTTCAGGCACGTGCCACCACACCTGGCTAATTTTTGTATTTTCTGTAGTGAAGGGGTTTCACCATGTTGACCAGGCTGGTCTTGAACTCCTGACCTCAAGTGATCCACCCACCTCAGCTTCCCAAAGGGCTCCCACAGGCAAGAGCCACCAGGCCCGGCCTCCCTTTTTCTTTTATTTACCACGCAAGCACTTATAGTCATGGTATGAATATCACAGCAGGATGACTCACAGCATTGGAATTTAAGCAATAGCATATTTGGCTTATATTGATGACTTTATATATTATCAAAGGTATTCATATACCATAACTTGCCTTATCTATCCCCAAATCTAAAACCTCCATAATATATCAAGCTAACAAATGTTAAGTAGATGAAAAACATGGCTAGACGGGAGAACAAATCGAGCAGGTAAAATGGAACCTAGAATAAAAACAGAAAAATAAAGGCATAAAGATCAATGTACTTAAAAATCAGTCGGCCGGGTGCGGTGGCTCAAGCCTGTAATCTCAGCACTTTGGGAGGCCGAGGCGGGTGGATCACGAGGTCGAGAGATCGAGACCATCCTGGTCAACATGGTGAAACCCCATCTCTACTAAAGGTGCAAAAAATTAGCTGGGCGTGGTGGCGCGTGCCTGTAATCCCAGCTACTCAGGAGGCTGAGGCAGGAGAATTGCCTGAACCCAGGAAGCGGAGGTTGCGGTGAGCCGAGATCGCGCCATTGCACTCCAGCCTGGGTAACAAGAGTGAAACTCCGTCTCAAAAAAAAAAAAAAAAAAAAAAATCAGTCAATAATGTACTTCCAATCTTCTTGCACATTGATTTCATATATTTATCATATTTCAGGGTTTGGAATAAGTTGAAGTCACCCAAACTCCATTGTGAAATCTAGTCTCCTCACAATCTGTCTGACCTCAGAGAGGCAAACAGTGAGTAATTCAAAATATTTTTGAATGAAAGTGTCAGTTTAAGATCCTCAGCATAAAACATACCTACAAAGCCTATTTGCAAAGTAAATTTACTCTGGATTCTTGATACCTATGAAAGTTTTTTCTATTATATTTATTTAAAATTACAACAGTTTACATTAGAAACAAGCTCAAACAATTAAGGTAAAAGATAAATAACTGCATACAGTTTAATTTTACAAAATGCAAACATACATCTTTCATTGTTCCATTATCTGAGTATTAAGCGCCACATAATTGCACAAGGCATTTTCAAATGTCTTAAAGGCTCTAAAATTACAGAGTTGACTTTTGTGAAATAGTCTTTATTTTCCTCCATTATTATACAAATAATTGACCACACAGATTAAATTTAAATCGGAACTGGATATGTCCCCTACAGAGTTCATTTCTCTTGTGCAGCTAAAGGCTGGCAGCTTGTGATGGCTCACAGAGCTTACTCAGGTCCTTGTGGGATACAGAATGGGGCTCACATTTTCGTGATTTAAGATGTCTCGGCTGGGAGAGACCTGAGAGTCCCCTGGGATCACACCACATCTAGTTTTGCCCAAGACCACCTCCTTGCTAGCTAACTCAAGCTAATTCTAATAGTACCTCTTCTTACTCTGAGAAATGTCTGTTTGGGAGACAGTACAGATGAGAAAATGGAAGCCTCAGGATGTAGGTTCTCTGGACCAGACTCCCGCAGCAGAGACCTGTGTTTTCTCCTGGGGCTTTGGAAACCCAAGTTCCCCTGCCTTCAGAGGCGCTACCACCCTACATTGTGGGACAGAGGTGGGGAAGCAGAGGAACCATCCCTTTCATCCTCGCCGTAGAATGAAAAACAATTCATCACCAAAATTACTCACCAAACCTGAGAGGAGGACAGAAGAAAACATGTTTACATTATTTTTTCTTTCATTAAAAAGCAACACGTGTTTTTGCCAATCAATTGGAAAACACAGATACAGAAAAAGGTAAACAATTCAAAGAAAACTCCCTCTTCTAGAAATAGTTAACAGTTACTAACTGTAAAGACACATAGGAGTTTCAGGAAGTGACTCTAATTCTTGGTGTAAGAGAATATTTTCATGGTGTGTTCCACTTTGAGAAACTTGATCCGGTGACTCAGAATTCCTTCTGAAACAATATCCCCTTCCCCCACCCTCAGCTCAATTTCTTCTAATTATTACTCTCTGAGATATTTGCCTCTGATACTCACAGGGGAAGAAGGGGAGAGGGAAAGAAGAAGAGAGGAGGAATACTTTGAATTTTAATTGCCAATAAGCCAAAAGTGGAAAGATGGACCTGGGTCTCCTCTGGTACAGTATCAGGACTGCATGGCACACAGTGGCCAGGCCCATGCCAGATGCCCATTGTCAGACACCATGCTGGGAGGATGGGAACCTTCTGAATGGACAGCCCTGCTCAACTCCTTGGGCCTAATGTGGACTGGGAAAATAGATCTGATTCCACCCCTGTTCCTGCAGTACTCAACACGATGCCAGGCCTGTACTGGGTGCTCAATATATTTTTCTTGGCTGAGTTAACAAGGATGATTTTCACAATTTGTTGTTATTGGGCTCATTCTAGTCTAAGTGAGAAATATAGATCAAAGTGTTTGAAGGTGGTTTCAAATTTATTTTCTTCCTCAAATGTGTGTGAATATCCAATGAGTCTGTCAGACACTGGAGAAAACCAGGTGCATAGGAAAGGGCCACTACTTTTGAGGATCCCAGAGTCACCTAAATATCCAAATACCAGAGAGAACGTGGTGTAGTCGACCAATTTAGTGAGACAGACTTGGGTTCAAATCCTAGCTCTGTATTCACTAGTTTTGTAATCTTGGGCAAGTTATTTATTATTATTATTTTTAATATCCTTTCAGCAGGGCTGACAATAATGTTAATTCATAGGTTGTTTGAGGATTAAATGTGATAACTGATGTAAAGCCCTTGGAAGCCTGCCCAGCACATGGCAAACCTTGGATGAAGGCGACTGCTACTACAATTTAACAGCTGTGCAATCTTGGGCAGGTGATAGCTGCTGCATCTGTTTACATAGGTGGAAAACGAGGATGGTAGTACAATGATTCATCGTGACTCTTAAACGGCAAGACTTTTTGTTGTTTGCATGTGACTACAAGGTGCGGGTCTCCGTCATGGCCCCTGATTTAATCATGGGGACACTAAATCTCCAAGGCTTTAAGCTGGGCCATCCACTCAGACATCATCCAAGGCAAGAGTTGGGGCAGAAGCCCTGGGGGTGGGGCCAGAACACCTGGGCCCACATCTGTGGTGGGCAGTGGGTCCTGGTGCCTGGCCAGAGGCCTTTGGACCTCTTTCTCCAGCTATACTCCCTTGTTTCCCAGAGGCTGCAAGCTCTGTCGATGAAGATCCATTTGCAACCTTCAGCGATTGCCCATGGGCACTGGGAACTCCTTGAAAACACAGAGAAAGACCCTTCACCCCCTTGACCAATAACTCTGCCTTATAACTTACTGTTAAGCGCTCCCTAGGGAATCAGGCAGAGGCCAGGATTGCACCTGATGTCATGTCCTCATTTCACTTCCTTCCTCTCCTCGTCCTGCTCCTGGATGCCTTGTCAGTGTCTCCTGGGAGGGCGTGCGTCCTCCCACTTGAACTCTGGGCAGGACAGGGTGTGCTGCTGAGACAGCCGAAACTAAAACTGCACCTGCACCTGAATGGTGCTGATCACTTCAAAGGTCTCAAACTAATTCATGGCACTTGATCGTTCATCCATAATTCCAAATCCCAGATGCCTTTCCTGGGAAGTGGGACTGAGCTGAAAGGCCAGGGTCCCCGAGACCATCCTGTTTTTCGATCTCTTCCAAAAACCATGAGCACTTTCTCTACATCAAACCACACACCTACAGGGACTTCACTTCCCTTATTTATTTTTTGAAGGCACAGTACTGCTCAGAGCCTGTCCCAGAGCTCCTGGATGATGCATATGCATGGAACAAATATGTGAATTCTGTGTTTCACTGTTGCAACCACATTACACCCTCAGAATAAACTTGAGAAACAGGCATTATGATCTCCGCTCAGCTGATGAAGAAATTGAGAGGTAGAGTGATTAGTTCCTCCTCCAAGATCACTCCAGCAAAAACGATGAGAGCTGGGATGTAAAATAGGTCTGATCAGAAATTTGTTTTATTAGACTTGATTGTGTTCTTCCCATGAAGTTCCTAACCTGGGCACTATTAAACATACACATTCCTGGGCCCTTGAACATACAGCTTCCTGGACTCCATTTCAGACCTCAGATAACGGAGTCTGGAAATGCCGAGTGCTTTTTCTGGCCATCAACATTTAAGAATTAGAGGGCTAACCAAGCAGAATGGTGTACACCCGTAGTACCAGTTACTTGGGAGGCTAAGGCAGGAGAATCACTTAAGCCCAGGAGTTCAAGACCAGCCTGGGCAACATAGCAAGACTCACTCTCAAAAAAAAAAAAAAACCAATACACACAATTAGGGAGAAAAAATCATGGCATGTAGAATGATATTAGAATTGCTACTTGTTGGGACAAAACTATGTAAATTTCAAATATAAGTGTATATATACTTTATACATGTAAATATACATTTACATATATATGTGTATGTATGTATCTATCTATCTATCTATCTATCTATCTATCTATATAATAGGCTAATTACCAAGTACTAGCAAATGGGCCTGTTACCAAATACTTAGTACTTGGTTGCCAAGCAACCTTTATATAAATTCAGGCTGCAGGACCTTGCTTACCACAGGGTGACTTCATTTCTACAGACTCACTGTAGTCTCAGGCACACTCAAGGACATCTTCTTCTCCTCCCGCTCTCCAAACCTTCCTTTAGCCAGCCTAATGCCAGTGAGTTATAATAGTGTAATAAGACAGAAGGGCTCATAGGAATCTGAAGTTGAAGGATGCCTTTGGTGCTCTTGTTAATACTTTTCTCTAATTGTCCATTATGATACCGATCCTTAAGTCTGTGGTCTTCTTCTTCTCTTCTCTCTTGGTGTTGTATTAATCATTGCCTTCTGTACTAGGATGCTGGTTCAAAATGTACGGAGTGGTCAATCGGTTTATTGCTGTGCAGGAAAAGGAATGGCATACGGAAGACTCCCCAAAAGATTCTCAGCAAGCAAAATCAATTAGACTTGCTGCAGCATGGGAGAACATTGCCTTGCGAGTCTTAGCATCTCAGAATAAGAAAGTCATGGGAGGGCATCTATAGAGTTTTAGGGCCTGGACAGTTTTGACATAATAGTTGTTGATTGGTGGGAATAGCCAGGCCAGAGTTTTGAAGTGAGTTTTGGTGAGCAAGTGTTATTCTTGATTAATAAGCTATTTAGTTGAATCAGAGTCTTATCTCCCAGGAAAAGGATATTCCTGGAGCAAGAAACTCTTTCTGCCTATTCCTGTATTGTTTAGCACAGGCACAGGAAAGTGTACTAGCTTCAGTATTGTTCAACAGATCTTGGGAAATCACCTTGGCTTCAGTTCTCAGGAAGGATAAATTACTTGCACTGAGATAAAAATGTAGAATGTGACCTCTAGGACTAATTCAAGATTATGTATGCAATCGCCACCAATTTCAAATTCCAGTGCAATTGCCTTTCAAGAGCTCCAGATGCCTAATTTCTGTAAACTTCCACCCAGACATGATGTGCTGAGCTGATGCTCTCCATGGCAAGGTGAAGACACTCAAGAATGTGACTTTAGGCCGGGCGCGGTGGCTCAAGCCTGTAATCCCAGCACTTTGGGAGTCTGAGGCGGGTGGATCACAAGGTCGAGAGATCGAGACCAACCTGGTCAACATGGTGAAACCCCGTCTCTACTAAAAATACAAAAAAAAAAAAAAAAATTAGCTGGGCGTGGTGGCACGTGCCTGTAATCCCAGCTACTCAGGAGGCTGAGGCAGGAGAATTGCCTGAACTCAGGAGGCGGAGGTTGCGGTGAGCTGATATTGTGCCATTGCACTCCAGCCTGGGTAACAAGAGCAAAACTCCGTCTCAAAAAAAAAAAAAAAAAAAAAAAAAGAATGTGACTTTAGAGACCGGTTGTTAAACACAGTGGTCAAGATTCCTAGAGAACACAGACTCCTGGGAAGATCACGGGTAAGAACGTTGAGTTAATCTTAATTTCCTTTAGACAACAGTGAGAATCAGGGCTAAAAGTAATAATTTGTCTCTAAAAATAAAGAAACCTGTATTTTTTTGCATACCTGCTCTTGTGCCCTGAGTGTGTTCAAAATGTGTGTGTGTGTGTGTGTGTGTGTGTGTGTGTGTGTGTGTGTGTGTTCTTAGCTTGGATTGCCCTGAAAGCAGACCTGTGACAAAGATGTGAATGCAGGTAATTCACCTGGGAGATGATCTCAGAACACCAGGAGGGGAGTAGGAAAGAGTGAGACAGGGAGGAAGCAATCCAGGCTGCAGCATCAAGCATGGAAAGAGGAATGCCCCAAAAGTGAACTGAACAGAGTTCTGGTTCTCAGGAGGTTTGCATTCGCCAGCAAGTTAAAACAACAGGAAGTGTGCACTTCAAACAGAGAAACTTGAAACAACCAGAATCCTTTGTGGCCAAGAGAAATGCAATAAAATACCACACCAGCCCTTTCTTCTCAGCCTGGCATTGGAAGTTATTTGAGAAGGTTCAGGTTTAGGTCACATTATTGACTTTTGAGCTCTTGACTCGGCCTGTCAAACCCTGGGTTAGGCTTTCTAACTTCTTACATACTTAGCAAAAACGTCATTTGAGAGTCAGAAGGTCCAAAACAACTGTTTCTCCTTTCTTCATTCAAGAGGAATCGTGTTGGACCCGATGGACAGTGGTGTTTCCTCAGTGCATCACCCCTGGGTCATCTGAGGCAGAAAACAACAGAAGCTTCTGGCCATATGGAGTCACCCAGCTGGGCAGGAATGCAGACGCCGTAATGAGAAGCAATGCAATTGTCTCCTGTTCACACCCCATTGCTTCTCTCTCACCTGGGCTTTAGAACCAAGTGGGCAAAATCTTGTCCAAAGAGTAGGTTCTAAAAAACCTGACAAATGTAAATAGATGGTTGCCTCTGTCACTAAGAAATTGCGTGTAACAAAGGAGGACTCCCCATTTTGCAAAAGTCCAGTTTCCCTCCTTCCTGTGAGGGTGGAGTGTCTCTACCAAGTCTCTGCATGTTCTGCTTTCTTCCCATTTAGAAAAAGGATATTAGGCAAACCGGAGTGGAATAGAAATGTGGATTTTTTTTAAGTTTATTTTTAAATGAGCAATGAATTCAGCTTGATCTCTATTTTTTTAATTGTTGATTAAAATGGAGATCTGGAGGCATTAACATTCTCTAATATCAAAGCAAGTTGCCACAAGGGTCAGTAAGGAAAATTACTGGGACACAAATGAAAACACAGTCACATAACCAAGGTGTGCATTAAAAAGTGACTTCAGGTTAGATCTCATTTGATCAGAAAAATAAATTAACGAGACAACCTTGTGCAAAGTATAAATTTGCCTGTACCTGGTGAATCTTAGTTCCTCATTCTCTGTCCATTGAGGATGGAACCTTTCTTCACCCCCTGGACCACACACAGGATCAAAGGCAGGAATGGAGTCCGCATTTTCCCTTCTCCTGATTTACAGCTTCCATATATTCACTTCTTTTCAGCTTTTCGTTCCAAAGCAGCAATCCTTGATATTTTCATAAGGAAGCTACTCTATTTTCTCAGAACTTGAGATCACGGAGGGCTGTCGAGAGAGCTGGACTGAGCAAGGAGCCCCAGAGAAAAACAAAGAAAGGGGATTCTCCTGCTAGCCACATGCATTAGAACAGGTACAAGCTGTGCCACTGTAACAGGAGACTTCATATCCAGTGGCTGGCACAGGATGGAAGTTCACTTCTCCCCCAGGTAGACAATTTTCCATCCTCAAAGCCTGGCTTGTGTCTTTCCATGCAAAGTGGCTGCTTTAGCTTCTTTATCCCTGAGCCAGTGAGAAAGAGGAAGAAGATTCCTTTCCTTTTCCCCCCAGAGGGCTGTTCACAATCTCTCTGCTTGCATCTCAGTGGGAAGAATTTAGTTACATGGCCACAAGAACTGTAAGAGGTCCTAGAGCTGTATCTGCACCTTTGACTAAAGGAGGAGCAAATGGCTCATCATCACTGGTCATTAGAAACATGCAAATCAAAACCATATTAAGATACCACCTCACACAAGCTGGAATGGTGATCATTAAAAAAAACTGGAGACAACAGATGCTGGAGAAGATGTGGAGAAATAGGAAAACTTTTACACTGTTGGTGGGAGTGTAAATTAGTTCAACCATTGTGGAAAACAATGTGGCGATTCCTCAAGAATCTAGAAATAGAAATGCCATTTGACCCAGCAATCCCATTACTGGGTGTATACCCAAAGGACTATAAATCATTCTATTATAAAGACACATGCACACGAATGTTCATTGCGGCACTGTTTAGAATAGCAAAGACCTGGAACCAACCCAAATGCCAATCAATGATAGACTGAACAAAGAAAATGTGGCACATATACACCATGGAATACTATGCAGCCATAAAAAAGGATGAGTCCATGTCCTTTGTAGGGACATGGATGAATCTGGAAACCATCGTTCTCAGCAAACTGACACAAGAACAGAAAGCCAAACACCACATGTTCTCATTTATAGGTGGGTGTTGAACTATGTGGGCACAGGGAGGGGAACATCACACACTAGGGTCCATTGGAGGGAGGGGGCCTAAGGGAGGGACAGCAGGTGGGTGGGAAGGTTGCAGAGGGATAACTTTGCAAGAAATGCTTGATGTAGGTGATGGGGGGCGGGGGGGATGAAGGCAGCAAACCACCATGGCATGTGTGTACCTATGCAACAATCCTGCAAGATCTGCACATGTACCCCAGAACCTAGAGTACGATTTTTAAAAAAAGAAGGAGCAGATGTATATTGACAAACAACTAGCAGCTACTGCCGTCTGAAGCCTTTCCCTTTGCCAGTAGTTTTAGCAAACTCTGGGTTTGCTAACATAGGGCATGTCAAAGAGGCTTCACCTCTTGGGTAACTCTGATTTCTTGGCATTCACTACCCGGGGCCATTTCATTATGAGGTCAGTCCTGGGTTAGTAACCAAGAGAGTTGTAATGGGTAGCGGTGGTGGCCTTCAACCTAGGGTTGAAGAGGTGTGACAGCCACTGTGTGTATTAGATACCCCCTGTGTTGTGGGGTAGAAATGAGTATTTGAGCATCTTGCTTTCACAGAGAAAACCATAAATGTGGTCACTTTCTATATATTAATGTTTCTTCACTTCGGTATCCTTATGTTGCTGTCTTTGGCATACCCATCAGCTTCCAAAGAACACAAAAGTCCTTGAAGAATAGAGCCCACAGCTGTCAGAAAATATGCAGTGTCCATCTCAGGTAAGAAACGCATTTGCAAGTCAGTAGAAATTCAAAGCGTTCTCTGAAAACATCATTCATTAGTTACAATAAAAAGAAAACAAAGTGCCCAGACTTTCATCTACAGCCACAGGATGCAGTGTAATCACCAAGATCTGCAGGTGCTTGGCTGCCATCCTAAATGGCTCCGCCTCTCGTTCTATGGCGGCTTTTGGAGATTTTCCCTCCAGTGACAAGCAGCAAGGGAAGGCGGGCCCCGCTCAGCTTTCCGGCAGCCGCTGCGTAGTACCTCCTTCCACCTGAACCGGTTTTGTTCCCTTGCATTCTTCCTAGTCAGAAGAGACCACAGCACCACATCGGGAAACCTTTGCCTCTTCCTGGTTTGACATTTAGGAGCAGTTGCGTCCCTTGCTGGTGATTGTACAGAAGCTACAAGCTACTACTGAGGGGCAAAGAAAAAGACAAAGCACCATACACAGAAAGCGGAAGAAATCCAGGTGTTATCTTTCTATCCAGGTGAACTTCTTCACTCATCCTAACCGTAGCAACGATTGGCTGAAGCTGCAGAACTTCGGCCTGTCTTAGGCAGGCCCGGAGTATTATCCCTTTGAGAGAAAGGACAGACTGAAACATCATCTGAAGGTTGACCGCACAAAGTGTTTTATTTATAAAGTCATTCCTCCCCTGGCGTTTTGTTGTTTACTCTTGAACAACTTTGATTTTCAAAGATTTTATCCTCCTTTATAAGAGTGATTCACAGTCCTTACAGAAGAATAGGATCCCACATAAAGGTAGAACAATGAAAAAGATCGTCGCTCATACTTGTATTTGAAGTCACGCCAAGCTGTTGTGCACATAATTTTTTCATTCTATTAGAGTCAAATATACCAGAGCAAGTGTGTGCCTTTTTTTCCTTAACATTTTACTATAATCATTGTTGACGCTATTACAACTCTTTTGTAAGCATCGCTCAAAATTTTGCCTGAATGTCTCTAGCTGATGTCATCGCTTGCCCTGCACTAATACACTTTCCCCGTTCTGATTAGTGTGGTCTCTACTGTATCTAGAACCATGTGATTATTCTGGAATGCTCTCACTTTCTGCACCACCTCCTTTATTCTTGGAGCTGGCTCAGGCCTACCCATGCAGTAGAGTGGGCGATACTTGCATTGCAGGTGCAGCTCTGCCACCAATCAACCTATGACAAGCCACCCAACCCTTCAGTCATTCGTTGTTTCGTTACAACAGCAAATGTTTTCTGATTCTCAATGCCAAGCATCACTCCTGCATGAACAAATACTGAGGGATCGCAACCTTCTTCTGGTCTATGATCCCTGTACCAGGCAGCCCCCTTCAGTCTCTTGCTGTGGAAATCACTCTGGTCAACTTCAGTCTCAAAGAGAAAGGGTGGGGGCCGGGAAGGGAGACGCCACAAAACCTGGAGGGGAGGACCTCTTGTGCCACAGCGCTGCTACATGAGGGGTGTGAGCTGCAGCCATCCCTCTTCCCTGCATCTGGGAAGCCAGTCATTCAAGGTGTAAAAGAAAGGAGTTGGATGGGTCAAAAGTAGGTGGCCAGCTGCCCTGTGCGTGGGCAGCTGAGAAAACTCTGGAGACCAATGCTGTGCACTTTCCTGGGGAAATTTATCATAAATGGAGAGGAAATATTTTGCCAGAGCCATCTGGAAGGTGCCATTCAGAAGTGGAGTTCCATTTAGAAGATGCCACTCAGAAGGGCGAAACACTGGTAGCCGCAAAATGACAGATGTTCACATCGACTTCCTTCCCTCTCAATCCACGATTCCGTGTTTGGCTAAAGAAAATCCGAATCTCATGACTCTGTGAAAGTTGCACATTTTCTCTGTCTTGCAGCTTTGCCTGCCACGAGGACTCCTTGCCTTCACCTGCCCTCCAGAGCACCCATCTGTAGACGCTCTTTGTCCACGACATTCCCCGCAGATCGCGTCACTTAGACGAATTCTCTGGATGCAGCTGATTATATTAGTCCACTTTTTTACTTTCCTCTTCCCTACAAGAGGGTTACATGCCCCAGCCCCATTTCGCAGGATCAACAGGGCTTCCTCGGATGTGATGTGGCCTTGTCACATACCTGCGCAGTGGGATGGGAAGGGAAGACCTGATGTATGCTGTGTTCAGGCAGAAGTTTCAGAAAGAATCCTGAGATGCTACCAATTCCCCTGCATCCGCCCCTTGTCAAGAGAATGAAGTGCCCTCTGTGGCAGGGGATCCTTCATCCTGAGTCTGGAAACATGGCACATGGAGCAGAGATACCGCTCATTAGCAAGAAATGCATATTTGTTTCTGGAAGCCACTGAAATTTAGAGTTTCTGTTAGTGCAGCAAAATCAATTAATACAGTGCACAATGCCAGCATCTGGACTTGAGAAAAGGCTTTTCTCCCATAGAAGCAAAATCCTTAAAGATAGATAACAGCCACACCTGTCTCTCCCCCTTCTCCTAGTGCCTATGACAGTGCTGACGTGCAGTTCATATTAATCAATGCTGGTTGTTCCAGGAACGAAATATCTCCCTCATCCCACCTCAACTCCATGTCTAGATTCTAAGAAACAACACAAAATAGCAAAGTGAAACACAACTTGGTAAAGACACAGGAACTGAGATGAGAAGGTACCATTAAGGACTACATGAAAATAAATAATACATATTATTTTAAAGTCACATCTACTCAATGTATTTATTGTGTGGATTAAAATAACAGGTCACAACAGAAGGTCGCAATAATCATCATAACTCAATACATAGTCTCTCTGTCTTAAAAAGACGTGTCATGGGGTGAGACGGATGCCTCACCCACAATGGGAAGGCACAAGTGACGAGGGCAGAGGTCGAAAGTTGTTTACCTTGGTCACCATGCTTTTTGGAGCCATATGCACTGGCCTGAAACCAAACTGAAAGGTCAGTTTTGTCTGCTTTTCTGGGCCCCTGCATGCACCTGGCTGTATGACCCGCTGCATACAAAGGATGGGGCGAGAGGCCTTTGGAAAAACCAATTCCAAGCAGGCTGTTTCCTGCTGTAAAATGAAGCCAAGGGCGGACTTTTTGTTGAATTCATACCAAAGAAGGGATATTCTTCATAGGTTTGCTTCCAAACCATGAATTGCTTTTGGTAAAGTTCCCAGCAAACACATTTCCAGGGAGCCTAAACCCTAGAGAGCATTTTATTTGCAAGAAAATGTTGAATGGAGACAGGAGTCCTAGATTGTTTGTCTCCCCATGCAGGGAGTCTGAGCAACCCCATTAGTAGATCCTGAAAAAGCAAACAAAACCCAGAAAACTAAAACCAACAAGGAATTCTATGCACTTCAAATTAGATGTGTGTGTGTGTGTGTGTGTGTGTGTGTGTGTGTGTGCTCATGTGCGTGCATCTGTGTGTGTGTTAGAACTAGCTCCATTGTAATGGCAGCATCAAGGGGCCTAGATCATGTCCAGTGGAACAAGCAGCTGTGATCATTGCTTCATCTGCAAACTGAGGATGAAAATAAAGATCTCATTAAACAAGATTGAACAAGACGACTCAGAAAAGTGCATTTTAGAGTGTTTTTTACATAGTTGTCTCCAAGGAAATATGACTTCCTTCGCCCTCTGGAGATCACACTGATAACATACGTGTGAGGATGGGTATGGAAATGTGGTCACAAGGAAACACGGGCATGCTGTGTCGTATAAGATCATTACATGTATTTTATGAATTGCTTGAGGGACTAGTTTATCTCACAGTAATGTATGTATACATCTAATACATCATCGATTTTTGTGTCACTGGAGTTTACACACATGAGATCACTTACGATTAGAATGAATTATCTCATTCTGAAGGGAGGCAGGAAGCAAAGGGAAAAAGAAGAGCAAGTCGGTAATAGTAAATACTATATATTAATTTAAACCTCAGTCATCATCTCCATATGCATCTACAATTTACGTCTTTAATAAGTTTTTTGTACAGAAAAAATAGGAAGGTGGTACATTCAAAACTCTCTAGAATTTCCACACCTTCTAGCTAAGTGTGATTAGCCTAATTCTTTCACGTCAAAATCACTCTCTAAAAGACAATAATTGCAGGAGCCTGGAAACTTAAAATTTGCAAAGGTGGAAAAATTAGTTGACCATGACATAGTATCTGATTCTTTTAGAAAATATGTTTTAAAACATTAGATTCAGAGGGTACTGGTGCATGTTTGTTACATACGTATTGCATGTGTGATGTTGCGGGTTGGGTTTCTAGTTTATCCATCACCCAAATATTGGACATTGTACCCAATAAGTAATTTTTCAACCCTCATGCTGATTGTTTTAATATCATGCTCCTGACTTGAGAATATTAAACAAAATGCAATTTTTGAAAGGCCTGTTTCTTTGCCTTAAAAAAAAAAATAAGGAAAAGATAATGACAAACCTCCTTGGCTCTTAACTCAAAAGACGCCGGTGGAATAACCCATGGTGGACAAGAGAATGAGTTTGGTCAAAGAATGAGGAAGGACAGGAGGTGAAAACTCTTGCTCCAGGAAGACTCGGAAGTCACCAGTGTTGCATCATCATGTAAAGAAAGCAGTAGACCACCAAGGTTATGAATGACGAGAAAAGAATGAAAAGACTTGGAAGAGGAAGAATCTATGTGGCTCTTTTCTAAGATCTCTTTCTTAGACGGAAACATGACGCTTCCCAAAATGGCATTTAGTTTGATAGCCTAAGGTCAGTGTGATATTTGGAAAATACTAAATATGCAGAAATCCATTTCCTACTCTTTGTTTGCTCAAAGGAATTAGCTAATTACTCAGCACATATCTAGGACTCCATGGAAATGCTTCATATTATAAATTACATTCGTATAGGTCAGAAATTGCAAACTGGGGCATAAGGGCCATATCCAATCTACAGATAGGTATCATTTAGTTTGCCCAGTATCTGTAAATTAAATTAAATTAAATTCCTGCATCTTAAAATAAGACTATTTCACATAATTATATAGTAATTTACATACATTTAGTTGAAAAGTGAGAAGGAATTGAATCTCACCTCTTCAAGGCTGCCCCATTCACGTCAGGTGCCTACATTACAGGTCTCCATCCATCATCTCCATTCACCTAAGGTAGCTCAAGTTTGCAAGACCTGATTTATAATCTACCTCCATAAGTATTAATTCTGCAAGAGTAAAGCAGAATATCTACCGGGGTACATGCCCTCATGAAACCCACTCTACATGAGAAAACAAAATTCTCAGAGCTTGTGGGATTCAATGCAGTGGCAGGATGGCGTGGCAGCTCTCAGCCTGCAACATGCTCATCTTATCACACTGGGCTCAAAGAGTTCACAATGCACTGGACACAATCAGAAGCCGAATTAAATCAAGTGAAAGGAGGCATGTACAAAGAGAGAAAATTCTTTGTCATTTGTGAGTCACACATAAGATGTACTGGCTTAATTTTTCTTTAATTACCTTGTTCTTGGGAAGGGGGTTGAATTTGTGAATACTAGGCATTTCTCTCATAGTATGATTTTCTCATTTTAAAATTGTTTTAAAGAACTAAACACTAACATTTTAACTATTTCTAAGTGTACACTTCTGTGGCATTAAGCACATTCACACTGTTATACAACCATCAACGTTATCCATCATCAGAACTGTTTCATCTTCTCAAGCTAAAATTCTGCACTCGTTAATCTCACTCCCTGTTCCCTCTTTTCACAGCCCCTGACAACCACTATTCTACTGTCCATCTCTGTATTTGACTACCTTAGGTACTTTGTATGAGTAGTACCATACAATAGCTGTCCTTTTGTGTCTGGCTTATTTCACATAGTATAATGTTTTCAAGGCTCATCCATGTCGCAGCATGTGCCAGAATTTTCTTCCTTTTTAAGGCTGAATAATATTCCATTGTATGTGTATACCATATTTTCTTTATACATTTATCTGTCAATAAACATTTGGGTTGCTTCTATCCTTTGGCTATTGTTAATAATTCTACTATTAACATTGGTGTACAAATACCTGTTCAAGTCCCTGCTTTCAATTCATTTGAGTGTATACCCAGAAGTGGAATTTCTGAATTGTGTAGTCCTTCTATGTTTAATTTTTTTGGAAATATTATACTGTTTTCCACAGTGGTAGCACCATTTCACATTTCCGCTAGCAGTGTTCAAGGGTTCTAATTTATTCACATTTTTGCTGACACTTGCTATTTTCTCCCTCCCTCTCTCTCTCTGTGTGTGTGGTTGTGTGTATGTGCGTGCGTGTGTGTGTGTGTATGTGTGTGTCTTATGTTGGCCATGCTAGTGAATGTGAAGTCCAGTGTCATGAAAATTTTTCTTTACGTATTCTTCTAAAAGTTTTATAGCTTTGGGTCTTATATATGGTTTCCAATCCATTTTAAGTAAAGTTTTGTATATGATAAGGGTCCGATTTTACTCTTTTGCACGAAGACATCCAGTTTTACAATACCACCTTTTGAAAAGACTATTTTTTTTCCTATTGAATAGTCTTGACACCATAATGAAAGGCCATATATACAAGGATTTATTTCTGAAGTCTGCATTCTATTTCATTAGCCTCCACGTCTGTCCTTATGTCAATACAACACTGTTTTCATTACTGTAGTTTTGTACTAAGCTTGAAATCAGGAAATGAATTTGATTTGCATTTTCCTAATAATAAGCAATGTTGAACATCATTTCATTTGCTTGTTGGCGATCTGTATATCTTCTTGGAAATGTCTATTCAAGTTTTTGCCAATTTTTAAGTTTGGTTGTTTTGCTGACATTGTTGAGTTGTAGGAATTCATTATATATTCTGGATATTAATATCAGGTATACAATTTTCGAGCATTCTGCACTGTTTTATAATTGTCTTTTCACTCTGTTGATAGTGTCTTTTCATACACAAAAGTTTCTAATTTTAAAGTCAGTCCAATTAATCTATTTTTAATTTTGTTACTGATGCTTTTGGTGTTATATCTAAGTAAACACTGCCAAATCCAACATCATGAAAAATTTCTCCTACATTTTCTTCTAAAAGTTTCATAGTTTTGGGTCTGACTTACCCAAAACCATTTAGGTTTTTCACCCATCTTAAGTAAATTTTTGTATATGATACAGTTACAAGTTTATTCTTTTGCACATAGATATCCAGTTTTTTCAATACCACCTTTTGAAAAGACAATTTTTTTTCTATTAAATAGTATTGACACCCTTAGTGAAAGACCATATATGCAAGGATTTATTTCTCAAGGCTTTATTCTATTCTATTAGTCTATACATCTTGTCTTTTTGTAAATACAGCACTGTTTTAATTATCATAGCTGTCTATTAATCAGGAAGGGTGAGACTTCTTCTGCTTTTTCCAAAATTGTTTTGACTATTTGGGATCCCTTGAGATTCCATATGGATTTTAGGATGAAATTTTTTACCTGTGGAATAAACAATGTTGGAAATTTGAAAGACATGACATCATTTAAATTGCTTTAAATAATATTGACATTTCAACAATATGACATCTTCTAATCCATGAACATGGGATGTCTTCCATTTATCTTGTCTTCTTTAATAATTTCCAGGAACATTTTGTAGTTTTCAGTGTGCAAGTCCTTTGTCTTCTTAGTTTTGTTTATTCCTAAGTATTTTATCCATTTTGATGCTGTTGTAGATAGAATTGTTTTCTTAATTTTGTGTTCATATTATTCCTTATTAGTATATAGGAACATAGTTTATTTTTGCATGTTGATTTTGTGCACTCCAAATTTGCTAAATTTGGTTATTAGTTCTACCAGGTACTTATGTATTTATTTATGGGATCTTCAGGGTTGTCTACATATAAGATCAAGTCATCTGTGAACAAAGATAGTTTTATTCCTTGTGTTTTAGATGATTTTATTCTTCTTGCCTAATTGCTCTGGCTATAACTTTCAAAATTTTTGATTAGAAGTAGCAAAATTGGATATCGTTGTCTTGTCCTTGATCTTAGAGAAAAAACTTTCAGTCTTTCATCATTAAGTGTGATGCCAATTGTGTTTAAATATAGGACCTTTCTTATGTTAAGGTAGTTTCATTCTATCCCTAGTTTGTTAAGTGTTTTTTATTATGAATAGATGTTGAATTTTATCAAATAATTTTTCTGCATCAAGATAATCATATGTTTTTTCCTTCCATTCTGTCAAAGTGGTGTATTACTTCACTGATATCCATGTGTTAAAAAATTCTTGCATTCCAGTAATAAATACCACTTGGTCATGGTGTATGATCCTCTTAATAAGCTGTTGAATTTAGTTTAGTAATATTTTATTGAGAACTTTTGCATCAGTGGCTTTTTTTTTTTTCTTTTTGAGACCGATTCTCACTGTGTTGCCCATGCCAGAGAGCAACGGCATGATCTCAGCTCACTGCAACCTCTACCTCCCAGGTTCAGGTGATTCTGTTGCCTCAACCCCCTGAGTAGCTGGATTACAGGTGCACACCACCACACCTAGCTAATTTTTGTATTTTTAGTAGAGATGAGATTTCACCATGTTGGCCAGACTGGTCTTGAATGCCTGACCTCATGATCTGTCACCTCAGCCTTCCAAAGTGTTGGGATTACAGGTGTGAGCCACTGCACTCAGGCTTTCATGAATGTTTTTAAGGGATATCTGCTTATAGTTTTCTTTTCTTTTAGTGTCCTTGTCTAGATTTGGTATCAGGTAATACTGGTCTCTGAGAATGGGATAGGGAGAGTTCTCTGAGGATCGGTATCTAAATCTTTAAATGCTTGATAGCATTTACCAGATAGAAGTAATCTTTTGCAAGACTTTTTTTTGTGGGAAGTTTTTGATTCCTGATCCAAACTTCTTACTAGTTATAGGTTTATGTAGGTTTTCTATTTACTCATGATACAGTTTTAATAGGCTGTTGTTTCTAGAAATTTGTTTGAGATCGTTATTAAATTTTTTAGTATATAAATTTTCTTACTACTTAAAATTCTTTTTATTTCTCTAAAATAATTAATAATGTGTCCATTTTCATTTCTGATTTTAGCTGAGTCTTTTCTCTTTTTTTCTTAATCTAGCTAAACTTTGTCAATTTTGTGTATATTTTTAATATCTAACTTTTATTATTTTTATCTATCATTTTTCTTTTCTATATTTTATCTCTGTTCTACTCTTTACTATTTTCTTCCTTCTGATAGTGAGACTTAATTGATTCTTTATTTTATAGTTAAGTAGGGTCAACCTATATAATTGATATTAAACCTTTGTCAGACATATAGTTTGTAAATATTTCTCTGATTCTGTCTGTCTAGTCTGATGATAGTTTCTTTTGCTGTGCAGAAGCTCTCTAGTTTAATTAGGTTTCAATTGTCAATTTTTGTTTTATCAAAACCTTTTTCTGTGTCTATTAAGATGATCATATGAATTCTGTTTCAAATTCTGTCTATGTGGTGAATCACACTTATTTGCATGGGTTGAATCAGCCTTACATCTAAGAATTAAAACCTACTTGATAATGGTGTATTTATTAGGTTGATGCAAAAGTATTTGTGTTTTTTGGTCAAAAACTGCAATTACTTTTGCACCAACCTAAGACTATTTGACATGCTGCTGGGTTCAATATATTAGTATTTTGTTGAGAATTTTTGTGTCTTTGTTCATCAGGGATATTGGCCTGAAGTTTTCTTTTTGTGTTGTGTCTCTGCCAGATTTTGGTATCAGACTGAGGCTGGCTTCAAGGAATGAGTTAGGGAGGAGTCTCTCCTCCTTGATTTTTGGGAATAGTTTCAGTAAGACTGGTATCAGTTCTCCTTTATATGTCTGGTAGAATTGGCTGTGAATTCATCTGGTCCAGGGCTTCTATTTTAGTTGATAGGTTTTCATTATTGGTTCAATTTCATAGTTTGATATTGGTCTATTTGTGGTTTCAATCCCTTTTTTATTCAATATTGGGAGATTGTCTGTTTCCAGGAATTAATCTATTCCTTCTAGATGTTCTAATTTGTGTGCGTAGAGTTATTCATAGCATTATCTGAGGATCTTTTGTATTTCTGCGAGTCAGTGGTAAAGTCATTTTTGTCATTTCTGAATGTACTTATTTGGGTCTTCTTTTTTTCTTTGTTATTCTTACTAGTGGTCTATCATTCTTGCTTATTTTTTTGAAAAACCAACTCTTGGTTTGAGTAATCTTTTGTATTATATTAATTTTTGCAACTCAATTTGCTCAGTACTTATCTAATTTTAGTTATTTCTTTTCTTCTACTAGCTTAGGGGTTGGATTTTTTTTCTAGTTCATTTAGGTGCAAAGTTAGATGCTAATGTGAGATGTTTCTAACTTCTCGATAAAGGTGTTTAGAGCTATAAACTTACTTTCAACATTGTATACACTGCTTCCCAGAGATTTTGGTAAGTTGTGTTTCTATTTTTATTAATTTCAACATTAATTTTGATTTCTGCCTTAATTTAATGTTAACCCAGGAGTTATTCAGAAGCAATATACGAAATATAAAAGATCCTCAAGTTGTTTAATTTCCCGATATTGTGTAGTTTTGAGAGATCTTCTTTTTATTGATTTCTGTTTTTATTTCACTGTTGTTCAAGAGTGTGTTTGGTATGATTTCAATGTTTTAAAAATTTATTGAGACTTGTTTTTTGACGAAACATGTGGTTGATTTTCAAATATGTTCTATGTATAGATGAGAAAAATGTATATCCTTTGATTGTTAGGAGTTCTGTAGTTGTCTGTTATGTCCAGTTGTTCAAGTGTCAAGTTTAAATCCAATTTCTTTGTTGGGCAGTTTATTTTTCTGTGGTGCCATGTTTTGATTTTCTCTTCATTTCCTTTTGTATTTATTTTATAGATATTTTCCTTGTAGTCATAATCTGGATTACACATAGCATCCTAAAGTTTTAACAACCTGTGTTAAATGTATGTCTACTTAATTGTAATTGAATTAAAAAAACCCATACTTTTTTACAGCTCCATTAACAACATCAATTTGTGTTATGAATGTTACAAATTACATCTTTATGTATTGGCTGCCCATTAACATAGTTTTTTTTAAATTATTTTGGTTCATTTGTCTTCTAAATATTGCAGGAAATAAAGCATGAGTTTATAAACAACATTATAATAATATTGGTTTTTATATTTGTCCATGTATTTACTTTGCTGGAGATATTTATATTTTCATATGGCTTTGTGTTACTGTCTAGTGTTCTTTCATTCCAACTTGAAAGATTCTCTTTAGCATTTGTTGTAGGATGGGTCTAGTGGTAGCAATCTCCCTCAGCTTTTGTTGATCTGGGGCTTTCTTAATCTCCCTCTCATTTTTGGAGGGCAGTTGTTTGAGGTATAGAATTCTTGGTTGACACTCTTCCCTTTCAGCTCTATAACTTCTGATATTAACTACCGGGAGTTAGCACAGACTCCACAGTTTAAGGGCTCAGTCCCACAAGACTGCCTGCCAATTACAAGTGGTGGGTTCTCAGGTTGCTCACAACTTCTGTCTGACTGAGCTACAAATCAGTCTTTCACAACCCAATTAACCCAATTCTCATGTTCAATCATTTGCTAAAATGGCTCTTCGAACTCAAGGAAACACTTAACCTTACTGGTTGATTATATAATAAAGTAAATATGTAAAGAATACAGATGAATAGCCAGGTAAAAAAGGTACATAAGGCAAGGTCCAGAGGGTCTCATGTACAAGAGTTTCTGTCACTGTGGAGTTGGTGTATGCCACCCTCCTGGAACATGGACTCAGTCTTATAGGGATTTTTATGGAGGCTTCATCACATGAGTATGATTATTAACTCAGTCTTCAACTCCTCTCCCCTCCAATGGGAAATGAAGCCAAAACTTCAAAGCTTCTAAGTGTGATGTGATCTGTCTGGTGACCAGCCCCCATCTGGAAGTCCAGGAAGAGTCAACTCATTAGAACAAAAGATGATCCTATCATGCAGAAAATTCTGGGGGATTTAGAAGTTCTGTGTCAGGGATCAGGGCTAAAGACCAAATACTAATGCAAAAGATGCTTTTAGCACTCCTGTTGCCTGGGAAATTATAAGGGTTTTGAAGCTGTGTGTCAGGAACTGGGGAAAGGGACCTATATACATATATACATATATATTTCTTATTATTTCACACTGGTTGTCACACATAACATGGTACTGAGCCTTTCTGTCTTTCAGCTGTTGAATGAAGTAAGTTAATATATTCTTAGCACTTGACAAGTTCTCAGGAAAATGAAGTTATTATTATTATATTATCAATAATAATATGTATATCTCACTAAAGAAACCTCTGCTTCCTTCCACATATTCCTGTGTGGTGCTGGAATTCTATACTATGTAGCTGAACACAGAGCTCCATAGAATACGAGATCTCATGTCTATTGGGAAGCAAATCCAGCCCTAAGATGCTTGTACCCCAGTCAAGCAATGCTAGATGTTCATTGAACACCATTTATTTTATCAAAGAAACACTAAGTATGATATCCTTATGATTAATGACATATCTGACATGAAACTCAAAATTTGGTCTTTAGATCTACAGCATCCATGTCACCTGGGGATTGTCAGAAAAACAGAATTTCAGACCTCATTCCAGACATGCTGAGTCATAATTTACAAGATCTTCAGATGATTCATCTGCATATTCAAGTTTGTGAAGCATGATTTTAGTGTCAATTGAGAGAAGCAAGGCTCCCCTAACTGGAGCATGAACTTGGAGCTGAGGCCTTCTGAAAGCTAACCAGCCATGCTGCAGGGTGCCTCCGGATCTGGGCACTTGCATGTTCACAGACCAACCCAAGATGAAGATTAAAACCACCTACACTCACCTGGATAGCGTAGGGTCACTGCTGATATGTTTAAAAATAAATGAGAAGCGACTTTAAAATTTCTTTCTTATATAACCTTTAATGAAAAGACCATCGGAGCCTCTGATGGGTAATGGTGAAGACCCTGAGTCAACCTTCAAACCCTCATGAAGTGACATTTGAAGCCCTTGTGAAGAAATACAAAAAACGAGAGAGAGGAGGTTTAATGAGAAGCAAATTCTAGAATCTATCTCTGGTCCTACTGTCTCCAGATCTGTGGCTTTAGGCAAGTCACTTAACCCCTTTGAACCTCCATTGGCAAATGGAAATTTGACTTTTTAAATGGAAATTTGATTTGTTAAATGGAAATTATAATAGCTGTCTTACTTCTTTCTCTGGGTTGTCCAGTGATGGATATCATGAAGTAATGCCAGTTTCAAAAGTTGTAGATGTATCTTGCAAATACGCCACAAAGGACTTGCAGCTTCCTACAGCCACCAAAATTGTCTAAGGAAAAACTGTAGCCCAAGACCTCAACTAAGGGTTGACTACATTATAACAATTAGGAATTCTTGTCATCTTACTTTTTACAGTCTTCACATGCATTGCACATTTAATACCCCCCAAAATTATGAAGAAAAGTATTATTATTATTCTAATATAGACATGAACATGAAGGCAGAGAATAAAATATTATTCTGAAATGAGTATATTTGTCAATCATCATTCATTTTTCTCTTCCAATCTGACTTAGACATTTATTTCATAGACCACAGCTCTCCTTGTGGAAACAACCATTTAAATGTGACTTCGGACATTTTCAAATTGTACATATATGCTTTGAACAAATGGAATAGTCCTAAGAAGTGTGACTCCTAGAGAGATTGCTGTTTGGTAAAATAAATTTAACCCCCAGAGAACTGGCCCTCACTTTCTCTCTAGGTGGAAAAAGACTTCTGAAGTTACAGACGAATTTAGCTATCAACGTAGGTAATGGTAGAAATGACTAAGAATAATAGTTAATCAGGTAGACTTCACTGTTTGACAAAGAAATTCACACAATCTCCTAAATTTGGTGGATTTGGAAAACCTTCCATCCAGATCTCAATTAGAAATAAGGTTTAGAATCGTAGTATTTTTGTGCTAGAGGTGATCTAGGTGTTGTGAGTTAAACTCCCAAGTATCAGAGAAGGGAGGTGTGCCTCATGGAGATCAAGTGACTTGTCCAGTTTACAAGTTTAGATATGATAGTTGTGGGATCAGAAAGTAGGACTTCTGATGCCCCATATAAAGCTTTTCCCTTTATATGATTGGAACTTGTTCCTGGGAGTCATATTTATTAGGTTATAAAAGTGTCGTGTTATGAGCTGGTTCATTCCTGGCAATGAGCCCAAGTTAAGCCTTACATAGAAGTTCTAGAGATCACCTTTAGCTCACTTGATCTATTTTGCAAGGCTTCTTAAAATTTCATGGAGTTATTAATTATTCTATGGATTTGATATCATCGTGGAAAATATGTACAAATTGGCTCAGTTAAGAGTACATAGAATTCAAGAAGTGACGGTAGACAGAAAAAAAAATGTGAGGAGTCAGTAAGACAGGTTAGTTTAACCACTTCTCATCAAAACAAAAAGAGCTAGAACTTTATCAAGAGCACCACCATCAAAAAAAGGGGAAAAAAGACCAAACTTCCCTATCAAATAAATTACTCTTTATTAATCAATGTATTTGTGACAATTTTTCTCAAATGAAATACTTGATGTATGACTTTCATTTCTAGGGCTGTAAGTGGACGGCGCTGGGACTGTGGTTCCTCGTCTTTGTAGAGGCCAATCCCAGATGGCTGGTATTTTGCGTTCTATTTTCCAATGCCCTTGGGCTCCATCTGGTCCAGATGTCTATTCCAAGAGCTGACGGTTAAAATACTAAGATCAGTCCCAATATGTGGCCACTATTTTAATAAATATTTTCCTACTCATAGAAATGTTCATCGATGCTTCTTTAACATTGAAAAGGGAGATTTACATTTTTAAATGTTGCATTTTGAATTCGGTTATAGGAGAATAATACGATGACCAATTTTCCACTTGCCGTTGCTTATTTGACTACTAATTTGATTGTAGAATTATTCTTATGTTGTGTCGTTCAAGTGGGTTTTAAATTGCTGCTTTCAAATTGACTCATAGTCAAAATATACAGAAAATATGTTATGCAGTTACTAATCAAATTTAGGAGTATTTTTTTAAATCCCTATATTCTATTGGAAAAATAAGTTAATTGGAGACGTAGAATGAAAAAGTTTTTACTCCTTCAGCTAAAAAAAAATTTAAATGATATAGAAAAAAGTACCATAAAAAAGAAAATGGCAAATGTCTGCCTTTATGGATTTTTCTCTCACAGAATACACATCTAATAAAACATGGTGGACAATTCAGTGAAGAAATACAAATTTATAGCATTTCAGAGAAGAACTAAGAAATAGCTGGATTCTGCAACAGAACCATCTCACCACGTTTGTGTAAAGTCGACAGTTAAATAGAAATCAAAAGCTCAAAGTTTAGATACCTTCTAATCTTGAATATAAAATATATTTTAACCTTAGTTAAAATAGATTGTAGATTTTGAAGAACAAAGAACCACTTAGTTAAAACAAGAACTAGCCCTAAACTTTGGAAATGAAGCTTATTATTTTTCCCAACTTGGATATAGGACTTCCTATTTATCCCTGTGAGCAGGCAGAACAATGTGTAGAGTTAACTGCTTGCTATAAATTTTACTTCTGAAACTTCTGAGATTTATGGGCAAGTAAGGTCATATGCACCCTATTCTGAAAGTTTTCAAACAGCTTCATACAGAAGAGCACCCAAAGCCAGGGGGCCACCTGGGCAGCTCACTCTGGCCTCTGGGGAGCCTTTTCCTCTGTGCTCTGGCCAGACTCTAAGACCAAGAATTCATCATTGGACAGCAATTCTTTTCTGAGGACTCAAGGAGTAGAAATGATCAGATTTGCAGAGTTCATCCATTCTTTCAGTCAACAGCCCAGCCATTTCACTGGCTATGCAAAGAGGCAGAAATATCACCCAACGATGAAAAACAGCTCCCCCATATTCAGCTATCAGTGTCTGCTGTTCGTGGCTCTAAACCGTAGGATGTAGATGCAAAGGAGAGCCAGGGAGTCTTTATCCCTCCCCTCACAGAGTTTATAGAAAAAAATCCTCCCTGTCGCAGATCAGTCTGCTAATAGTAGCCACCGCCTGTTCTGGAAGCTAAATAATTTACTCCTTTTGACCTTCACACAGAAATCTCTGCCAGCAAATCCCTTAGAATTCCATAAAAGAAACTTTATGAGTGAAATTCATCCAATAAATTCTCAATGAGCCAGTCATGGAATCATGAAACCGCTTAAGTTCCCAGCTTCCTCCTTTGCAGAGGGAAAGAAGGTTTCCTTCTGCTTGCCCCTTCCTTGGGAAGCCCAGCTCCTAGCAAATGGGCAATCTGTTACCAGCCCAAGCCAATACACAGGGTACAGCCTGGTTTCCACTCCCTTGAAACATAAACCTCTCTGTTCAGCAGCAGCTTCTGGCTCCAGAGTCTTTTTATTTCTCCAGACTGCTGCCTCTGTTTGGATGAAATAGCATTTTAACAAAAGTGAATCTGTTTAAGGTATATTTTCAGACATCGAATAAAGAAAACACTTCCCTGCTCAATATATTTTCCTCCAGAGTCATTCCTAAGAGAGTAAGACAGACTTATTTTTTATGACCAAAAAAAATCATCTCTTCCTATAAATTTTTTTTGGACTGGATTTCAGGGTCTTAATAGCTTTCTTGGATCCTTTGTATTTAGAGTTTCTTGACGATGACATTACAAGTTAGTTTTAAATTCTATTAGCTATAGCAGAAGTGGAAAAACTATGGCCTCTGGTGTAAATAAAGTTTCATTGAAACACAGCCAGGCATTCACTTATAGATGGTCTATTGCTACTTTTCTGCTACAGCAGCAGAGTTGAGTGGTTGGGACACAGACAGTATGGCACACAGAACCGAAAACATTTTCTCTTTGGCCCTTTACGGAAAACGTCTGGCGACCTATGTTGTGTAGCCAAAAAGCCAGCCTCCCAGTACCTGCGAGTACCCTGCTCTCACTCTCACACTTAAGTTTTCCCCACTCCTTTACTATTCTTTTCAGCTCATTTTTCTTATTCATCCTGGAGCTTTTGTCCATGATATTCTAAACACAGAGCCTCCTGCCTTTCCCAGAATGATGATTGATTCTACCCCAGCCTTGAAATTCAACTTCTTGATGACTGCAGTGAAGAAAGTAGTGTGAGGACCTGCCGTTCCAACCCCATGCTCCACACTGGCTGTATTTTCTTGCCCAGAATATGAATTATTTTTAGCATATCCATGTCTTAGAATGTCTTTTCCAGATTAGTGCATTCTTTAATCATTATTTCATAAATTTAATTTTCCATTGTGCCATATGGTAGATGCATTTCTAGGTGTTTTACGCTCCAAACCCAGTTTATCATCAGTGCTCCACATCACTCCAAAGTTGCTATTTTTAAGTCCACTCTACAGATGCCAGACTGAGGGGCAGAGAGGTTTGGTAATTTGCTCAAGTTTCCAAAGCTAGTGAATGGTAGAGCCGGAATCTAAAGTCAAGCCATTCTTGCTCCCATCTGCTTACAAAGTCTTCATTACATTGCATTGCCAAATAACAATGAAGAATAAATTATTTTTACTATTCTAGTGGAAATACTTCTAAAATATCTGACATACTTCTCTGCCATCTCAATTAGATCATACTGAACATAAGTTAACCTCTTCAGGACTAGTTAATATCGTAACTATTTTAAATTTTATGGTGGCATAGAAGCATTTGAATCTACAAAATGACTTATCGGCTGTGTAAACTTAGGCAACCAACTTAGCCTCTCTGAGCCTCAGCTGCCTCATCTGCACAGTGAAGCTAGCCATACACTCACAAAAGATAACATAAAATGTCCTGAATAAATCCGGCATGCAGGAAGCATGCACTAGGCAGTTATTATTATTAGATTATTGGATTATTGAAGATACTCTTTAACTTGGTTGCCTGAAGACCCTTTGGACTTACTTCCTCAGTGCTTAGAATTACTGCCAAGAACAGCAAGCAAGTTTAAGTGATAAACTACTATTTGCACTCCTGCAGCCTGTCTCTGCACTAGATTGTTTCTTGTGGGAGGGCAGTGCCTATGATCTGTATATTTTCTGCTGCAGCTGCTATCTATAGTACCAAGTATTGTTTCATGAGGATTTATTGCGGCTCTTCATAGAGACAGAAAATCTTGTCATTAGCCCTGGCTGTCACATGGACAACTGGCATAGATAAAATAGTCAGTCCCCGTGTCTAGCCAGCCTCAGCTCTCCATGGGACTGCCATGGAAATAAGGAGAT
This sequence comes from Saimiri boliviensis, assembly GCF_048565385.1. Taxonomy (NCBI): domain Eukaryota; kingdom Metazoa; phylum Chordata; class Mammalia; order Primates; family Cebidae; genus Saimiri; species Saimiri boliviensis. Next base: position 75,108,446 of record NC_133457.1, read on the forward strand.
AGCCCTAATTGTAATAACAGCCACGTACATCAGAAAAATGTGAAGGGACCAGCATCTGAGCATACTGATACAGTTTCACGTGGCCTCTGCAGCAGAGGGGTAGATCCAGGGCCACTTTGTAGATACTCTTCCTTAAGGGAGTGATTCTGAACCTACCAGAGCTCTTTGGAAAGAAATAGATACAGGATCAGGCATGGGGGTTGTTTCAGTGTTCCAGAAATCCTTGGCAGGGAAAGAAGCTTCATCTTTTCTCTGAGTGGCTCTGTAATGCATATGAACGGGTGAGTGGAAATCAAGAGGAAGCATGTTCTTACTCGTCCTGCTGAAGCACTGCTGAAAAACTGGTCCCTGAGGACAAACTCCAGGGCTCAGAGCAGAGCCTCCCAGTAGTGACACTCTCGGGGAACTCGTGCATTAACTGAGGTTGAGGGAAGGTCCTTTCAACTCTGAAATCCTCTAATTTAAGACTTGGGAGAAGTTATCCTGTGAGTTCGAATGGACCATAGATCAGGTGATGACGATTACGCTTCACAGCATTCTGGCAAAGCTTTTCAAGGCAGGGCTCTCAGGAGCATCTATTCAGATCACCCGGGACTTCATAGCGAAGCCCACAGTTGACCTTTGACTAATAGGAGTTTTAAGTATGTTAAAAATCTGTACTGGACACTTACAAGAAATTACCGGAGAAAAGCTTGTGAGCTCGCCAAAAAAGGATTTCAGTGTAGATTCTGTCTTTCTGAAATGAACTTAAGGAACAAATGACAGTAAAAGTTTGAAGGGAGGAGGCTGCCATTGTTCCACATCTCATTGTTGGCTGTTTACATTCCTTTGTGGAGCCTACATCTTCCTACGCTTTTTAGCAGGTATATGTTGAACACTTCTGTTTCATGGTTAAGACAGAATCAAAGGCCATGATTTGTCTGTGTTTTTTTTTTTCCTGTCTTTTTCCATGACTTATCTACTGCCTCATCTTGATTTATAAGCAAAACCTGGAAACCTACAAAAATGAGTGTTGTGGTTTATCTAGAAAAATATGGAAAATATTGCTGTTATTTTTGGTGAAGAAAATCAATTTTGTATAGTTTATTTCAATCTAAATAAAATGTGAATTTTGTAAAAAATAAAAAATAAATAAAATAAAATAAAACGCAGATTGCTGGTTTGCTAGGTCTGGGGTCTGTGAGTGCTTTTCCAGTAAGCTTCCAGGTGACCCTAGATCTAGGACCACGCCTCAAGCAGTAAGTCTTTAAAGGGTATATGAATTCGGAAGGGTTAACAGGCAACCCCCTTGGATCCCCCGCCTGGAAAGCAGAGGTCTGCACTAGCTCCTGCTCTCTCTTGCCTCGGCCCCCACCTCACCCAGGCTGAGCGCTCTGCTCCTCAGTGAGGATACGCTATCATTTCTCATCCCATCCAGGACAAGGTTGGAGTAAAAGGGGCATTACTATGGTGGGATATGAATTGGAACTCAGATATTTTTCCTGTTAGGCCCTTTACTGAGGTATTTTTTTTCTCTTTTTCTTTTTTTACATAAAATTCATGTTCTTACCTCTTCCTTTATTCCTAGAACAGTATTTCTTGTTTTCACGGTTGTTTTTATGGGTAAAGAAAGCATTTTGAGTTGTCTGTCCAAAGGGAAATGGGACAAGAAGCAAAAAACTGTTCAAATGGCAAATAAACTATTTAGGATTTGATGTGTATTCATGAGTCACGGGGCTAGGAAGAGGAACTTAATTGCACTAGGTCGGTAAACCACAAACCCTCTGAATCAATAGTATTTCGTTTGCTGTTCTAATAATGGCAAACACCAAGGTGTACCAGCGTGGGTGTGAGGGGTTTCTTTCCTTTTTTTTTTTTTTTCTTATATGATGTTTGAACATAGTGTTAAGTTCATTCAAAGGATGCAGGAAAATTTTCTGTGTCACTGTCAAGGCAAGGGAGTGGGACTCTGCCTGGGACCCTGGGAGAGAGAAGTGCTGGCTAGAGTGATAGAATCTTGTCACATGAAGGGCAGGGTGTCGTCTGTCTGGCTGCACATAGCTGAGATCACAGACCCTCACAGAGTGGGTAGGGGGTTCTTATGTTTCATTTAATTAGCACAAAGACCCATCGAGTAGGCTGCACTTACTGTAAGAGAGGAGGAGGCAGTGCTTCAAAAGAATGAAATACCATGTTGGGGTTTGAACTTGCGCCTGCAGACGCTAAAGGTGTTGATCACATTTGCCAAAAAATAACTTGCAAATTGCGAGAAGCTGCTATCATCTTCCATGCCTTTATCGTGCAGATGAGAAAACCTGGCTGAGAGGCCTAGGGATTTTACACTGAACAACGCACAAAAGAGCAAAGGAATAAGAAGAAGACACTTGCGTTCTGGATTGATGCTTCTTCTGTTCCACCATGCTCCCTCTAAAGCGTTCATGGAGATGCAGCAGTATAAGAAGTTAGCACTATTATTTGTGTTTGCCCCCAGCATATGCAAGTGTTCATGCATACTAGCACTGTGTGAGCATGCATATGCGTGAATATGCTTGTATGCGCAAGGCTGCTCTTGCACGTGAGTGTGTGTTGCATGAATTTGTCCATACACACGAGTGTATATGCATTTTTGGTGGGGAAAAGGAGAAAATAGTAGTTACTGAACCCCAAGCCTGCACCTATATAAGCCAAGGACTTCCCTGAAATTATTGCACACATTTAGGTAGATATGATTATTATCTGCATTTTTCAGATGACAAGAACTTTGAGTTAGATAATACATATTACCCATTCACAATCTAATTCATTGTTTACAGAAGTCATAAAGAAGGTGATCTAAATTTTCCTAGACCTGAGAATGTACTTTAAGAATCCTGCAGTGATTCATGATAAATAGAGGTTAGCATCGCACTGAAGTAGAGAGATGCGCTAGTTAATAAATTGCTGGTGAATCTAATGTCTGGCCACCAGGGTCTGATAGCACAGACTCTGGAATCAGTAGTCCCTGGTTTGTTCTCACACTCAGCTACACACCAGCAGCAAGGTCCATGAATAAAGCTGAGAATCAAGGGCGTCTATCATTTTTAAGACATCTTGCCATTTTCGGAATAACTGTTTTTGGTAGCTGTTCTTGTATATACTCAAGGGTGCAAAATATATTTCTTGCCTGGGTTAAATAAAATGCAATGTGACAATGCCAGGCAATTTATTAGATCACATCATATAAAATTGCTGATATCCAACATTTTCTTCCTACAAAAAATGACAATTTTATATGGTACCCAATCCTTCATTAAACTGTAAGAAAGAGAGAAATAGCCAGATGGAATTAGCAAACCACTCAGGAAGGTTAATCTAGGTAACAAGAGGTGAGAGTTATTATCGGCTTTCCAAAGCACGTCTTAAGAATTTGCCACTCTCAAAGAAATGCCCCTGCTCTATGTCTATCGTGAACTCAGCTTGTGCAAGAAACAAGGTCTGTAGGATGTGATTCAGAATTACGGGATCAATGTTTTATGGCGAATCCAAGTCTCCGGCGCGTGGAAATTGATGAGGAAGGAGGAGGGAGAGTCTTAGGCAGCTGTAAATGTGGCCTTTGTGGCTCTGACCTACTTGGACATTCAGGGTCCATCCAGGCCCCGCCATCTGTAAATGAATAATTTTTAAAACCCTCCTTGAATCCCTTGCTAGCTACCTCTTAAGCCTACTCTTTATCTTTTAGTATTAATGTCTAGATAGAGGTTCTCAAATTTTGGGGTCTCAGGATCCTCTTACACCTTTAAAAATTATTGGCAATGTAAAGAGATTTGGTTTGTGTGGGCTTATCTACTGATAGTTAATGTATTTGAAATGATAACTGAGATTTCAAAATACTTATTTATTAATCGGCTGGGCACCCTGGCTCACGCTTGTAATCCCAGCACTTTGAGAGGCCGAGGCCAGCAGATCACCTGAGGTCAAAAGTTCGAGAACAGCCTGGGCAACATGGTGAAACACCATCTCCACTAAAAATACAAAAATTAGCCGGTCGTGGTGGCACTGCCTGTAATCCCAGCTCCTTGGGAGGCTGACACAGGAGAATCCCTTGAACCCGGGAGGTGGAGGTTGCGGTGATCTGAGATCGAGACACTGCACTCCAGCCTGGGTGATAGAGAGAGACTCTGTCTCAAAAATAAAATAAAATAAAATAAAATAAAATAAAATAAAATAAAATAAAATAAAAATAAAAATATGTATTAATAAAGCCACTATATGTAACATAAACGAACAGTTTTATGAAACATACTATACTTTCCAAAACAGAAGCTGGTGGAGTGGCATTACTTCACCTCATTGCCTTCTGTTTAGAGACTGGCTTACAAAAGACACCCGGAACCCTGTGTAGGCCTCTGCGTTTGGTCTGTTGGAGCATCCCATGTCTCCTCGCCTCTGGAAAGCTCCAGTGTACACTCGTGAAGAAAAGCAAGTCATTTCCCAGGAGCACCGTATTAGGAAAATATTTTGAATTTACGAACCCCTCAAAACAATCCTTAGGGCCTCAGGGGGTCTCTGGACCGTATTTTCAGAACCATTAGCTTAGGATGATTTAAAAAAAATATTAGACTTTATTCTTAGATCCATGTGAGACCCCTCACACCGCTGGTTCTATTGTGCAGCCAGGGTTGGGGATCGCCACTGTCTGCTGTCTTATTGCTTAAAACACAGCGGGATCCACCCCCAACTCCCCCTCTGGCTCCTGCGTTCAGAACGAAGGTCGCCTGGCTCCATCGTCCTGGGACCCTCATGGCACCTGAATGAGGCCCCATCCGGAACGTGGGCGTGCAGGAGGTGGCGGGAGATCAAAGCAAGGGTGATGGCTTCTGAGAAGCAGAATGTGCTGCATCACATCCTGGACCAGGTTAACATCTGTCTGGACCACCAGCAGGAGAACCATCCCCTCCAGCCTGCCTCCAGTAGCCGCTCAAGTCCAGCCAGCAGAGGCACCTTGAGTTCCAGCAGCTCCTGGAGGCCCCAGCCATGCCAGCCCGTAGGTTCCGAGAGCCCCCACACAGGCCTAGCCCTGTTCCCTAGGCCAGGCTCTAGCTTGAGCACTTACCCCTTGGCTGAAATGCCTTCTCCAGGACAAGGCTTCAGGCTCCCTGGTGGGTCTGCAGCCTGGGACACCTTCCCACAGTCCCCTTGGCCCATCTGAGCCAGTCCTCACTGTGTGGCATCCCTTCTGGGGCCAGAGGTGGGCCTGACTCCCACCCACGCGCCTCCCTGCCAGCTTTCTGTGCACTTCCTGCTCTGCCCAGCCAGGCCTTGAGTATCCACAGTAAATGGGTCTCCCATAAAAAAAATCGATCAATTGCATCGGATGTCCTATTAAAAGTCCAAACTCCTTAACGGGGTACAGAGTCCTCGAAGACCTAATAGCCTTCTCTCTGTCTCGTGGTCCCAGGTCCCCAGGGGAAAGCATGGTGTTAGCCTGACAATAATCATCAGATTTCTCAGGCTCTTTCCTCTCTGCAACACTGGGAGACTTTCCGCCTTCTGCAAAAGAGTCCTCTTATTTCTACCTGAGTTCCCCAGGCCAGGCCTATTAATAATTCACCAAAGGAGTGATTTTCAGGAGGGCAGGGAAAGTGTCTTTTTTACAGGACTGTCATCAGCACTTCCTTGCAGTGGTAGCTCAGTAAACATTTATCGAATGAATGAATGAATGAATGAATGCCACATGAACACAGCCACAAAGATGCTGAGTTTACCATCAAGCTACTCGGTTGTTCTATTTCTTGTTTCATGGATTTTAAAGAGATGCTTCTCCCTCCTAATGACTCATTGTGTGAGGAGTGTGTGTGTGTGTGTGTGTGTGTGTGTGTGTGTGTGTGTGTGTCTTGTGAAACAGGTTTGTGAGCCTGCCTATTTCACTCTAAGGAAGTTCACCAAATAGATGAATTCTTGTCAGCTGGACCCAGCCAGCCCTTTGCACGTGCCCTGAGCCATTGGGGCAACTAGAGGTGTCGACTTCCAGTTGGAAGGTTGAATGCTGGTTGGATGCTGTGTGTTGGTGGCCTAGGACAGGTCAGGTGAGGAATGGCAATCCCTTTAGGATTGCTCCTTCTTCGGTACCCTTCAGCCTGCAGGTATGTGCAGGGGTGTGTGTGTGTGTGTGTGTGTGTGTGTGCATGTGAGAGAGTGTTTATGTGCATTTGAACCATTTGAAAGTGAACTAAAGATAGCATACCCTCTGCCCCATAAATATTTTGCTATATATTTTCAAAGAACATGGATATCCCTTTCCATAACCATAACAGTTACCACATCAGCACATTTAACATGGATTCAATACCATTATTCCACCCACAGACTATATTTAAGTGTTACCACTTTCCCCAGTGATATCCTTTATAGCTATGCTGTGTCTTCAATCTGCTTTAATTTTGGACAACTCCTCAGTATTTTTTGTCTGATTTGAACTTGGCATTTTTAAGAGGTGCAGACCACTTTGTGTGATAGCCGATATATCCATTTGGCTCTGGTCATCAAAGTATCTAAATAAATAATGAGAAGTTGTGATCCCAGGTATAATGGGATAAGCACATGCCACTCATCTTGCTCACTGAATGTTGTTATAAAACCTGGACATAAGGCACAGGGCCTCTGTGAGGACTCTGAAAAGTGATTCATGGAAGAGGACTGGAATTTAAAGTGCTGAAAATGGTGGCGAATTCTTTTTTTGGTTTGTTACTTTTATCCCTCAGGGCTCAATACAGACGTAGTTGCAGAAGTGCGTACAGAACCAAGTAACTAAAATCCCAGCTTTGTTGCTGGAAGACCTGAAAAGGGATTCCAGGAAACTGGAAAATCCTGAGAGCTCATGGAGAGGGAGGAGCTCGGGAGGGGGAGGAGCTTGGGAGAGAGGAGCTCATGGAGAGGGAGGAGCTCGGGAGAGGGAGGGGCTCATGGAGAGGGAGGAGCTCGGGAGAAGGAGGAGCTCATGGAGAGGGAGGAGCTCGGGAGAGGGAGGAGCTCGGGAGAAGGAGGAGCTCGGGAGAGGGAGGAGCTCATGGAGAGGGAGGAGCTCGGGAGGGGGAGGAGCTTGGGAGAGAGGAGCTCATGGAGAGGGAGGAGCTCGGGAGAGGGGGAAGCTCATGAGGGAGGAGTTCATGGAGAGGGAGGAGCTCGGGAGAGGGAGGAGCTCATGGAGAGGGAGGAGCTCGGGAGAGGGAGGAGCTCATGGAGAGGGAGGAGCTTGGGAGAGGGAGGAGCTCGGGAGATGGAGGAGCTCCGGAGAGTGGCCCACACAGTTGCGGTGGGTCTGTCAAAGTACCCACAGGAGATGCTAAGAGTGAAGCAAGAGAGACTCAGGCCTGGCCCAGCCATGATGGGCACGTACCTGTGGTCAATGTAGAAATCACTACCAGGGCTTTTGTTTTTTTGAGTTCTGAACAAATTGATTAATAGACTATTTTTTAGAGCAGTTTCAGGTTTTGGGGAAATTGAGTAGATGGTGTCGTTCCCATACGCTCCTGCATCCGCATCCCCCATTTGCCCTATTAGTGCCGTCCTGCATTGATGTGGTGCATTTGTTTTAATTGATGGACCAATGTTGTTATATTATTATTCATTAAAGTCTTATAGTTAAGTCCAGAGTTCACATTAGGATTCACTCTTGGGAACACCCCATGGGTTTTGACGCATTCATCAAAATAATGCCATGTATCCATCATAGGGTACCATACAGAATACTTTTTACTGCCCTAAAAATCCCCCGTGCTAAGCTTGTGCAGTGGTGTGCACCTGTGGTCCCAGCTACTCTGGAGGCTGCAATGGGAGAATTCCTTGAGTCCCATAGTTCAAGGCTGCAGTGAGCTATGCTCGTGCTTCAGCTTGAGTGACAGAATGAGACCCTGTCTTAAAAAAATAAAAATTAAAGAAATGTATCTCCTGCATCTGATATTCGTCCCTCCCTCTGCTCATCCCCAACAAGCCCACCCCAGCTGAATCTCTGACAAACACTAATCTTTTTACTGTCTCCATAGATTTGCCTTTTCCAGAATGTTAAATCACTGAAATCATACAATGCAGTCTTTTCAGATTGACTTCTTTCTTGAAGATATGCTTTTAAGGTTCCTCTATGTCGTTTTCTTTGGTTGGCTAGCTCATTTCTCTTTATTACTGAGTAATATTCCATTGCCTGGATGTACTACAGTCTGTTTATCCACTCGCTGTTGAAGGGCAACTTGGTAGTATCCAAATTCTGGCAATGATGAATAAAGCTGGCATAAACATTCACATGTAGTTTTTTTGTAGAGATACAAGTTTTCAGCTTATGTGGGCAAATACCAAAGAGCCCACCTGCTGTGTCATATGGGAAGAATGGTAAGTTCACTTTTGTAAAAAACTGCCAACCTCCCTTCCAAGACAGCTGAACTCTCTTGCACAGGCCCTGGACTTGGAATTATGCAAAGGTGGGCTGGAGTCTCTAAGGGGGCATGATGGGGCTGGTCCTGTGACTTTTGGAAAACGGCAAACGTGATTCAGCTGCAGCAACGGAAAGGAACTGCCACAGCCGGGTGGAAGCAGCCTTGCCCAGTAGATGTTGGCAGGAGGAGGGAGGCCTCGGGAGGAGGGATCGGGCCCTTCTCCCTCCAGACTAGTACCCTTGCTCTAGCGTGCCCTCACCGGGAGCATCTGCCCAGGCCCATTCGCTGTTTGCGGAATCCCAGTGCTGGCATCACAAGACAGGATATAGAAAGGTGGGTTTGGAGCCAAGAGACAATCATTTAATAATGGGATGACTCCCAGCCCCTGCTGAGGTAAGTCCCTATCTTATTAAAGCTGTAATACATGACGGTAGTGAAATTAACGGCACTGTCTTTCTGGACACTGGCGTTTCTGTGGGGCAGTCATTTCTGTGATTTAAGATTGTCTCCCTGCTGGACTGAGAAAAGAGGCAGGTTTCTATTTAGCCTTCCCGCTCCAGGCTTTCTTGAATTACTCTGAAGCTGCGCCTGGAGAAGGCTAGATTCCTGGAAGCAGCAGTCCCGCAAACCCTGGGCAGCTCAGCACAAACCACAGCCCGTCTAATATTCCCTTTACATTGTTGCCCTCCTTTTGATGGAGGGGGTGGGAGAACCATGTCTCTGCCCTAAAGTTTCAGGAGAGCTTCCCACACCTCGGCCCCAGCCGGAAATTCACAGGTACGTGATGGGCGGTTCAAAAAAATGGAAAAGAAAGCAACCATTTGGTTTGAGCTGAATTGAAAAACAAAACAGCACAACCCTCAGAGTTTCTTTTGAAAACTATTATCCTTCTCTTTATCGCTCTGCAGTCACTTTCAGTGAAGCTCACCATCTTTGGTCTGTAACCTTCCAACGTGTTCAAGGATGCACTCAACTGACCCAGTGTCAATTTGCTGGTCTACCCCGCCCCCTGGTGGTCCAAATCACCCAAGGTCTTACTAGATGTTAGACCATCCGTGGCCTTAAATAAGCATGGAAAAAGAGTATGAAACCAAAATATGACACAACCGACTGAAAAAAAATACATGACACCATTTGTAAGGCTGAAAATGTGTCTCTGTTTAGAAAAAAAAAAAAAACATACCGCAGGCCCTGTCATTCCATTTAAAAAATCAGATTATTCACATATTCTGGTAGTTTTTATTACAGCTTCCATTTGTAAGCTCTGTTTTGTAATATTTTGGGATCTCATACGGTTTTGGTTGCCATACAAGTAAGAAGGAAGCCATTGTGTACTCACTACTGACTGGTAAAGATAAAGAGAAGGCTGCATGGGGACGTATACTTTGATATAAAACGAATGTTCTTTATTGTTCAATAAGCCCTACTTACTTCCTCCCTCCACCAGGGAGAATTTATAGATAATTTTAAAAATTAAAATTCATCAATCTATAGGTTCATAAAGTCCATTAACACTCCTACAGTTTATAAGAACTTGGGAGATAAGTCAAATGATTGATTTTCAATGATATAATATCTTTCTGGAATCATCGTCTGTAAATTTCCACAAGGAGGATCTTCTTTTCTTTTTCAAAAATCACTTTATTTTTAAAAATCAAATGTGTTTAAAAATTACTTATTTAAAAATCACTTTGAGAGGTAAAGACATCAAATATGTATAAAGCTGTACTGTACATATTGATGTCTATACCTCTCAAAGTTTCGTCTCACCCCTATTATTATCATGATAAGAACACATCACATAACCTCCACCCTCTTAGAGAATCTTGGGAGTGTAATTCTGCATCTTTAGCTGTTGGCACTATCCTGCACCACAGATCTCCAGAACCTACTCCTCTTGCCTGACTGAAACTTTCTGCCTTTAACCAACACCCCTGCCTTTTCCCTCCCCACACCCTTGCAACCACCATTCCACATTCCACCCAGCCTTGTTTTACAGTTTGACTATTTTGAAATATATATATTCCACCTATAAATGAGATCATGTGGTATTTGTCTTTCTGTGCCTGGCTGATTTCACTTAACATGGTATCCTTCAGCTCCATCCATGTTGTCACAAATTCCAGAATTATCTTCCTTTTTGAAGGCTGAATAATATTCCACTATGCGTGTATACCACATTCTTTTTATCCATTCATCCACGGATGGGATTAGGCTCTTTCTACTATGCCTTGGCTATTGTGAATAATGCCGCTATGAGCATGGGGTCAGTTATCTCTGTGAGATCCCAGGGGTTCTTTTCTTCTCTCTGCTCTGGGTATTTTACTGGGAGAGCAGAGAAGAAGTGGAGGAATGTTCTTGACTGAGTGCTAACATTGCTGAGGCTAGGAGCTCAAAGAAACAAAATTTAAGTCCCAACTTCAAAGCCCAGACCCAGCTTTCACTGATGTGTGGACATTGGAATATCATTATTCATCTCCCTTTCTTTTCTACACTGTCTAATAAGGACAGTGGCTACCTCCTAGAGACACGGTTCCTTGAAAGCAGGAATCTTTTCTGTTTCTAGCTACCGGTCTGCCACGGTGCCTGAGAACTGAAACCAGATAGCTTTGTTAAACTACTGAGAACAAGTAAAAATGACTTAGCTGCAATGCTGAGAACAAACAAAAATCACATCTGGTAATTTCTCCTGAAATTAAGACTCTGAACCAACGACATTGCTTCCTTATCAATACTAACACTAGCCCATTTCATCTGCCTCACCTTGCTGTGCTACCAACCTATAACTGGTCAGAAACTCTGCCCAAACCCAGTAGCTTCCCACCTTCCAAAATCAGCCTTAAAAATTCCTCCCACGTCCTCACTAAAACCCAGTAAACATCCTATCCCAACATCCCAGTTTAGAGACCCTATGCTCAGGGGCTGCCCCTGGCCTCCGGGCAAATGCAGCAGGTGAAACAAACTTAGCTTTGCTAGATCAATAGTCCTTTCTGGTGTTTCTGCATGTTCAAGAGTCTAACTCACAGTAAGCCCTGGCAAACATTGGTGTCCTTGCTTTCCTAGACCTTTCTGGCAAATGAGTGCCCTCTATTGGACTGGCCACGAGATGACCCTCATGGTGGAACCCTTTGACCTACCAGGTTCATGACCTTGGGAAATTTACCAAACCTCTCCACGGTTTAGCTTCTTCTTTCTCTGTCACATGGGGATCAGTAATAGTTCCCATCTTACATATTTTCTTTTTTTTTTTTCTTAAAATTTTTATAGCATTTTAGGTTTTGGGGTACATGTGAAGAACATGCATATTTTCTATAAGGACTAGAAGAGCAAAGTCACATTCTAGGTTATGGTCGTTATGCCTCAAAATTAATTTTCTCCTTTGGAGTCTATCTAACCCACCTGGCTGCAGGGGAAGTAAAGGCCTTTCAGGGATCTTCAGCTTTCATGGTTATCCATGGAAGTTTACTCAGAACAGACATCCAACCTGGAGACAAGCAGTCCAGAGCTCCACTGTGTCCAGGCCATGAGCACACAGATTAGTTCAAATAGGTGGAAACACTCTGAACCCCAAAGAAGAAAAGGGCAGTGATGGATCTGAATTTCCTCAGAAAATAAAGCCTCCCGGGCAAATGTATGTGACATTGGCCAATAGAACCCTTGACAGTAGCTTTAGTTTTTCAAAATGGAGGTTTGGGAAACCATTCTAGAATGTGTACCCATCTGTGTCCAGGAGGATGCGAGAGTCTGTGAGTACCTGGGTTTGCACTTCCGAACAAGGTCATGTGGGCCTAGGAACCTTCTCCACAAGGAGCTTTGTGCATTACAGTTCTGGTGCCTCTGTCCTTATTCCTGAAAGCACAGCTTATGCACAATTGATCAGCAAGTCCTGGCCCCCAAAACTCTTTGCTTGAGGTTGTGAAGTCTAAGTTTAACGTCAGTTCTGAGAACCAACTGCCAAGTTGCAAGTTAGAGAATTCAAAGGAAATTGACAGAGCATCTGGAGACTTTACCTGAGGTTCAGCAGTCTCAGTGGGACCAACATAATCCTGATATTCTCTCCTAGGAACCGCAAGGTCCAGCTCAGAAATATCTTTTGCCACTGAAATCCACCCAACAAGAGAGCTGTAATTGACAGCTAGTTTCTGGGGTTTCCCAGAAGGCTGTTAAACAATTTAAAAAACAGGAAAAAAAAAAAGGAAGAAAAAAGAGAGAGAAAGAAGAAGAAAAAAGGGGAAACAGAAAAAAGAAAGGAAAGAAAGAAGAGAGGGAGGGAGGAAGCTGGGGACTTGAGTAAGACTATCCTAGGGTTCCTATTAGCAGTAGCTAATTCTTACAGCGAGCTGGCGGTGTGTAGAAAGGACACGTCTGCAACAGAACCTCTGCTAAAGACAGATTTGTTAGTAGAGGTGAAAGTTTCCCAAAAGCCCCTTTCCAGTAGACCCACTCAGTGAATCTGGCACACGGCATTTCAGATTCCCCATGAAACCCAAAAGCAATTATGTTAGATTAGCAGGAGATCAGGAACAGCTTACCTCAAGTATTGTTTTCTAAGCCCAGAGGGCTGGTGAAATTATTATCTGGTGAGATTTCCAAAACCCTGAAACTGGTAACACTTGTTCAGACTGGGAAGGAGAAATATCAGACCATGACAGTACAGACATAACTTTGATAGCAGAGTATGGTTGGAATGGACTTTTCTGAGATCTGTTTTCATTTCCAAAAAGGGCAGGAAGACCCCTATCAGAGCTCTGCCTTAGCTCTTGGGTAACTTCTCAGCATCAGGTGGATGAGAGAAAGGTTTGTTCAGGCTCAGTTCCCAACAACTGATGTCTGGAAACAGAGATGTCCGGTTACATTGCATAGTCATGCTTTCGGATATTTCAGAAAGACTGTGCTGTTGGAAGGAGAGCACACAGTTTTGTTTTTTTGTTTGTTTGTTTGTTTGTTTATTTGTTTGTTTGTTTTTGAGATGGAGTCTCACCGTGTTGCCCAGGTTGGAGTACAGTGGCACAATCTCAGCTCTCAGGTTCAAGGGATTCTCCTGCCTCAGCCTCCCAAGTAGCTGCCCACCAACACACCTGGCAATTTTTTTTTATTTTTAGTAGAGATGGGGTTTCACCATGTTGGCCAGGCTGGTCTTGAACTCCTGACCTCAAACGATCCACCCACCTCAGCTTCCCAAAGTGCTGGGATTACAGGCATGAGCCAATGCACCTGGTCTCACACAGTCTTTTTAAAATAAACTAACTCAAGCCTCTGAAAGATAGCAAAGGAACAGTAAGTATTGGGCCAGATATGAAATTAGTCAAATAATTGTGATAATTTCTTTTAATTTAAATACCGTCTCGTGTATATTTTATAAAATAAAATGAGATTTGCAAGTGAAAGTCTGTTAAAAATGGTAAAGAGCTGTGAAGAATTAAGGCCATGAGGATTTCTAAATGTTTTCCAGGCCACCAGATGACATGAATAGTTCACTTGCAACCATTGATGTGGTATTTCTGGTGAAATTGGGACCACTCAGAATGTTTTCTTATTTCAGACCAGGCATCCACTTGGTGTAGATATTGGACTTCTGACAGCCTTAGTGTGGCATGAAACGCCTGGTGGCTGGTGCACTCTGACAGTACGCTTCTTCCAGAGGCAGCAAGGAGGTGGTCCCCAGCCCGCAGCTGATTCTCCAGAGCAGGCAGGGCTCTGACTTCAAGTCAGGCCTCCGAATTCCCCAACCTGAATGGGGATAATGTTTAAGTCTAATTCCGAGACTGGTTTTTCTGGCTAGAAGAATCTCACCCGAAATCTCTTTTATCTCAATAACAAAATGTCACAATATTTTTTATTACTGTACTTACAGAAATTACAGATTTGCGCAGACAGGCAGACATGTATTGTGTTTGGCTTAAACTGGCAATTGAGATGCTGTGGGTTGGTTTTGAAGCGGGCTCTAACGCAGATGTTGTTCTATGGAGCCCCCAAGTGGACACACATAGGTATAACTGCTCCGCAGGGCACCCTCAACTTAAGGGAAAAGGTCCAGTCTGTGTCTAACGGTGTCTCCGTAGCCATTAAGAGAAACAGACACTATGTCATGAAGGAAAGGATTGCAACATTGGTGCCATTCTTAAAAGCCAGACCTCGAGAAATCAAAGTTAACACTGACGGGTGAAAAAAAAACATGGGCTTAAGCCAAGTGAAATTGGCATTTTCAGCCACGCATTCCTGCAGGATTGAATATGCTCTTCTGCAGCAGATTTCCTAGCACGGTCCCACTTTCCCGACTGGCCACGTTCTGACAGGTGCGCCTGTGTGCTCACCATAAACCACCTGTTTGCTTCGTGGAGTAGATAATCTGTTGCTTGAGCAGATTTTTTCCTAGAACGTAGCAATCTCTCTAGAGTTGAAAGTAAGCTCTGCACCTGCTCGCTTCATCCAGTGCGCATTTGATCTTCTGAGCAACAGCGTAAAACAGCATGTGTTGTTTTGTAAGATTTTTGGACCATAACTCAATACTCTAAATCAATCAGGTGTTGGCAAAATAGAGAGAGTAAATATTTTAGGCTTGTAGGTCAAGCGGGAAAATTCCAGAATATTATCTAGGTACTTATATAATCATTTCAAATGTAACCATTCAAAAGCCTAAGAACCATTTGCGTCTCCAGGCCATCAGGAAAGAGGTATCTGGCTTGATCCTGCCTATGGGTCCTAGTTATCATATTCTCGTCCTAGAGTAAGATTTGCTATGCAGATGAGTGTATAATGTTTTGTAACTAAATGATTTCGCAAATATGGCAGCTCTTTTGTTTTCAAAACTGCCCATTCTCACAATGGGCAAAGATCGTGGTTGCCCTTTACCCCCAAAACCAAAGTTTGGCCTCCTAGGCCACAGGAAGGGTTCTGGTATCAGCATCGCCTCTTTCCCGAGCACCTGCTGTCCACCAGTGAAGCCAGATGTCTACGTCCCGTCTCTGAAAGATGTGACCCTCCAGTTGGTAAAGCGAGAGGACTCCCCTGAGGAGGTGATGAACAAACAGATGTTAGTCCAGACTGAGCAGAGGCTTCTCATGGGCTGGATTATAGGCCCAAGATGCAGGACCTGGAGGACAGGAACTATATTTGGCTGACTTTGGCCACAAATACTTGCACTCATATATTCACTGCATTAATACTGACGGAGAATCTACTTTGTGCTCGCATTGTGCTAGGTGTCAGGATAGAGTGGTGAGCCAGACGGAGAAAGGACTGGATACCATGGTATCTACATTTACGTCGGGCAAGACCACACAAGTGGTTACAACTTCAGGAGGATTTCAAATCGCGACGTGCACGGGAAGAAAGTAAAATGGGGTGACATGATAGCGTCACTAGAACGTGGGCAGAGGCTGCAACTTTAAAGGAACAGGTTATGAGAAAGACCAGGAACGTTGAAGAGCAGGGCAGCTGCAAAGGCCCTGAGGTGAGTTAGGAAGATTTGCCTCAGGAAGCCTTCTCAAGAGCAGGACGTGGCGGAGCTGGAGGTGCTGGAAGAGAAAGGACTGGGAAATGCTGCATGGGGTGTTAGGTGTTCGAATCCTGGGAGGTGGCGTGAGCAAAGGCGCTGGATTCTGGAGCTATGATAATGTGGGAACAATCAATAGGCCAGGCTGGCAGGTGCCGGCGTTCATGAAACTAGGTGTGTGCGGTGACATGCGAGAACCCAGGGCTGGGGCCTAGGAGAGCAGTGGGCCCAGCCCAGAGCTCAGGCCTCTCCTTGGAGGTGATGGAAAACCAGCCAGGAGGCAGCCCAGTGGTGAGTTCTGGCAGATTCAGTGTTCAGGATCGGTTGAAAGGGAAGGAAAACGGAAGATTTTTTAAAAAACAATTTTGGATCTCCAAATTTAATTAAAGCTCTGAGTCTGAGAAGGCAAAGCACCCACAATTCCGTGGGCAGTTAGGGTGCCTTGCGCTGGCATGGCTGTGGAGGGACAGCCACTGCTCTGCACTGGGGAAGGTGACTCCTGTGACCGAGTCTGCCACCCTGGGCCCAGAAGCTTGGTTTTGACTCTCTGGAGATGAAACTCCGACAGGCGGCTCATAAAGCTCCAAGGACAAAGGGTCCTCGTTGTATGCATAGGTAGCCCGGATCCAGTAGAGGGAAAAGAGAGAAAGAAGAACAGAGGGAGCTGCCCACGTGGTGCTACTGGGTCTGACCCCAACTGAGGGAGCTGCCCACGTGTGGCTACTGGGTCAGACCGCAACATCTTAGGCTCCAGCCTTGGCTTTGGGACCTGCTAAGCTGTGGAATCTCTGAGTAAGTGACTTCACCCCTCTAGGCCTTAGTTCCCTCTCCCCCTAGGCTCTTCCCACCCTGATTCCTAGAATATAGAGCAAGGATTGGTGTTGATGTGTATCCACTGAAATTACCTGGGAGCTTAAAAAACATACCAGTTCCTGGCCTGACCCTAGAAGAGCTGAACCAAAGCCTCAGAGGAGGGGCCCCATTTTCCACTGTACAACTGATGATGCTAATTCACAGACAGGATTGAGAGCCACCAGGCAAAGGTGCCAGCATCCTGGGTCCCCGAGGGAGCATCGGTGTCTAGACCAGGTTGGAGAATACACCGTGCTCATCTCCACTCCCTCCGATGGCTGCAAAGGAGACCTCTTGAGGTGGGATGGGTAGTGTTGTAAGTTCATTTCATTATGATTTTTGTCGTTAGAATGTAAACGGGTTAATTTATCTGTACATTAAATGATATTAAAAAGAGAGCCTGAAGGCCCGAAGTGTATCATTTCTTTGCCTAACCATACTGCCTTTTGCAGCCCACACCCTGGAGGCTTAGGCAGGGGAGCCGGTGAGACAGTCCAGGCACACTTGGCTCTGCACAGAGCACTGGTTCTCGCACCTGGCATCAGGGGCTCATCTGGTGCCCAGAGGATCAGGTCTAACTGGGCTAAAGGTTAACTTCAATGCGTTGTCTCTGCATCTGAGAAAAACCCTTTACAGGACTGCAGTTAACAGTCGTAGAAAACTTTGTGTGCTGCAAATCTGCTCAAGGAGGAAGGGCACAGTGGCAAGGCTCTCCAGAATTCACAGCACACCGGGGATTTGGGCATCTGAGGTGCGAGTGGGGACAGTTTCTTCCTGCTCCAGCAGCACCGTCCCTTGCCTCAATGCCCGGCTCTCACTTCTGACTGCCTGTGCTTTGCCGGTTCTCTGTGTCTCATTGCTCCTCCTACGTGAGCTTAGGAGTCCGGCTGACAAAAAGGAGAAGGATGAAAAGGAGAAGGCTCAAGAAAAAACCCTTTGGCTCCACTGAAGAGAGAGCGCCGGCTCCGCCTGAGGCCACATGGTACCGTAGAAGATCCCAATCTATTCATATTTGCTTCATGACACGTGACATCTTATTTGATTTGAGCTCCGTCCCTGACTCTTTCAACCTTAGCTGGGGTGATTTTTTCCTTCTAGGTTGCTTTCTGAAACACCCAGTGCAAATAGGAGTTGGCGAGGAGGCAGGATTACTGCAGGCAAGGGGAATGGGTCCAGGGACGGGAGCACGTTAAAGCAGCCTGGGACTGGCGGCAGCATCCAGCCAGCCTGCACAAGCAAGCGGAGGAGGACCACGCCAAGCCTGGAGAAGCTGCCCACGAAGCAGGAGCCGAGCAGGGCAGGGGACCCCACCCCAGCGTCCAGCATGTCAACAGTGGTTCCTTTAGGTGGGCATGCAGGAGGCTGTTACATGCCAGAACTAGTTCATAATCCAGATGAGCTGTTTTTGCTTTGTTGTATTTTGGGTCAATAAATAATAATCGTATATATTTATGGGGTACAATATGATATTTCAATACATACATACACTTGGGGATGATTAAATCCAGCTAATTAACATATCTATCACCCCAAATATTTTATCCTTTCTTTGTAGTGAGAACATTGAAAACCCTGGAAGATGGGATTTTACGCCTAACTGAGATTTGTTCTCTTTGACCAATATCTCCCCTTCTCCCATTTGCCCTCTCCCCCAGCCCCTGGTAAGCACCAGTCTACCCTCTATTTTTATGAGTTTAACTTTTTTAAGATTCCACATATACATGAAATTATATGACAGTTCTTGGATATAACCCCAATAGCACAAGCAACAAAAGCAAAAATGGACAAATGGATCGCATCAACCCGAAAAGCTTCTACACAGCTAAGGAAACAATCAGGAGAGTGAAGAGAAAACGCACAGACTGGGAGAAAATATTTGCAAATCATACATGAGGTAAGAGGCTAACGTCCCAAATGTACAAGGAACTCATTCTCTTCAATAACAAGAAAACAAATAAACTTATTTAAAAATGGCTGGGCACGGTGGCTTACGCCTGTAATCCCAGCACTTTGGGAGGCCGAGGTGGGTGGATCATGAGGTCAAGAGATCGAGACCATCCTGGTCAACATGGTGAAACCCTGTCTCTACTAAAAATACAAAAAATTAGCTGGGCATGGTGGTGCGTGCCTGTAGTCCCAGCTACTCGGGAGGCTGAGGCAGGAGAATTGCCTGAACCCAGGAGGCGGAGGTTGTGGTGAGCCGAGATTGCGCCATTGCACTCCAGCCTGGGTAACAAGAGCGAAACTCCGTCTCAAAAAAAAAAAAAAAAATGGTCAAAGAACCTGAATAGGCAATTCTCAGAAAACATGCAAATGGCCAACAGGTATGTAAAAAATGCTCAATACCTCTAATCATCAGAGAAATGCAAATTGAAACCACAGCGAGATGCTACCTCATAAATGCTGGGTTGGCTATTATCAAAAAGAGGAAAGAGGCCAGATGCAGTGGCTCCCACCTATAATCTCAGCACTTTGGGAGGCCAAGGCAGGTAGATTACTTAAGATCAGGAGTTCGAGACCAGACTGACCAACATGGCAAAATCTTGTCTCTAATAAAAAATTAAAAAAAAAAAAATTAGCTGGGTGTGGTGGCACACACCTGTAGTCCCAGCTACTCAAGAGGCTGAGTCAGAAGAATCACTTGAACCTGGGAGGCAGAGTTTGCAGTGAGCTAAGATCATGCCACTGCACTCTAGCCTGGGTGGCAGAGCAAGACTCCATCTCAAAAAAAAAAAAAAAAAAAGGAAAAGAAAAGAAAAGATAACACATATTGGTGAGAATATGGAGGAAACAGAATTCTTGCACATTGCTGGTGAGATTGTAAATTAGTGTACCACACCAGTATGGAAGTTCCTCAAAGCACTAAAAAGAGTATTACCATATGACCCAGCAGTCCCACTTCTGGGTTCTTGCCAAAGAAAATGAAATCAGTTTCTCCAAGAGATGTCTGCATTCCCAAGTTCATTGCAGCCCTCTTCACAATAGCAAGATACAGAAACAACTGGAGTTCCCACATCAAGCAAGAACGAATTTAACGAAAGGGTGTCTATACACAGTGGAATGCTATTTATCCTCAAAAAAGTGGAAATTCTGTCACTTGTGACAACATGGCTCAACCGAGAGAACATTACGCTAAGTGAAATAAGCCAGGCACAGAGACAAATACCACAGATTCTATTTTTGTCACCCAGAGCCAAACCACAGTAAAGGGAGAAGAGAAGAGGGTCTGAGAGTAAATGGTTTGATTCAGGTTAATCAGACCAACCGCTGCAGGGCTGTATTCATCTGTTCTTATGCCACTAATGAAGCCACACCCGAGACTGGGTAATTTACAAAGGAAAGAGGTTTAAAGGACTCATAGTTTCATATGACTAGGGAGGCCTCATAATCATGGTGAATGGACCAAGAAAGAACAAAGGACCCTCTTACATGGTGGCAGAGAAGAGAGCTTGCAGGGGTACTCCCACTTATAAAACCATCAGATCTTGTGAGACTAATTCACTACCAACAGAATAGCATGGGGGAAACCACCCCCATGATTCAATGATCTCAACCTGGCCCCGCCCTTGACAGGTGGGGATTATTACAATTCAAGGTGAGATTTGGGTGGGGACACAGTCAGACTGTATCAAGGGCTATGCCAAAGTTTAAGGAGATGAGAGATACAGTCCATCTGGAGGTGGAATTGCATGGATGCAATGCCCCACCCTTGTCCGTTTCCTGCTCTCGGATTTATACTTCCAGCATTTGTGGGGTGTGGTCAGGTGCCCAGCACTATACTCATTGTGGGATCTCATAGGTAAATATAATTCTCCTTGCTTTCTGGAAGCTCATGGTCAGTGCAGTGGTCAGGTAAGCAAATTGAAATTAATTCACCTATTCAATTTTGTTTTTCAAGGCTCAGTTTAAATCAACCTCAACCACAAAATTGACTCTGATTCCTCATCCTCTTTGTAAATTTCTTGAGCCCCCAGCTGAATATGCCCTGAAATCACATGCAGCCCAGTTGCATCCCAGGCAGACCTCAAAAACCCAAATTCTTTGTAGCCTACAGATTTAAAAAATTGATTACTTTATCCTCCTGATCCTCAGCCGAAAATAAACTTTATTTGAGGTGGCTTATAAAACATTCCCAGTATAATCAGGTAAAAATAAAGATGAAGAAATCTGGGCAAAGAAAGAAAGATGAAGAGACTGAGGAGAGCAGTCCAAGGTGGAACTGTGTAAGGTGAGACCCCCATCCCTCAAATTATTAAATCCACTACAATGAGCTGCTGAATCAATGTAGTCTTTCTCGTGTGTCCCTCACTCCCGAAAAACAGTCTCTCCAGAAAAGCAAGGAAGTTGTCGATCAATTCACCTCAAATTTCACGTGTGTGTGTGTGTGTGTGTGTGTGTGTGTGTGTGTGGAGGGAGAGAGAGAGAGAGAGAGAGAGAGAGGATTCTTGCTCTGTTACCCAGGCTGGAGTGCAGTGGCATGATCTTGGCTCACTGCAACGTCTACCTCCTGGGTTCAAGTGGTTCTCCTGCTTCAGCCTCCCGAGTAGCTGGGACTACAGACATCCACCATGACACCAGGCTAATTTTTGTATTTTTAGTAGAGACAGGGTTTTACCATTTTGGCCAGGCTGGTCTCAAACTCCTGACCTCAGGTGATCCACGCGTCTCGGTCTCCCAAAGTGCTGGGATTACAGGCGTGAGCTACCACACCCAGCCTTCACTGATAAAACTTCACTCTTTCTTATCTATGCACATGTTCTATTTTTTAAAATTTCTCCCAAAGACCTTCTCCCATTTCTGCTTATTGAAATCTTGGCAGCATTTTAAAGTTTAGTTTAAGTCAACTTCATCCACAAAGTTGACCTAGATTTTCATCCTTCTAAATTTCTTGAGCTCTTAGCTGCAGGTACCCCCAAATCACAACTAGTCCATCTGGGTCCCATCCAGACTAACTGAACCCAGTCTCCCAGGGTAGGCTCTGGAGTCTGCAGTGTAACTCATACACAGGTGATTCTGATGAGCTGCCAGGGTTAGAAACCTCAGGGCTAGTCTGTGTCCTCATTTTAGGTATGAAGAGACAGAAGACCAGGAAGCTGAGGGTTCCATGGTTGTAATGGTGGAGGCAGGAATTGAGAGCTGGAGCCTAGTCCACAAGTTAGTGCCCTTTCTACCTCGCCAGGCATACCGAGGTCAATGCCAAGTCAATTTCTGCCATCACAATACCAATAGAACTATACCAAAAGCTTGCCGAGGTATAGAACATTTAAGGCACTCATGAATTTTGCAAGGATTCAGTAGAATTCAAAATAATAATGGCAATGTTATGGACCAATATGACCTAATACTGGAGATAATGTAATATTCAATAAGATCTAAGAATTCTAAGAATAGAATGGAACAACCACACACACACACAGAAATGCAGTCCAGGAACATGGTCAAGGTGGTTATAATCATCCATCAGCTAGTTCCCATTTTCAGTAAGCCAGGGTAGAAATGTAGTCACGTGCAGAAGAAAAGATCTGAGCCATGCATAAGGAGAATCAGCCCGGTGGTAGAATTGCGTAGAACAGAGCTTCCTTTGAAATGGAGTAATTTATGTTTTCAGTTTATTTAAATGTAGCCCTGTTGCAAGAAAGGATACATTTTTTAAAAATTAAGATTCCATTGACCTCAGTTAAGGGTTTCTCATAGAAAAATGCTGCACATTCTGTTCTATTCATATGAAGCAATTGTAAATTTCCATTGTGTTTCTAATTTATCTGGGACTTTTCCTGAAAGAAAACTTACAAAACAAACAAAAACTAAAAAAATAAAATAAAATCTCTGAAGATCTTATTCCTGGTTCCAACCTAGAATAGACCATCAGGGTCTGGCCTAGCTACGGCCAGTGGTCATGGACAGATCTCATCTCTGAGACCTGTACCTCTGAATTGCACCTAGTTACAGGAGCACACACTGTACAGTGTCAGGTCACATGCATGCACTTCCTTTACTACAGTCTTGGTGGAAAGGTGCCCAGCCAGAGGGCAAGCTGCACAAACTTGCACGTGAGCATGTAATTACTGATATGGAGTGGCTGAAACCAGTTCATCATTCAGTTGACTGAAGGGCAAGTTGGTACATGAACCTCTCTGCAGGCTCTGGTGGGCCATGTGGCTTTGCATGTTACACAGCAGCCAACCAAGCCTGGCTTCTAATATCCACGTAGAGGGCTTATTTGTCCCCTACACTGTGATATATGTGGAAAAAAGAAAGTATACATTTACTCAGGTCTTCCTTGTCAGATATTTACATGTAAGTGACTTTTGTTCACACATGCCTTCACTCACTTATCCATCATTAGTTTATTAAACAAATATTTTTTTGAGACTCTACATCGTAGAGGCATTGTGTGAGAATAACACAGGCAAGACCCCCATCCCCACATTGCTTATGAACTTACACTAATAATGATTTAGCACTGCTAAGTATTACCAGGAGCAGTGCAGAGTGCCATGGGAGCAGGTAGCCAGGAGGCCTGGCCCAGTGCAAGGGTCGGGGGAGTCTGCATGGAGAGGAGGAATTTGCAGTAAACTGAAAGCTGGACAGAATTAACTGGGTGGAGAGTGGAGTGGGCACTGCTGGCTTGCAAGAGCACTCCTTAGGAATGGTGATGAGGGTCTCTTCAGGAGCCTTGCTCCTGCCATCTGGTTTCCCCATGAGAACCGTATTTCTATGACCATCTTGGCCACTGAGTGATAATCTTAGAAATTCTAGGGACTAGAAGGGAACTGTCCTCAACTATATACCTCATTTTTCC
This sequence comes from Saimiri boliviensis, assembly GCF_048565385.1. Lineage (NCBI taxonomy): Eukaryota > Metazoa > Chordata > Mammalia > Primates > Cebidae > Saimiri > Saimiri boliviensis. The sequence continues at coordinate 75,131,979 of NC_133457.1, forward strand.
CATTTAGGATCCTGCTAACACAGCTACATACATCAAAAGACTTCCAGCTTCTTAGATGGAATGCTCTGAATCGGCTTACTTGCTTGTGAAAATCTGGTACAGAGAACAACTTAATGTATCTGAACTGGACAGGTTTCTGTTTCTTCTAGTTTGTATTTACATGTTGTGTAAATGTAGCGCCAAATGGCCTGACTTTTAAAGTTTCATGGAGGAGGGGAAAGTATCACTATGATAGTTAACACCACCTGTTTACTCAGGCTTTATATTAATAGGCAGCTCTTAGCCTCCAATGAACGTGAAAGTATTTGATTAACTTGGGCATTGGCCAAACCTCCTGGAACAGATTTGCAAAATTCAGTTATGGACAACTGCGTTTGAGAGTAACTGATTACCCGTAGACCTATTTGGAATCCTCCTTTGTGTGACATTCTAAGGATCCAGATAACCCTTTGTAAATCTGGGTGCCATCAAAGTTACAAAATCAATGAATCCATGTTTGTGAGGTTTATAATCTGCTTAATGCTTAAATTCAGTTCTCCTTGCGGGTAGAGTCCATGAGGCAGAGTCTACGTTATCTATATTTGTCTATGCCCAGGTGCCAATGTGGATATTGGTGACTGGGATTTATGTTTGTGAGCTGAGTAAGTGTGAGAAAAGGCAGAAGCAAGGTGTTGCACACGGGGGCCTCCGGTCACTATTAGTTAGGTGTGGGTGCCCTCATCACAAACAAACACTGTCCACTCCACAGCACCACTAAGGCCATACCTGACCAATTTCTGGTGCGTCAAGGTGTCAGAGCTTGAGAAAACTTTAGAATCCCCCCTTTTTAATTCAGATGACTGATAGATTCTCTAGCTTCAAGACAACTCCAGTTTCCAGTTGGTTAACTTGAGATAGAAAAGTGTGTTGTTCTAACCTTACCCCAAGGCTCTGAACACACAAGTCTTTCTTTCTCTTTTCTGAATCCTGAATGTGCTCCACACCCCCAATGCTCCTATGAGAGATCTAGGACCTTGCAATCACCCATGGCATAATGTTGTACCAGATCCACAGCTGCTGTTCCTGGAAAAACTAATGCCTGCTTGAGTACAATGTAAGTCATAACTTCTCCTTGTGTTCTTTTTGTTTCACTTTGAAGATATTGGGCAATTCTCACTCCAAGATGGAAACTGGAAAAATAAGAAATAAAGCTACTTTCTTCAAACACCAAAACAAAAGAAATTTCAGACCAAAACAGGCAATTTTTTTTTCATGATTCTAAATAATGAGCATTTTTGAGACTTTTAATTTTCATCTTTAATGCATTAAACAAATCTATTCAAATGCTAAAACGTTTCAACAATTATTGTGGGCACAACAGTAAATGAATACATTCCTAACAAGATGAAAATGTTCTCTCCTAGGGCAGCCCAAGAATGTAAGGTCACGTTTATGGTGCTTCATCCCAGCTGTGGGAGTCACTGCGCTTGATAAATGGGATTCCCAAGATAGAGGAGATGCTTAGGTACATTTTTAATCTGTTCTTTGAAAATATTACTCAAAGAGATTCTGTAAGATGAAAATAAAAATACCATTATATTGAAAGTCTTCACTCAAACCATATTTTGCAAGATCTCTGCTTAAATTACATAGATTTGTGTAATTTTCATAACAATGATCAAAAAGTACAACATCGGATTCACTTCACTCATTTCTCTTTCAAATATTTGTGTATCGTTTCTTTTCATCTTTTTTAGAGTTTTCAACTCTATAGCAGCATTCCTGGACCTTAGAGAATAAAGTTCTTTGCCATACACTTCTTTTTCGCTGTTACTTTGAACAGTTTGAAAATTCCTCTGAGTTTAAAAGAAAAAAATCCAAGCTTTGCCATTGGTATTTTGTTTTCCCTTGGGGGAAAATGCAGTTGGCTTGGCGCAGTCCTGACAAGGTAGTGAAAGTCATTCTAATTTTTATTTAAGAAAAAGCAATTTTCATAAATGGTGTACCACTAATGGATCATGATCATCTATAAGCCCCACAGCAAATTACTCTTAATCCAGTTTGCTGTGTTGCCTTACCTGAGGGAAATAATACCCACCCTTCCTCGGGGCTGGCGTACTGCTCACAGAGACTTCTTCAATATATATTAATCCCATCATTTATCTTTGTCAACTGAGAACAAAAATAATTTGTAGAAGAGTAAACAGAAGCACATAGAAAAAGGGAGCTCAGCATTATTAAACAGCGGAAGGCAGGTGCTCACAAAGCCAAGCTTATTTTTATTGCAAAACTTGAGTAATTCTCCTTCTGCATCTGTGCATAGTAAATACGAGTGAGGGAAAAATCTAATATTTTAGAGGAAACTGAAATCACTTCGGCAGAGGAATGAGGGCAGCCACTGGCATTGTGGTTGGCTTTTAAAAATCAGTCTGAAAATAGGAGATTAATGATTTCCAAAGGGCAGGAAGGAAAACGGAAGCAGTTAGAGTCAAAGGAAACTTTCATTTGATTTGAAAAATGCAAAATAACAAAACACACTTCTGATACTAGTTTTTCAGGACCAGATCTGGGTCTTGGCTGCATCTTTTCTCTTACCCACAAACTTTCATGATTACTAGAGCTGCCAGCATTAACACTTGGATTACTTAGTATTAAATTTAATAGTACTAGTGCTATTGTTACTAAGATTACTAATACTAACATTTCTGTTAGAGTCACTGTGTGCCATACCTCCTTGAATGCATTTTGATTGCTCCGGCAATATAGTACAGGCAAGCTGAAGGAGAACTTGAGAAGGTAAGTGAGGGTCAGAGAAGTTAAATGGCACCTTGCATAGTTAAAAATGGCACTCAGGCTTTCTGAGTACATGCTGCGTGTCAGATACTGAGCTACCAAACCTTCTGAGAACTTATACCACTTATTTCCACTTTACAGATAAGGAAATTGAGGATCAGAAAGGTTTAGAAACATACCCAAGTTCACAAAAATAATTAAGCTGAGTCAGAATTCTCAACTCACGTCTCTCACCAACTTCTCACTATTCCAGAATTTCATTGTGAGATTGATAGTGATTTTCAAACTAAGATCCTTTGCGTTGCAAAATCCATTTCTTTCAACCGCTCTGTGGTGTCTTATTGAGGAAACTACAAAACCAAACAAACACTTCTGATTATTTTAAAGGGAAAAAAAACAACAACCCAAGGTCAACTAAGCTAAGTGCTATGGCCAAGCATATCTTGGGAAACTAATATTTCAGTCCCCCCACCCAGCATCACTTCCATCCTTTCCTCCCATATCTCTTAGTTTTTGTTTCAGTTGTGGTTTGTGCCTAAGTTGGCAGTGGTCTCTACTAGCAGTGAAACCCAGCTGATCTTTAAGAAGTTTCAACTGAGAGATGAAGAGTGTCATCAAGAAATGAAGAGCTTGTATTTAGCAACCTTCTGGCCATCGAGAATTAAAAAAAAAAAAAAATAGGTCGATAATGCCTTTTGGCAGAAATAGAGTATCTTACTTGCAGTGAAAATGAGCAGGGAGCATTGAACAACTAGCTAAAAGTAGGGGATCTGGTTTTAAGACAAATGAAACTGAACTGGAAGAATAGAAAACTTTTTGTCTTTCAGTTACTCTTTACAGAGTTAGGCTGTATGATGGGGACTCAGGCATTCCTATATTGGTAATATATTTATTCATCAGTTTAGTTACTTAAAAAACTGTTTACTGAAAATGAATAACTGCAAGAAACCAAGTGAAATAAAACTAGCTCTTCCTCTCAAAGGACTTAGAGTTTGCTTTGTTTTATGTCTAATCAACACCAAGCCATACAACTCACCCATAACATTAGGTATGTACAAACAACTGGTCTTGTTTGTCAAACAACTACGTCTTTTGTCAATCAAGTTCAAGTGACGAATCAGTAGGTGATGACGTCTGTGCAGCATGCTTGTTAACATCGGTGGCAAAGAGCAGGGGAAGGAGATCTTCCTTGGGGTGCCAGGCTCTGTGATCAATTGTTGGGTATTCTAATTGAAAGAAATTAAGCAAATACTGTAACCAATCTCTGTGGGAAAAGTTTTTTTTATTTTTAATTTTCAAGACCAGCAATACAAATGATACGGCCCAGCTGACCTTGAATATCTGCACCATGAGGTATCCTCTCTCAGGGTATCCTGTTCATCCATCACATGTAATTCAGAATATCTCAGAAAGTCTCCAAATACATGCTTGTAGCAACGTGCAATATTTTTAAAATGCAATCTTCACTCCTAAGAGAAGCCAGGGAAAGATAGTAATCCTGCATGAGTTTTACAATGGCTGCTTTGCCTTAATGGAAGTTCCCTCTGCTTGATGCCCTGGTGGGCTTTCCACTCAGGAGAAGTGCAGCATAGTCTGATTCAGAATTAAGTGGGATCCGGGCCATTGCAATGAGCATTTTGATTGACATTAGAAAACTTTGTAATGGGAGTACAGGTATGGAAGTTGATTTTCTTATACTTCCCTTGAGGGAGTATCTGTGGGAAAATGTTCACATTCCTCTAGGGGCCTGAGTACCCCAGTTTGAAAACCACTGATGTAGAATTCATAGCCTCATTTGTCCAGGGTTTGTGCTTCAAAAAACCCACTGTTTCTTATTGCTACACTGGGAACTCAGGACAATGAGTGTGGAACGAGAGAAAAGAGAGGAGCAAAAGCTAAGATGGGAAAGGCCAAAGACAAACTTTGACTGCCATACTTTTGCGTGCCCATTTGTGGATCTGAGATTTAAAATAGTCATTTCTATGAATATATTGTTGAGTTGTGCAAAGGTACAATGGTAACAAGCAGCTCCACACCTCTTGGCACACACACCTCTTCTGCTTTATGAAGGCTCAGGGCAAGGGGTGCTTGATGGCCAGTGAGCTGTCCTTGGCATATGTCCACTCTCTGCAGATCTGGTCATATTTGCAATTCCGCTGCCAGGGCTGGTTAAACACATAGCCAACGGCCTTTTCCAAAGCATTGTGTTTATAAATGTCCATTGAATGATTCACCATTGCTCATCTTTGGGGCTTTGTGATCTCCTCCACAAGCCCGAACTCTGATATTATTATGGAACTGTTACCTTAAAAGGACTTCCAGTTTTTGGACTCTTACTCTGTGCCTGGTTCTGCAAAGTTCTTCACAGAAATAATTCACGGGTCTTCAGAACACCACTTTGGGACAATTCTTGCTGTTTCTTTTGCGCAGATGAGGAAACAGCTGCACAGAGAGGTTAATCAACTTACTCCAGATGACACAGTGAGTGGCTGTGAGAGCAATCCAGATGTGCCTGATGGCATGTCCTGTGCAAAGTAGGATGTAAGCCAATAAATATTTTTGTGGGTGGGGCGCGGTGGCCCACGCCTGTAATTCCAGCACTTTGGGAGGCCAAGACGGGTGGATCACGAGATCAAGAGATCGAGACCCTCCTGGTCAACATGGTGAAATCCCGTCTGTACTAAAAATACAAAAATTAGCTGCGCATGGTGGCGCACGCCTGTAGTCCCAGTTACTCAGGAAGCTGAGGCAGGAGAATTGCTTGAACCCAGGAGTCGGAGGTTGCAGTGAGCCGAGATGGTGCCATTGCACTCCAGCCTGGGTAACAAGAGTGAAACTCCGTCTCAAATATGTATATGTGTGTATATATATATATATATATATATATATATATATATATATACACACATATACATATACATATTTGTGAACGATTTAATAATAAATTTTTAGAGACTCCACTCTTAGTTCTAATCCTCATTAGTCTTGGTACTTAACTAGACAGAAATCGTGATTGTTGCTGTACGCTTGTTAGCAGATGCCATCCAGGTCCTGTCAGAAATCCCATTTTTTTTATATTTTCATTTATTTTTTAGTCCCAAATAATTCAAATAATTCTTACCACCTACTGGGCTCCAGGCTCTGTTCTGGCATCAGGACAGGAACAGGGAACAAAGCAGACACTGCCCTGCCCAGTGTTATGTATATTTTAATGGTGTGTTATTAGTGTCATATCATTAAAAATAAAGTTTATTGGAGAAAGAGACATGGCTTTGTGTGATTCTAATTGAAAGTAAAAATACCATAAAGTGTCTGGGTTTGACTTTAGAATTTTATTATGCAACCAAACAGTGAAAGAAAGATTTTGTTTTAGGGAAGATTTTATTTTATTATGCAACTAAACAGAGAAAGAAAGATTTTATTTTTGGACTGGGATTGCTTTTGGACAAACACCATATGTTGCTTGATGCTGTAACAGCCCAGACTTATGAACCTGTGATATTTTATCTTAGTAGAACACCTCTACTTTTCTCAACATTTAAAACATTTAAAAAGATTGCAGTGAGCACATGTCTACCCACCACCACTATACAAGTAATCTTTGAATGCACTTACTTGCTTTAGCACACATCCAGCCCTCTGTCCATCCATCAGTCCATCTTATTTTTTGGTTGCGTTTAAAGTAAGTTGTAAATGTTAATTCCCTTCACTCCTAAACACTTCAGCAATCATTAAGTAGAGCTGGTTTGTTTACAGTTTTTCTTCCTTTCCTCCTCTTTTGTTCTCCTCCTGCTCTCCCTCTTCCTCCTCCTCCTCCTCCTCCTCATCTTTCTCTTCATTCTTCTTTTTCTTCTTTGAGGTAAAATTCATGAAGAGTAAAAGGCATCCATCCTCAGTGGACCACATCATGAGCTTTGACAAAGCACATTCCTGAGAACACATCTATTTGTTTAGACCCATCCCAATTCCTGGCCTAAATAAAATTGTGCAAATCCAGTGAAAGGGCTCTCACCAGAAACCAACCCTGCCTGCACATTGACCTTGGACTTCCAGCCTCCAGAACTGGGAGAAATAAATGTCTGTTGTTTAAGCCACCAAGCCTGTGATATTTCGTTATGGAAACCTGAGTACACTAACACCGCCTGCCCCCATCACTCTTTGCTTACTTCTTGACTTTATGGCTCAAAGTGAAGTCCCAGGCTCATTTTGACCTTTCCTTTCCCAACCACTTCTCTAAAGATCTCTGATTCCTTTGAAAGGAGAATAGTATTTAGTAACTGCGATCTATAAGCTAGTGTGCTAGAGGGCCCTCTCAGTGGACAGAGCTGGGACAAAGCTCCACCCCCTCCAAAGGAAGACGTCTTCACACACCAAAATCTTCTTGATTTTAGCTTCTTACAAGAAGCTAAAATCAGTAAAGTAGGAGGTGCTGATTCCTCAAACACTGGGCTCTCTAATTTCTCATTTTTCAGACCATAAAGAATTCAAACTTTGTTTTCAGTGTGTGTGGAAACCGTCTCTCAGCACAAACACTGCACACTCATCTACACACTTGATTTTGTCTGAAACAGTTACACAAATCCAGTTGGAGAGGCAGTGGGGAATTTATTGATTGATTTTTTTAGTTGAACGTCCCCTCTAAATATCACACACTGGCAGAGGGCATGGCCAAATGCTGACAGATTTAAGTTTTGTTGAAATAAGTGGAGAAACAGAAAAGAATGGTGTGAGAACAGGAGCACAGGAAACTCAGATCTTGGCATGGGGAAGAAAAGGAGTGCTCAAATGCTCCAGCTCTCCGCACTGGAGGAGAGCCATGACTGGCAGTGTTTAGCTCCATCTGGAGGGAGGGCTGTAACCTACAGAGAAGACCACCCAGGAACTCATGCTAGGAGCTCCTGGGGTCACCCATCCGCAGTTGTCAGAACACACCTGATGTCCCCCAGTGCCTTCCAGCCCAGAGTAACAAGACCAATACTGGCAACGTTGCCTGGGAATTGATAACTATGGAAGCAAAGGATTGTGACTTATTGTCTTTTGTTAAAAAAAAAAAGGAAAGGTATTTGGGAAAATGTGCCTCTCTCTTCAAAGCCGTTTTTACAAAAACACGCAGGCACACACAAACATCTTTTATTTCTGCAACACTTGGACGTGGTCACTGTTCTCACCAATATCACGCAAGAGCACACAAATTGATTCTATGGTATCCGAATCAGAGAAAATCTTGACTAAAAACAAGCAAACATTATGAACATTTCCTCTATTTAACTGATCTTGTGACAGCTGGGAGCAGCGGGTCATGCCTGGAATCCCAGTACTTTGGGGGGCTGAGGCAGGAGGATAGCTTCAGCCTGTCTGGAGTTCAAGACCAGTCTGGGAAACATGGTGACAACTCAATCTCTACGAAAAATACAAAAATTAGCTGGATGTTGTGGTACATTCCCGTAGTTTCAGCTACTAAAGGGGAAGAGCTCTTGAGCCTAGGGGTGGAGGCTGCAGCAAGCCCTGATCATGCCACTGCACTCCAGCCTGGGCAACAGAGCAAGATCGTGTCTCAAAAGCAAAAACAATAATGAAAAAGATACCTGTTTTTGTTAACAGTGTTCTAAAACCATTTGCTAGCTTAAATCGAGACAACAGTACATTTCCATCATTACTCCCCACTTCTATGATCATGCTTTAGAACTCCCAGTCCCATGCACACCTCTAATTCCTTCACGCAGTCCCAGTTCACATCAACACTTTTTGTTGTTGCTTGTTTTTTTGTTTTGTGTTTGTTTGTTTTTGAGATGATGTGTTGCTCCTGTAGCCCAGGCTAGGGGGCAATGTCACCATCTCGGCTCACTGCAACTTTCGCTTTCCAAGTTCAAGTGATTCTCCTGCCTCAGCCTCCCGAGTATCTGGGATTATAGGCATGCACCACCATGCCTAGCTAATTTTTTTCTAGAGATGAGATTTCGCCAGGTTAACCAGCTTGGTCTCGAACTCCTGACCTCAGGTGATTCACTGTCCACCGCCTCCCAAAGTGCTGGGATGACAGGCATTAGCCATGGCTCCCGACCATCAATACTTTTTTATAAAAGCCATTTTGTGATGGTATCGGCGCTGCACACAACAAAATCATCCTACATGATTTCGCTTTTTCCTCTCACTGACAGATTAGCTAAAGTTGAGTCTAACTTTTAGCTTTCATATTTTTCTTGATTAAATAGAATTCTGTTACTTGTTTTTCTTTGGAATCCACTGTACAGAAATTAATAAGCAGCCTCGTTCATCTGAGTCAATCTCCTGGTGCCTCCCATTTCTTTCAGACTCTAGGAGGTAGAAACGGAATCAGGTTTTACATTTACCACGGGGCCCTGGCACATGATCAAGGCCCATGATGGGGTCTGGGGAATGGAGGGAATTTACGTTAACCCTGGCACAGAATGAAGGAGACTTCATCTCTGAAACTCTGATCTCTTACGGTTCATTCTCTCGAGGGAATCTCAGGATGGAGCTTTGCAGAGTCTGTCCCAGGCCTGGGGCTTCCATGCTTACATAAGGGCTTGGGGTTGGGGCATAAATAGAGCTCGTATTTGGTTAGTGTTCTGCAGAGTAAATTAACCACATTTTTCTGACCCCAACAAATGGTCAGGCCTGGCAAACATCTTTTCCCTCTGCAATTGCTGAGGTCTTCAAATGTCTGCCCTAAAAATGCCTCCAGTACACGCCCAAGTTGACTGTGACCAGCTGGCTTTCACTCACCCCATCTGGAGAAAACAGAATCACTCTTCCAAAAAGGTAGCAATTAGACTAGAGGGACTGCCCAGTGATTCTCAACTTTGGCTGTGTACTGCAATCATCTGAGAGCTTGGCAAAAATGCAGACAACTCTACCTTCAAATTTGACTTCAAATTGTCTGGTGTGGGCCTTTAGGCTTTTTTGGAGAGGATATTGTTTAAATGTTTTACTTTTAAATTATGAAATATTCCAAACACTTAGAAATACACAGATAATACACATAGCACATGTCCATGAATCTAACACCTAAATTTAGCATTGTGATACTTTGTTTTAGGAAAGGGAACAGGAGAAGAAAGAAGAAAAAAAGGAAGAAAGAGAGGGAGGGAGAAAAAGAGAGAGAGGAAAGAGGAGGGACAAAGAAAAGGAAATGACATGTCTGTCTACCATAGCTGGGCTTTGCAATCTGTGGTTTATTCTCTCCCTTTCACTGAATTCTCGTGCAAAATGGGAACAGGTGAAAAACTTGCTTCTTGGATGTCTCAACACCATTTCTATGGTCACACAGCTCTCAGGTGGCTGCAGGATTTGAAGCTCAGGTGTTCTGGCCCCAGAGGCCTCTCAGTCTCCCTGCCATTCATGTCATGCCTTGCAAGGAGGAAGAGAAGCCCCGGGAACAGGCAGGCAGTTGTCTGCACTCATCAGGGTGATTGCCAGCTCAAAAACTCCCTGTGGGCTCTAACTGCCCCCCACCTCCCACACCCAGAACCTTGAACTACAGAAGGAAGCATGAATGGAGCTGGGAGCCACCTTGGCCCAGGTTTCAATGACTGTAACTTCTTCAAGTTTTGGTTAAGAGCAAGCCATTCTGCTTGATGAGATGGGGCTTAGACAGCATTTCCTAAGGAGCATCCTAGACCTGCTGTAAAATAGACCAGGGATCACCTCTCCATGGCAGGTACAATCAAGTGACTCCAACTGCCCTCCAGTGTCCTCAGCCAGGATTTTTATCTCCACCACTGTGGCTATGAAATCAGCAAAGACCAAGGCTAGCCAGGAAGAAAAATAAATATAATAAAATGTTTGGCGAAGATCCACTGGGATCTGAAAATGAGTTACAGTGAAGAGATGGGGGAAAGATGCTTCCCCTAGGAGGCCACAGGGATTAGAAATGGCCTGCCAGAGAACACCCATGTGAACGGACATTCCAGAATGTTCTCCTTCACATGCACCATGTGTGCAGATGCAGGTGCAGGCAGCCACAGATGGGGCCATTGCTAGTTTGGTCAGAAGGACTTACCGTGTTAGGCAGTGGGGGAAATGGCTCAGCATATCCATTCTCTCGCTCCGTGTCTCTCTCCCTCCCCAGCTCTCCCTCCATTTTTTCTCTCTCCTGCCTTCTCCCCTCTGTATATTATCTTATTTCATTAAAGGATAAGCTGTTGAAAATGTCCCATAGAAATGATTATTCTCAATTTGAACTACAGTCAATACAGCCGTTTAGAGCTCAAAAACATGATGCTGATTGAAAAGAGCAAGTTGAAAAATGATATGAACAGTAGCATCCCATTTATGGTGTCAACACGACAAGAGAAAGGGCTTCTGGGTGCTGGTAACATTTGTTCCATGATTTGGGTGATGATGTCGCATGTTTGTTCTTTGTGGAAGTGCACAGAGCTGTACATTGAGGACACGGTCCTTTTCTAACTCTGTATTCTATTTCAATAAAGTCACAGCAAATTACAATAAATATTTATGCAAAACAATGCTTTGTAACATTTATGGACAATGCAGTGTGGTTAAAAATGCAAGATCTTGAGGAAACTGAGGTTCAGAGAGTTAGAGCAACCCCAGCTGAAGTCTGCGTGCTCAGGAAATGGTACACCTGAGATGCTAATCCAGGCCTGGAAGGTTTCAAAGTTACAGGTCTTTCTGCAATACTATGGTGCCTCTACTAAGCGATCATCTTGGATCAAACCAAGGAGCAGTGAACGTCCATGAGACAGTTGACCTGTTAACTCATACCAGCTCTGTCCAGGAGTAATATCTCCAAAACAAAATAGAGGTGCTGTTATTCACATGTGATCTCTACTTTCATCATCAATAAAATATTTATATGTTATAATATTTCCTCCACATACTATGCAAAGTCACTGTACAAATCTGATGAGCTAACGTTGAGGGAAACGTGGTGGGACTGAGAGCCATAGTTGGCATACAAGACACAAATCCCCAATCACTGGTTGCGTTTTGTTATCTGACTTTACTTCCTGAAGTCATACAGATAGTTTCTCTCTCCCAGCTACTGGAAACTTCATCAGTAGAGAATACCCTGTCTCCCTCTCTCCCCACTTTCTACCATATGGGGTTTTAACACATTCTTAACCTTTAGACCATCATCTAATTTAATGTTGAGCACATCCTGGGAAGGGAAGTTAAAGACAGCAGGTGGGAGAATATCGATTTACTCTTATAGATATGGAAGATATCGAAGCTGATCTTCCACATCTATAAGATAGATCTCACCTGCCAAGATCTAACTGTAAGATAGCTCTTACCAAGGATCCCAGCCCCTAGCCAGATAGCTCTAGACAAGGACGGGGAGCAGAAACCATGATACTTGGGACTTCCTTGCTGGACCTCTTTTCTTTTTCTGTCACCTACAAGGAAAATGACCTCAACATTCTGCATCCATATGTTGATTTAACTCGTGCAGATTTCCTCAAGGTGCATATTTCCAACAAATAAGGACATTTTCTTACTTGCTATCACATGATTATTAAAATAAGACAATTTAGCATGAATGGAATGCTGTTGTGTAGTCCCAGGTCCATTTTCAAATATCATCACGTGTCCAAACAATGCCCTTTTTCCTATTTACCGTAGTCCAGTATTCAGTCACACTTGGATTAATGTCTCTTTAGACTTTTTTGGTTTTGGAACATTTCCTCAGGCTCTCTTTGTGTTTCTTCACCTTGATGTTTTTGAAGATTAGAGGCCAATTATTCCTTGGATTTCTCCAGAGTCTTTCATTTTTGGCAGGAAAACCACAGAAGTGATGCTGGGCCCTTCTCAGTGCTTCTTTCTAGGTGCCTCATGACGGCTGTTGATGGTGAACTTTGAGCTCAATTAATTTTTGATTCTTGTTGGATTAACTGACCTTGGGCAGCTCCCGCATTTGGAGTGCTGATTCTAGATTGCCTGAGGACTTATTTTACTTAGGGGTTGAGAATGATGTTGGATAGTGGCCCTTGGTCTCTAATATGTACCTTTAAAATGTTTACCAGTAACTGAAAAGTGAAAATGAAAATTATCAGCTAACTAGATCAACTTGGTATTTCTTAAAAGATTAAACAGTCTAATAAAGAATTCAGATCGAAGGCTATGGATACAATTGTTTTTGTTTTATATAAAGTGAATGAATGTTTAATTTAAGCAGCAACTGTTAATGTATGAGAATCTTCCCTGACTCAATCTAGAATATAGTACATTTGCTAAAGGGAATTTCCATGTGTTTTTTTGCTGTTGATTTGTTTTGCCTTTTTCTAGTAAGCTGAAATGTATAGAAAGACCATCAGGTGGCGCACTGCCTCCAGTAGTTTTATCAGCAACATTCCCACTGCGAAGGAAATTTGCTTGCGTGGAAAACGCTGGTTGCTAAAAAAGCCAACTCAATTAGCTTTTTGGAATCTAAAAGGAAAAATCGGTTTGAGGAAAACTTTCATTACATATATTTTGAGCTGAGGTTGGATTTGTTTTCATGAGACTATTTCCCTTTTCCTCATTTTCTGGCTCCAAATTTAAGAAACACATTTAGGTACATGATTAAAAAAAGAAGAGAAAGAAAATCAGAACTAACTACTATCCTTTATGCCTTTAGATCTTAAAAGTCTTTGACTCTTTTAGAGATGTTTTGCCTCTACCATTTCCTGGAGAAAAAGAAATATACAAAGAAAAAAAAATCCTGGTTCTTATTTCATGGGTGGCAACATGTGTCTGTGGGGTGTGTGTGTGTGTGTGTGTGTGTGTCTGTGTGTGTGCACACGCATGTGCTAGGGAATATATGAGGAGGAAGGGAAGATCAAAGAAGTTTTATAAAATCCCTTCCCATTCTCACTGAAGTTTCATGTAATTTTGACACATTTCACCTCTAATAGTTTAAGATGTAGGTAATATGGTTTTGCTGTGTCATCACCCAAATCTCACCTTGAATTTTAATAATCCCCATTTTTCAAGGGTGAGGCCAGATGGAGATAACCAAATAATGGGGTGATTTCCCTCATACTATTCTCGTGGTAGTGAATAAGTCTCACGAAATCTCACAGTTCTATAAATACGAGTTCCCTGCACAAGCCTCTTGCCTGCCACCATGTAAGACATGACTTTGCTCTTCATTCACATTCCACCATGATTGTAAGGCCTCCCGAGGCATGTGGAACTGTGAGTCAATTAAACCTCTTTCCTTTATAAGTTACCCAGTCTTGGATATGTCTTTATGAGCAGCATGAGAACTGACCAATACCATATGAGGGAATCTCTAACCAAATTTTAACACATGAAGAGGTAGACAGCTTCTTTTTCAAGTCTGATATGGACTGTAGGACACTCTTGCACCTGCTACAGCCTCTTTTTTTCTCCTTTGATTTTTGGCTTTTGTAGATTGACATTTTAGAAATCAAGCATAAATCTATTCATGTGATTGCCCTCTACCACTGAAGAGATTGATTTTAAACTCCATTTAATGTTTGGTCAAAGTTCTAAAGTACTAGAAAGCTCCTAAAGTTCATCTCCAAATTAAGGAATAGCTCAAACTGAATGGTTGCTGAGTGTTGCTTACACCCCTATTTTTTGTTAATGATGTCATATGAGTCACCTAAATGAACAGATAAATGGGTTATGAAATTCCTACAGTGTGTCACTGCACGTCTGAAATGGCATGGGGGAGGAGACAGGAAGCAATGGAGTAGCCACCAAATAACCCCTCTGTCAAGATCATGTGGCCAGGCAGAGCCACACAGATCCACGGACCTGCCAGCTCTGCTTAATTTGCCTGGCCATCATTAGAGGGCAGTATCTGGGGCTGTGTCTGTTTTGGAATTCTGCCCTGGCTGATAGCTTACACTTACCAGGGACGGTGGGTGGCTCCTGAATTAGGAGAAAAAGAAGACTTCACAAAACCTTTTAAAAATTTTTGTCAATCTTCACATAATTATATTTTGTGGTTCTACCTCTTTGAACACAAGTACAATTTTAATTGTTTTATTTTATGAATAACAACAAAATCCTCTTACATTTAACAGGTTATAATACAAATATGTGCAAACCAAAGTATTGATTCGTACCTCAGGCACAAATGGACTTGCAAATTCTACCAATAACTCTTTGCTTTTCCAGGAATATTGAGGACAGGGAAAAATATTTTTCACTTGACCTAAGTGAAGTCCACATGTATTATTTCAAGACACGCAAGCCACAAAACTTAGTTTGTGACGGGATATAGACCTGTGTAAGTCTTTGTGTCGGCTTCCAAATTCCCTGTTCCACTGATACTGTGGTTCTAAAATTTGAGGACACATAAGAATGATGCTTTGGAGGCCAAGGTGGGTGGATTACCTGAGGTCAGGAGTTCAAGACCAGCCTCGTCAACATGGTGAAACCTCGTCTTTATTAAAAAAAAAAAAAAAAAAAAAAAAAAAGAATGATGTGAAAAACCTGCTGAAAAGGCAAGCCTGTAAAATAGATTCAGGTCCAGAAATCTTCATTTTAACAAGCATTCAAAGAGATGTAGATTGAGCATGCTTTATTAAGAATGCTTTGCACACAGCAGCCACTTTTCATGATGGATCATCCTTGATGCACATGTCACTTTCAGGTTTACGGTGTTTTCAAACTGCAACTGCTTTGTGCCTTAAGGAGTCTCAGACATTTCCAGCAACTCCTGAGAAGACCTGCCCTCAAATCGTCACGCACTGTTGGATAAGAGTAACTCTGCCTTTGTGCGTTTCACATGGAATTCACCTTCCGTATCCACTGGCTCTGCGGGGTAGGCTGTAGGACTTGAGCATCCTCGCACTTTGGTATCCATGGCGGTTCTGGAACCAGCCCCCCGTGATGAATATCAAGGGACCCTCGTCACATGCATAGTAGTCAGCCACCCTGAAGTCCGGTTCTGGCAAAGAACAGCACCGGAAGAAACACAATCCAATGACAAAGCATTTTACATCTTTACTTCATTTTCCCAAACAATGGCCTAAGGGAGTTTTATATATAAATATATTATTATTATTATTATTATTTTTTTTTTTTTTTTTTTTTGAGACAGAGTTTTGCTCTTGTTACCCAGGCTGGAGTGCAATGGTGCGATCTCGGCTCACCGCAACCTCGGCCTCCTGGGTTCAGGCAATTCTCCTGCCTCAGCCTCCTGAGTAGCTGGGATTACAGGCACGTGCCACCATGCCCAGCTAATTTTTTGTATTTTTAGTAGAGACGGGGTTTCACCATGTTGACCAGGATGGTCTCGATCTCTTGACCTCGTGATCCACCCTCCTCGGCCTCCCAAAGTGCTGGGATTACAGGCTTGAGCCACCGCGCCCGGCCGCAAATATATATTATTTAAAACCTAATTTCAATTCTTCTCACAGTTGGCAGCAGTTGCACCAGAGCCTGTTTTCTTGTCTGAATAATAAAAAGTCTCTCTCTTGAATACAGAAGAGATTCTCATCTTTTCTTCTTTACTTCATTTTCTTTCTTGATATATCTTTGCATTTTTAGCTAGCAACTTTATTTTTCCCATTAAAATACTTAGTTCCATTGGCCAGCTGTGGTGGCTCACACTTGTCATCCCAGCACTTTGAGAGGCTGAGGTGGAGGGTCCACTTGGGCTAAGGAGTTGGAGACCAGCCTGGACAACATGTCAAAAACCCTGTTTCTACAAAAAACACAAAAATTAGCTGGATATAGTGGCGTGCACCTGTAGTCCCAGCTACTTGGGGGGTTTAGGAGGGAGAATTACTTGAGCCCTGGAGGTCAAGGCTGCAGTGAACTGTGATCATGCCACTGCCCTGCAGTCTGGGTGACAGAACAAGACCCTGTCTCAAAAAACAAACAAAACAAAACAAAACTTTAGTCTTATAAATTTCTGCAATTTCCTCTTCTCTGTTGTACTCTTAGCTGTACTCATTATCTTGATTCTTCTACACAGCAAATTCCAAGAGGCGCTGGGAGGTTATAGACTCCATAGCAGATAAGGGAGGGGATGGAGCTGTGAGTAACTATACGGGAATCCACCATTCACCAATGTAGACACTGAGTTTCCATAGAAGGGGCCTTTGGACAAAAGCCTTAAACCCACATTTGAGGACACTGATGTATATTATCTAATTTAATTTTTATCAAACTTTCAAAAGTTGAGAATTATTAACCCCATTTTCCAAATGAACACACTACATTTTATATAGATTAAATAAATTCTACTGCCAGAAAATAAAAATCCAACATTCTCTTTACCACAGACACAATATCATTCAAACATTAAAAACTTATGGTATTACACAGTTTATTGAAAAAAAATATTGTTTGACGTATTCTATGAAAATATTTTCAACAAAATACATAATAAATATTGAATTGAGTTGGATTTAATGCAATCTTATTGTAAATTTATGGTTTATTAAACAAATAGCTTCTTTTTAACAAGATAACATTATTTCTTGAATGTACTGTTATCTCACATTGCTTGACATTGGCTTCTTTTTGATTCTGGCTTTGTCTTTACATGTTTCTCCATTTCTGCCCAAAGTGACACCGACACTCTGGAGGCTTCAGGTTTATACAAGCCAGGCTTAAGATTGCTGCCAATCATTCAGAGGGATTTGGGCTCTGAAGCATAGAAAGTTCTCTTCAGAGCTTCGAGCTGTGGCTGTTCTATGGGGCCCACTGTTCTCTTTTCCTTCAAAGCCTGTAAAAAAACAAACAACAAAAACAAAACAAACAAAACAAAAAACAACCTCCACTAGAATCTTCATTTTACAGATTGGGAAGAAATGCTCATCTGTCTAGGAACCTAAAGAGTCAATGCAATTCCATTCAAAATTATCAGAGCTTAGAAAGCATGAAGATCCATTTAAAAAAAAATATATATATATATATACACGTATGTGGGAAAAAATGACCAAATCGGAAAATAAGACAAATTTTCTAAAGCTAAAGTAACTAAAATAATGTTGGATTAATGCAGGGACAGAGCTGCCCAAAAACATCAGACCGGAATAGTGGTTCTAAAACACACCCATGCATACATAAGTAACACTGACTTGAGGCGGCAGAAAGCACTTCAGCCAATGATGCAAAGTGATTGGCATCCGCCTTAGTCTGCTCCTGCTGCTATAACAAAGTACTTTAAGTTGGGTAATTTATAAACAGAAATGTGTGTCTCATGGTTGTGGAGGCTGGGAAGTCTGTTCGAGGTGTGAGCAGATTCAGTGTCCGGTGAGGGTTGCTCTCTGCTTCACAGATGGCATCTTTTTGCTGCACATCCTCAAATGGCATAAGGGGGAAGGGATAGGGGCCAAGTTAGTTCCCTCCAGCTATCTGATAACATCAATAATCCCATTAGAAGGCTCTCCCCATCACTCAGTCATTTCCCAAAGGCCCCACATCTGAATACCATTGCACTGATGATTAAGTGTTGATATGTAAATTTGGGTTGACACATTCAAACCATAGCATCATCTATGTAGAAAAAGCACAAAGTTAATACTGTACTTCCCACCATAACAACAAATGGTGGTGCACACTTTCATGTGAAAACACAAAAACAGAGTACTTTCAGCAGATAATATGAGATCATTCTAACTTTGCAATAGGTAGGAGTCTTTAAACAATTCATAAGAAGCATAACCTGTAAGAAAATAGATAAATTAATTTAATTAGATTTTAATTAAGAACGAATGTGAAAAAAAATAAAAAAGACAGAAAAGATGGACTGGGAAGAGATCCTTGCAGTGCGTGTAACTGACAAGTGTTCGTATATTGGATATTTAAATTATTCCAAGAATGTCAACAAAAAGAGAAAAAAAGAAAACCCAACAGATGAATAAACTGAACATTTGAAGAGGAACTTTACAGAAGAAAACATTTGCATGGCTAATAAGCATATGAAAGAAGTTCAACCTGATTAGGAGGGAACTGCAAATCATAAAATCAAACGAAATACTATTTCATCCTCACAGAACTAAAATAGCTTAAAAACTTTGGTGAGTATAGAAGTTTAGCAAGGGTGTGCATAAATGGGAGCAATTGCATAGTGCTGGGAGCCTGTCAACTACTACAGCTTCCACGCAAACAATCGGATATTATTTAGAAATGCTGGCCTTGCAAACACTTCAGAGCCCAGCAATTCTACTCTCTGCATAGATTCCATAGAGAAATGCATGCTTTTATACTTGTGCAAAAGCATTCATAGCAGCTTTGGTTATGATGCCGAGTGTGCACACGTGTGCACACACACCCAAACCGGAAGCAACCAAATGCCCACAAAAGGAAAATGGCAAAGTAAACTGTGGCATATCTGGAAACAGAAAATTTTCCATTTGTGTCAATGATAAATGTCAGCCTCGTGGAAATCTTGAACAGATTTCAGGAACATAATATTGCGGAAAAAGCAAGTGACGGCAAAGGATACAGAACATGATTAGTTTTATGTAAACTCGATAACATACTAAACTAGATGCTATACTTTAGGGACACTTTCATATGCAATACAACCATCGAGAAAACTTTGGAACGTGGAGAATGAGATGAGAGACACCAGGTGTCCACAGGGTCCCTCCAAGATGCTGCTATTTGTGTTCTTCGTCTGGTTGGTGGGTCAAGGGTGCTTGCTGTATTGTTGCCATTACGCCTTTTATCTATTTTACTTTATTTTTCTTACATATATTTTATAAGCTTCTTTTACATTTACTTAATAAAAATGGTGTATAAATAAAACAGAAATTTAAAATCCATTCAAGATTTCCACGAGGCTGTCATTTATCCATTGACACAAATGAAAAGTTAAAATGTCTTTTCAACTTACGACTTACTCTGCCTTCTGTGTCCACCTCCCAAGGCTTGCTCCCATCCCCACAGACAAGTGTCCTGGAATCCAGATGCTAGTCTCTGCCCTTCCTAGGGCATCATCCATATCAGTCCAGGTAAATTGACCTCAAACACCGGTGTTCTTACTTAAGAATCTACAGTGGCTGCCCAGTGATAAGGACCTCGGTCCCAACTCAAGGTACAAATGCACCTTTGAAGATACAGGTCCTGAGTGAGGTGCAGGGTGTTCTATTCCTGCTGAGGCACCTGTTGCGTTGTTTACCTATCTCCCCTTAACCCCAGCCTTGCTGGAGGGCACTTCCATGGGCAAGCACTGGCAGATTCCTTAAGGCACAAAAAAATCCAGTACTGAACAGGCAAGGCAAGGCTTGGTGGATAACCAAGAGGATGTTGATAGAAATACCTTGAGCATGTGTGAGCCTACAATGGACAAAGCAAGTTAGTGAGGGGATAGAAGCACAGGGACTAGAACCCAAGGTGAAGAAAAGGGGGGCAGATTTGCAAGAAGGAGCTTGGAAAGCTAGGAAAGGGTTTGTAGGCTGTGTTTCTCAAATAGGAATTCTTGTGCCAAAAAGCAGAAAATAGTCTTTTAAGTGCATGGCATGTACCACAGATCAGCCCAAGAAATCAGAATTCAATTCCCTTGCAGAGCTCTGTAAATGGCACGAGGCATCTGCAGAAGTCCGGCCACTCACTAATGTCATGAGGGCCTCTGCATGAGCAGGCAGCCAGTGCTGGACCGTGTCCCCAGAGAGGACGAGACTTCAGTTCTGAGGCCATGTGTTCGCTTTACCGTTTTCTCTTATTTTGCTTCAAGTATTCAGGAGCTCATCTGCAGGGCAGCTTTCCCCGGTCCAGCCCCTCAGCCATTCTCTAGGAAATGACATGGCATTTGAATGCTGGTTCCAAACACAGAAAGCTTTTTCAAAAGGCATTTTAAAATGCCATTGCTTATCCCAGTTCTAGATATTCTGCAATTAAATAAGAATTGATTAAAATAGTTCAATGAATTTAAAAGGATAACTAGGCGAGAAATATAATTAATTCCCTAGCCATTCTGAAATGCTGTTTGCCGTCATCCACCTGTTACAAGAATACCCTGAATAAGATATTCTTCTATCAGTTTAATGGTAGCCCACAAATCAAACACTTGCAGTTTGCTGAGGCAGAATCTTAACATTTCTCTGTGGGTGTTTCTCTCTGTGTGTGGGGTAAAGACGTGGGCAGAACCCGACGTTCCTTGTTTATGTTCTTGCCTTGTTTTTATATCTTTTCTGCTTTCAGTCCAGTGAGACAGGCTGACCTCTTTAAAGCAAGCCCCATTACACACGATCTATTTTAAAGGGCCATCTCATAAAATAATGTGTGACAGGATTAGACACCTGCCTTTAAAAGCACTTCCTCCCTGTCATGTACAACATGATTTAATGCTGGTGCCCCGGATTGTCCTGACAGCTTGAGCACCTTATGAGACCCACATACAGGTGCAAAACAGATCTTTCCAGGTCCGTGCGCTGATCTTTAAGCAGAGTACAATGAAGTGTCAACCAACTGTGGCCATTCTCAGTGAAGAAATCGCTGGGGAGGAGGAAGGAAGATACAGTGTGGCCAGATTTTCAGGGCCGAGTGCAAATTTTCCTCATTTATACGACAACGAATAAATATCTGTCTGGCCAAAGCAGGTGACTGTATACACAGGTGTCTACTTGGCTATCCCTTATTTTATTTATGCGCATGAAGGAGGGCTCTGTAGAAACACAGATGTGCCTTTGGGCCCATTGGCCATGCTTACTGTGAAAAATGTAGGCCCCAAGTCTTGGGGAAAAGAAGAAATTAGAAGGCAGTCTCTTGGGATCCAGAGGAGTGTAGCCACAGGCCACTGATGAGCTCCCGAGACGTCCAGATGGCTAGGCCTTGATCGCGTGAATCTGAGTGATCTTTCTGAAACTAGCCCCCATGGAAAAGCTCAGAATTACAGAAGTATAGTACACAATTTGCATAGTGTCCTCACTTTAAATTACTTGCCCACTAGGATTGATGAGCTGAAATTTAGACCCAGAAGTTATAGACAGCATGGAATTTGAGATTAGACTTACCTGGCTTTCATCCTGATGCCCAGTCTACTAACAGCACATCACTGGGAAAGCTAGGTAACGTCTCTGAGTCTCAGTTTCCAAATCTTTGAAGTGAGTGTTGCCCCAGCCAACCAGTCAAATGTGATAACTAAATGAGATGTTATCTGCAAACACTTAGCAAGACCCTATCACATTGTAATTAGTAATTATCTGAATCAAAGCTGTGCTAGAAGATCACGTTATTACTGAATGAACAGTCTGACGTTGTAGGAACTGACCCACTATTCTGTGTGGAGGTTTTTCAACCCCATCCAGAACCTGAGGGCCTCTCTTTGCATGACATTGAAAAGGTCTGATTTTATCTTACACAATATGGTCATGGAGGGGGAAAATAGTGGCTGTGTCTGAAAGCAGGTTTTTTTTATAGTGCCACCATCCAAATGCTCACAGAATCACAAAATATAATAGCGGGGAGACCTTGTGAGGCCACCTAGATGAGATGCCTTAAACTGGAGAGTGGTCACTCAGTGGAGAGCCTGGTTTTTTACAGGGTGCATGGGCCTGGAGAGTTTTAAGATAGTCAGTTACCTAACTTACACGTCACCTCCTAGCAAAAAGTTGATGCGGCTGAGACCATGTGTGCTGGTAAGATAGCATGCTGGGTTTCGTGCCTACCTTCCCTTTTGCAGTTTCCCTCTTCCACTTCATTTACTCACACATTCACTCATTCATTCATTTAACGTCTACTGAGGAGCATCACTTACGCACCAAGCACCATTCCCAGTGCTCACGATGCAACAGTGGGACAAATAGATAAGAATTTCTGTGTACGTGAGAGGACAGACAATAAACAATGGAATCAATTGGATTTTCAGCATCAGCACACACTAAGGAGAAAAAATAAGAAAGAAGAGTTTGGGTGGGAGCAGTTAAAATTTAGATAAAATGCTCAGGAAAAATCTCACTGACAAGGGGTCTTGGTGAAGGCTCAGATGATTCAGATTTCAGGCGTAAGAACATCCTGGGAAGAAGGAAGAGGACCACGTGTTCCAGGAAGAGTGAGAGCCAACCGGAGGAGGTGAAGGACTTGAGGGGAAGCAGTGTCCACTCTCACAGAGCTTCTTTTTTTTTTTAATGGCGGGCTCTTGTCCAGTGGCACAAATTGAGTGCTCCCCCCTTGAGTGCCCTTGCCAGAAGGACTGCCCTCAGGAGTGTCTGGCAATACCAACCCTTCCTTGGGCCTGTGCTGGTCGGCCTCTTTAGTCACCTTCTCCCAACACAAACCCAGGACCATGGACATCAGTTGGAGGCCACCTGCTTGGTAACTCCTCACTCTCAAGAGTGTGCAATTTCTGAGGATATGGAGAAAAGAGCTGGGCCCACAGATTCATTTGGCAATGGGATGCTTCCTCTGCCTCGAGACATGGACTAGGAAGAGGAGGTTCTCGTGGATGTGAGGTGGCCTGCCAGTCCTGAGTGGACAGGGGACTGCGATGCATGCTAGACAAACAGGGGCCCTTGAGCACATGAGGAAGGCAGAGGATGGCCACAGCAGCAGCCCACTGCTAGGAAATTGCAGTGGAAAGTTAAGGGACAACTTGCAGAAAAGGGACTCTCTCGAATTTCATTCACTTCAGAGCAAACATTGACAAGGGAGCAGACACCTAACATGCTTGTCACAGGCATGGAATACATTACTCATTCTGCTTCGCTTTTAAAAGGAATCCGTGATCACAAGAAGTTAGCATGAGTTCACTGAGAAATAGCAATTTCACACTAAACCCTATTTCTTTTTTTCAAGAAATACTGGATTAAACCATGTAGTAGGTATTATGTTGTAGGGAAATTTTTGGCCAAAGATCAGAGAAGACTTTGCTCTTCTCGCCATAAATAAATCAATGGGCTTTATTTATGAGGCAGTGAGTGAAAAAAATTACAATTCTTATAAGAAAAGATAACAAAGACTTTTTTAGTAAAACCTAAAGATGGCATTAAGAATTACTCGGCCCTCTGGTAGAGAGATTTTCTGTTTGAATAGTCTCAAAGGTGTAAGAAGAACTAAGGATCCTCCTCACCCTCTGCTATTACCTCTTTCTATATTAATAGCAGCAAAAAAAAAAAAAGTTTGTGTAAAGCAGTGGTTCTCAAAGTGTGGCCCCCAGATGAGCAACAGCAGCCTCGTTTGGGAACTTGCTAAAAATGCAAATTCTCAGGTACCACCCCAGACATCCTGAATCAGAAACTTTGGAACTAGAGCCTCAAAGGCTGTGCGTTCATAAGCTCTCCCAGGGATTCTGAGTTCAGCTCGCCCGGCTAGATAATTCTGCTCTTCAGTAAAGCTCCAGGGACACCGTGTGATGCCTATGTAACTTACCAGGAGCAGTGGAATGCCCAGTCCTGCCATACTCAGCTCTTAAGCAATAGTTCAACAATTCTTCTCCATCCACTGATGAGGAAGCATTTCCCCTACCTAATGGCAAGGAGGCTCTGGACCTTGCTTGCTAGGCTAGAGTTAGCTATTTGGGTGTGTTGAGATGTCTTTTAGAAAACGAAGGGAAATTAGTAAAGAATTCAATCACGATTGTTTAGGTCAGTAACTAGTTGAAAGATGAAACCTCTAATATTCTATTGATGGAGCAGTGTCAATCTAAACAAAGGACTCCACAGTGGCTCATGGTTCTGAACTGTCTTTTTGATTTACATGTATTAGTAGTAACTTAGATAAAAATTCCAGTGGTTCATCTCTCAGATTAACTAATAAGGCAATAGGTTATTGATGATATTGTCTAACAAATTTAGGGCTCAAATAATGATAAACTGCTTCAAACAATTGGCAGGAATAAATGATTTTTTTAACCTTTGGGACTCAAACACCAATAACATTGCATAAAAATGGTAAAGCAAGAAGTATCCCAGAAGCTAAATTTCTGCAGAACTCCTAATGGTGCTTATTGACATAAGAACTTTAGGAAGAATCCTAAGATGTGGCAACCACAATTTTGACTTCAGTATTTGGTTACCGTAAGAGAACAATTGGATCTTGAACGAAGAAGGTTGTTTGTCCGCTCCACTCTGTCCTGACAAATCACACTTGAAGAATTACACTCAGTGCTGGGCACTGTATTTCAATTGATATAGGAATCAATGGGATCTCATTCAGAGGGAGCAGAACAAGGAATGGAAGATGCTCAAAGCCATGTGTTAGGAGGTAGTTGGCCTGAATAGAGAAGATTCAGGGGACCTTGCCAATCATCTTGAAGTTCTGGAAACACACTACTGTCAAACCAGATTTGTTTGGTGCAGCCACCACAGATAGAACCTGAACAAGGAAAACTGTAAAGACATAGGCTTCCATTCAATGTATGAAAGATTTCTCCTAGAAACATAAAGTTTTCCTCAGGTTGTAGGAAACTCTGTTGTTCAAGTGTTTAAAATTTGGAAGAGGATTTGGGGGATGAGGTTGTGGGGATTCAAGCAGGAAAAAAAATAAACTACCCTTAAAGTTAATTTAATCTCCCATGCATGTCTGCATATCAGTAAATGTCCTGGGGGTAGCATGATGGAGAGGACATCAGAAAAATATCTAAACCTTGCCAAGTGGTTACTGTGTCAGGCATGGTTCTAGGCACTTTGTATAATCACTCATTAATTATCACGATGATGATCCTATGAGGGAGGTACTATTATTGTCTCTACTTTACAGATGAGGAATTCAAAGTACAAAGAGTATGAATAATTTACCCAGCACTATATAGCTAGCACACAGTTGAGCTGGAATTCAACTGAGGCAATCTGGCTCTGAGACCACACCATGACACCTTGCTCTCCATCACAGGGATGAGCTCTGGCTGGTCCTCAAATGTCCACAGGTCAAACAGGCCAAGTCCTGTCATGAGTAAGATATGGGCACATACATGCACAGATACATAAACACACATGTATATGAAAGCATGAAACCCTTCCTTAAGTGTAATACACAATCTTTGCCCTAAACAAGAAAATCTTGGTAGGAGTCTTTTTTTTTTTTTTTTTTTTTTTTTTTGAGACGGAGTTTTGATCTTGTTACCCAGGCTGGAGTGCAATGGCGCGATCTTGGCTCAATGCAACCTCTGCCTCCTGGGTTCAAGCAATTCTCTTGCCTCAGCCTCCCGAGTAGCTGGGACTACAGGTGCATGCCACCACATCCAGCTAATTTTCATATTTTTAGTAGAGACGGGGTTTCACCATGTTGACCAGGATGGTCTCTATCTCTTGACCTCATGATCCACCCGCCTCGGCCTCCCAAAGTGCTGGGATTACAGGTGTGAGCCACCGCACCCGGCTAGAGTCATTATTAAGTCTGGAAATGCAGGTTAAACAAAGGACAGACACCTGCTGCTTTTGCCTCCTTGAGGGTTTTGCCTTTGCTTTCCCCACTCCTGGAACACTCTTCCTTGTGCTCCTCCAGAGATAGGCTCCTCCTAAGGAGACCTTTCCTAACCATCCATTCCTCAGTGATGTTATCCTGATCTATTATTTAATGCCTCTTATTGTCATCTTGTATCATCTAATTTATTTACTTTTTATTTTATACCTCTCCATTTATACTGTATCTGAATGTAGGAAACCCAGATTTCATTTGAATTAGTAACTGATTGGAAGACTGGAACCAAAGGGTAGTGATGAAGAGATGTGATTACACTGTTCTTCGGTACACTTTGATTATAGTCTTTCAAAGAGTCACTACATATTTAACAGATGTTTATGTAACCATCTGTTAAATATTTAGTTGAGTACATGAAAGAATCAATGAATGAGTGAGCTCTGAAAGTTCCATAGGATTAAAGAGATCTCCTTCACTACTGCCAAAAAAAAGGATAGAAAGAAAACGGAAAACAACAAGTGTTGGCAAGCATGTGGAGAAATTAGAACTCCCATGAGCTGTTGGTAAGAATGTAAAATGGTACAGTTCCAATAGAAAACAGTATGATGGTTCCTCAAAATTTTATAAATAGAATTACTATGTAATTTGGAAATTCAGCTTCAGAGCTTATACCTAAAAGAATTAAAAGCAGTGACTCTCAAGATATTTGTACACTATGTTTAGAGTATGATAATTCATAATAGTCAAAAAGTGGAAGCAACCCCATTGTCCATGGACAGATGATCGAATATACAATATGTGGTATATACATACGATGGAATGTTTTTAGCCTTGAAAGGAAGGAAATTCTGACACATGTAACAATATAGATGAATCTTGCACACTTTATGCTAAGCTAAACAAGTTAGACACAAAAGGAAAAATGCTGTGTGATTACACTCCTATGAGGTACTTAAAGTAGTCAAGTTCATTGAGACAGAAAGTAGAATGTTGGTTTCCAAGGCCTTGAGGAAGGGAAGAATGAGGAGTTGTTTCATGTATATAAACCTTCAGTTTTGCAAGATAAAGCGTTCTGGAAACGAATAGTGGTGATGTTTGCACAAGAATGTGACTATACTTAATGCCACTGAACAGTAAACCTAAAAATGGTTAAGGTGGTAAGTTTTGCCACCTTAAAATAGTGCACATTTTACCACAGTTAAAAAGTAATAATACAAGTTAAACATTCCAAATCTAAAATCCAAAGTGATCCAAAGTCCTAAACTTTTGAGCACCTACATGATTCTCAAAGGAAATGTTCACTGGAGTATTTCAAGTTTCAGATTTTTAGATTTGGGATGCTTAGCAGATGGGTTTTAATGCAAATATTCCAAAATCTGAAAAAAATGATATCTAAAATATTGCACGTCCCAAGCATTTCAAGAGATACTTAACCTGTAATAACTTAAAAGGATATCTTCCTTATAAGCCAGTGAAGGCTTTATATTCTTAATGTGGGTAAAATCACTACTTTTTTATTTGACAGGGAATCATGAGTAAATGTCTTCGGAGACAGACCCATCTTTTGTGCAATCAGTATCTAACATTTGCCTCCTTCTAAATTCTGCAGAACTTTGGTTGTGGCCTTACTAACTCGATTTCTTGGCAACTTTCTTGCCTACAAGAGTAAGGATGAAGACTCCAGGAAAGATGTTTGTGCACCATACTTTCTCACTTGAAAGGCACAATTTTCCAGAATGGATTCAGACCAGCAAACTTGTCAGCATGGAAATCCTACCTCCCTTCTTCTGCATATCTTTTTGCCCTGCTAATTGGCATTAATTTTGAGGTCACATAACATCCACTGCCTACACATGCAGTTTCATTTTCTATTGTCTGAGTAATTATAAAGAATCTCACGTTGGGATTAGTTTCTTCTTCCTCTGTTCAGGGAGAGTGAATGCTGTTTGGGTCCCATAAGGTAGATCCATCAGCATAAACTTAGGGTTACCGTTGCTCACATGGCCTGGGCCGGGTGGTGCTGTCAGAACATGCTTGCTGCTGTTTGGTCAACATGTACACATCACAGACTGAACAGCAAATGCCCTGACAGGTTTTGGCCTTGGACCCCCTACTGTGAGTATATATACTTTTGCTCACACATGTTGTCTCCTGGCGTCCTGTACCTGGGAGTGGATACCTGCAAAACAGCTAGAAGTGGATTCCTCTGATCCTGTCTTTCCAGATCTCTCCTGGCTTGACCTTCCCATCTGTTCATCCCGCCTTGGTGGGGTGCTCTTCCTGACCTCACTCCTGGCCCCTGCCCCACATGTTGTATGTAGATATTATGTTGTGTGTATGTGTTTTTTTTTCCTGTTGTAGCTTCTCTTTAGTTATTTGGCATGGATGTGTCCCCAAGGCTGCATAGCAGCTGCATCTGGCACACAGCTGCTGGGCAGGAGTCCACCTTGCTTGTTCTCTCATGAGGGGCGGTCAGCTCACATCTTTACCATCTGTGTCACTCTGTCCCCTTCCCCCTACGACACTTTCTTGCCTGAGTTATAGAGGGCTTAGAAGTTTAGGAAGAAGTTGGGCTCCTATCCCTTTCCACCTCAGACCTTTTCTGTTTTGACCTTCCACTTGGATGCTCAGGACAGGGCCACAACTCTGGCTGATGTCCCCATGCACCCCCTGCTCTGCAAACACCCAGGAGCGCTTTCCATTCTTGATGAATGGGTTTCTGAAACCTCCACCAAAAAGTAGCGATTTAGGCCGGGTGTGGTGGCTCAAGCCTGTAATCCCAGCACTTTGGGAGGCTGAGGTGGGCGGATCACGAGGTCAAGAGATCGAGATCATCCTGGCCAACATGGTGAAACCCCGTCTCTACTGAAAATACAAAAATTAGCTGGGCGTGGTGGCATGCGCCTGTAGTCCCATCTACTCAGGAGGCTGAGGCAGGAGAATTGCTTGAACCCAGGAGGCGGAGGTTGCAGTGAACCGAGATTGTGCCATTGCATTCCAGCCTGGCACCAGGCAACAGAATAAGACTCCATCTCAAAAAAAAAAAAAAAAAAAAAAAAAGTAGCAAATTAACTTTCAATTCGTTGTTTCTAAGGCAAAAATGCTTCAGAGGGCTTCTCACATTCTGTGTATTCTGCACATTTCTGGAAGAAAGCCTGATTTAAGACGAAGTAACTGCTGCAGTTCTCAACCCTCCTTCTCACTTACTAATTCCCCTTTATGCCAGTCTCCACTAGAGCCGTTCATCCACTGCTTCGCAGGGGCGCACCTGCCTGTGCATCTATTTTCCAAAACAATTGGCAAAAATGTCCTTTCAGCTCTGCCTCTGCTAGCAGAAGAGACAACGCTGTGTGCGTGTGTTAGGCTGCTTATTTCTCATTGGCTGTTCTTCCCTAGAAACAAGCCATCTCAAGTGGAAGTCTGTTTCATTGTTGAACAGAACAAGCAGAACAGAGCAGGTCCTCACTCTGACTCTCCCTCTTTCCCTGGCCAGCAGGGAAACTTGCTGGAGAATCTGCTCAGTACAATTAAGTGACTAAAACCATCCAACTCATTGTCTGGCTTTGCACATAGCCACCGAAGCCACTGCCTGGACCTTGCAGAGCACATGGGTATTTTCTCAAACTAACTCTCTTTTGGCCTGTGTTGATTAAATTTGAGAAAAGTCATAATTACTGGGATATAAATGTGTTCAACTGTGGAAATCCTGTCCTTAGAACAATCCGGCGTAACCTCCTGTAGTCAATCAAAGGCTTCAAAGAAGGCACTGGGGGCATCTAAAGCGACAACAGTTGCCTGACAAATTGCCATTTCAAATCCCTTTGAACTAGAAGAGTGAACTTAATAGCTTTCAGCCATTGATTGTTATTCTTTAAACGGAACTTTTCTTCTTGTCTTTTGAGTCGTCTGCTAAGCCCTGCTTCTGCAGCCTTGGAGACTGTTATTGCTTCCAGTTTAGGTTAAAAGTGAGATATTTCATATTGTTTAGTGGCTACCATCTGAATTTTGCCTTTGACTGGCCAAGTCAATCATGGCACTGGAGGGATGCCAAGAATGTCATCACTGCCAGTGGGGACAGCTGGCGGTAAGCTACGCTAGAGCCACACACACTCCTGTTGAAGAGGCAATCTTAAATTAGCATTGGATATAGAGACCTGGCTTATGTCACCAGGATCTCACTTCTGGGCTGCAGAACCAAGATGGATGGAGGACAGTTCTGAGCCAGACACTTTAGATACAAAGACGAATTCCATTTAATCTTTAAGGCCACACTTTCAAGTAGCACTTTCCAATAAGATAGCTGCTAGTCACCTGTGGCCATTTAAATTTAGATTAATTGAAATTAATTTAATTAATAAAATTTCATTCATTAATTAAAATTTCACTTTTATCGAATGAAGGAGCTTTCATTGAAGGAGCTCTGGTAGCTCCTTCCCTTCTGTATTAGTCCATTTTCATGCTGCTGATAAGGACATACCCAAGACTTGGTAATTTACAAAAGAAAGATGTTTAATGAGTCCTAACAGTTCCACATGGCTGGGGAGGCCTCACAATCATGGTGGAAGGCAAGGAGGAGCAAATCATATCTTACATGGATGATGGCAGGCAAAAGTAGATAACTTGTGCAGGGAAACTCCTATTTTTAAAACCATCACATCTTGTAAGACCTATTCACTATCACAAGAACAGTACGGGAAAGACTCACCCGCTATGATTCAATTATCTCCCACCAGGATCCTCTCATGATACCTGAGAATTGTGGGAGTTATAATTCAAGATGAGATTTGGGTGGGGACACAGTCAAACCATATCACTTCAGTAGATATACCTTAGTTTCTCAGCCTTAGTAGACACATTCCATGTGCTCAACGGTCAGAGGTGGCCAGAGGCTACTGTACTGGACAGCCCAGATATGGTGTTTCTATCATCCCAGAGGCTTCTATTGGACAGGCTACTATGAAGTAAACTTTATTATTTTCACTGTTCAGATGAAAAAGATGAGAGGCAGAGAAGCTAAATGATACAACTAAGGTCACTTTGCAAAACCCCTGGAGTGAGGAGTTCTACACTGGCTTCATTCCACACTCCCTCCTGCCACAGGGCCTCTGGCACCTCGTCCTTTCCTGGTCCACTCTTGACCCTTCACCTGGTTAAGTGCTACTCATCTGTCAGCTCTCAGGCCAGGGCCACTTTCTTGGATCGTGTCCACTGACCTGTGTGTGGACTCACTATCGCACCCTTTGTGGTCTTCTCAGTAGGTACTTCTTTTCCTTGTGATAACTCTGAGCAATCCTACTGGTTTCTTGACTAACCTATGGGAAGGAGTTTTTGTGATTAGTTTATTATGTGAATGCATACATACACATATAAACACACATACGTATGCCCTTTCATCCTTTCATACTCTATGTGGTCAAGCTGATTGGGCTGTTAAAGAGGAGTTCCAGCTAGATTTAAATACAATTCTTGATGCAGGGCTCACATTTTTCTGTCTCTTGTCAGCAAAACAGTTCACAGCTAACTCGATGCATTGCCCAAAGGTTAGTATTTACACTTAAATGCTGTGTTTTCAAGCCAGCCATCATCATAGACTTTTTTCTCATTGAAGGCACCTATAGCAAGTATTGTCAGTGTCCATCTGTTTTATTTCCTTTGGCCTGATTATTCCCACTTTAGGGCAGAATTTCAAGCATCCAATGGCTGCATCTTTTTACCTGAGTCTGTCTCTGGAGCCTTGTTTTTTTACCTGAGTCTGTCTCTGGATTACTCGTTTGAGAACAGAGCTGGCTGGAAGTGCCCTGGGACAGCCCTTCCTTAGCCCATGACTGATGGGGGTTTGTGGTCCCAGGCCCTCATGCTGGATAACTCTGGAGCACATGCTTTTTGCCATTTTCTAACTTTCTTCACAGCATTAAGCTCTGATTAACCATGGTAGAAACTTGCTTGCTAACTCTGGTATCTTCTTCCATTCTCTGTTAGTCCATTTTTATGCTGCTGATGAAGACACACCCAAGACTCAGCAATTTACAAAAGAAAGAGGTTTAATGAGACCTAACAGTTCCACATGGCTGGGGGAGGCTTCACAATCATGGTGGAAGGTAAGGAGGAGCAAATCACATCTTACATATGGATGATGGCAGGCAAGAGAAGAGAGATTGTGCAAGGAAACTCTCCTTTTTAAAACCATCAAATCTTGTGAGACTTTTTCACGATCACAACAACAGCACGGGAAAGACCTGCCCCCATGATTCAATGACTTCCCACTAGGTTCTTCCCATGATACCTGGGAATTGTGGGAGCTATAATTCAAGATGAGATTTGGGTGGGGACATAACCAAACCATATCACCTTCTCAGTCTCACTTCCATATTCTGCTCCTGGGACTCCCATGGAGTACCTCTCAAATAAATGACTTTCACTTTGATTCTCTGCTCATAAGTAGCTTGCAATATAGTCAAACATGATGACACACAGACTCCCCACATAAAAAATAATAAATAACATGAGAAAAGCAAGAAACACGGGAATATGTATTGAGAATCTGTTCTGCTGGGCTTCTGAGATACACTACTTCTGTTAGTCTTCATACACAGCCTTGCCAAAATATCGAGGTCATGTACCTGAAGAAGAAACTGTGGCTTGCGTAATTCAAGTAGGTCCTTCAGGATCATGGTATGTCCTAGGGCCAGGGTTTGAATCAAATTCTGTGAAACCATCCCAGTGATCTCAGCTCCAATGGCTATGTGATATTATTAAATAGAAATATGCCATACAATTAATAGGTGATCAGACGAGGAGGAAATGTTCTGGGTTGGAATGACCAGATGGCGTTTCTTGGGAGTCCTGACCTGGGGGATGCTTTGGTGAGTGGCCAGACAGTCTTCCAGGAAGCAGGATCCACCTATACAGAAACTCAGAGGCCAGAAGGCATATTTTGGCTTCACATGTTTTCATTTGTTTCTGAGCATATTTTGCTTTTAGCTTCTCAGATCTTAAGAATTTAAAAATAACATATGTTGAAATACTTATCTTCTCTGCTGTTGCTTTTGGGGTTCCTGAATTAACACACATTAAAAGGAGATGCATCTTTGGGAATTCATGAACCAGTTTTGAATAAAACATAAAAGAAGACAGTTTTTATTTTTAGAATTGTATAAAGAAAACAAAGCCAGTTGGGGTCATCGCCTCATCTTTAAAACATTGGAGTGAAAGCAAAAACATCGCTTCCATTGGGAGTGGGAGAAAGGCTCACATCAGCAAGTGTTTTGTGGCCAGCGCCAATTGACAAATCTGGTGTGCCACTGAGCCCGTGTTCTGTCATCAGATGGCTGCGAAAGCAGGTAGTTTAATTAACATTATAAGAATGGTCCCGTCACCAAGAATAAAAGACTATTTTCTTAACTTTGCAGCCCCACTGGTGTCTGAAAGATGGGCATCTCATTTTAGCCAGCAGAACAACTTTAGCCAGCAGCCAAAAGAGTACGCCTGCTCTTCTCTTCAGAGCTCTTAAAATTAGCACATCTAGATCCTAGGATCTTCAGCAGATTTAGAGTAATTCAGAAGGCAAATACTATGCCAGAGAGATAGCACGGCCCATCTTTGCAACCCCAAAAGCAAGCCAGCCCTTCGTTACAAAGGAGTTTTGTTTTTTGTTTTTTGTTTTAACTGTGATACATGTGCTGAACGTGCAGGTTTGTTACATAGGAATACATACGCCATGGTGGTTTGCTGCACCTATCAACCCGTT
The DNA here is from genome assembly GCF_048565385.1 of Saimiri boliviensis. Taxonomy (NCBI): domain Eukaryota; kingdom Metazoa; phylum Chordata; class Mammalia; order Primates; family Cebidae; genus Saimiri; species Saimiri boliviensis. Next base: position 75,165,757 of record NC_133457.1, read on the forward strand.
ATCTAGGTTTTAAGTTCCACATGTATTAGGTATTTATCCTAATGCTCTCCCTCCCCTTTTCCCCTACCTCCTGACAGACCCAGGTATGTGACGTTCCCCTCCCTGTGTCCACGTGTCCTCATTGTTCAACTCCCACTTATGAGTAAGAACATGTGGTGTTTGGTTTTCTGTTTCTATGTTAGTTTGGTAAGTACACATGCACACATGTGTTTATTGCAACACTATTTACAATAGCTAAGACTTGGAACCAACCCAAATGCCTATCAATGATAGACTATATAAAGAAAACGTGGCACATATACGCCATGGAATACTATGCAGCCATAAAGAATAATGAATTCATATCCTTTGCAGGGACATGGATGAAGTTGGGAGCTGTTTTAAGTTGAGGTCCCTGAAAGGACAATCTGAGGTGGAGATTGTTGTGCAGGTGATTGATTGAGGGGTTCCCACGGGAGACACATGGAAGGGAGTGGGGGAGGACAGAGAAAGGGACACAGAGCAGGGATTTGTCATCTGGTAAAATGCGCCTGAGCCAAGTCCTAAGGGGAGCTGTTTTGGAGCACAGCTGCTCAGGAGGGTCTGGGTTGCTTAAGGCAGGGACCTGGGCATCATACACTGCCTCAAGCCATCAGGGCTCGGGGTGCTCCAGGGTGGAGAGGCATAGCTCAGAGGTCCTCTGGAGAAGTCACTGCTGAGAGTCTTCATAGCAGCTCCCAGAGCAGGCAGAAAAAGGCCCCTGGAGATCTGGGCCAGCCTCCCACAGCATCTGCTCCTAGGTGCTCTGTGCACACTTCCCTACCTCTCCCTGGCCCTTCAGCATGCCGATGGGGACAGGGTTGGGGGGTTGTATCCCTCATTATTGAAATCTCTCCGTGACAGTCTGCTCTCTGCCCAAGGAAACTCGAGCTCTTTCCCAGAAAGTGACCTCCTTCATCCTCCCCAAAGTCTGAGCCTTGAAGGGTGGCCCAACCCAGGGTGAGCAGCCTGGTCATTTTCCTACACCCTTACATCACGGTGGGCAGGGAGCTTCATTCACGTGGGAGATGTTGAACACACCTGATCCATTTGAGCATTTTTCCTCTCTCTCTATTACCACTAAAGAGAACTTCAGCACTGGCGAGCCCTTTTTGACCTGCATTAAAGAAAGCACACCTCGTAAGGACAAACTTTACAAATTATCTAGAGATGATAAAGCCCAAATCCATATTGAATAGCAGCTAGGTTTGAAATGAGCAGGGTGTCTGCAGCTGCCTTACAGTCATAACACTGATATCTCCCCCCCTGCTTCAGGGGGCTTCCAGCATCCCCTGGCCCCCAAAAAAACATTGGCTTCTGATTGCAGTCTCTCTGTTTCCCTCTGGGAAAATACTGTTCTTGGTGAAATTCTTGCTAATGATGCAGCTTGCGTCTTACTGTATTGGCAAAGTAATGATAAGCTCTGGCATCTGTGTAGAAAGAGGGCATCGTGAGTTTCTGTTCTTGTTAAGATGGCTCAGGAGGGCTGATACTTTGAGGGTCCATTCATTTAACAAACACACATGAACTATGTCTTCAGTGTATCTCTGAACAAGAAAGCAGAGAGGCTAGAAGGGGAAGGAGGGGGAAAGCACAGACAAAGGTTGGGGCTGAAGTCAGACAGGAGAGGTTCCAGAGAGCTTTGAGGAAATTTCAAAAGAGTTTAACAAGTGTGGAGATGGGTAATAAATTTAATTCTTAAAATAGTAAACAGAAACTATAAGTGGAGTGCCTTTTGAGTTACTCTGCAGTGACCAGGCTGAGGGTCTTTGTGTTCACCTCATGTGGAGAGTGCAGCAAGTGGAATGTGGATTATTGTCATGTGGATTTAGGTACACACATATACATGCAAGTACACATGTGTATCCATACATGATACATATATATAAATACATATGTACGTGTATCATCTTATTTAATCTTCGACTAGCCCTATGATCTAAACTTTTCACTTTGTAGAAAACCAGGACTTCATGATATTATATAGCTGTGCACTTTTTTCCAAATTCCGTACCTTTCTCACACCGTTCTTCTGATCTCTTGATTTGCTGAGAACCGTCATTCTCCCTCGAAAACTTTCATCCAAATTGTGAATATATTAGATAGGGTGTTTCAACGGCACTGTTTAGGAATCCCAACACAAATGGCCTTAAGGGAGGTTATAAACATGCCGACATGTGGAAATGGCTGATCATGACGGGCAGCAGCAGGACAAGTCTCTCAGTGAGGCCGTCACAGCGTGCCCCACCACTGCCTGGCTTCGTGCTGATTTATGCTTAGGCAAGTTCTGGGCAAAGGCGGATTAGAACAGATGAGAGAATCTGGATTGGCCTTGGCAGCCACCTCCCACTGGGAGAAATCAGAGGTGAAAACTGTACCCTGAAGCTCTGCAGCTTGCAAGCTGCATTCCTTTTAAACGAAATTCAAACAGTGTCCTTCTTTATCTCACCTTCCTTCTGATGCTTTTTCCTGAGCAAACCTCTAGACTTTCCTCTAAAGCAGGAAGCAAGTTTGATCTGCCCCCACTGATCCTTCACTCCATGCACATGTGTTTTTTCTAATTATAATGGAGAGACAGCACGTCTCAATAACCAGGGGTGTAGGCAGTCAGGTTTTATCTTTGGCAAAGTCTTGATTATACTCAGTGAAATATTGGATTCTCAGCTCTCTTGATGGCTAACCGTTGTAGAAGGACAAAATAGTCCATGAGTCCACTGACTTCTCCCCTAGTACTGACGGTCACTCCCACTGTCTGCTTGACCTAAACACTCTTGCCTTAATAACTTAACACATTTTTTTTCTACCAGCGAACCTTGACACCTTTCCCCTGCAATGCAATGGATTCCCCGCCTGGCGCGTTAGTAAGTGCCACTCAGCAAAACTCACTGTTGTTTTGGAAAGCAGGGAGTCGGGCTTCAGGCGGGCCAGAACTAAGGAAAAGTTCTGAAAGACGATGAGTAGATGGGAACGTATTGAGAAAAATGCATCAGAACCAAGGGTCCTGCAGCCCCACCCAAGGAACACGTGTACCTCCAAACAAAGTGAGTTTCCCTGGATCACCCCAGGGTAACAGCAAAGTCAGAGGCAGTCGGGCTGGGCCAAGGGGACTAGGGGCAGTGAATCACCAAAGGGTAGAACTTCTGTGCTGGGCTCTGTTTCTCAGAGGGACAGAGATGAGAGGGCTATACTTACGATGGGGTAATATGTGTAAACTTGCCTGGGATCAGCTCTCAATAGAACCTTGTTTCATGATCTGTTTTGGGGGTATACAGTTGGAGACAGCGTCTCTACGTAACGCACCATAGTGCAGGCACAAGCAAAGTCTGGAGAAGCAAACAGGTGACAATCCCGCCTGGAGTTGGGATTATAAGGTAAACTTCCCGGCGGTGGGGGCATCAGAGCCGAGGGAAGAGTGTTTTTTGGGGGGCTGTAAAGGCGAGAAAGGCAGCACATTAAGCAGAGAGGCAGTATCCATGAGCTTTCTCTTTTCAAATATTAGTTTTTCTATATACACACGTACATATATATTTGTGTGTATCTGATGATATTTAAATGAACTCCATCTATTAATGTCTTCTATTAAATGTTCAAATTAGAGACGAAATATTGGATGCTTGATCTATTTCATCCAAGTGAAATGGATTTGGAGTTTTCTTCTCCTAGTTCTGCTCACGGTTATAAGGAATGCAAGAGGGAAAAGCTGCACATGTATTTATAATTCTGCAGATTCTTGCTAAAGATGTAGGATATTTGTAATTGGAAGGTCCTTCATGGTTTAATTGAGAGGAGGGGTGGGGTGCACATGGCAGTGAGCACCGATGTGTGGCCAAGGCTCTGGGGAAAACCACACCTGTAAAGCCAGGAGGAAGAGCAGAGGGGAGTCCGGAAGCAGAGAAGCCAAAAGCAGGAAGCCTTGGCACTCATTCAGGGAAGAGAAAGATTTAAAAAGTGATTTATCTTCTGCATGGCCAAGATGGAAGACCGGGGAAGAGTTGCTTTATGGAGATGTCCACTAACTATAGTGCCTTCACCCCTAATAAAATCTCAGGAGAATTTGCTGTGGTGAAAGATCATTCTGCTTGGTAACATACATGGCGATGTGGGGCAGGACAGATAGTCAGGAACAATTCACACACACGAAAGGAGGCCTGGGAAAACCACCAAGCATGAAGCAGGCTTTTGAGGAGACGCATTTCAAGTCTGCCTCTCCATATGCCTGTTCCTCTCTCTCCCCACTGTGGCTCCCTGGACTCTCATTTGCTTGAACAGCAATTCTATATCCATGGGGCCCTAGCCCAGTGGCTCAGCAACTCCCCTATCAATATGGATCCAAAGGCTAAAGCATGAGACCTGTAGCACGCTGGGTGGCAGAGTTCCCAGAGCTAAATCTCTGTCACATGTGGTGCCCACATGGAAAGGGGTACTGTGACTCTTAACCTGGGGAATGGCCTGCGATAGGAGACACTTGAAGCCCTGAGATAGCCACAGAAAACTTATGCTGGGACATCAATTTCTCAGAAAAATGTACAAAAAATAGTTGAGAGTTTCAACTGGTAATTTTAATGTTTAAAAATACTAAAAATATATGCATGAATGGTAGAAAAGTATGTAATTCATGGAGATTCCAGAAATACACTTTAAAATATTACTAGAGGCAGGCTACTTTGGACTAAGTCCACAGGACTCTAGGGAATATACATCCAAACTCTTCTGATACTGGAAGAGGAATGACCTGGTTGAAAGTTCTGAGAAATGCACTACCTTGGAGAAACATTGGGTCAGGGGCCCAGCTGCATGTTCTATTTCTGTCCCTTAGTTATGTGAGGTTATTAATTGGCTTAATTCCTTTTTAAGTTAAATGAAAATAATGAATATGCCTGTTATACACCATACCGTGGGTCTGCTGAGATGAATGAAATCCAGGCTGTGCTTCTCTGGCGGACATAGGCAAGTTAGCATCTGTAGAAGGCACTGTCAGCCCTGGGACCACATGGGAGGCCCCCACAGGCCGTTTCAGGATCTCTCTGCCTGGAAGCGTCCTCTGGCTGAGGACAGTGCTTTGCCCAGAGTTTGAAGGGACTGGAAGTGCCAGGCAGTTTATATTCCAGTAGCAGGCCCCCCAAAATGAGGCACCACAGTTGGTAAAGAAATGCCCCAGCTTTCCTGCTCTTTACTGCCCTGAGGCGTGTCTTTCTCAGGCTATGCATGGGGTCCCAGTGGGATTGCGCCCTCATTGTGCACAGACAGAGCCTGCTCAATTCCTCACCCTTTATAGATTTCCCTCCCTCCCCATATCCCACTGGTGGTTCCCAGGGCAGACTCCCACGTCAACTGCTGTCATTAGGAATCCTTGTCTTAGGATTTGCTTTCTGGCATGGGTGACAAACTAGGACCAAATCTGTATGTCCGATACACCGTGAGAAGCTGTAATGGAAGTGCTGTGAAAATCTAGGAGTCCAAAGAGAAAATAACAAATTCCACAGTAGGGGGAAGAGACAGAGGGAGGGCTCAAAGACCGTTTCTTGGAAGTGCCCTTATTGCTCAGCAAAGAATGGTGAGCTGGAGTTAGACAGAAGGCTGCAGTGATGAGAAGGGTACACAAAGCAGAGGGCAGAGCACAGGTGAGGCTCTGAGGCCTGAGAGCAGCAGGATCCTGTTGGAGACTCATTTTTTTTTTCATCTGCACAATGGGGCTATAGGGCCAAATAACCTTATAGAAACTGCTTGTCTCTGATAAACTGTAATTCCAGCTCTAACTCTCATTCAGGGGATGCAACTGGAGGCTGAGACTGTGAATGATCATCCTTGCCAGGAGTCCCTCAAAGAGTTCTGTTCAGCAACATGAGCTGGGAGCAAAGGAGAAAGGAGGGCAGGCAGGTGGCAGCTCTCTCCAAGGAGCCTGCTTTTAATTGAAGCCACATTGAGTGACGGGGCTTGGCTGACCAGAATGTAAAGGGAGGGGTCAGCAGGGTACCCATGGTTGGGCTTTCTGGAGTGAAATTGAGTCTGGAAGAGGAAGAGAAGGAAACTGGTGGTAGAATAGTGTAGGAGAAGGCCCATTTCCAAATGAAAAGCTTGCTTTCAAAAAAACGAGTGAATTAAATGGAATTATTAGCAGAATTAGCCTAGATGACAGCTGTATCTGGAGGCTCTGGGGTATGGGGTGGGCAGAGATGGCTTGATGCTGCTGTCCTTGGAGTGGTTCTCCCTCATGAAGGAAATACTGCAATACTTGCAGAGATTTTGCCACAGTGGGTTTAATAGCCATGAGCCAAGGTGCAGAATGTACACAATATTGAAAAGGAAACTTCTGGGATTTATTCAGGTGCACGCCAGATGTTGTGCTGGCAGTGGCCCCTCAAGGAGTGACTCTTGGAAATCAACTGCAGAGCCTGGAATCCCACACTCTTTTCCACAGTTAACCCTTAGAAGACCACAGGGGCCAACTCTGAGATCATCCTTGGTCAAGAGGCACTGGTGGTCATAGTATTTACTCAGAGTTGCTCCATGCAGAGCTGTGGGCAAGGTACAACAGGCAACGTATTAGAATTAGCATGAAGTATCTCCATGTTGTGATCAATTTGTTCACTCGGTGAAGTAAGTCCTACATACGGGATAGATGGTTGGTGACAACCTGAATGTTGAAATTCATTTGACTATTTGCAAAGGTCTTCTATTTGGAAAAATGTCAGATGTGCCCCTATGTTTTTAGAGTTTAATGTTTGTGGCTGGGGAGCAGGGACTGAAGGGTCGCAGGAGGCAGGGACCATGCTTTAAGCTCCCTCTACTCTCTCTCCTTCTCAAAGGGCCCAGCGATGGATGCACACAGCGAGGGCCCAATTGATGTTTTCTGTTTCTGATCCCCTAGGGGATCTCATAGTCTGCATGGCTCTGTTCATGTCATGTGACATCTCTGGGCCTTGGTTTTCTTGTCTGTAAAATGACTTTCCCAAGATGGGGTCTTCCCTTTTCTCTCTATGAAACACACTTTAAATCCAAATCCATCCTACGAACGCAGCCACCACTGAAGGCAGACTGGGAGGGAGCACAGCTGGACTGGCTGTGAACAGCTCACCCACTGTCAGCACAGCTGGCCTAAGAGTGCTCCTTGTGTGCTTCCATCATTTTATTTGGATGTGAGTCATGCAGCCTGGTCCCCACCCAGCCAAAATTACTACAATTGAAAACTGGTGTCACTGACCACAGCAGAGGACAAGGCACTATGGCCTCAGCAAAGCCCCTGAACCTTAATGTCTGGATGATATTTGGAGTGAGTAATTGCCCTTAAGAGATACATAGGCCAGAAGAAAGTTCAGAGGATGTTCAGGTATTTGAAATGACAAGTAAAACAATCATTAGAATTGGAAAACCAAAAAGGATTCTGTAATCAAAGAAAATTATTTACGATACAGCATTCATCAGGGCAAAGCTATCTGAGGCTGGAAAGTTCTGGTATGTTGGGGCACGAAGCCCTTGTAGAAAAATCAGAGTATATCACATCTATGGTTTTGTCTGTCCAGAACAGCACTCCTTGTCTTTCAGGTAAAATGTTTACTCCTCCTCTTATTTGTTGAGGTTGGAACTATCAATCATCATTCTCTGATACCCTGGACCCTGGTGGGCACGCTGACCCAGTCAGAGTTCTCTATGATGACTGCAGCCAGAATCAATGTGGAGGGTCTATTTCCTCACTGGCCCCCGTAGCCTGAAGAGGCAGGCCTCATGGTTCCAGAAGAAGCCATTACTCCAGCTTCACTCTGATAGTTGGCCAGGGACAACGAGGCAAACACCAGATAGAAGCAGATGCAGGAAACAGAGGACCAGTCCCCAGCCATCCTTAAGGGCAGATCCACGTCCCCACCCACACTGCTTAGGGCTTGGCTTCTGTGTTCATCTCTCCGATTTTTGAAGTCTTTTTCTTTCAATTGCTGATGAAAGGCTCCAGAGGCAGAGCATTTGTAAATGAAAGAAGGCCTACTCTGTGTGTATTCACACACCTTCCTCAGAGATGCTGGAGCAGGAGATTGCTATTTACTGTGTTCCTAAGTGTCTAGTTGGTGCTGCCTCTGGCACAACTCGAGTCTCTGACCTAGGAAGGCTGGAGGAGACAAGTATGTGGGTTTGCTCAGGAAGAAAATAATGCTGAACATGTTTTTGTGAACGAAATTTCTTTTGAAAAAGCGTTTGGAGAAAAGAGAGGTTGGCTGTACAGTTTGCAAACGGGAGAAATGCAGCCTTCGGTGTGAAAACCAAGGTGTGTACCAGAGAGCAAAGGGAGACCTCTGGTTTTCCAGTCAAAGCTCCTGCCCAAGTTCCCAATCAGGTCCATCTATGCAAATGAACCCTGATTGGTTGAAGCAGCTGAACCATGATTGGTTAAGGAAGGGCTGGGCCTCAACCAAATCCCACAGCTGAACAGAAGTGTTGGTTTTCAGGGAACTCAAAGTACGTGTGTGACCTCTAGTCAGCAAACAGCTACTTGGCTTTATTTTAAATTTGGGCTCAGTTAGACATTTGGGATCCATCTTTATGGACTGACTCTTTGAGGGACACATTTCTTCACATCTTCTAATGAAACAAACTGCCTCCAGAACATGCACTTGAGCACTCCCAACACTCAAGTCTCCAAGGAAGGTGAACCAGCCCAAGAGTCCTGTAAAATAGCCATCCTTCCAGGTGACTGTCAGCACGTAAACTTGGAGGTGCAGCTTTAGAAGAAGGCTAGATCTGCCTTTAACCAGAACAGTGAGTTACTATACAGCATTTGTCAAGGCTACTTATTTTAGCATTTTCATAAAAATGAAGAAATAAAGGCAAGAGAAAATATTGTCTCAATTGTATCAGATTAACCAAAACCATCAACATCAGAACTTGATGGAACAATCACTCATCATTTTAAACAAAATTTGAATCTACTTTGTGGCTTCCCCATAAGGGTGCTGTCATTCATGTCCTGGAACGGGGAGCATTTCTCGTAAGATTTCCACCTGGCAGATATGCAGGGGAAGAGAACATTCAGCAAATTATCTCCAAGAAACTGAGGACGGAAGTAAGCCACCCACACCTGATTCTTAGCCCTGAATATCTTAGGTTCCTGAGCTCTGAATCAATAAATATTTGAGACTCTGGTCATTTTTTAGGACTTTTGCTTAAGCAACTCATTTAACATTCAAGAAAGAAGCAAAGAGAATATTTCTCTGATAATGAAAATTCATATTAAAGATTTTGAAGGCTTTCCACTGCTTACAAAGTAAAGTCAGGGCATTCCAAGGGGACCTGAGAGCTCTTCCATGGTACTGCTTCTTACAATTTCCAGCTGTATCTTCTTGTTAAATTTTATCTGTTTCCTGTTCTGCCCTTACCTCCTTTTGAGGGTTTGCTCTTCAGAATATAGCAAAATAGGAAAATTCTCTGCTGATAGTTGAAATATGAAGTAATATAAGCACTTCAGAGGACAATTTGGCTATCGTCTGGTAAAGTTCAACTTTATGAGACAACCTAAGACCTACCCATTTCTCTACCAGAAATAAGCCCTAGAGAAACCTCTGCCTTGTACAGGGAGGAAGGCATGAGAATGATCACTGAAGCTTTTAAAAAGTACTATAAAATTCAATCAAAATGTTTATTCATTGGTAATCAATAAACAAATTGACAATATATTTTACCTACTACACAGTTGTTAAAATAAATACACTAAATCCACTTATTTTAGCATATGAATTTCTAATATCTAATATTGAGAACTAAAAGCAAGTTGAAAATCTTATGAATAAAATAATCCCTGATTCATGTAAACTTAAAAAAACAGAAAGCAACACCATATACAATGAGTACATACACATGTTATAAATTTTAAAATATAGTTTGAAAGGATATGAATCACCTTTAGGACAGAGGTCAGAGGTCTTTTTGGCGAGAGAAGCCAGTGGGATGAGGGAAAGTTACTGTATCAGCTAATGTATTATTTTAATGTCTTAAACAAATATGGCGCCATTGTTTTGAGTATTAGTTTGAAAAATGTGAGTGTTGTTGATATGAGTGTTTGTAATATTAATCAAAAAAGTATTTAAAATATTTGAAATATTTGATAATTCTAAAAAACTGTAAAAGAACTAAATAGATGTAATATAACAGCAAACAGATAAAGGTAGTGGTTGTAATATTAATATAAAATAATGCAGAATTAAAAGGTTAAATCATAAATGAAAAAAACACTTTTAGTTTCCATCTTCTATTTTAATTTGTATCTTCTCTGGCTAGAATTTTATGAATCCTTTAACCTTTTATTATAATGTATGTGTTTTTATATACCAGCTCACATCCTTTGTAGAATGAATGAACAAACAAGACATCCAACGCTTTTCATATTGGAATAAGTGAAGCAAGTCTGACATTAATCCTAGTGCTTTTGAAGTGTGTTATATAACTCCTACTATCTTCGTAGATGTTTTAATGATACAGAAAGGAACATTGTCCATCCTGGCTAACGGATAAATCTTTCCAGACACTTAGGATACAATCAGCAAATTTTTAATCTAAAGATGGTAAATATTTTAAGCTTTACCTGTTGGAAAGTCTCTGTGCAACTTGCTGCTGTTTTAGTGGGAAAGTGGCCGTAGATAATACGTAAATGAATGGGTGTGTTTGTTTACTAATACGACTTTATTTATAAAAGCAGGCATCAGGCTGATTTTGACGAAGAGCCAGAATTTATTGTCTCTGACTTAAGACACAGGAGCCTCCGAGGGATTTTATAAGCCATTCTGAGGAACATTTTGGGTCTTGTGCTCAAGGGCACGACTTCTTCAATGACTGTACAAGATAAATTATTCCTCAGTTTTTTGCTTTACATGAACAAGAGCTTTGACTTCCAAAACTGGGTGAAATGAGACATTTTCTGGTATTTGTTTTTATTTTAACCAACTCTTTGTATGTGTAATTACAGTTTTCCCGTTTGAGAAAAGTACATCATAATTTCCAGAGAATTCAAACTTTCTTTTCAGTTTTTAAATCTATGACTTGGATAAATCTCAGAGATTCTGCCCAAGAACCAGTGGAAACCAAACTGGAGATGAGAAGACACATCAACAGTGATTTACCCAAGACAGGGTTGATTTATTACCACCAACTACTGCCGGTCCTCCCATAGACTCCCATGGGGCAGACGAATAGGAAGACAGCAAGCCACTCAAGAACATGAATAGAAGGGAAGAAATGCTCATTCACTCCTCGTTTCTTTCATTCCTTTAACCAATATTTACTGAGTACTTACTATGGTCCAGACCATGTTGGTCATTAAGGACATGAAGAGAAGAAGACAGTCATTATCTTGCCCTTCTGAGACTTAAATCAGTACAGTATCTTTCCTCTAGAGATTTGGATAGAGAGTGTCAAATATGAAAACAAGGTAGGGGGCTCATTTAGCTAGCAGTTTTCACCCAGATTAACAGCTGATCAGAAAAGAAAGGCAAAAGCACAATTCGGCTAGTGTATTCATAAGCCAGACATGTAACAAGTCAAGGCCATCTGATGGACATAAACACCAAAATGTGAGGGTTTGAGTATACTTACTAAAATGCTAATCCTACTGTAGAAACTTCTTCTACCTGGAATTCACAAAGAACTTTTACTTGAATATTAGTAGAAGTACTTTTATGATTATTGCTTAATGTATTAGTATACCAGCTGACCTCAGGCAATTTGGTCATGCAAAACTCTTAGGGTTTTTTGTTGTTTTGTTGTTTTGTTTTTTTGGTAGAAAATGGCAGATTTTAAAGAGGTTAGAAGTGGATGAGTATTGACTTATCCCGTGCCAACCTGGCTAGTTGGCTCTAGGGAAAGCTAATTTCAAAGAAAACTCGGACACGCATTTGGCTCTTTTCAGTTAAGGAGTTGTTATCAAGCAAGCACAGAAGCAGCTTATATAACTTGTTCTGTGAGCTCACTGAAATCTCAGCCTTCTGTCCTGTTAGGTGCTCGGACCTTGCTTGGAAGGTCACTTGAGGTAGCCACCCCACAATTCCACAGAGGGGCTTCTGCTAAGCGCATGGGCAGCTTCAGGCAGGCAGAGCCCTGGGGATTGGGATTCCTGACTGGATACAGAACCAAAAAAAGATCAAGCTTCAGGCAAAATCATCAAATATCATTGATCCTTTGGTTGTTTATACCCTGTTACAATACAAGGGAGTATTTCCGTAATATTTTAGCCAATCCACATACTTCAATTACCTTAAATTTCGCCGAAAGAGGGCACTTTTTAAATGTTTACCAGCTTATTAAAAAGCCACAAATTTCACTCAAATCTGCATGCTAATTAGACACACCTCAGACAGACACAGATAATAGGAGCTGTGCAATACTTTTTCCAGCAAAGGGGTTGACTCTCTCACCTGAGGCAAGTGTGCTTGCCTGGTGGAATTCTGCGAGGGCCTGAGTTGTAGCTCAAGTCAAGTAATAGGCATGCAATCCCACAGCATCACAGGTCCTGTATTTAAAGTAAGTTGCAGCTGATACAATAATCAAGGAAGCACTAGAGATCCTGGCCAACATGGTGAAACCCCGTCTCTACTAAAAATACAAAAAAATTAGCCAGGCGTGGTGGCACATGCCTGTGGTCTCAGCTATTCAGGAGGCTGAGGCGAAAGAATCGCTTGAACCCAGGAGGCAGAGGTTGCAGTGAGCCGAAATTGCACCACTGCACTCCAGCCTGGTGACAGAGCAAGACTCCATCTCAAAAAAAAGTAATAATAATAATAAAATTAGTATTAATTACTACTATGGATTACTATTTATGTTTTAGCAACTTATTTATGTAAGTACTGATAATTTGGGGAAAATTGTCATGTTTTTTAAGTGAAAGTGAGAAGACAGGGCATACTAGTAACCAAATGAAAGAAAATAACCATTGAGAAACCCCTCACACAGAGACAGATAGATCAATAGATCGATCGATCAATAGACAGATAGATCCTACTAAATCAAAATGGGTTCTAGGTAGGGTGGTTTGCAGTGGCTGTACCTAAAATATGACAGCATTAAATATTAATAGGGGTTTCATCTTCACAAGTCTACTGGGAACAATGGGAAACCCTGAACCTAAAGCCACCTCCTGGTAGTCAATCTTGGTCTCAGCGAAATCTGAAAAAATGTAACCAGACAAATAGTGTAGTGAGTTCTTGTTGTGTGTTCAGTGTTTCACCTCCACCACTTCATTGGTCTGCTGCATAGCCTCACATGGCTGGCAGGCACCATGGTGCCCTTGGAGAAGCTGGACAGGTGCTAAGCTCTCTGCAGGCCATCCAGTTGGTGAATGGCTGAGCTGGATTCCAACCTGGTCCATACAATCCTAAGCCCATGGTCGTTCTACTCTGCTACATTGAGTTTCTGAGGATGCTTGGCAAGTAGGAGAGCCAAGCTTACCCAGCTTTTCTGAGGCCATGCGTGGGTGTTGGCCATTAAATATATGTTTCTGTGATGTGTTTTGTTCCTGTAGATGTTCTAGGTATGTTTGCACATCTCTTACTGTTCCCAAGGCCAGCTCCATGTTCTCCCAGAATTGTGGGCATTTGAACTTAGAATATGGGTAAATATCAATGTTTTGTAAGAGATCAGTCAATTCACAGTTTGCTACAGATCTTTTTGTTCTCTCTCCTTAAGTTCTCACTTTGAAGCCCTTTCTCACAGAGGATGAGCTCATTATTTCTGGTAAGATTGAAATTTACTATTTCTTATCGTGAGCTTTCTCAACTTCCTTTATTTTCAGTTCAGATTCTTTCTACTATTACTGACCCCTTCTTTGCCTGCCATATTTGAGGGATAAGTACATCTTTCCTTGTCAAAGTGAAGTCTTTACCCTTGAACTCAGCTTTCTTTCCTTTTTAAGACCATGGTCTATTTGTATTAGGGTTCATTCTTCAATCTTCATTTTTCTTTTGGATGCTTCTCCTTGACCTTCAAAAGATGATAACCCCTGAGATAAAGCAGGATTCCTTCTACCCTGTGACTTCCTTCCCCTGCTTTCCTCTTTCTGTCCTTACACATTTTGCTGTCAGCCTTGCTGAGGGCTCATGCTCTGTCTTACTCACTCGTAACCCTCCACCCTCCCGTCCCTGCTCAGGTCACTGAATTTAGACCAAAGATGCTCAATAGGCAACTTGTTTTTCTGCTTGCCTGAATTTAGCTTTTGTGGTATATCAACTTTTAAAAATGGGTTTGGACAGCTTGAAAGTGGAGGGCATATGTATGGCTTGTTCACTGCTGTAGAGTCAGCATATAGTAAGTGTGTGGTCAACATTTGTTGAAGAACGTTGTATTCTTGTAATTTTCCATTTGTTTGTTCCTCCTGTCTTTGCATTATGAGCTTCTTGAATAAGGGGCTACATTTTACTTACCTGGTATTTCCAGCATTTGGCAACCACAACCCACCAGGTGTCCCAGGAGCTCTATATATGTATATTAAGAGGTCTACATGCCCCTTTAGATGTGTTGAATTCCACCTACACGTTAGTCTAGTTACTGCTTAAAAAAAAAGAAATTAGATTGGCAAGACTTGTTTTTAATGAACATATATTGAGTCTTATGCAAAAGTACTTTCTTTACTGATACACTATTTTTTAAAATCATACTATAAAAGCAACCTTTTAAATAAAATACAGAAATAAACCATCACTAATTTAACTAATGCCTATTGTTGAGCACTGAGGTTACTTTAAATTTCTCTTGGTTTTAAAATCACAGTCATGAACATCCTTTATGTAAATCCTTGACCATCTCTGACTGTTTCTTTAGAATGCTTAAGGGTGACTTATTTCATTAAGGAGCACTAAAGTTTTAGAGATAGAAAGATTGTACCAATTTACATTCTCATCAGCAGAGAATAATAATGTGCATGAGAATGTACCTTTACTTTGGTTTACTTTTAATAACTAGTGTAATATTTTGTTGATTTTAAATAAGCAATTTTATTATTTTAAGCAGCGCAAAATTGTTGAGTAAAAGACTGGATAAGAAATGAAAAGGAAAATCATGAAAGTAAGACAAAAAAACGACTAGATTGTTACCAAATATGTAAATAGTTGGTATTGTGAAACAGCATTCCCTGATTGCTTTTCCCATTTGGTTTGGCTTTGCTGGTGGTGACAACCCAACCCCGTAGGGGTTTCCTAGGTGCTCCTGGGGACAGGACCACGTGGGCTCCTCGAGAGCAGAACTTTCCTGCCGCGCTCCCTCCTGGATTCACAACACTTGACATCGTACTTGACAGGTGGTAGGCACTCAGTAAGTACTTGCTTAGTGAATATAAATTAATGAAGGAGAGTAATAAAGAAGACTGTGGCCCTTCGTTCTTTCTCTAGATCCCAGTCTGGGCTCTGGGAATCACAGGACAGAGAGAGTCAGATATCATGTTTTATGTTTTTAAAGCTGCTTATAAACCTAGAGTGTGGCTGGCTGTTCTTCCCTGTGGCCAGCTCAGGCCATGAATGGGCATCATCACAGAAGAGGCTACAGGACACGTGCCCCTGTGTGCGGTGGCTGAGCCCACATGGAATGCAGAGCACCTGAAGCCGGGCCTGCAGGGACACAGGTGTACATTTAAAAATTAGAAATAAAAAGCTAAAAAGATACTACAAATTAAACAACAACAGTTTGAGCAACAGACAGAATTTCTGTCTGTTGACAGAAAACAATTTCTATTACAGAAATTTTAGACAGGAGGAATCTCTGTACTGGGCAAGAGAAACTGAGATTGATCCCAGAAACATGGGCTGGTACACAACCGAGAACGTACATGCACACACACACAGAGGCACACACACATGTACATGCATACACACTTACACGTGTGTGTACACATGCTGAATCAATGTCTGCCTAAGTGATGGATGAATGGTGATGTCTAGACAGAAAGGCAGAAGGAGAACCTCACAGTCCACACTCAAAAAGGGCAGAGAGCCTTGATGTTAGGCACCTTTACAGTACCTCCTCAAACAGAAGTTTGTACTTCTAGTCTGAGTCAAGAGCAAGACTGAAATTACATGGCGTCATTTCCATTCCCACCACCACGAACCATCACAGACGCATTCACAGCCACACTACTGTAGATTCGTCCATGCATCCCACGGCACAACAGGTGCATGGGGGTGACCGCATAGACTCACAGCCCTACCACCAGCCCTGGCCAGATCTCTCTGCTCCTCTGCGCTTCCAGCTCTAGCTGTCTTGCTGCGACGGCACTGGGCAGTCCCACCTGGATGTCATCTTCACTGAGGAGATGAGGGGAGAGGTGGAGCCGGCCATGTTGTCTTAAGACACAGCCCATGGGGCACTTGGGGTTGGCTCCTGCCATGAGCCCTCTTTTCACTCTGTGCAACTGGCACTCAGTTTGAGGAGCGAGGACCTTTTATCTTTCTCTCTTTAGTCTGATGTGCCTTTCAGCCCCTCCTGGCTGAGTTAATGGGGACATCTGTCACCTTAGGGCCTTGGAGAGAATGGCACTGCAGAGAAGAGCACAGGGAAGAGACGAAGACCTCATGCACCATGCTTGTGTTCATGTTTCTCATTTGGCATGGTTCTGGGTCAATGCAGGCAAGATGGCGTGAATTTTTTGTTGGGGATGTCACATATGAGCTGAATACTAGGAACAGAGGAGAGAAAGAAACATCTTATCTGTAAGGCCGGTTGCCTCGCCGGGAGGTCAGACACACCCACCCCTGCACTCAGCACCTGACTCGGCACTCGACACCAGGCTCCGCACTTGGCACCTAGCTCTGCCGCATGGCTCCCCTGGAAGACTCCGGCTGATGCAACCCTGGCCGGCTCTCGCACCGAAAACCCGCTCAACAGCCCGCCCAACAACCCACCAACCAACACCGTCCCAATCCCGCTCCCTCGGACCCAATCAGAGCACCCAGCTGTTGCTCGTTCCTCCTAGCCCGTAAAAACCCCACAGCCCAGGAAGTCAGCGCAACTTCTCTGTCCTCCTTTCCCTGGACCAGAAGACCTTGCCCGGGAGGTGAATAAATTGGCATTTAATTTCCTTATACTGGCCTCAGTTTCTTCATTTTAAACCCGGCAATGACCCTTACATTATCTTCTTGCCGACAAGTCAGAGCAGATGGGGCTCTAGGCAGCTGCTGCCTTTTCTTTGTTTTTCAAATTAATCAAATTTGTTTTAAATTTTTTAAAATGTATTCGATTTAAAGCTTCCAAAGCAGGTTGAAAAAGGAAAATTTGTGCAGGAAAGGGCCTTGGCTTGTGTTAGAAATGCGAAAATGTGTCCCAGACCACCCTAAGACTACTTGAGATGAGTGGATTTCAAATGCATTCACAGAAGCAAACCTCTGGGAAAATCCAAACTCTGCAAACAGGTCTCTTGTACACAGCTGTGACTCAGACTATCTTCTACCTGGCAAAGAACACGTTCTGAAGGTTTCTGGGAACTGCTTCCACAGATGGCTCAGAGGGAGAAGCAGCAGGAGCAGTAACAGAGGACACCAGCAAATGGAAAGAGGGAATATGAGGTGCCCTTGACCTGGAGCCCCAAAGACATATTGAGAACGTAAGAAGAAGAGAATGAATCAGAAGACGTGAAGCACATGGGAAAGGGAGATGTGAAAATGAGACGAGACATGGAGTAGGCTTCTGAAAATGGTCAGCTGTGGTGTTGGTAAAATGAGGTGGCCCTAGGAGCAGCAGGGCCCCCAACTAAAATGTGTCCTGGGCTACCACCTGTCAATCACAGGTCCACGCTTCCACAGTGGCACCAATGAAGTGAAAGGGGAGGGAAAAGCACCACGTGTGACAATTGGCCACAGTTACTCCTCTCTATTGAGACAAGAACAACCAACACACAGGACCGGGTGAGAATTCACCAGGATGATCCAGGCAAAACACAAAAGTCCATGCCTAACTCACAAGTTCCTCCAGCAATTTCAAAGCACAGTGTCAGTGTCCCAGCACTCATTCATTTATTCACTCAACAGTTACTGAGGGCCCGTTGTGTGCCAGGCACCATCTGAATTAGCAGGGACAGTGCAATGGACTGAATGTTTGTGTTCCTCCAAACTTCATATGTTGAAATCCTAACTCTCAATGTGCTGGTGTTAGAAGGTGAGGCCTTTGGGAGGTGATTAGGTCATGTGACGGTTAATAGTGTCAACCTGATTGGATTGAAGGATGCAAAGTATTGTTTCTGGGTGTGTCTGTGAGGGTGCTGCTAGAGGAGATTAACATTTGAGTCAGTGGGCTAGGAGATGCAGACCCACCCTTCATCTGGGTGGGTGCTGTCTGATCAACTACCAGCAGAGCTAGGAAAAGCAAGGGGGAGAAGGTGGAATATGCGGACTTGCTGAGTCTTCTGGTTTTTGTCCTTCTCCCATACTGGATGCTTTGTGCCCTTGAACATCAGATTCCAGGTTCTTTGGCCTTTGGACTCTTGGATTGACACCAGTGGTTTGCTAGAAAGTCTTGGGGCTTCAGCCACAGATGGCTTTGCACCATCGGCTTCCCTGCTTTGGAGGCTTTGGGACTTGGACGAAGCCACTACTGGCTTCCTTGCTCCTCAGCTGTCAGAAGGCCTATCCTGAGACTTCACCTTGTGACTGTGTGAGTCAATTCTCCCTGATAAACCCCCCTTCACATATACGTATGTCCTATTAGTTCTGTCCCTCTGGAGAACCCTAACACAGGTCATGAGAATAGAGCCCCCGTGAATGGAATTAGTGCGTTTATAAGAAGAGACCAGAATGAAATTGGATCCTTATCTTATCCATGTTGTGATAAAGAGTTAAAATCTAAAATTTATTAAAAAAAAAAAAGCCTCTTATAACTCAACTGCCTAAAATAAGGACTCAGACATTTCTCAAAAGAAGTTATAAAAACAGTCAACAAGTATATGAAAAGTTCAAGATTATTAGCCATAAGGGAAATGCCAATTAAAATTACTATGAGATATTACATCGTATCCCTGACTATCTCTGAAATAACCAAGCAGCAAGGATGGCTATTATCAGAAAGACAAGTGGTCATAAATGTTGGTCAGGTTATGGATAAAGCCCTAGTACATGGCTGGTGGAAATGGAGATTGGTACAGCCTTTATGGAAAATGTTAAAATGTGTGCTTTGAATGAAGAGACCCACTAAGCAGGCTTTGTGTGAGCAACATGTCTGTTTATTCATCTGGGTTCAGGTGGGCTGAGGCCAAAAAGGACATCAGCCATGGGTGGTGGGATAGAAGTTGGTTTTATAGGTTCGGGGTGGGCAGTGGAAAGTTAGAGTAAGATCAGTTACAGTGGTGGGGGTAGGGGCCAGGAGTATACATTACCATAGGTTCAGTTACAGTGGTAGGCGAGGTAAGGCATAGGAGTAGTTAAGATAGTGGGATGGGGCAAAGGGACATTCACAGAGCAAGAACAGTTAAGATGGCAGGGTGGGGTGAGGAGTATTCACATTACCATAATAACAGTTAAGATGGCAGAGTGGGAAGAGAAGCTTCATGTCCAGGCTGGGATCAGGGATAATGGCAAACGCAGGTAGGGGGTTGGGGGGCGATCAGCTGTGGCAAGCAGGACTTCAGATTTTTTGAGTCCAGGCTTGCACATGGAGGCCTGACAGAAAACAGCATAGAGGTTTCTAAAGAAACTAAAAATAGAGCTACCATAATACCCAGAAAGCTCTCTTCTGGGTATATATCCAAAGGAGATGACATCACCGTCTTCTAAAGATACCAACATTCCCATGTTTATTGCAGCATTATGTACACAACCTAAATGCCCATTAATAGATGAATGGGTAAGGAAAATGTGAAACACACACACACACACACACACACACACACACACACACACGGATATTATTCAGCCTTTAAAAAGGAGATCCTGCCATATGCCACAACATAGATGGCTCTGGAAGATATTGTGCTAAGTGAAATAAGCCAGGCAAAGAAAGAAAAATATACCATGATCTCATTTATATATATGCAATATTTGTTAAAGGCTCAAATACACAGAGAATGAAACAGTAGTTACCACAGGTAGTGGTAGGCATGGGGCAGGTGGTAGAGGAAACGGGAAAATACAGGTGAAAGGACATAGTGTAGCAGATATGTTGCATGGCGTGTCTAGGGACCTAGTGCACACCATGGGGTCTAAAGTTAATAACACTGCATTGCATTAAAGATTTTTGTTAGGTAAGATTTTTGCTGCTCTTGCTATAAAAATCTAAGTGGGATGACAGATTAGACTGCTTCAATATTGTAACCATTTTACTACATGTATATCATAACATCATGCTATAAACCCCAAATATGCACAATAAAATTTGTCTAAAAGAAGCAGCAGCAGCCTTGGCTAGAGAGCTAGCTAGCTAACTCTCTTTGTGCCGTGGAAGATACAATGAGAAATCAGCAGTTTGCTGCCTGGGAGAGGGCCCTCAACAGAACCCAATTAAATAAAACGTATGTCAGGAAATAAAACGTGCTATGAATGAAAATGAAATAAGGCAAGAGAGAAGCAGTATGGGAAGCTCTACAGGACAGGTCATCGGGGATGCCACAGGGCAATGCCATTTGTGCAGAGACCGGCATGAAGGAGGGGCTTCTGGGGATGGATCATTCCAGGCAGAGGAAGCAGCCCTGCAAAGTCCCAGGGGAGGCACGCCTCATGTCCTTCAGGAGTGGCAGGAGGGCAAGGCCTGGGGAAGTGGAGGGAGAAAAGGTCTGAGAAGTCAGTGTGGCTTCTCAGAGGTATGGTATTTAGGGACTTGGTGGCCACTGTAAGGACATTCACTTTTGTTTTACACAAAGTTGGAAGTCATTGACAAGTTTGGGCTGTGATACCGCATATCCTTACTCCTGTTTTCAGAGAAGCAGTTTGGCTCCTGCATGGGCAGCAGCAGAGGGTGAGGGAGCCTGGAGGGAGAAGCAGAGGCACCTGCCACGGTCCAGGCAAAGGTCGTAGAAGTGATGGCACTTGGTGAAACCAGGAAGCACTTCCTGCGGTATTTTGGATGAGGAGGGCGAGGAAAAGAGTTAAAGAGACGCTCAGAATCGGAAACCGCTGGGTACCGTGGTTTAAGCCTGCAATCTTAGGCTTAAAAGCCAGCACTTTGGGAAGCCAAAGCAGGCAGATTGCCTGAGGTCAGGAGTTTGAAATCAGCCTGGGCAATATTGAAAAACCCTGTCTCTACTAAAAATATGAAAATTATCCGGGTGTGTCAGATGCCTGTAATCCCAGCTGAGGCAGGAGGCTGAGGCAGGAGAATCGCTTAAACCCAGGAGAGATTATGCCACTGCACTTCAGCCTGAGCAAGAGAATCAGGCTCAGTCTCGAAATAAATAAATACATAAATAAAGTGGAAACATTATTTACAGAGATAAGTGATCCTGAAGGTTTGGCGGGTTTAGGACCTGGCAATAATACTGCTATGTTAACAGCCAGGTACTAGAGTGGAGCTTGCCCTTCCAAGTTCTCCTTGTGTTATTCCAGAGCTGGACGTGGTGAAAGGTGGCAAGTCACTGCTTCCTTCCCTCTCAGCCTCTGTAATTCGCACCTTCCTTCCAAAACCTTACTGTTTGTTTGACTTACTAAGAGAAATTGTTAAAAACAGATTCCAGAGGCCAGCAGAAATTCCCATTCAGTAGGCCTGGGGAGATATCCAGAAATCGAGTGGTTTTTATGTTTTTAATTTTATTATTATTATTATAAAAAACAGGGTTTTGCTCTGTCACCCAGGCTGATGTGCAGTGACACAATCACAGCTCACTGCAGCCTCAAACTCCCAGGCTCAACTGCTCCTCTTGCCTCCACTTCCTGAGTAGCTGGGACTACAGACATGAGCCATCAAGCCTGGCTAATTTTTTTTTTTTTAAGTTTCTTAGAGACATGGTTTTGCTATATGTCCAGGCTGGTCTGAAATCCCTGGCTTTGTCCTCCCAAAGTGCTGGGATACAGTCTTGAGCCACCATGCCTGGCCTTAGAGTGTTTTTTGGCTGCCACCGAGGGGAAGTTGATGTCGGAATCCATGGACCACACTCTGAGACATCTCATCATGGAGGAGATGCTCTTGATGGTTTTGCTATTGTCGAAAGCAACCTGAAGGACCCATATCTCCTGGGCTGCTGAGGTGACCCCTTCAGTCATCAGTTGGTCTCTCCTGGACCACCTCTGACAGACAAAAATCAGGCAACAAGATCCTCTGTAAGAAAGGACTATATAAAGGCAGCCTGGGCCAATGCCTGGAACACATCCCACCAAGCCTTGTGAAAGTATGTGGAGGTGGTGGGCACAAGCCTTGTAACACCTCCTCATTGTTAACACACCACAGTGCCAAGCCAAGAGAGGAGTAACCACGAGGTTTGTCGATGACATATACTGAAGACATCCCTGACAGTCTCTTACAGAACTGTTCTAAATTTTCTAATCAGCAAATACTTGAAGATTGTAATAATAATAAAAAACCTCTAATAAGGCCCTTTTCTTACCCATATATCAACCAAGATGAGTGCAGTAATGATCACATCTGGAAAACCATATGCAACCAGTGACAATGCGTGGCTGGTCGTAAGTGCAAAAACCGTTTCAACTCTAACTGGACAATGGAACTGTGCATCATTTAGGGAGTTCTCATACACAGACATGCTTTCTCTAATCTGTTCCTACATATTAGAAAATGCTATATATGCAATATGTGGTCCGTAGCAATGCATGAGCAGTTGCTTATTATAAATACAAATTCCAGGCTCTAGGTTGGATATTTTGAACATTTGAAAATTCCAGAGGCTTGCTGGGGGATCCCAAGATGGCTGAATAAGAGGCAGCTCCAGAAAGCAGCTTGCAGTGAGAGAGACACAGAAGCCGAATGGTCTCCACAATTTCAAACAAGGTACCAGGTTCATTTTGTGGGTCTGGTTGGACAGTGGGTATAAACCAAATAGGGCAAGTTGAGGCAAGGTGGGGCAGTGCCCCACCCAGGAGGTGCATGCAACTGACTGGAGGATCATGGGATCGCCCCGTCTGGGACATCAGTTCAGATACAGAGCTCCACCCAAGCCCTCTACAACCCACAGAAAAGGAGATCTTCCCCAGGCTGAAAAGCCTCAGCGAGCTGCCTGAATAGGAAAGAACAGCAACTTTGGTCAGCACCAGGGCTGTCAGCATAGATCTAGGCAGAAGCACTGGCTAACGCAAAAGCCCAAAAGCCAGCTGGATGGAGCCACCCACCCCCCAGAAAGAAGGGGGACAGAGAGCAGGGAAATAGCCCATATGGTAGGATGGATCCCCCCTGCACAAAGCCCAACAGGCTAAAAAACTCTCACTCCAGAGTTATGCCAGAACATCAGTTAGAGAGTGACCAGGAACGATCAAGCTCAGCATGAGGAAGGGAAGCCACCATTGCAGAAGCTGGCCTAATTTTCCTGAATACATAAAAGATATGGCAGCTCCACTGAATCTGTGGCAGCCCAGCGTGCCTGTGCAGGCAGACAAAGGAAAGGCCGCCTCTGCAAGCAGCTACCTGAGATCAAAACTATATAAATCCAAGAGATGGGGAGAAACCAGCACAAGAAGAATGAAACCATCAGAAACCAGAACCCCTCTCCCCATCACAAGATGACAACTCCTCACCAGCAAGGGAACAAGGCTGGATGGAGAACAAATTTGACGAATTGACAGAAGCAGGCTTCAGAAGGTGGGTAATAACAAACTTCTCTGAGTTAAAAGAATATGTTCTATCCCAATGCAAAGAAACTAAAAACCTTGAAACAATGTTAGATGGAATGCTAATTAGAATAACCAGCTTAGAAAAGAACATAAACAACTTGATGGAACTGAAAAACACAGCACAAGAACTTTGTGAAGATACACAAGTTTCAATAGGCAAGTAGATCATGCAGAAAAAAGGATATCAGAGATTGAAGATCAAAAACAATGAAATAAAATGAGAAGGCAAGAAAAGATAACAAAGAGTGAAAAGAAATGAACAAAGCCTTCAAGAAATATGGGATTATATGAAAAGACTTAATTTATGCTTGATCACTGTACCAGATGATGACAGGGAGAATGAATCCAAGATGGAAAGCACTCTTCAGGAAATTTTTCAGGAGAACTTCCCCAACCTAGCAAGACAGGCCAACATTCAAATACAGGAAATACAGAGAACACCACAATGATACTCCTCTAGAAGAGCAACCCCAAGGCACATAATCATCAGATTCGCCAGGGTTGAAATGAAGAAAAAAATGCTAAGGGCAGCCAGAGAGAAAGGTGGAGTCATCCACAAAGGGAAGCCTACCAGACTCACAGACGATCTCTCAGCAGAAACCCTACAAGCCAGAAGAGAGTGGGGGCCAATATTCAACATCCTTAAAGAAAAGAACTTTCAACCCAGAATTTTATATCCAGCCAAACTAAGCTTCTTAAGTGATGAAGAAATGAAATCCTTTATGGACAAGCAGTTACTGAGAGACTTTTGTCACTACCAGCCCTGCCCCACAAGAGCTCCTGAAGGAAGCACTAAACACAGAAAGGAAAAACCAGTACCAGCCACTGCAAAAAAAAAAAAAAAAAAAAACTAAATGGTAAAGACCAATGACACAATGAAGAAATTAGGCCAACCAACGAGCAAACAACCAACCAGTAACAAAATGGCAGGATCAAATTCACACATAACAATATTAACATTAAATGTAAACAGAATAAATGCCCAAACAAAAGACACAGATGGGCAAATTGGATAAAAAGCCAAGAACAATCAGTGTGCTGTATTCAGGAGACCTATCTCACATGCAAAGACACATAGACTAAAAATAGAGGAATGGAAGAAGATTTATTAAGCAAATGGAGAGCAAAAAAAAAAAAAAAGCAAGAGTGGCAATCCTAGTCTCTGATAAAATGGACTTTAAACCAACAAAGATCAAAAGAGACAAAGAAGGGCATTACATAATGGTAAAAGGATCAATCCAACAGGAAGAGCTAACTATCCTAAATATATATGCACCCAATACAGGAGCACCCAGATACATAAGGCAAGCTCTTAATGACTTACAAAGAGACTTAGACTCCCACACAATAATAGTGGGAGACTTTAACACCCCATTGTCAATTTTAGACAGATCAACCAGACAGAAAATCAACAAAGAAATACAGGACTTGAATGCTGATCTAGACCAAGCAAACTTAATAGACATTCACAGAACTCTCAATGCCAAATTCACAGAATATACATTCTTTTTAACACCACATCACACTTACTCTAAAATTGACCATGTAATTGGAAGTAAATCACTCCTCAGCAAATGCAAAAGAACAAAAATCGTAACAAACGTCTCACAGACCACAGTGCGATCAAATTAGAACTCAGGATTAAGAAACTAACTCAAAACTGCACAACTTCATGGAAAATGAACAACTGGCTCCTGAATGTAGACTGGATAAACAATGAAATGAAGGCAGAAATAAAGAGGTTCTTCAAAACCGACAAGAATGAAGACACAACATACCAGAATCTCTGGGACACATTGAAAGCAGTGACTAGAGGGAAATTTATAACAACAAATGCCCGCATGAGGGGCAAGGGAAGTTCTAAAATTGACACCCTATCATCAAAATTGAAAGAGTTAGAGGGTCAAGTTCAAAAAAACTCAAAAGCTGGCAGAAGACAAGAAATAACTAAGATCAGAGCAGAAGTAAAGGAGATAGAGACACAAAAAACCCGTCAAAAAATCAACATATCCAGGAGCTGATTTTATGAAAAGATCAAAATATAGATAGACCACTAGCCAGATGAATAAAATAGAAAAGAGAGAAGAATCAAATAGATACAATGAAAAACAATAAAGGGGACATCACCGATTCCACAGAAATACAAACTACTATCAGAGATTACTACAAACAACTCTATGCACACCAGCCAGTAAACCTGGAAGAAATGGATAAATTCCTGAACACTCTCCCAAGACTAAACTGGAAGAAGCTGAGTCCCTGAATAGACCAATAACAAGGGCTGAAGTTGAGGCAGTAATTAATAGCCTACCAACCAAAAAAAGCCCAGGTCCAGACAGGTTTACAGCTGAATTCTACCAGACGTACAAAGAGGAACTGGTACCATTCCTTCTGAAACTATTCCAAACAATATAAAAAGAGGGAATCCTCCCCAACTCATTTTATGACACCAACATCATCCTAATACCAAAACTGAGCAGAGACACAAATAAAAAAGAAAACTTCAGGCCAATATCTACAATGAACATCTACACAAAAATCGTCAATAAAATACTAACAAACAGAATGCAACAGCAAATCAAAAAGTTTATTCATCACTATCAAGTAGGCTTCATCCTGGGGATGCTAGGCCAGTTCAACATACGCAAGTCTATAAATATAATCCATCACATAACAGAACCAAAGACAAAACCACATGATTATCTCAACAGATGCAGAGAAGGCTTTCCACAAATTTCAACAGTCCTTTATGCTAAAAACTTTCAATAAGCTAGGTATTGATGGAACGTATGACAAAATAATAAAAGCTATTTATGACAAACCCACAGCCAATATCATACTGAACAGGCAAAAACTGGAAGCATTCCCTTTGAAATCTGGCACAAGACAAGGATGCCTTCTCTTACCACTCCTATTCAATATAGTATTGGGAGTTCTAGCCAGAACAATCAGGCAAGATAAAGAAATTAAAGGTATTTAGGAAGCCAAATTGTCTCTATTTGCAGACAACATGATTGTATATTTAGAAGACCCCATCATCTCAGCCCAAAAATCTCCTGAAACTGATAAGCAACTTTAGCAAAGTCTCAGGATACAAAATCAATGTGCAGAAATTACAAGCATTTCTATACACCAATAACAGACGAACAGAGAGCCAAATAAAAAGTGAACTCCCATTCACAATTGCTACGAGAGAATAAAATACCTAGAAATACAACTAACAAAGGCTGTAAATGACCCCTTCAAGGAGACC
Source organism: Saimiri boliviensis (assembly GCF_048565385.1). NCBI lineage: Eukaryota > Metazoa > Chordata > Mammalia > Primates > Cebidae > Saimiri > Saimiri boliviensis. The sequence continues at coordinate 75,192,742 of NC_133457.1, forward strand.
TACAAACCACTGCTCAAGGAAATAAGTGAGGACACAAACAGATGGATAAACATTCCATGCTCATGGTTGGGAAGAATCAGCATGGTGAAAATGGCCATACTGCCCAAAGTAATTTATAGATTCAATGATACTCCCATCAAGCTACCAATGACCTTCTTCACATAACTGGAAAAAACCACTTCAAACTTTATATGGAACCAAAAGAGAGCCTGCATAGCCAAAACAATTCTAAGCAAAAAGCACAAAGCCAGAGGCATCATGCTGCCTGACTTTAAACTATACTACAAGGCCGAAGTAATCAAAACAGCATGGTACTGGTACCAAAAGAGAGACATAGAGCAATGGAACAGAACAGAGGCCTCAGAAGCAACACCACACATCTATAATCATCTGATCTTTGACAAAACCGAGAAAAACAAGCAATGGGGAAAGGATTTCCTGTTTAATAAACGATGTTGGGAAACTGGCTAGCAATGTGCAGAAAGCAGAAACTGGACCCTTCCTGATGCCTTACACTACAATTAACTCCAGATGGATTACAGATCTAAACATAAGACCTAACACCATAAAAACCCTAGAAGAAAACCTAGGCAAATCCATTCAGGACATAGACGTAGGCAAGGACTTCATGGCTAAAACACCAAAAGCAATGGCAGCAAAAGCCAACATAGACAAATCATATTTAATTAAACTCCAGAGCTTCTGTATACCAAAGGAAACAATCATTAGAGTGAACCAGCAACCAAGAGAATGGGAAAAATTGTTTACAATCTACCTATCTGACAAAGGGCTAATATCCAGAATCTACAAAGAACTAACACAGATTTACAAGAAAAAAGCAAACAAACTCATTCAAAAGTGAGTGAAGGATATGAACAGATACTTTTCAAAGGAAGACATATATGAGGCCAAAAAACATGAAAAAAACCTCATCATCACTGGTCATTAGAAAAATGCAAATCAAACCCACATTGAGATACCATCTCCTGCCAGTTAGAATGGCGATCATTAAAAAATCGGGAGACAACAGATGCTGGAGAGGATGTGGAGAAATAGGAACACTTTTACACTGTTAGTGGGAGTGCAAATTAGTGCAACCTTTGTGGAAGACAGTGTGGCGATTCCTCAAGGACCTAGAAATAGAAATACCATTTAACCTAGCAATCCCATTACCGGGTATATACCCAAATAAGTATAAATTGTTCTATTATAAAGACACATCTACATGTATGTTCATTGCGGCACTGTTTACAATAGCAAAGACCTGGAACTGACCTAAATGTTCATCAACAATATACTGGATAAAGAAAATTTGGCATATATACACCATGGAATACTATGCAGATATAAAAAACGATGAGTTCGTGTCCTTCATAGGGACATGGATGAATCTGGAAACCATCATTCTCAGCAAACTGACACAAGAACAGAAAACCAAATACCGCATGTTCTCACTCATAGGTGACTGTTGAACAATTAGAACGTGTGGACACAGGGAGGGGAGCATCACACACTGCGGTCAGTTGTTGGGGGCTAGGGGAGGGACAGCATGGGGTGGGGAGGGTGGGGAGGGATAATGAGGGGAGAAATACCAGATACAGGTGATGGGGGAATGAAGGCAGCAAACCACCTTGCCATGTATGTACCTATGCAGCAACCTGCATGATCTACACATGTACCCCAGAATCTAAAGTACAATAAAAGAAAAAAGAAAAGAAAAAAGAAAATTCCAGAGGCTCTGTGATTTTAAACCAGCTTCCCCATGGTGCCAGACTTAGGCATCAATGATGAAGGTTTTTTCGAGATGCTCTGCTTGAGACATGACTTAGAAAATAGGCAGCTAGCTTTGGATATATAAATGTCTCATCTTCTATAAAAAGGTGGTTCATGTTAGAGGATAACTTGATGGTATCCAGCAATTTCTCTACTAGCTACCCCTTCCTTATCAAGATGAGATGACACCATGGATCACTGCATAGACTATTTTGTAATTTAATCATCATAAAGAGGTAAATACATGATTTGTGTCAATATAAAAGTCTCTCCTGGTAGGGGCAGAGTATGCTATGGAATCTCCAGATCGGGTCATGGTGGGCATCAACCTCAGTGTAATTTTCCAGGCTTGTAGACTGGTATGAGTCATAACCTTTAACCATCAGAAACCAAGGCTGAATTACCTACAGCAATATTGGGAGGCCAGTGCCTTAGAAAAGACTGGGCTCAAATTGTGAGTAAAAGGAGGTAATAGCTTGGAACTTCATGAATTGTAGATAATAATGTTGGGAACCAGCCCAACCCTGCTTGTGGGAGCCCTGTGTCCTGGCGTTGATGATGGAGTGAGAAAAGGAAATAAAGACAGAGACACAAGAGTAGAAGTCCACAGCTTGGGTCCAGGGGTTCAATGCACTCTCACAAGGGGTGAACTGTGTTGGCACTGAGCTCTGGGCTCCATGTGCTTTTATTAGGTGTATACACTTTTTAATGGCGGGGTTGGGGAGCAGGGAGGAATGATCAGGGGAGGCCTTGAAACTAAGGTGGGCAAGAGAGCCAAGAGGGAGAGACGTGGTCTGCAGTATTCAGCAGCAGATTTGATTCTTATTTTATTTTTTTACATTTTCTATAATTTTAAAATTATTTTAATTTTCTTCTTCAAAGTACATCTGAGCAGAGCAGATGTGATTCTTATGCAAACCTAGACCACTGAGTTCTACCCCTTGGTTGCTATCAAGGTGCATTTGCATCAGAAGCCTAATGGATAAGGAGCCATCAGGTTTGACCACACCCAACACATCACGGAGCTTTTATCTCTGGAGCACTGGACAGAGCAATCAAGATTACTCCATATTCTGACAACCTAGGCAGAGCCTGTGGTGTTCTGGTAATCTCTGCCCTGCAAGGCTTTTCCTGCTTGCAAGCTCCCATCTGCAAAGACCCTCCTGGATCTTTCAAGCCCAGGTTGCCTTCTCAGAGATTTTACACAAGTCCTTTTTTGGAGATCCTTACGCAACCTCCATGTTGAGAAGACATTTGTGGGACCAAACCAGTATTTCCTGCTCTGCAACCACCCTGCGGTGTTCCATGGTTTTACAGCGCTCTCAGATGGTCTTTTCCTTAGGCCTCCTGTTGCTGCTTGATTTCTATTTTACTGCATCGATATTTAATATAGCTTAGTTCAAGGTATAAACTTCAGTGTAAAATAAGCAAAGCAAGCTTATAATTATTTAACTAAAAATAACATAGGTCTGCCCCTGGCCATCTTGACCCACATAATAATAGTTTTTGGTGAATCCGTGCAAACTCCTTTTTTGGGGGGTACATGGTTCTAAAATAAAAAGCCTCTATGACTCCTTGGCACCTGGCATTTAAGAGAGACGCACAGTTCCAGAATGTGAGATCGCCGTGGTAATGCTCTTCATAACGAACTGGCTCAGGCTGAGAATGGTACAGGCTTAATTTTCTGCAATGTAAGCCTCCTGCTGTTGCCACGGAAAGCCTCAGAAACACCTTACTTGGGAGGTCATAAAGATGATTAGAAATGTCTGCTGATCCTGAAAGTGGAGCATGGCTTGAAGCTCTCCATCTCCCCTTCGGAGGTGACCAGGCATGCACTGCACAGAGTTTACCATGAGCTGCAGAACATTACCAACCTCAGCACCTGTGAAGGGGTGCTGGGCATTCCTAGTTCCCATTTTTCTTTCCACTCTGTCCCCACTCCTCACCACACCCTCAGTATCTGATGCTAGACTCGCTGGAGTCTTTCTGAAGCTCTCATTTTACTGATCCACTTCAGAAATAATAGCTGACATTTTAAAGATTTTGAATTGTTGTAATACCATACGTGAAAAAGCCACCTTTTTCATCTTTAAATGTTGGCGAGCCCTGTAGCTCAGCTCTGGGCCTTCTCTCTTTCTCTTGCTTCATGATCTCACGCATGCTTATAGCTTCAATTACCAACGATGTGAATCTTTCCTGAATTTTATTCTAACTGCCAACCTAATATTTCCACTTTTCCAGGCTTCTGACATGGAACATATCTCATTACAAGGACAGCTGTAGGGTTTTCTGCAGGAATGTTGTGGTTCATAACTACCTCAGACTTTCCAATGACGTTCCCTGGGTAGTCTTTGTCCTAACAAAGAATAACAGAATCTTGGGAGGAAAATTGTGGGTGGGAATGCCCCGATGATGGATGCTGTAATCATGCATATGTCACCCAAGTTAACTTCCATCCTGCCATCAAGCTGAGATTTGGTGCCTGTGGAAATATCAGGAGTATCTGGAGCCACCTCCTTAAAATCACCATGCTTGTTTTGCCTCTTAGCATAATCGACAGAAATGGCAATGAGAGTAGCTGCATAAAAAGAAAAGGTTCTGGCCAGAGTTCCAGGTACCTTACGTGGAAGCAGCTGGGTAAATAGTGATTTTGAGGCATTAGCACATCATATTTGTACAGCAATGAGAGTTTTGAAAAACATTCATCCTTCACACTCAAAGTGAAGCCAGACATAACATTTACTGAAAAGCATGAGTCTAATACAGTGTTGTGGATACATTCTGCCTCGCCCAAATTTCCAAATGTTTGTTCTACTATTCTTTACAAACATGTCAAGGAAACTTCAAGTACTTTTCAGCTTGTTTAATGTGAATGAAAGTGAATATTCCTATGTTCTAGAAAAAGCAAAACCCCTGTCTTTCCAGCTATTTGGCCTGGTAGAAGTATAAAGGTGGGTGAGTAAATTCTTTAATTTCATATTCAAATGTCCTAATACCATTCTACGGAGACAGTTATAATCAACACATTTGTAAGTCACCAATGAACTTGGTTTCTTCAGGTCATATGCTGGAGCTTGGAATCTTCACCCAAGTTTTAGTTCTGAGAGTTCATGTGTTTTCTGTTAGGAAATCAGCTAGAAATGTAAAAGTACAATTTTCCTTCAACTGCCTTGGGCTTCCTTCTGCTTTGGGGAGGTGACAGCTGTTCTGGGGAAGAGCTGGTTAGGGCAGGAAAGGAGGGGAAGGAGGGCAGGGAGGGCACTATGGAGAGTTTTACTTAGAGCAAATAAATGACAAGACTCTGAGCTATGTGAAGATCATTCTTTCCTCCAACCTCCATCCAAATTAAATAACATTTTTCTTTTCCTCTTTCTCCTTTAGGCTTTTTGTATGCAGCAAAGCTGTGCAAGGTGTCTCTGATTTTAAATATTTCATCCAAAATGTAGTATGCTTATGCTCATTTATTTTCTTTCTTAATGAGGGAAGTGTTTCCATAAGACCTGCAAAACAAGACATAATTTGGGGACACAAGGGCAGAGGAAGACTCATGGCTCATTCCGTTTTTCTCCACTTCCTGAAACAGACAGTTCTTCCTTCCCTTCTGCTCCAAATCCTGTGCATTGTGTCATAACTGATGAAAACGGCACCTTTCCTAAGAGCGCTTGTTCTTTGTGACTCCAGAACATTCTAGCAGCCGTCGTTGCGGATATCCCTCCAGACACACTTCAGAGCGCCAAGCACAGCGCAGCAGCCGCATTTCATGGCCCCTGGAACCTGTGAGTTGGGGCCACATCGTCTTCACTTTTCAGATGTGAAAGCTGAAGCTCAGAGGTCAGTCACCAGTCTACATGTCAAGGCTGTACCGCATCAGTAACTGTGAACGGCCAGGGCCTGTGGCCCCACTGTCCAGCTTTGGGGGGTCCACTCTGAAACTCTCCTCATTGCTCTGTCCCCCGTTATAACCTCACTCATGGATTCCCTTAAGGCCTATTCTTTTAACTTCAACTAAGCCATGAAGCTCTTTATGACAGATTTTGTCTTGTACTTTCTTTGCCTCTGATAGCCACTTCACAAAGGAATACTTGCAGGAATCTAACGTATGCACAATGATTGAGATGGATCATATGAGGATCTGCAAAACCAAAGACTCGAAAAATAGCAAACTCAACTTTTAGATAAGGTGATCATTCCATGGCTTATTGGTGGGAGTTTATATTAATGGTCATTAGGATCATGTTGTTTCCAAGCAAATAGAACAATAGGAAAACAATCCAGCAACACCCCTTAGCTTTGTGAATGTGTTTTGATCAGTTTTATGTAAGATCACGCTGCAGTAAGCTACAGGTGTCCAGATACCCCCATGTGAGTACTGTCAAAACACAACCTCACCCCCACCCTGAGTTGCTGCCTTGGGTCCCGTCTAGTAATGACTCTGAGTGCCCCAACACCTGAGCACATGGATGCTCTTGTTTCAGAACCCACCCATGTCAGGGAAGACCCTGTCTCCCAGAGGGTCTTTCAGTTTAGACAGTTCTAGGGCATGGTCTTTTCCCAGGGTGGGCACTGTGGGCATCTACGCATGGGGAGACAGCGTGGCCACTATTTGTGTGTGTGGAATTGGACATCTGGGAGAATCTAAGAAGGGTCTGAAAGAGTCTCTCCACATCCAGTTATTATGCAGCAGCAATCCAGACAAAATTGTCCCTGGAATCCGTTCATGGTATAAACCAAGTGTCACACAGAAAGGATCAGGGCAGAGGAAGTGAGCTTTGTTGGAGCCTGGGATGAGTGGGAAGAGCAACTGGGAGATGAGCCGCACAGGGTGGGGTGGGGACTGGAGGAGAGAGAAGGGGAGGGCTGGCCCAGGAGAGGTGACCACACCGGAATATGTGGACCCTACCTGAGGCACGGTCCTAGGAGGAGCTGCAGCAAGGGGAGCTGGTGTTCCCGTTTCAGGAAGCCACCCTTGACAGGTAGGGAATGTGGATTTTCCATAGAGTAATGCTCTGTTCGCCACTTGTCCAAATAGTAATAAATCACCAGTAAATTCCTGGTGCTGTTTGGAAGGCTTGGACTTCAAAGCCCCACATTCACAAACAGGAACCTTTCATTAACTCTGGCAAAAGAATTTCACTTTATTTCAATTTGTGTATTTTGGTTATTTAGTGGAAGCATACATTGCTGACCAACATGATGTACTGTTTTGAATCAAATGCCTCTTATTCTGGAGCCATCAGACACTGATATTATGTGTTTAAATGCTTGACCAGCCTTCATCTGTACCAAATGTTTGATCTTGCTTTTATAAAAGATGAGGCAACTTTGCTTTTTAGTTGTTTTTTTTTCTTTTTTTTTTTTTTTCTTAAAGCTGGTTTTATTCATGAGATACCGTAAGACCAAAAAACCCCTCAGAGCTGTAACATTTTGATTTTCCTGGAGTTCAAAGTACTACCTTTCTCCATTCAATAATTTAAAGCATCTTTTTTGAGAGAAGGGAATAAAAGCGAGATCTAATCTGGAATTGAATGCCTTCTGGTGTGTTGTTTTGCTGGGACCCATTACCTAGTTCTCTCTCTATTTCTCCTCTTTTCCTCCATTCTCAGCTATGCTTGGGTATCCAATGTCAGAATTACTTCTTTCCTCAGACCCATGCGAATGGAATAATATTCTCTCTGCTGAATGTCACTGCTGCTTTTAAAGTTTAGATCAAACATCCCTTTTTGTTTTTATCAACAAGTTCGGCATCACACAGAGAAATTATTAAACACCGTTCTTTAACAAGAGCACTGAAAAGCAAATTGGGATCGATCTGATTTTCAGCTGGGACAACCATTTCCTTCAGGCTTGACCTGAGGATCAGATGTTTGACTCTTCTAGGAACCAAGGTGAAGAAGGATAAACAGGCTAAGTCTGAAAGAAAGCAGGCACAAGGCAATCCAACTTGTATTTTCTGTAAGCTGGCGGCAGAAGACTTAACTGCCAGCTTTTGACAAGGTTTGGAAAACTCATCAGTGGGAAAGCAGCCAAAACACTGCTCAAGCATGGGTGGTCACCGGCAGTAAGGCAGGGAAAGCAGACCAGAAAGAAAGAAGAAAAGAAAGAGAGAGTCTTTATATAACTGCTTTCCCAGGATGTTCTAGCTATCTGCTTTCCTAAAGCAGTGTGACTGTCACCATCCTGCTGAAAGCTCAAATTAAGGTGATGCAATGGGGAAGCGTTTCATATTAATAATTGCATAAAACAGAGACAACACATTACCGTCTATGTGGGCTTGGCTGGGCTACGATGCACCTTGCTTCCTGGTTTCAAGAATAGAATGGTCACACTACATCATTTATTATATCATATCCCCAAACCTGTGGTCAGATGAATCTGAATATCAATCTGGAGAAAAATTTCTTTCCACTCTTGAAATTTTGGTTTTGGTTCTGTTTGTTTGTTTTATTGTTAAACTGTCTATGCATAAACAGAGAGACCAAGACAACAGTAAGCAATACAAATGTCAACCAATTCAACAGCTGAAACAGCTAAACCTAATACCACATGGAACTCACAGACATCACCTGTTTAAGAATTGTGTGAGAAATAGAGGACTTTTTTAGGTAAGAGAACAGTTCTCTATTAAATTAATCATGATGATAGCATTGATATATTTTAGGTCTTTTTTATATAAGTAGCCTGCAAACACCTTTCTCTTTGATTAGTAATTTTTTTTTATTAGTGAGATGTATGGTCACTGAAAAATATGTACAGATGCTTGCCTCCCTCAAGAGCTGGCCAATTGCTCTTGCAAGGCAGGCCAGTTTCAAGGCCATTTGGATCTCAGGCACCACATGGGGCAGCTCTATTTTGTGACAGAATCACTCCCTGCACTGGCATCAGAAATAAAGGTTGAAGGTGACATCTCCCCTCAGAGGCTTTCTCTTTTCTTTTTTTTTTTTTTTTTAATGAAGCTCTCTGCTTTTCCTCTGTTACCAACATCCAAGATTCTATGACAACCTCGTGCTTATAACGTTGTCTGTTTCTTCTCTAATATATCTGTGATTCTGTGAGCCAACTCACGCCTCCTTCTTACTGTACCTGGCCCACTTATAAGGATGCAACTGAGGGTCCTGAGTCTTTATTTAGAGGGCAAGAGGACCAATGCTTACCTCCAAACCACAAGCAGACTCACTTATGAGATCGTCTGCTCTACAGGCCCTGGGCAGTGTGCAGAACACGTTCCCAGAGACTCCTCTTTGTTTTTGTCTTCAAACTCGCGACTTTCAAACTTGAGAGTCAGGAATGGCCTCTATTTTGAGATGCTACACATGGTAACATAAATGTGTTTCACTGGATTTGCTCAACACATTATCCAGTTGTATGATTGAATTGGTCCCTTTTTTGCACAGTTATGGTTTCTAGAAACGTACAATATTTTTGAGTCATTCCATTGCTTTGGGTGCTACATATCCTGAAAGGAAAACACTGCCCAGGTCAAGAAGTGTAACTGTTAGCACTTGACCACTGCTTTTGCATCAATTTCAAGCGTTCACTATGGTAAGCAGGTATGTTTCTAACATGTGGTATGGCTTCACCATTGAAGCCACATTCTTTTCTTAACATTGTTGGTTCAATAATAACACATTGATCTGATATTGGAAGAAACACAGATTCTAGTTTAAGTCACATGGTGAGGACTGGCTTTTGGTTTTTAATTGTACAACCTAAGTTAACAGCAATTCTCCTTTGTATTTGAGTATGTGTCTGTGTGTATATGTATGATTAATAACACATATTGCAGCTCTTTTGATAAGAAGATCATGGTCCATATATTGGTGGGGGAAAGAGAAAGAATATTATAAGCATGGAGGTCATTAGAGAATACTTGATTTGGGTCCTAGATTTGGTTTTTGTTTCCTGGACAACTTTGGAAAAGCTATGCTGCCTGCCTTTTACAGATTGGTTTAAGGACTGAGTGAGATAATCCATATTAAAATTTAGCCCACTGTGACAGTGAAAATACTAGGAAATAATAGCTAATATTAAGAAAAGTCATATAATTATTGTTTTTGTTACAAAGTTCTTATTTCTGTATTTGAATGTGCATATTTCCAAATGTTCAGTAAAACCATGTCTCAAAGCAAACTTCTTTTGGGGGCTACCAGCTAGGGATCTTTAACACACTATTAAGGCAACATTTTCTGCTTCTGTGCTATGTCTTCTGGCAATTTTTACACAATATAAAAGTATGAATAAAAGTAAGGTAAATAACATGTTTCTTAGCACTTCCTTTCCAAAAGGATAAAGTAACCCATTAAGCGCTTTCATAACCTTTAAATGCAGTGAGATCAATAATCTTGTCTAGCAAACGAACAGGAATAAGGGCAAGGTATCATAGAGAAAAAACGTTCTGCTTTAAAACCAAAAGAGTCAAACCTTTTATTTGCCCCTGACTAGCTGTGCGATTTGAAGCAAATTAGTTCTCCAAGTCTCCAAGTCAGGCTTTTTTTTTTTTTTTTTTAAATCTGCAAAGTAAAAGAAAACATCCCCATATCCTAGGAATGCCCTGGGGGTTGAGATACGCGCTACACAATCACCTTTCTCAGATTATGGAGGAAAGGCATTGTTGAAGCTGAACGGTTTCAGATGGATCATTCCAAAAATATTTTTGGGGTAGCCTCATCTTTTGAATGATACACACCCTCACAGGGTGAAGACAAAGCATGAACGACAATGTGAGCCACTCGCACTGACGCACTTCCAGGGAAATCCTCTCATGACTTTATTACTTTCACAATCTCTGCCCCGAAACCTCAGATCAGCTGTTAATAATTATTTTTTTTAGGCCTCATTTATTTTATTTGGGGAGGAGGTAGTGTTCAAGGAAAATACAACCAATGATGATAACATTTTCATTCCTGATGATGACAGCTGACAACGTCAGGAGCTCAGGAAGAAGGAAAGCAACACATACGTTCATCTACAACAGGATTTTCTGGCAATTATATCTGATTTTGTTCATATGGTTTTTCCGCTATTAATTTGAAGTACCTATTTAGATTGTTTTTCTAGAGCTTAGTTTTGTATCAATCAAGAATCCCTAGGTTTGCTACTCTTTCTCAAGAGCATACTGACCTCAACATGGTGAAAGCTTTCAAAAGAGGCAGATGTAAGCTTAAAGCTTGCCACTGCCCCTCCCGACATGTCTCAAAGGAACATGTCTCTCTCTCCATGAATTAAAATGAGGATAATAATCAAACTCACATTCTCCTTGCATCACTTTGGATTTCAAAAATATTTAGTATTGTGACTTGTGGTCAGGATTATTTTTATTACAAATAGCAGAAAACCCATCAGGGGAATTTTGGAAATAAAAGGAAGGAGAGATTTGGTTACCAATATATGGGGGCTCTTGGAAGCAGGGGACCAGGGGACCCCCTGGTCCTCCCATTTCAATGAACCACAGTCCTACCCTCTGATTGGACCCTAGGACATTCTCTCTTCTGTCTCACAGCCTTGCTTACTCCAGGGGACTTCTCATTCTTCATCACTGCAGATGAGCCTTCAATTTCCCACCTGATGAAAAAAAAAGATCCTGGCATCTTCTTCCGAAATTACATGCACTGCAGTCAAATACAGCCAACTCAAAACTAAACTCTTTCAGTCCCCATTTTTGGTAGTTTCAAATGCAAGTGCCTCATTGGCCCAACTTTGGTCAGGTGCTTTTGCCTGGTCCAATCAGTGTGGTCAGAGAGGGGAGGAGGGTCTCACTTTATAAATGTGGCTGCCCCCACTGTAACCACGTGGTTGAAGATCTAGAATTTGGAGTCTGACTCTAAAACATTCCTCTAGCACTTGTAGTCAAGATGTTCTATGCATGCTATGGCTCTGGAGGGACAAACACAACCTCCTGTGATTCTCTCCACTTGTTTTTACAAAGCAGAGCCCCACACTTAGCACTGAGAAAGGGACAGTTTTGACTTTGTAAGCTTCCATGAATATTGGAGTTAACCTTCTCATACTAAAATATATTTGCTGTCCCAAAGTCATGCAATCGGGTCATTACTTCAAATGACAGGTGAAAATAGATTGATCTTTCTAATTAAGAAGATCCTTTTTATTTTAAGTAACTCACAAGTTTAAAAGGATTGTATCTACTTACAGTTTGCTATGTACAAACTATAAACAGTTTAATATGCACAAAAAGCTTGATTTTGCAACACAGACATGCTCTTTTTGTGAAAAAAAAGTGAAAGTTCTTTGCATTACTGTGGAAAAAGACATTATTTCATTCATACATATACAGTAGACTGTGTGCTAGAACACAGTAGAAAAATACACCTTTGGATAATAAAAAATAGTATAGAATAAAATCATATGGTTCCTAATTTCATGGGCATCAGTAAAAACGCTATGTAGAAAGCAGAACGTTAAGCTCCTTATCATACGTGCAGTGTTCTGAAAGCGAACAAATTCTGGCACAGAGGGTAAAATTAAATGATTGCTTGTTGAACATGATGTGTGTATTCAGGTGTGTGGCACGGCTACTTATGGAGCAATTTTGTCATTTTGCCAATTTTTTTAATTGACTAACTTAAATCAATATGTAGTATTTTGGTTAAATCCTGATGAACGTTTTCTACTTGTTCAAACCAAATGAAAGCTGGATCCTCTGGCCCAGTTGTGAATGTGAACATAAGGTTTATTCTCTCTTTATCTTTTCATATAGGAGATGGCAGTCCATAAATCTGGTGCCTCGAACTCAGAGATACTTCTAGAATAATGAGATTATCTTTAAGACACCTCCTCTCAGTTAACTGTTGCTGATTCACTTCTTTGACCAAGGGTTTAGTTTCATTTCCTGATGAAATGTTATGCATTTATCTGCTCACCTTTGTTTTCCATTTAAAAAAACACAAAACAAAATATCTCATAAGATTTGATACCCTTAATTCCAAACTGTTTCTTGATCTTGAAGAACTTCAGGCAACCTGAAAAGAGCCCTTGATCAGGGACCGTGCACAGCTCCACTGCCATGGGAAACTGTAGAATAGTAGAGACAAATCTGTGATTAAACAAGTGGCCAAAGCTTGATTAATTCCATACAGCCCCCAAAGTGAGAACTCAAACACCATGGAAATTTACAGAAGGTACAGAGACTTGGGCTACGCAGAAATGATACCCTTTTTCCCCCTATTCATTAGGAGCTGGAGTCGTGTGTAGAAACCCTGCAGATGACCATTGTTGCTCTGTAGCTAACTGGGTGGACTGATTAGTGCTGAGCATGGACTGCTTCTATTTGCATTATCCCTGTGGGTGTTCTCAAGCCTGCCGAGGAGTCCCAGAGGGGATTGGGCTTCATGAGGGAAAATGCCGTTGTAGCCTTTCAGTTATAATATTTTAAACATCAATTTATCAATGCAGTATTAATAATGATGTTAATCATACATATGTATGGCAAAATTTTGTCCACACACTTATCAATTATTTTAAAGCAGCTCTAAAAGCAGGTGTTATTATTTTTATATTGCAGGATATGAATCCAAATCTCATGGAAGTTGAAATAATTTTCTAATGTCTCTAGCTAGTAAATAGTAGAGTCAGGATTTAATATAAATCCATCTAAATGTAAAGTTTGTATTTTTCTCCCTGTGCTATATTTTCTTACTTATTAAGCTATAATCTTTTGAGAATTAAAATATTATTTACATACCATTAATTACCCTCTTAAAGTGCACAGTTTCATGGTTTTTGGTATACTGCAAAGTTTACACCATCACCACTGTCTAATTCCAAAACATTTCATCATCCCCCAAAAGAAACTCAATACCCATTACCAGGCCCTCCCCACTCCCTCTCCCCATAACCCCTGGAAACCACTCGTCCACTTTCTCCATAGATTTGCCTATTCTGGATATTTCATATACATGCAATCATATGATGTGTGGCCTTTTATGTCTGGCTTCTTTCACTTAGCATGTTTTTCAAAGTTCACCCGAGTCACAGCATGTGTTAGCACTTTATCTGTTTTATGGCTGAATAATACTCCCTTGTATGGTTTTGGGATGTAGCACCAAGGACTTACGACCTCAGGGTTAGTTTGTCATTTACCAGCGGTGGCTTAAGACCCCTCTGTCTGACCCACCCCTTCAAAACCAAACATTAGACAGGCAATGAATGGTTGCAGGTATTTCTGGACTGCCCTGGTAATATTGTGCTAAATAATGCTCCCATTATTTCAAACCATAGGATTAATATGCCCCTTCATATTTAACTAGTGGATAATTAATGTGAACTTTTAAATGTGTGTGCATTTTTACACTATGCGCCATATTCTGCATTTATGAAAATGATTGTTTGCTCCAGCCAAGAAAGAAGTGGTCCAATTTGAGGCATGACTCACTGGATCTACGCCATGACACTCTGTTAAGCCCCCTTCTAATCATGAGACAACTTAGGACCTTTTCAAAGACCTTGGGAATTCACAACTACAGTTGGATTAACCACACATAATACAACCGGTTCCCAGTTTTCTACGGGGTTTTTGTGCAGTACCTTGGTTTGCCACTAGAGGTCAGCAGTAGTCAACCCGCTGAGAGGCAGCCCCCAAAATGCCAACATTTTGAAGTCTAGAACATTCCTCAGGAAAATGTGTCTCTCGTTTTAGTGTTCTCACCTATAATATTAGTAGGTCTATCAGTAACTTGAGCGTCTTTGATTATTACATTTAAGGCTTGCTTGTAAGACAATGTATTTGGAACTCAACGATCTATTAAGATGCTGGATTTTCATTAAGAGACTGGTTGGTGCTGTGAGGAAGCAGCTCAAAGTGGAATCTCTGACAGGGCCTGAGGGGAGCCTGGTCTTAAAATCTGTAACACAATACTGATTAATAACAAGATGAGCGCTATCATTTTAAATGCCCCATTGAACACCTGTAATGTAGATGACTCTACAGCCACTGAAATAATTGTGAAAGGAGTCCGCAAATGTATTGATGCAAGAAGACGACCACGCTATATTGTTGAGTGAGAAAACCAGGTGAAAGAAAAGCCTGTAAAATATGATCTCCTTGTCTAAATACCTACACACATCTTTTTAATATCGATTTTGGGAGTCCAGACTCTAACAGCAATGATGTTAGGGAAATGAAGATGTGGTGGGTTTCTACAGTTGCTCTCTGCCTTTGTATGGCTTAGACTTTTTGCAATTGTGTATTCCTTTCATAATTAAAAACACTTCCTTTTTAGATGATGGAGAAAGTTTTACCTTTCCTGAGACCTCCAAGAGGTCTGGGCTTCTTCTAAGCCGGACCTCTGCTACCCCTCCACTCATGCAGTATTCTACTTGTTCCATAATTTTGTCTCCTCAAATGAAGTCCAAGGAATGCAAGGTCAGGGGCTGAGTCCCACCTGCTACTGCGGCTCCAGCATCCATCATAGTTGCTGACAGATGAATGTTCTAATCTTTATCTGCTGAATGAAGCGATGCCACGTGGGATGTGTGAAAGTTAATCCACCCCTGCCAGGTCTGATGTGTCAGCCAACCATGGAGCTGCCAGTAGCGGGGGCTCTTCTTTCCCCCACAACCCCCCTCTGAAGTCTCCCTGTGGGAGATTTATTCACGGAGGCGACAATGTGGGAGTGATTAGCCTGGGAACCTCTCTGGGCACGGCAGGTGCAGGAGTCATGGAGGTGACCGCTTTAGTGGGCAGGGCCAGGTCTAATGCATGGGGGGGCTTGGCTCAAGTTGGCTTCATCTCTGGGCTTCACACTTACAGCCCCTGAGGGCAGCTGGCAGCCCTCAGCTTTCAGCACATCCTCCTGATACTTCAGACCTTTGCGTGAGCTTAAAACACTGTTGCCTGCTAGGGGTGCAATAGGGGTCTGCCCGTCACCACTCCTGCTTCAGCGGGCAACAGCCAACAGATACAAGTGTCAATATACCAGTGAGTCCATAATCCTACAACTCCACTAACATGGGTTTGTTCAAAGAAAACAATGTATAAAGACACATGTGCATTGATAGAAGTGGCACCATTGAGAAAAACATCAGGAATTGCCTAACTGTCTATCAGTAGGGCTCTGAATAACTAAATCAGGCTTTGGAATACATTGGAATACTCCTGGGCAGGACAAAGATGAGGACTGTGAGCACTGTGCTTGTGAGAATCACCAGGAAGTTTGTTAAAAGCAGACTCCCAGTGTCCCTGGGGTGCAAGATGCTGATTCTGTAGAATGAAGAGTCTAAGGAATCTGCATTTTAAAAACGTTTATGTCGGACAATTTTACTGCATACATCGTGGGAACCCATCTTTGGGAAACACTAATGCAGCTGTGAATTAACTGACGTAGAAGGTAGCCATGCCAGAAAAAAATCTAGAGGCTGGATATACAAAGAAAGTAAGTATCTGAACGATTACAGGTCCAAATTTTTATTGCTTGTGGAGTCTTAAAGGAGAATTGTTACAATTGATTTATTTATATATGCTTTTTGTCTTACCTGTGTTTTGTAAATTTTTAACAAGAAGCTTGGGTGACTTACGTAAAAATGAAATGATAAAATCTAAAACAAAAATCACTGTCTTGCTTCTCTGGTAGGCATTTGTAGCAAGGTCAGGCGGACCTGAGAGGTGACATGGGAAGGAAGTGGAGGCATGGCAGGGACTGTCACCTCCTCACTGCTCTCCAGTGGAGAGCCGGAGTCCTGGTGGGGGATGGTCTCTGACTCTACTTCCTGAAAACATAGCAGCCCCCAAGCTGGACATGGGGCCTGTGCTATTCTTCACTTTTAGAGGTGATCTTTTTATTGGGCTAGAGAAAAATCAAATTAACAGATTTTTCTCAATGTTTTTCTGTTTCTCTCCTGTAATTTAAAAAATTATTGAACACTTGCTAAATGGAATCTACATAAGGTGGTATCTGATTTAACGTGGAATTGTATATTCAGCTATTTTAAGCTTGACCCATCCGGTATTTCCACACGATCCACACACCACAAAGAATGCATGGACCATCCAGTCACATTGGAGCAATCCGAGAAGCATCAGAGTAATAGAAAGAGCAAAACCTGAGATCAAACATGAATTCCAACGTCAATTTTGTCTGAGTGACATGGGGACACAGGTGCACTTAACCTCTCTGAGCCTGTTTTACTTCCACATACAAAAGTGTAATGGTGAATCTGAAGGGCCGGGCACTCAACAGAATGAAAAAGGTTGGTGCCAAGCTCTCAGCAGTGTCTGATCCTGAGTGAAAACACGGTAACTGCTGGGTCCACTCCTTGTCCTGGAGGTTAAGCCCTGTGTCCCACAGGGACAGAACCTCTGCTGTGCTGTAGTTAGCCTCAGCGACACGTGCCTGGCTCTGGTGCTCTGCTCAGCGGCTGTCCAGAGTCCAAGCTCCCAGCCATATACACCCCAGCCTTCCTGGCCATTCCCAACCCTCCCCTTACCTGCTTATTTTCATTTGCCCTCTCCTGTTTATCTAGTCTGGGTGGCTTCCGCTATTGGATTCTGCTTTCCACACCTCCCCATCCTCAGCCTTACGATGTTATTTATTGAACGGAGAAAGAAAAGGAAGTACTTCTACGTGAGTCTCTCTTGGGGCCCCTAAATGCTTGACATAGGGAAAATTGGGGGAAAAAACGTCGTTTCTGATTTTCCCAGGAAAATGCATCTTGTCAGGAAATTGACATGCCCCCTGTGTCCCCATGCTGGACACAGGGGACATGTCAATTGACCCTAACCGTTTCTCCAGCACCCTATTTGGATACAGAAGCACAGGTGCCCCCTCAGTGGATTAAACGCCAGTGGCCGAGAAATACTAAATAGACCCACACCAAACACACACACACACACACACACACACACACACACACACAAGAGAAAGTGCAGGATGTGATTGAAAGCCACGCTGGTTACTAAGGGGTTTTCTCTTCATAGCAAAGTGCCTTTGGTTACCAGAGAAGACAACAGAAGCACGAAGTCACAGCCCATGTGCTTGAAGGATCTTGAGGCACTGATGTGCCCTCGTCTGCAAAGCTGACAAAGAAAGAGCCACAGGAACCTCAGAGCGGGCAGGGTGACTTCAGGAAGGGGCATGAGCGGGAGGCTCAAGAGATCACGTAGGGCACAGCAGGAGGTGAGGCAGCTCTGTGAATGCCAAGGAGGACAATCGGCCTTGGCACAGGATGTCATAAAGAACTGGTGGAGACCACAGCAGTTCAGAAAGACCAAGCACTGGAGAAGCTCTTCAGCCATGACTATCTGACTTCAAGAGCACTAGTATTACCGCAAGAGTTAACATCTGCCTTGTGAAACTGGAGTGTTATTACTGTTTGTAATTAACACACAGTAAAGAACACTTTCTTAAAATGTTCATCCATTGGTCCAGAAATCATACCTAATGCCCTATCAAAACCCCTGTGTGCCGTAACTAATCCTTGGGCTGATCATTCATGGAGCACTGATTATTGTTTTTGCATAATTTGGACATTAATGTAGACATGTAGGATATCAGTCCTGATTTACTTTAATAGAAATGACCACTGCAGTCTTCCCCCATCATGTTATTCAGTATCCTGCAGTTTGCTCACATTATTTTCGATGCTCGGTTTTTCTAAAGAGACATTGCTTACCTGCACCAGGTAATCCCTCCAAAGGCAGTAAGAAACATGCAACAAATATACTGCAATCAGAAAAAAAACACAAAAAACAAAAAACAAAACAAAAAAAAAAAACAGGGCAGCAAATCACAGATCACCTTTCATTCAATGGTTAAAAATCTTTGCAGGGGTTTTATTATTTTAGATGAGCAGCAAGGTTGGGGGAAACTATCTGTCGTCAGACCCCAAAACTCCCCGTCACCAGAAGCGAATACTCCCACCCTTTCCTCCTAAATGGGTCTCTGAGCGCTTCCTTAGGGCCTGGTTAAAAATACGCCGAATCAATTCATGCCAAGATGTTGTTCTCTCTATTCAGGCTGCCACTACTTGACTGACAGGGAACAGAGGCAGAGGGAACACTTCCAGGGTGCCACGTCACCAGTGGAAGGCCACCTAGCCACCTGTCCCACCACCTGTCTTAAGGGCAGCCCATGGCCAGGCCCTCAGAGATGACCTCCCCCTAAGGTGCTAGGATGCTTGGGAGTGGAAGACATTGCCCATTTCTGCCTCAGTAGATGCATGTCACACCACCAGATTCTCCCGCCCTTTGCCTTTTTAGTGGATGGGTAGAGTACGATTTTCCCCAAAGCTTCCTTTGTAAAGGGGAGAGCAAGCAGGGGTGTTTCACCCAGGCCAGGGGCCTGCCTGAGGTGCCTAGCCCACCAGATCCACACACGTTCTCCTGAACAGCATTTCTATCAGTGCTTTCCATGGCTGCAATGGAAGCTTTCCGTCCACGCATTCTTTTCCGTATCATAGTAATTCTGATTTGGCTCCAGCCCTCTGAATCTTGGCAAGAGAATCAAGCTGGCTTTTTAAGGTCACTGAAGATGCCCGATCTCACTCCGTTGGAGGCTGACTCAACTGGCTGAACATGCAGAGTTCCAAGGCTGAGAAAGGGAACAGGATCTCCAGGGGAATTATTGAGGCACCAGGACATTCAGGTAGAGGAGCTTTTCAGGATTGCCATGGTAGCTGACCACGTGACTCTGATCCTCGTGGCTTTTTTCATATCTCATCTTCCATGTCCACAAATACTCATTCACTTGGCAGTCAACAACCCACTGCAATCAAAAACACTATTGCTACAGCCCTTAAAATGACAGTAAGAAAACTCACTCACTGTGTTCTTCTTGTGGCAGAGACTGTGCTAAGCTTTCACATGCACTGTCTCAATTAATTAGCATTGTGTACACACTTAGTCTCTTTTAAAACGTAAAGAGACTGAGGCCCAGAAAAGTTCTATAACTTACCCAAAGTCACACAGCACTTAAGGGTGAGCATTAGGATTTCCAGCAGCTTATCTAACTGCAAAGTTTATGCACCTTGTTCTATGTTCTTTGAAAGGCGGAATTATACAAACCACAGTTAGAGCTGCAGACAGGGAAAATGAAATCTCAGATTTAGTGACTTGTCAGAAGTCACAGGGCTAGGTCTGCTAAAGTTACTTTTCTCTGGTTCCCTAGCAAGTTGGACTAAATTGCACCAAAAATGCCCCTGGCTCTTGGCGCCGTGCCTCCCCTGCCCCCACCAGAAGCCGGAAGGAGGTAGCATGGCCCATCCTCCCACCGGAAGCCGGAAGGAGGTAGCGTGGCTCATTCTCCCACCGGAAGCCGGAAGGAGGTAGCGTGGCCGGCCAGCTGCAGTCCCACGTTGCTTTCTATGAAGGCAGAAACTAAGACCTGTTCCCTGCAAAAGGCTAAGAGCCAGAGTGGGAAATTTAGTGTGGGACGTCTCTGCCTTTTCATTTATTTCATAAATTTGTTAACCATTCTCTTGAGAAATTATGCTTTCTTTTTTAAACTGCAATTTTTCCTTAGCTTTGGAGAGAAAGTCACGTAATTATGCTGACCTAGTCAGCACAGAGCACATGGAATAACAGAGCCTTTGGATGCATACATGTGCAGTGCTTACTATACACACAGCTTTCTTTACGTGTTATTAAAATTATCGGTAATGGCAGCCTAATAGTGATTTCCTGTCATATCTTTTTCTAATGATATTTAAGTAAAATTATTATCATAATTGGATTCTTCTTTACTGTCCCTAGAACGAAGAGGAGAAACGTAACCATCATGGAGCTTGTCAAAATGGAAGTCTACTTTTCAAATATTATTTGTTTCTTATTTTTTCCACTTGAAAGAGCATTAAATAAACTGTATTCCAAAAAATGGAATTAAGTTAAATAAGCATATCTTCAGTTGGTGCCACTAAATGATCCTTAAATCAAATCTTGAATTGACCCTTTCTTGAAGACAGGAGAAAAAAATCTTTGTGGCTTGTCTGTGAACTCTCCCAGGCTTCTTCCTGCCAAGCAGGCTGGGGGATTCCCGCAGTGCCCTGCCATATGGACGGTTTGTTGGGTTCAGTCGCTATTGTTCTCTTTCAAAACCTGTTTCCAAGAAAGCAAGAAGACTGTCTGGTTCCACAGAGATTACCAAAAGCAACAAAGTACACTGCAGATTTCCTAAGCTTCATCAGGCATCGCAAGCCTGATACTCAAATCACCTTTGTGTTTTGCTCTTTCTGGATTTTCTCCTCTTCTCTTGGCCAAGGAACGAGTCCAAACCCTTAATCTTTCCTAACTCAAGAGAAAGTCATGGAGGCAGGATCAAAAATGGATGTCTAGAGTTAGACTGAGAACAGGAAGGCATCTAGGGTTTTAGGAGTGGCAAGGACTTAACTGTTTACTCTCTTGTTGGGCCCTGGGACCAGAGGATAACAGGACCTTTGGAAGCCAACCATGATTGTGGGTGCATCTCAGGAGGTTGAACTTGGGCTCTAGGGTTCAAGTTGGCCAAGCTCTCAGCACGGTGGGACCTCCAGACTTCAAGAGGTGCACTGGCGGTAGGAATCACAAAGGGGACCTACAAATATTTTGCTGAGCATGAGATTTCTGGAATCTTTGTACAGACCTAGCAGGGGTGCCAAGAGAGCCCAGCAATGGTTTTCACTGGGTTTCCTGCCAGCCAGTCCCAGGCACCCCAAAGTTGCATTTAATTTAACTGAAAAAAAAATTAAAAAAAAATAAGTTAGAGGACTTGATTTTTATTCCCAAGTTTCTGGACAAAGATTCGTGTTCACTCCACATGGATGTATGAATCAGTCTTTGTATCATTTCAGGTCTTGGTAGGAAATTGACTTTTACTCCAAAAGTTTTAACCGATGAGATTTTGATGATAGGACTCCTTACTAAAGTGCGTGCACAGCTGAGAAAATCAAGAAAGAAGGTTGAAGCACGCCGAGACAAGCAACTTGAACAAGCTGTTATTACCCCAACATGTTCTTGCTGGCTGCAGCCCGAGACCACTCTCGGCAACTGGAGGCCACCGTCAACGGCTTTCTCTCTGACATGGCAGTCCCTTTAAAGCTAACAGAAGAGTCCTTCTCTTTTTGCAGTGTGCTAAGGCCAAGTGTTGTGTAATGTAACCTGACCACAGGAGAAATATCTCATCGTATTTCTAGGTCTCACTCACATTGGGGAGCAGAGAGGGTCACACAGGGTGTACCTGGGAATTCCAGCTACAGAAACAGCAGGCCCGTATCCACCTGGGCTTCTCTTGTTTCTCTCTCTCTTCTCTCTCTCTCTCTCTCTTCTTTCTTCTCACTCTGACACAAACCCTTGTCCAAGTAACATGGCCCCAGAAAGTCTGGAGCTTATATCAACAACTTCAGGACCAGAGAAGAAAATGACTCTTCCTCTCAAATTGGGAAATTCCAGTGAAGGATTCTGATGGCTCAGATGAGGGCTACAGTCCCCTGATCTATGGCCAGGAGGACAGAACTGTTGCAAGAAGAAATAGGGTAAAACCAATTGTCTTTACATTAGGGAACACCAAATCATCCAGATTCTTTAGAACTTTCAGAGCTAAACTCAACATGTCTGAAACAAAACATGTCAATTGCCTATGGAAGGAGAGAAAGGAAGCAGCTGTGGACAGAGGGAGAAGGGGAGCTGGGAGGCTTGCACAGGGTCAGTCTTGGCTGATAAAGCCATCAGTGTTGGGCTCGCATGGTCCTTCTTAGTTGATTCAAGTTGGGCAGAGATGGCCAGTCCTTGATACTCCCAGAGTGACCAGTCATTACACATGGGCCATTGGAAAAGGATATGGTTTGAGGCGAGGTGTTTCTCTGAGCCCTCCCCCTACCCTGAAATTTCTGAGAGCTGAAGGATGTCTGCCCCCGCGGGTAGAACCACAAGACCTTCCCTAATGGGGGATGTGGGTGGTACGTTGTGGTCCCCACCACAGCCCCTCAGGTTTACCCCTCCCAAGCATTTGCAGAGAGACAACCCTGTGGAGAACCTTCACATCTGTTCTTCACTCTCTTGTCTACTGGGCTCCCACCCTCCCCAGCAAATGCTAAGTCTCTTCTGTTATCATGCAAAACCACTGTTCAAAAACTCTGTGGCACCCAATTTTCCATGAGTTCAAGTTCCTAAATCTTAGCTAAGCTGGGAGACCCTTGACAATCAGATCCCCAACAAATATTTCCAGGACTTTCTTCAATTTTATCAACTGACCTCTTCACCACAATACCAAGTTTCTGTCCTCAAAGATCTCTTTTTCTCATCTTCTCTCCTTTTTGACATCTTCCCCTTTCCTCTCATCCTCCTTCACCATATACCACTATGAAAATCCTACTGCTCCGTCAGGGTCCCACCATAATAATCTCTCCTCCACTGACCATTATGGGCCAGAGTAATCTCATCCTCCTCAGAAATGTGAAATCCTTATCCCGGGCAATATGAATTCTCTGCTCCCGACTTAACGCCATGTACGCTAGGTTATAGTTTTGGCGTACATTTTTAGTGTAGGTCTTCCTGAAAGCAGGCCCAAAGACAAGAACATGGGCAGGTGATCTCTCCTGGGAGGTAAGCAGGGTATGCTGTGGATTGAAGTGCAGGGGAGGGAGAGAAAGAGGGAGGGAGGAGGGTGAGGAGAACGGGAAGAAAGGCCCATGATGCATGTGTGACTGAGCAAATGACAGCATGGGCCCTGGGACCGGCTGCATCCCACCCAGGAAACTCTGAGCCTCATAGACTCATCTCAGGGTGGCCCACCACAGGACGGGGAGGCCAGGGCCTTTACCCGGTGACTCCCATCCATCACCTGTTGTTCTCAGGGCTGTTAGCACCACTGACCTGCCAAGTGGCTTGCGTCTATGAAGGAGCCAGTCAGAGAAAACCCTCAGGCAGAGAATACAGGAAAGCATTTGCAGTAGGCAGCCATCAAGGATCTGGAAAAAGGGACGGCAGAGTAGGTGAAATGGGAGGAGGCTGGCAGAGCTGGCAGGGTACAGGTGTCAGCCATTCCTGCCCCACTCCTCCCGAAGACGACAAACCTCGAATTCATTCTTGCTACATTCCCCGCAGCACTTGGTTTTATACCTAACCGGCACTCAACAAACACTTGCCAACGTTGGATGTGCACCCGGGAGCCAGAATGATGCCTCTTAAGCCAGGGGTCTCCCAGCTCCTCCCTCCTTAGTGGTGTCCGTGGCTCCACAGACACTGGGCTCTATGACACTACTTTCAGCTGACTTAGCTCCCAACCTTTTGACCAATCTTTTCACTTCTCCACTGTAAGCCTTGATTCCTATTCTCTGCCCGTATGTATCAGCATCCCCTGCAGCTACCCTGGCCTCCTTTTATCAAAACATGGCTATTGATTGAGTTATTACTCATCCATTAAGCTGGCTCTTATGAAGGCCTACTTGGGGTCAGGCCTTGTTCCAAGAGTGAGAACACAACACTCATAGCATTTAACTTCTATTGTTAACAAATCAACAAACAGAAATACAGTATAACAGCTGGGTGTGGTGGCTCACAACTGTAATCCCAGCACCTTGGGAGGCTGAGGTGGGCAGATCATCTGAGGTCAGGAGTTCAAGACCAGCCTGACCAATATGGTAAAACCCCGTCTCTACTAAAAATACAGAATTAGCTGGGTGTGGTAGAGCACGCCCGTAATCCCAGCTACTCGGAGGCTGAGGCAGGAGAATTGCTTGAACCCAGGAGGCGGAGTTTGCAGTGACTGAGAGATCGTGCCATTGCACTACAGTCTGGGCAACAAGAGCGAAACTCTGCCTCAAAAAAAAAAAAAAAGAAAAAGAAAAAGAAAAGAAACAAGAAAAGAAATATAGTATAATGTCAACGATAAGCATAAAAGAGATTAAGATTTTCTTTTTTTTTTTCTTTCCTTTTTTTTTTTTTCCCAAAGAGGGGAGATAGGCCATTATTGATGGAGTGGCTTGGCTAGGTATCTCTAAGGGTTTAATATTTGAATAGAGAACTACCTCCACTTTTAGTTGAGAAAACTGAGGTGTAAGGAGCGACGTGTCTAAGGTCATACTGTGATAATTGAAATTTGCTGTCAAGACTTTTTACCAAAGTCCCAACCTACAAAAGCTATCCTGAGACCTCGGAGGGTGTGGAGGGACAGATAGGAAGAGGTTCAAGCTATCTCTTATAATGAAAGGAAGGGAGAACTTCTCTCGGTGTCTTCAGAGAACATAATGTCTCTTAATAATTTACTGCTGATGTTTAAGATCAGGAGGCGTTCACAATTTTCAAATGATGAAAGAACTGGTCATTTAACAGTACGCTTACCTGCTATTAAAAAGAGGAAAGAGAAGAAGGAGGAGCAGGGAAAGGAGCAGAAATCAATACCTGTCTTGGGTGTCAGGCCTCACAACTGAGCTGATGGAAGGAGTGCTACCCTTGGCCCAGGTGACCTGAATGTAGTATGAACACCGACTTCCTCTCCATATGCCATATTCTGGTATTCATGGCCTCAAATGTTAGCACAAGAGAACTCTTTTAAATTTCCAACTTTCCTGGTTATATGATATTGATTAGGTTTTTTTATATTTTATGCCCTGTAATTTCATTTTCAGGCTCATAAACTATATAGCACCAAACCAAGGCTGTTTCATATAGAAGAGACTTTTCAAAACCTTAAAAGTGATTCTGGTTTTTTTTTCAGCATAATTTTCCATTAGCTAGTATCTTCTTATGTTGAGAAACCTTTTAGGGTGGTTCTTTGGGTGCTTTCTTCAGCTCCTATATGGCCTATACATACATAACGTCCATCTGGAGTTCAGGCTTCCCATCCCATGGCCCACTGACAAGTGTGGGCACGCTAGGTCTGTTTTGAGTTTATAAATATATGTATGAAGCAAATTCAATTCATTAACAGCTTGTGCTGAACTTTATTTTAATTTTACGAGCATTGGATATTTCATTCGCCTTTCCCCACCAGGGAGAATCACACTTTAAAACGTGGAAGAGACAGAATAAAGAAAACAGGCCTCAGAGACCAGCTCCTCCTGTGGAGAACAGGCTTGTGCTCTTCATGGTGACATTTGCCAACCCCTGTAAATGCTACCTCAAGCAACTCAGGAGACCCTAGCAGATAGCTTAAGGGGAGAGGGAGGCTGGGAGAGACTACTGCCCAACAGAAGGGGAAGGGAGTTTTCCTATCTGCACTTCTATTTGTGGACAGCGCCTATATCCACGAGGAACAAGGCTAATGTTGTGTGATTTCTCCCCACTCGGCCCCTTGGGCTCGTGGGCTGTCAGCAGGGACCCTGAGAGACCCCGCCCCGGGCCTCACATGGTCATGGTTACACACTTCCCCAGGTGCGCAGAGAGACATCTGAATCCCACTAGGAGCAGGAACCCTGGGCTAGACGGCTCAGCCACTGAACAGAGACCGAGGCAAAGTCCCGTCTTTCAGGTTCTGCTCTCGCTCTTGAGAAAGACTTGCCTGCGAGGCTTCAGCAAACTAGGGAGATCCTGACCTCCTGGAAGGCAGCAGAAGCCGCCCGCTCCCTGGCACGCGGAGCCTCCGAGCCCTCTGCTGATGACATATGAGCTGCTGACAGTACTGCCAATGTCTGAATTAAAGTTTATGTACTGACGCACGGGGCGAAGAGAGAATTTTAGAGTCAGGATGTGAAAGTTCTTTTTCTTTCCACATTGGAGGTAATTACAGGCAACTCCTGCTCCCAGACTCCCGGCAGGCCCAGCGCACGCAGCGCTGTTTTACCGCAGTTCCAGGTGAGCTTCATGCTGAGAGATTTCCGTTTCCATAATCGATGTAACTAAATCAATTAGCAAACAGAATCCAAATCGTGCCTGCTACTCAGGCTGAGGAGTCGCACCTGGCCGATCTGCCCTCAACTCCTTATCCAAGCTATGGTGGGGTCTGATTTGTTACCACCTCCTATTTGGCCCGTGTTGTTGGCCTCCCTGCAGCTTTCCCGTCACTTCTGCAACTGTCACCTTAGCACTGGAAGGGCCTCCTGCTGGTGTGTCTATTGTCTGTCCACAGGGAGCTTTAAAGTAGGAATATCTGGCCGGATGCGGTGGCTCATGCCTATAATCCCAGCACTTTGGGAGGCCGAGGCGGGTGGATCACAAGGTCAAGAGATCGAGACCATCCTGGTCAACACGGTGAAACCCCGTCTCTACTAAAAATAACAAAAGTTAGTTGGGCATGCTGGCACATGCCTGTAGTCCCAGCAACTCGGGAGGCTAAGGCAGAAGAATTGGCTGAACCCAAGAGGCGGAGGTTGTGGTGAGCCGAGATTGCGCCATTGCACTCCAGCCCGAGTAACAAGAGCGAAACTCTGTCTCAAAAAAAGAAAAAACAAAAAAAATAAAGTAGGAATATCTAAGTCCGCCCCAGCAATTCAATATAATTGGTCCGTGGTATGGCCTGGGCAGTGATTGAAAATGCACAGTCAGGGTTAGGAACCATGGAACTAGAACCCACGTCCCTGTTTTCAGCTGGTGACTCTTCCACCAAACTGTGAGAGTCTTGTTCAATGTTACTTCCTCTAGGACCCTTCCACGTCCACCAAACCAATCTGTTTCCAAATCTTCTTCCCTTTCATGTTCCTTCTTACGACACTGCAACTGAATATCCACAAATGCCATTTGTTGTTTCATAGTGATTTCTGCATTGGGGATCTCGCCCGCTGTGTTAAGTGCTGAGTTTTCCCTTGCCTGCAGAGTGCCCCACACCTGGTGGGCGTTACGCAGGAGGATGCAGCCTCTTCTGGGTTGCAGAGGCTGCAGACTCGCTTTCTGGGCTTGTCTTGGTGCATGTTTCTAAGTAACAGAAAGACGGTTGTGTCCTTCATGACCATGAACAGGTCCTCTGTGGTTGAGGATAGGGAAAACTATGAAGGGAAGAAGGGTCTGGCCAAGGAGGAAGAGGAGGCTGAACCACCTGCTAGCGAGATGATGCACTGAAAAGAGGGCAGATTTGGAACCAAAAGATGTGAGTCTGAAAAGCAGCAACCACAGCGCATTTGCTTTAATATGAAAATGACATTTCAATATGGAGGAATAGTGACTGCTCCAGAAATTGTGTCTTGTCTCTATCCCATATATAGCACACCTGTTGGCACTGTACCCATTTTTAACAGGCATGCTCTTTAGAGACTGGACATCCCACAGGACTGCTAACGTGGGCAGAGAGAAGGAGTAGCTGCTTTTCAAGGAGCAGCTGGAATTTTAATTTAAATGTGAAGCTCTAGACTCAGAAAGACCTGGGTTCAAATCTTGTCTCCACCAGGCACTTTCTGTTGGCTTTAACCAAATTGCTTAATCTTTCTAAGCATTTGCTGTCTTTCTCATCCATAATTAAACTATTTTAGCAGAGCTCCTGGAAAGCTCCTTGGAAGAATTATTTGAATCATCTCTCTTAAGAGGACTTTATCCCATTGTCTGGCACTTAGTAACCCTTCAATAAATGCCCAGCAGTTTAAAACAGGAAAAAGCCGATACAAAGTACAAGAGCTTTTAAAAATTCTGATGTTGCTGATCACGCCAGCAGGCAAGTACAGCCAAGAGATACGAGCCAACATTCCCAGCCCTGTTTCTGATTAGGAATAGCAGTTCCTCTATCGCAGTTCAAAAGAGAGCCAATCTGGGGGTGTGGTCTCCAATCTGGGGGTGTGGTCTCCAACCTGCCATTCTTTTCTCTGGATCCCGCCTTGGAGGAGTCTAATCAGGTCAAAAGGAATGTCTCTCACAGCATTCTGTGAGATCTCTTGACTCTCTTTGTTTCTTCCCATCCCCTCTCTTTAATCTCTGCTCCCACCTTTCAGCAGCCCTGCACACGGGGACAGATGCTCCCTGTCCGTTGATTCGGAGGCTCCAAGACACAATCAGGAAGATGCAAATATTCTGGATTCAAAGCTGGCTAACATTATATTGAAAGTGAAAGTTCAGTGATTTCGGAAGGAAAAGCCAAACTCATTTATATATTGTGCTTACGGTCTCCAACATTTAAATTCTAGCCACAAAGGTTTGTCTACGGAGTTATCATCTGCACTATACCATTTAAGCAGGGAGAAAAGCGGTCAAATTCCAGATGCACATATTTTCAGAGAGGGATCACCTTGCTTGTGCCACTGTTTCTATAGCTAATGCCAGGAGCACGACCCGTGGGAATTATTAGAGAGCATAAATATTGTGTTCCAGAGAGCATATATATGCTTGTGTATCTGTGTCTGCATATGCATGTATGAGTGAATGTGTGCATGCATAACGCATGTGTGTGCATTTCCGTGGGTGAGTGCATAATATGAATAGCTATACTTAGGCCTGGGTTGCCCCAGACACACAACCTCAGACCCAGATTCAAGAGCAAGAAGTTTAGTCAAAAGATAACCCCAGAAATCTCTGGTCAGAAAAAGAGGATTCTGTGACATAGGGTGGGAAGCCACAAAATGTCTGTCAACAAGCACTGTGGTTGGTGCAAACTCAGTTCCTCTGGGGCGCTCTGAGAGACAATGTATACTATACTAAAGAGTGTTATTTCTAGGGCCGGGTGTTATGGCTCACGCCGGTAATCCCAGCACTTTGGGAGGCCGAGGCGGGTGGATCACCTGAGGTCAGGAGTCCAAGAGCAGCCTGGCCAAGATGGTGAAACCCCATCTCTACTGAAAGTACAAAAATTAGCCAGGCATAGTGGTGGGTGTCTTTAATTCCAGTTACTTGGGAAGCTGAGACAGGAGAATCCCTTGAGTCAGGGAGGCGGAGGTTGCAGTGAGCCGAGATCGCTCCATTGCACTCCAGCCTGGGCAACAAGAGTGAAACTCCATCTCAAAAAAAAAGGATGTTTTTCTACAGACTTCCTGTTTGTCATTGCCTTGTGACCTAGAAATAAGCCTCCAGGCAGAGACTCAGGCCATAGCAGCTATCCCTCTTCAGCATTTAGAAGTGAGTACCCAGGGGGAGCAGCAGTGCTACGAGGTTCAGGTAGGTGTCTTGTGAGTTGAGTGCCACCCAAATGTTTCCCAGACGCATGCGAAAATAGTAACAAAGAGAAACATCTGCCCCTGCAAATGGGACAATCAGACAGTGTGCACAGAATGAGGCTGCCTGGGTCTCTCCAGCGGTAATCTGTTTTTATTCTTCTTAATCCAGACTCCTTTTTATTCCTGAGTCCATCAGATAACGTGACTCTGGTTTTGCAGCTAAAAGAAAACAACTCCCAATTTAATATCACACTGGGGAATTGCCTTACTTTGTGCTGAATGCTATCAAGTTATTTTTTCTTTGTTTCTGTTTTTGAAACCAAGATCTCATAACCACAGTCCTCAAAAAGAAATACCAGCAGATCACAGGGAGAGAACAGCAGGGAGACCTCACTGGCTGAGTGACAGGGAACGCAGCTTCTCCCGGGACTGCTCCAGAGGGGCGTGGCCTCCGGAGTCCTCGCGGGCTCACATGACCCGCCCTACCGTCCCGCAGTGGCCACACTCCTCGCCTGCACTGCCTGGCTGGCTTGAAGACACTGCCCATTCCGCAACTTGCTATGGTTTGATCTGCAGTTTCGTACTATTAGCCTTTCCAAGTCTTACAGTAAATAAAGCCAGATGAGTTTTTTTTTGTTTTTTTTTTTTTTTTAACTCTTCACAACAGTGTGTGGGGAAAACAATGTTTACTTATATTTTTCTGGGATTTGAGGAGGATTTAAGAGCTTCCTTTTTTTTTTTGTAATTAACATGCAGTGAAATTGACTTATTTTGGCGTATGGTTCCAGGAGCAGAAATACACGCATAGATCCCCGTAACCCCTAGCACAACTAGAATGCAGCATAACACCTTTGATACACTTCTATCTCAGATAAACATGCATTGTTTTCTTATCATACTTTAGGAAAATATCTAACTAGCATAATCGACCTATCTTTGTCCTGATCTTATCACTTAGGAACCTAATGAAAATAGTTAAGATAAAAACCAATAAATAAAAGTATAAGCATTATTTAGAAATGGCAACATTTATGGAGATGGGAGACAAGTGAGTGAACTCCTGGAAGTGATCAAGATCCAGGAGTCCAAGATCTCCACCTTGTCCAAGATCAAAATGATTCAGCCCATGCGGGGAGAGGTCTGGGTTGGGGAGCTGTGGGGATGGGAAGGCTCCCCTCTGAGGTGGTGGGGTTTAGTATTCCAGTGAGACGACTTATAAACTTGTGCACCCAGCTTCTATTCTAGAGGAAGCCAGTGAAAGTGGGGACACAATAGGTTGCAGAATGAGACACAGATTCCGACAAGGGCTGCTTCAGCAGTGCCTCTCATGCAAAACCAGGTTTTTATGTAACTTGAAAAGCATGACACTAACAGAAAGCGTCATTCATCTTACGAGTTATGGTTGGCTGTAAAATAGAATGAAGAATTATTTTCTTTTGAAAGACAAAATGTTTATCTTCTAATTCTTTGGTATTCTTTCTTTTGGCCTTTTACATTCAAATTTCCATTCTTCCTTCACCTAAGCTTTACATCTAAAAGTCTAATTTCAAATAAGAAAAAAATTGAGGCTTTCTGTTTTAACTGTCTTTGACTAAAATGGTTCACATCAGAAACATTAAATGCTTGAGCCACATTTCCTCAGGCTATGATATTATAAAAAAAAAAATACAGCTGGTCAAACTCCATCTGTGGTTGCTCTATTACTAGTAGGAATGAAGTCTCTGCAAAGCAAATGGATAAATCTTTAAACCAAAGGATGCTGGGGCTGTGCTCGACCCAGCTTGGCCCCTGAATTCTCTTTTGTCCTTATGAGAGTCCCTGCTTAGACCAACATTGCACTTCCCTGGTTTGTAGAATGAAGATTAGACAAGACAATTTTTCAGAGGTCTTTTTCATCACTAAGAGTGCATGACCGTATATTGCTCTGAGTTTCTTTGCTTTCTTGCTTCCAGTGATAAATAGCAGGAACCATTTGCAAGGCACTTTCTGCATAGAGGACTGTGGACTATGCCTTATGCGCATGACCTCACTTAATTCTCTGTTAGCCTGCAGAAGAGGCATTCTTTCCTCCAGTTTGAAATGGAGAAATTAAGGCTCCGAGAAGTTAAGTTGGGCCCTTTAAATCATACAGACCATAAGAGATGGGGGCACACAGAATTAAAGCCCAGGCCCCATGTTTATATCCGCTCTGCTTACTGCTACTCCTTGCCTTTCAAAGACAAATATCATAAAGGAAATGACATTCCAAGGCCAGGAACCCCAGGATCATTTATTTTTCTAAGGTGACACAGGCAACTAATGTACTTGGAGTTTAGGCTGAACTCCTTGGGAGTATTGAGGGGGAAATTATTCCAAGTTGATATGCTCCGTGTGCAGACGTCACATCCACAGCCCCTTCATCAAGGGAGCAGCTCTCTGAACCTACAGCTGACTACAAATCCAACAGGAGTGGTTGGTACTTGGGTTTGTTGGTTTGGAAATCAGGTAAAAGGAACACAAACGCCTAGGATTGTTTCACAAATGGAAAGCATACAAATGGAACAGAACAGTCATTCTCCCGTGCACGCTGTCAGGAGTGAATGGGGAGTGGATTGCATGGGACAGCCCCTTTGCCAAGTTCCCTCTGACTCCCACCATCTGAGAAGGGTTTGCAGTAACTCTCAACACAGAACATGGAGATCAGGGAATGAAGTGTTCCCACTGAGTGTTCTTGTGAATGAGGCTAGCTTGATACATATTTGGCTGTTGTTTTAACACCTGCTGTCAATGTGATTCAAATCCAAATATATTTATTCAGGTTATGAGAAATATAAATATAATTCCATTTATATAAACAAGAATATAGACGTACCCCATTTTTATTGGTAATTATAAAATGGCATCAATTATTAGAAGAATTAGAATTTTATGTGTCACTAAAGGAAAAATGTTAGCTATTAAATTTGATACCATTATTTCTTATTCCTTGGAATTTTATTTTATAATTTGTGGGCTTCTAAAGACTTTTTAGACATAGATTTTACTATATATCCTTTTCGATGTACGGGAAAGTGTAAATATAAGTAAATAGGTTGATGCTTTTTGGAAACCTGTTTGCCTTCTGAGTTTGACTTTTCTGGATCACGTTTTGACTCAGAGACGTGGATGTTCTCGTGCGGTTGGTTGGTTTGGTTTTCTGCACAGTATCATACCCTGTGCCATTGAGAACACTGGGGATACAGCATTTCTTAAAAGAATCTTTCATTTCTGTCTTCAATATTTTCTTCTAAGCTAATGCCATTTATTCTACAACTTCGCACAGCACGTTCAGGAATGATGATTATATCTTTACTACTGCCTGACTGATTAGTATTGTGAAATGCATTCCGATTTCAGAGATAGTGAATGACTTTCAAAACTGAGCACTGGCACAGCACGTAGGAGCGTACATAACTTGGCAGAGTCCTTCCCTCTAACAATCTGCCTCCATCAAGTGCCCTAAAACACTCAGAGCTCCTGTTTTCCTTCAAGGTCTGATCCCTCGACCTCACCCTAGCCCTTTACACTATTATCTTCCTGATTTGGTCCCCACACCCTATCTTCTCTCCAGACCTCTATGCGTGCTTCATTTTGCTAGAATAGTGTCCCTTCCTCCCACCCACTCTCGACTCACAGAGACTTCTGTTGCCTCCCAATACCCATTTGTCATGAACTCTGATGCTTTACCCTGGAGCCCCACCTCATCCCCAATGACTGGAATAGATGCCTCCTCTAGTGCTCTATCCCTCCGTAACACTACAATGGGATTGGCCCATGACCTGTTGTCTTCACCACTGGTCACGTAGGCTGTGGCAGAGGAAGTATTTCGGCATGTTTGCCTACCATGACGGTACTGACAAATATTGATTAACAATGTTTAGATGTCATTTGTGATTTTTTAAAATGTTTGTTTTAAATATACATGAACATGATACATGTTATAAATATGACCTACCTAATAGAAATAAATAGTACAAAATACTTATGTATGCACAGAAAAATACATACTCAGCAACAAAAGAACAGGAGTCCTCATCTGTTAACTCCTTCCCGACCCCACCTCACTTTCCAATACTGTTTTCAGTTAACATGATTGCTTTCTAATTTGTTAGTTTTTTTTTTCACTTTCTGAGATGTAAATATTCCCACCAAGCTTTCAGTGGTTTAACAAATGACTCATTAAATTCCTGAATTTTTAACAAAGGCAATAATCCATTGGTTCTTCACTATGAGAGATATCTCAGTGTCTTCTTTCTTTTTGCTTCTTCCTCACGATGCTCTTAATTATGGCACTTTTAGTATTTTTTTCCGTCTGTTTACCCTGAAAACCTTTAAAAATATTCCTATGCCTTTATCCTTAATTTTAATCAATTAACTCCATGTTTCTCATCAGTAACTCGACACAGATGTCTCCCACACAAGAAAAGGCGATTTCCTGTCCTTCCCTCCACCTTTCCACAGCTCTTTCCCACAAGACTTCCATCAGCTCTAACTCTAATTCCACATAATCAAAGTCATTAGTGTTTACCTTCTATTTTGTACTAACATGAAAATTAATTTTCATGCTTTCTTCATAGTTATGGTTATAATCATGCCACTTTTTAATTTGTCTTCCATTTGGAAAATGACTTTTATCGAGTTTTTGTGTGTTGGTCCAGGAGTTTTTAATTGATGTTCTTATTTCTTGTTGGCAAACGAACAACCGTACTTTCAAATTGCTCCGTCTTCTCATCTTGGTCCGAGAACCCTTAGGTGGAATACCTTCCCCACTTCTTCTTTTCCTGAGATGCTGCCTCCCAGCATCTGTGTCCTTCACACCCAAAGCTGCTGACACCTTCATCTCTGACTTTCAGCCTCAAAAACTGTAAGAAAATTAATATATGTTCTTTAAGCCCCTCCAGTCTGTGGTACTCTGTTCTGGCAGTCCCAGCAAACTAAAACGGAACTATTACAAGTGGTGTTGCTAGGAGCATTCTTGTATATGTCTTTTAGTGACCATTCGTGTAGATTTCTGCTAGAAATACACAATTCTCAGGAGTGGCGTTGTTATGTGAAAGAGTATGCATATGTTCAGCATAAGCAGACACCAAGAAGGTTTCCAAAGTAATTGTATTAATTTATGCTTCACTGAATCCTTCTGGAGAGCTACTTAGCCTAAAGCACCTACCGCCTATACTCTTGTCCCTCTGTGCTTTGTAACTTCTTCCTACCTTGGTTCTTCTTTGCTGGGTGCTCTGTTAAGTACCTTGTGTGCATCTTACCATCAGATTTGTCCTGGTTTTCTAGGTTTGGACTTTTTCATGTTTCTTTTTTTTTCACTGATTGTCTTACTCCTGGGGTAACTTTTTCCTTTCATCAAAGCTTACCTACCTTGACTTCTGCTAGGTGGCAGTGAATAACTATAAATTAATCAGCTAAATTATTCAGTACAAATGAGATCAACTTCTCAAGTATTTATGGCCTTATCCATTTTCATGATTCTCAGAGTCATGATGAGTAGGGCAGCTAACTGTTCTATGAATGAGGTCATTTTTGGGCATGGAATGAGAATTCGTAGACTTTCACTTCTCCCAGCTCTGAATGTCTTCCTCACCTCTACAAGCACATTCATCTTCACGCTTCATTTTACCAGGTTTCATGCCAACGTTTATTCAGATGTCCAAGAGGCTTAAGACAGAGTGTGATGCTATTAACACCACCAAAAGGAAAAATCCAAGCTGCAGAAGGGCAATGTTACTCATATTCCTTACAAAACCAGACAATTACAATCACAAATATGTGTGAGTGAATTCCTGGGATGAAGGAAAGTGTACAGGGGAAGAGACAGCTTTCAGAAAAGACTTTTACCTCTGGGAGCAGTACTTGACGAATGACTCAGAAAAACTACAGAATAAGAATTGAGAGAGTACACATCTCAGATAACACAGCAGAGAGAGCTAGTTAACACATGGGGTAAGGAATGTGGAACTGAGCGGGCACAGGCCCCGCATGTGGGCACATGGGAATGGGCTTCACACTTCACACTTCCACCCTCAAAGTTTAGACTCCCTCAAAGCCATGCGCCGGCACCTTCTCTTTACTAAGGAGGAAACCAAAGTTCAGAAGAGTTAGGCCACTTGTTCCAGATCACACATCCCTTAACTTGTGATACTGGGACATAATCCTAGGCTTATCTTGCCCTGAAATCCATACCCCTTTCACTCTAAACATCCAATGATATGCAAAAGGACTTGATAAAAGAAATACTGAAATAAACATGATACTGTTAGAAGGAAATAAATGTAAAATCATTTGCTTTGGTTCAAACATATGTGATTGTACAACTGCAGGACCGGGAAGTTTTGGAGTCGCTCACATTCTTAATATAAGCCTTCAATATGTCACAGCCACCAATTAAAAGCTAGTATTGTCATCCCAGACAGTTTGGAGCAGTATATTCATAAAACCATACTCTCTTCTAAGGAGTATAAAACAATGGTTTAACATGGAACATCTGTCACAAATCTTGCTTCCAACACATGTGAGTCATGTGACCTTGGGACAAGTGTTTCTCTTTAGTGAGCCCCAGCTTACTAATCTAAAGAATGGGGATAATCATAGCTCCTAATTCAGTGTTGATGTGAGGACTAAAGAGCTCAATGTTTAGCACAATGTGTGTGTGGCATGTACAGCTAAATCTTTTAGCTCAGCATTTCCCAGTGTGATTATCCCCTCTGGAGTTCTGTACCTAGGTCCAAAGTCTAACGTTAAGAGTTAAGAATGCTCTGTGTTGCCTGGAGGAGAAGGTAACCAGAGTTTGCCACCTGGTTCTCATCTCAGTGACTCTAAAGAGCAGATAAAGCTTGCCAAGCTAAAGGCCAGGAGAAAACAAAGACCTTTTTTTATTTTAATTTCTTCCATCATTTAACAAATTTTTTTGAGTACCATCCACACGCCAGGCATGTTTTCGGCATTGTGAATAAAATGGTGAAGGCCTTTCAGGAAGTAGTCAAGGGACTTCCATCCCAAGGGAGGAAACAAGCAGAGAACAGCCAAATGGAGAAAAGGAAGAGAATGATTGCAGATTCAAGTGTTAGGAAGGAGCAAACCATGGGCAGAAATAGAGACGGTAAAGGGGTGGAGAACATTAGGCAGAGTAGCCGCAGAGGATGATTTGAAGAGGTTGCAATTGATCAGAGATATGAAGGCTAAAACACAAGCAGGAAGAATGCTCAGCAGGAGTAGCAGCATGGACAGAGGCTGCAGCGTGAGAAAGCTTGGGCTGATCAGGAAGCTGAGAGAAGAACAGACGCATGCATGAGACCAGGGAGCAGTCGCAGATGGGGTTGAGAAGATCTGAGAATGCCCATGGCGTGGCAAGAAGCTTGGATTTTATTTTCAGGGCAATGGAAAGTCAATGAAAGGCTTTAAGTGAAGGCCAATGGAAGGCTGGTAGTGGAGCCTGGGTCTGGAGGAGGATGTATAGTTCAGAGAGGACAGGGACCTGGACAGGGGGTGATGGCAGTGGATATGGGGAGGAGGGCTGGATCTGAGACATGTTTTGGAGAAAAATCCACAGGAAATATCAGATTATCCAAACGCGGCTGGGATCCACCCTGCTTGTCCTAGTCAACGGATGGATAATCATTTGATAAGACTGTTGTTTAATAAAAACTGTAACCAGAAAGATTATTAGAATTTATCTGGTGTCAGTCAGTCTAGGATTATTGAATATCTGAAATCCCATACCAATTGCTCACTTCAGCTAGACATCAAAATTATTTCATAATGTTAACGGCATTAGACTCATATATTCAATTATCATATAGGAACATTTTTGGGCTGAGCACAGTGGCTTATTCCTGTAATTCCAGCACTTCAGAAGGTCAAGATAGACAGATTGCTTGAGCCCAGTAGTTCAAGACCAGCCTGGGCAACATAGAGACATCCTCTTTCTACAAAAAATACAAATATTAGCCAGGCATAGTGACACATGCCTGTAGTCCCAGCTACTCAGTAGGCTGAGGTGGCAGAGTCACTTGAGCCCAGAAGGTGGAGGCTGCAGTGAGTCGTGACCACACTGCTGGATTCCAGCCTACGTGACAGAGGGAGACCCTGTCTCAAAAAAAATTAACTTAAAAATTTTTAAATATAAATATTTTTGGATTAATTAATCAGGACCAATCTAATATGGCATTTCACAGATCATCTGGAAAAAAAGATTGGAGGGAAGAAATTCAATCTGTAGATTATTCAGCTAGAGCTGCCCTTCATGGGAGAAGGCTCTAGAACTTCTGGGAGTTATGAGCACCTGTGAAGGGGACGCAGAAAAGGGGAAATGTGCTGTGCAGGAATGTTATGATGCCCTCTTGGGCAAGATCTGGCCTTGCGTTTTCCCTTACGTGACAGCCATGAAAAGCTACTTTTCGGCCACTCTCTAACTCTTGGGTCAGAACTAGAAGAGGGTCTTAGACCAGTGGTTTTGTACATTAGAATCTATTGAGGAACTTCCAAAACAAAAATAAAACCATACCCAGGCAGTACTCAAAGAAGGAGAAGGTGTGATAAACTGTGTATTTTTAGTATTTGTAAAGAGTTCCCCCAAGTGACTGTGATGCCCTCGAGGTTGAGAAACACATTACAAAGCTTTTGACATTGTCCTACTCTATTGTTTTATTTAGAGACTGCTTTGGGCTCTAAATAAAATAATTTTACCCCCCTACAAAATTTTTATGCTCCCACAAAATTCATATGTTAAAATCTTCAGGCTCAAGACGATGGTATTAGGAGGTGAGGCTTTTGGAAGGTGATTCGGTCATGAGGTTGGAGCCTCATGAATGGGATTAGTACCCTTCCAAAAGAGACCCCAGAGAACTCATTTGTTGTTTCTGCTATATGAGGAGAGAGCAAAAAGATGCAATCTATGAAGCAGAAATCAGGCCCACACCAGACACTGGACCTGCCAGCCTCTGGATCTTGGACTTCCCAGTCTCCAGAGCTGTGATAAATAAATTTCCATTGTTTATAAGCCCCCAGGTTATGGTATTTTGGTGTCACCGCCAAGAACAGACTAACCCTTTCTCTTCCAAAACTGGCAGGTATTCACTTGAAAATATGCACATATAGTAAGGACAAGAGAAGTTTCCCAAAATGAAGTAAGTGTGTGAAAGTGAAAGGACAATGTCTTGCCCCCTTTGCACTGGCCGTGGATGGCGAGTGATTTCATAACAGCTGTGCCGCTGTGCCTGTAACTTTCTCTCTCCTGATGTACTCAGAGTAACTATCCAGTAGCTGGACAGGGTGCCCAGCACCCTAGGGGGACACAGATGCCCCATTCACTGTACTCCCAGGGTGGCTCTGCCTCCCCTTTTAGTCTGATCTTTATTTGTAGTCTTAAAATTTTCCATTTCAACTCTCAGTCACCAGAATCTCCAACTTCAACCCCCCTCAGTTGAGGATGGTGATGAGGAAGAAAAATACCTACCTGAGCTTTGCAAACATTTTTTAGCAAACCCACACAGAGAGTGGGCAGAGTCTACAGCGCATAGCTAAGCCCTTTGTCAATACGAGGACTGGCTCCAAGTGCACACTGCTTGGCTTGTGATCAAAATGGCTTCATCTTATTAGAAATCTCCAAGGCTTACAGAGTCAAAACTTGGACGTTTACTGTACACATTAACAGAACTTATTCCACAGGCTCATAATAAATCTTTATAACCACATATGGCCCAGTTATAAATATCAGCTGGGAAGAGCAATAAAGGCACAGCACACAGAAAGGTCTCTGCCCAGCTTGGAAGCACTTTAGACTTTATTAATTTACCTATTTTATCGAACATTTCAGATGGTAGAGGGAACTTAATTCACTATTGAGGTAAACTGGAAAAAGTAATAAAACACTAAAATCTCTACAAGAAAAATAATGCAACAATTAGTCACTTAGTTCATTCAAGTCGGGTCAGGTTCTTCAGACAAGCAAAACGAAACACAGGAAATTCCCTGTGAATTGTAAATTATTTCTTCGTGCCAGGCAGGTGTTGGTGGTAGGTTTCATTCCATTTGTTGTGGTTCTGATACCTCCCTCTTGAAACAAATGAGAGGTTGAATTAGAGCTTCATCCACTTGGAAATGGAAGAAACATAATACAGAAAAAAAAGAATAGCTGATCCTTCAACTCATCTTAGACACCCCAGCATTAATGCCAGTCCCAGGCTACCTTTCTGATTTTCTACGAACTGTGTTACTGGACGATACTGGTGGCATGTAGTATGCATGAGTGGTCTGTTTAGTGGTCTCCAGTGGGGGGTCGCCGTTTCTGT
This sequence comes from Saimiri boliviensis, assembly GCF_048565385.1. Taxonomy (NCBI): domain Eukaryota; kingdom Metazoa; phylum Chordata; class Mammalia; order Primates; family Cebidae; genus Saimiri; species Saimiri boliviensis. The sequence continues at coordinate 75,232,755 of NC_133457.1, forward strand.
CCCAGGCTCTGACTTTGTGCACCTGTTTGTGCCTATTTACACATAAAGAGTGGGAAACTAGACTATTTAGTCTCAAAGTCACACATAGTTTCAAATTTAAGAGGCCTGTCTCAATTTTAAATGTTTGTTTGGAAACATCGTAATTGCTGACATTATAACTTTAATCATTGCTTTCTTTTGGTTGGAAAGTGATGGCTGTATTTTGTATCAACTCCTTTCTACAGCAGTTTCTCATCTTTCTGCAGCATTTCAGAGCAGTAACTTAAGTGTCACCTTGACAAGAATAGGTTTTGTGTCAGGAAACTTTTCTAGACTTCAGAGAAAAAAAATTATCAAACACCAAAGATTTAAATTTTAATTAAATTGGTTATTATTGAAAATTACCACTCTACTTTTACTTTCTAACATTCTTTTACTGGAGAACAATAAATACGGGTACTTTTGTTTGATTGCTCATCTTTAAAATTGCTAAATTGCTCTAAAGAACTTTCCTTTGACTTTTTAACTCATTCTCACAGCTTTGTTTTTTGGGGGCTATATTTGCAGCTGAGTCAAAGGTAGGACTTTCAGGCTTGGGAAAAGCAGAGTTTAAAATCTGCCTTTGGGAGCTAAAACCACAGAATTGCTCAGTTACACAAGTTACTTTACGGCTAGATTAAATACATATAGAGGATACTCCATAACTTCTGTTTTTATGGATACAAAATGACAGTCAGCTAGGAGGAAAATGTTCTAGTGATCTCTTGCACTACAGCATGACTACAGGTAACAGTAACATATTATATAGTTTTAAATAGCTGGAAGGAAGAAATTGAATATTCCCAAAACAAAGAAATGATAAATCATGATATATATGCTAATTTATCTGATCTGCTCACTATGCATTATATGTTTCAAAACATCACTATGCGCCGGGCGCGGTGGCTCAAGCCTGTAATCCCAGCACTTTGGGAGGCCGAGGCGGGTGGATCACAAGGTCGAGAGATCGAGACCAACCTGGTCAACATGGTGAAACCCCGTCTCTACTAAAAATACAAAAAAAAATTAGCTGGGCATGGTGGCGCGTGCCTATAATCCCAGCTACTCAGGAGGCTGAGGCAGGAGAATTGCCTGAACCCAGGAGGCGGAGGTTGCGGTGAGTCGAGATCATGCCATTGCACTCCAGCCTGGGTAACAAGAGTGAAAACTCCGTATCAAAAAAAAAAAAAAAAAAAAAAAAAATCACTATGCACTCCATGCATACCCACAATTATTTGTCAATTTTAAAAAATTAAATTCAATTAATTTTTAAAAATAGGATAAATTTTAAAAATCACTCTTCATGTAGTATGTGTGAGACTCCTAAATTTATATTGCCCATGAAATGAATAATCCTTCAAAACTATAAAAAGGAAATATGAATATAACATACATTCAGTCTTAGCATATTTTGGTAGCTGCTTAAATGTTTATATTATTTTTCAAAATCCAAGAGTCAATGGTTTTTCAAAAGTATAAATTCCTGGAGAAATTTTAAAGACATTAAGAAAAATATTGCTTTGTTTGCTTCTCTCAGAGAAATTTTTAAATTTATTTTCTTTGTAATTTGGGAATATTGTGGTATTTTAAACTCTTTGACTCAATAGTTAAAAACTAATATGTAGTATAAAATACATGTAGTATTTTAGGGGAAAACATTACATATATTTTACCAATGTTAGATATGCGCTGTAATATTTTCTACTTCTTATATGAGGAATATGTGTTCTTAATGCTGAAGTACAAGTTTTTGTTCGCATTAAATCAACTATCCAAACACTATCCTGAGGGGCTTTTTGTGTTATAGTGGTTCTGTTACTGTGTCTTCTTAGAAAAACGGATCCTTTTTTTTTCACGTGGGCACAGTTTACATCCCAGGAAATAATGGCCAACATTAACAAAAGTAAAACATAATATTATTTCTAATTACAGCTTACAAGCATTGATACAAACTACGCATTTAAAAAACGCTATGCCTAAACTTTGACATAGACTTACATCATTTTTAGGTAAATAAAAATTATTGTAAGATAGCTGTCATGAAGCAAATTAAAGACACCCTCACTATTTTTTAACCCCCGGGACGTGTGGGCATTTGTTATACAGTTTATATGTTCATTCAAAGAGTCCTCTGTGGTATATAAGTTAATTCCAGACATTCTAGAGTTCTTCAAGCAGAATTTGTGAAAATTGAAACTATTTATGAACCATAATGACATATACATTATATACAAGCTTTATTTCTATATAGATATCGTCAAAGGTCAACACTGGTCATTTAATCTTCACATCATATCATTATTTTTGAAATAATCTAGTTACAGTTTCAACTAGTAGATTTTCTTCTAAGTTAAATACCTATTATATACCACTTCAGCCTATTATAGACCACCCTCCACCCCTTTTATCCTGTAGGATTTAAAACAGAAATAAATTCTCAAAGCCTTACCTGGTCAGGCTTTAATTGAACAAAGTTGCTTTCAGCGATCAGGCTGCAGCTTAGGTAGGATTGCAGCCTGTGTCAAAAAATCAAGATACATGTGGAGAAGAATGAGCCATTATTCACAGTTCACAGATCTCCACAATATCTTAAGCCCAAAGGCTTAGTTTAGAAAGAAGGCGCTTCCCTAACCTGGAATTTCCTGAATGGACCGGTTTTAAGACAGGCTTGAAGAGGTGTAATAACACAGATAGCCAGAGCTACCACAGTATCATTATGGGCGATAAGACAGAATTAAACACAAACCTTTGCTAAGGGGATTCTCAGCCCTACATTTTAGAATTGGTGGCGTTTTGCTTTGTGGAAATCTATGCTGGCATTTAGGTCAGCTCATAAACCATCTTCCTGGATTTCAGACATAGGCATTTTCTTCAAAGCCGTGACCAGACAAATCTTTGACTTTCACTTGGGCTTCACGTGGCAAATCTGTGTTAAGACTTTTTGAAAATGTTTCTATTAAATTAGCATCTCACTTTAATAGATAATGTCAAATAATAATATCTCTGTTGCCAAAGAAAACACCTGCAGAGACATGACAAATTTTGTCAAGGAGAGAATCTGGAGAAAGATAAGGAGCCAGGAGGAAACTGAGCAGCAACCTGTGAATTTTATTGTGACCTGTGAATCCGTTCTGTAGATTTTACCTCTTTTTTTTTTTTTTTTTGGCTCCAAAGAAATAAAATCCAAGTGTATAGCACAGGGCTTGAAGGACAGGCACAGAAATACCTACTGGGTGACTGATTTGGGGCAAAACTTTGAACATGTTTTCAACTCAAACTCCAGATTAACTCCCGACTGGGGGAGGGATTCTGTGAGTTCAGATATTGGAATAGCCAGTTTTATAGACAGTTGGAGACCAGGTTTTTGCCCCCAGTGTCATTTAATTTTCTTTTCTTCTGGATGGAGGAATGTTTTTATTAAGTTCTATTCCTCTCCGAATAAGTACTCCCCTCTCAGGAGCCGGCCCAGTTGGAGAGAGCCTCCTAAAAGTGTAAAACACATGTGCTAAAAATAAGCAGCCCTTTCAGCACCGTGTTCGCCGGAGCTGCTTCAACTTTAAACGCACTTTTCTTCTCCAGATCCAAAGCCTTCCATGGGGGGATGTCAAGGACGAAACCAGTGAATGTGAGAAAAACAGAAGAAAGAATGGGAAATTAACATGGCTGTTACTGGGTCATGGAGTGGCCCTCAGGGAGAACTTTGAGGTATCATAGATTAGCAGGGGATCTCTCTTGCAGGAATTCTATCCCCAGCGCTGACACTAGGGGACAAGTCCACAGGAGACACTTAACAAATATTTATTAAATTGTAATAAATTGACAACAAATTAGGTGAATTTTTTTTATTGATTTATTAATTCACCTACCCACTGTCTTATGAATAAAAAGTGGATCCTAATGCATATCTAATATAGGAGATATAGAATAACTTGAAAATAAAAGACACAGTTCCTGTGTCCAAAAGAAAGCTCTGGGAGGTGAGGGTGAGTGAATGAGAGAGAAGTCACCAAGTATAGTGGGCCTCCATCCACTTGCTGCAGGAGGTGATGTGAGCAGAGTCCTAGGGACTCCTAGAAATAGTTTGGGAACATTTTGCGATTGCTGAAACACAGGATGGCTGTGACAAAGCAGATTGCAGATTTCTCCTCTTGGGAGACTGGATCACCTGAAAAGTGTATAGAACCTGGCTTCCTTACTTTAATCTCAAACTTGGCTACCACCCATTGAAACTACCTGCAAAGCGTCCAATAACTGCGATTGTGATTTATTGGTCTTGGTGTGTCTAGGGTATGGGGATATTTAAAGGCTCTCCTTAACCCTAATGCACAGAAAAGTTTGAAAATACCATCCTATTTTCAGCTGATCCAAAGTTGATGACTGTTTATTTCCCTTCATCTTTTATTTTTCCTACATTTTACCATGGAAAACAAGAAGACTACACTTTCTATCACTTTGCAGGTATACTGAAAGGATTTATGACGGGTAAACGTGCTTAAAATACTTTGTGTATTGGCAAGGAGCAGGGTGGAATTCTGCCTAAATAATTTGCTGTTCAAACTTTTATCTTCTCAAACTGAAACACTGGGCTTCTAGCCCCTAGGGACTGAGGTTCTGAATAGCTTTTCTTACTCCTCTCTAAATCATTTATAAAAGAAGATGAAGCTGCATGTACGTGGATTTTAAAATACAAATCTCTAGCTTGCTGTTGGCACCCAACTCACACCAGAAAACACAACAAAACATTTGTTTTGTCAACTAATGAGCAATCCCAGATGAACAGCCCTTTCCTGATGGTGTTCACGAAGTGCAGAATTAACACACAGAGATGCTAAAAGCCTCAGCCAGACTCCTGACTTGTCTCAACCAGGCCTGGCTGCTGGCCACAGTGGTATATGAGCTGAAGTCTGCAGGGACTAGCTGCCAGTTACACCACTGTGCAGACAGAATCTAACTGATTTGTTCAATGGAAGTTAGGTTTGGAAACATTCTGCCCTGCTTTGGCTGCCAAGCATGTGGATGTAGCTCAGGCAAGCCTGGGTCCAGGAGGAAGCCCACCTTCTGGAACACAGGTGCCGTCTGGCTGCCTCTCCCTGCTCAGGCCAGAGCCAGGGGCCAGCAAGGGCTCAGTGTAGTGTGGATGAGATGACCCGTGTGCTTTCTGCAATCTGGTAGCTCCTGTATCTGGTGGTGAAAGATCTTGTCCTAAGACATGTCAACTCCACACCTACTTTCCTTACAGTATTTGGGGCACAATTCCACGACCACCTACTGACTTTGAGGTTTGTCAGTGACACAGCAGCATAAAAAAAGGCACGTAAGACATGAATTAGTATGGTGTGAAAAGAAAAGTCAATAAAAAGATCCTGGATGTGAGGAGTTATGAAAAGGAAAACACATTCTGCAAGAAAAGAGGGTTTTGATATGCTGAGAGACAAGTGCTGGGGAAATTTAAATTCCTGTCTTTTACCCAGCAGCTGCCCTGATTTTTTATCACACTTTTGCTGTTTAAAGAATTCCACAAGCCTCACTCCTGACAGTCTTCAGCCGACATCATACAACACTGCAGCAATTAATGGCAGCAAATCACATTTTTAGATGCAAACGCTGACATTAAGCTCTTCAGCAAAGTGTCTTCAATTACGTTTACATTGAAATCTGTCCTTACCTTCATATCTGGATGTTTCTGGTGATGCTCACTTACTCCTAGTGGAAGAGAAGGAGGAGAAATTCTACCCATTCTCCATTTGGAAACTGCTCCTTGGATCGAGGTTTACAATTTCCAGCCCCAAACTGACGCGCTTCTGGAGACGCTCTCCTGAACCGGGGAGTGAGAGGGTGCCCGGCAGCATCGGCTGGCCTGGGTCTGCCTCTGCTTTTGCCACCTGACCCACTCACGGCTAAGCTGTCACAACAACTGCAGAGTGTGATGGGGAGAAGTGCTCTTTCTCCTAATTCCACTGCACCCACCTACACCTGGGCATTTAAATGAGACACTTATAAAGGGAACAGAATGGCTTCTGTATAACTTAAACCAGAGATAAAAGTACGTGAAATGGCTTGTCCACACTTGCAGTAAAATAAAACAAAATCTGCTAGCAGACAGCCAGAAAGTTGAACTATTTTGTGATTTGTGTTTACATTTGTACGTTGTTTATTTTTTCTTATTAGAAAAATGAAATAATACATGTTAGACTTTGGAAAGTATAAAAAAATCATTATGAGAAAGTTGAAAATTGTCTATAATGCTTCCCTTCAGATAATAACTATGACTGTTTTTGATATGTTTACTTCTATGTATACATGTGTAAGCAGAAATTCATGTTATACATGCAATTTTGAATCTAGTTAAGTTTTCATCTTTTTCTAATGATAAATGTGGTTTGTTTTCTGCACAAAAGTCAATTGCTGCAAAAAAGAAAGTATAAAATTAAGTCTCTTTTATAATTCCACTCCCTCCCATAACCATCAATGAAGGTTTCATGCTCATTCTGACAAGTATTTTTCTCTTTTCCAGATGTATATATACATGAAATTTTTATCTTTGCATATCGTAAGTGTATTTTGGGAATACTATGCTAATGGTGACATAATGAATCAGAAATGCTCGAAAATCAGGCAAACCCTCCCCCTATTGAGTAGGCTCCTGCAGTTGGATTATTTCATGTCGTTTGCTGTTATAAAGCTTCCTTTTGGGCAGACCATTTTTATCACCTGCCTCATTTCTGTTGGTTTTCCTTGATATAAAATCTTTGAAGAAGAATTAGGGAATCGCAGGACAAGAATTTTGATTTATGTTACAAAGCTCGATATATATTACAAGCTCTTTCCACAACATATAAACACTTTCTACATTAAGCATATACATTTCATTGCAATCTTAACCAATTTATGATATTTTAATTTACTTAAGAATGTTTGGACATTTCAAGTAGTCAAATCTTCCTATGACTTTTCCCTTGTGATTTTTTTTCTATGTTTAGAAAATCCTTCACCAACAGGAGATTAGACTTTCCGGCATTTGTCTGTTTTTATTTTTTAAATTTCAGTTTTGCTTTTTCGATTTAACTCCTTAATCCAGGTGAAATGTGTTTTAATATGTCATATAATATGAAAACGTTTTATTTTTTTAAATAGGTAAGTCATCTTTGAATGATACTGTATTCCTTGACAGGCAATGGTTCCTCTAACACACATTCATTCCTGGGCTCTCATTTTTGGTCTGTCGATCCACCATTTGTGCCCCAACACTATGCTTCTCTGCTTGTCGTAGTGTATGGTATAGTGCGTAAACAGGTGGGTACTAAAATTAGAGAATACTATGCTCCAGTCCACCGTTGAGTTGGTGAGCTGGTAAAAAGGTGCCTAAACTCTCTGGCCTCTGCCCATAACGGGTAGTGACAGTCTCTTCTGCATAATGTCGTTAGAGGGGAAATGGGAAAACTTACCAAAGACAAAGAGCAGTATTTTCCACAGATCAAGTCCAAACAGTAGCTGCTTTACTATGACTCCTGTTACATCAGGTATCCTCAAGGCCGGGCCACACCCAGCATTTTTCGTTTTTGGTTTTGCTTTTTAAGTCCTGCCTATTTTTGTCTGGTATTTTTCCAGAAAACTCTCCTTAATGCTTTCAAAAGAAATTTTATCAAGATTTTGATTCAAAGTATTAAACTGTTATATTTGTTCATGAAAACTTGACATGCCATATTCTATTAACCTCTGTACCACATGATATGTCTTTCCAATTACTAAGATTTTATAATCTTCAGGTAAATTTTGCATTTTGTATTTTGTACTTTGCACATCGATTCTTAAAACTGTTCCTTTGTTTTTTGGGAGGTTTTTTTTTTTTGGTCATGTGATTTATGCTTCCTTTTGAATTACGCCTTTGAACAAATCATTACCTGCACTTGAAAAGCTATGTAACTTTGCTATATTTGTTTGATATTTAGCAACATTACCCTATTTTAACATTGGGTCTAAATTTTTAACTGATTTCACAGGCTTTCTGAAAATTAAGTTATATTATCTGCAAATAATAATAAACATGCCTTCCCTTACAGGTTCAGCTATTTTGTCCAGAACAACAATGAAACCAGTAGCGCTGAAAGTCATCCTGCATAGTGGGGTGTTAGAGTAATACTTTCTTCACGTTCTATCTCGGGCACATGCTGAGTGGTTCTGCATTTCCGCTCCCCTGTGCTTCAGTTTCTTCATCTGTTTAAGGCAAATAATAATAGCACGTATTGCTGATTCACTGACTAATCCTTCCCGTAACTCTTTGCTGTGTCTGCCTGCACTTTCTCTCATTCTCACTTTTACCTGCTTGACATTTTTCTTCCACTTGGACATCTTTCCTGTGTTTTTGACAGCTGGTTTCTCGTTCTTCTTTGGTCTTTATTCTTAGAGCCAGTGTTTACCGTCTCTTGGAAACTGCTTACTTTTTCTCTCTCATAAAAGAACAGGTAGTTGCCTGTCCAAACTGCTGAGCTGGGAGCTTTCTCCAGAGGCTTCAGTTCAAGGTTGGGGATTGAGAGGAAGAATTGAAACCTCTTTGTGGTTTGGGAAATTCAGAATTGCGGCCTCTTGCAAAGATCTTCCTTACAGGAATTCTAGAAAAACATGGTCTCTTTGGACACAGTGACTTTAGGGAATGTCAAATATAAGCTGTGATGAATTAAACAGCAGAGGATTTTTAGTCATAACACTTTCACATTTTAGTATCCTAGACACCACCCAATATCTGTGATTACTGTATCATTCACAAATATTTCTCCTCTTCACCCCTTTCTACTAATTTACCTCTGGAAACAAGATAAATTGGAACTTATCTGAGCATTCTGGTCTTAGTTCAAGGCCACATACAGCTGTCTTCGTGGTTTATCACTGTGATTCTCATCTCATGGGAAACAAGAGTTATGTAGCAATCTGACACACAATTAATTCCACCACAATGTCTCATCTCTTCAATTCAGCAATGCCTCCATGGTGTGTCAGTCTATCAATCTATAATATAATAAAGAGGGATGACAACAAACTGGAGGAAGCTGAGATATAGATATAATAATAACCTTATTACCAGGTTTGAGCATAAAAGTATAGTCTTAGATAAAAAGACTCAAAAATTGCAAAAAAAATTCCTCTGGGTAGCTTGCTTTGAAGTGGGGGTGCTTGACATGTGTTGAGGCTGTTGGAGTTTGCTTGGGGAGACTAGACATGGAGGCCCCTGAGGTCAAGCAGGGAAATCTGACAATTATTCCAAAGGCAGCCCCATGTCATGCTGAGAAACAGTGGCAGCCGGGCTACCTAGCTTCTACACTTGCTGGCTGCAATGGCACCAGGCAAATTACTTATTTTTTCTGTGCCTCAGTGCCCACATTTGTAAAATGGGGATAATAATAGCATACATAGGGTTATTATAAGAATTAAAGACACCAGTGGCTGTAAAATACTGAGGCTAATGCCTGGCATAGGGTCACTGACAAGGAGGTGCTGTTTTAAAACTTTCAATGAGGATGCTGGATGTTGTATGGCTTGGGGACAGGACATGGTGATGACATTTCAGGGCTAAGAGGAGCCTGTAAGATTTTTCAAGATACTTATGCTAGGCCAGCAGGTGTTTCTCCAAAACAAACAGAAGAAAGCCTGCTGCCAGGAACACGGACGTTTCACATCAAGAAGAAATGAGCAAACAGAAGGCGGAAAAAGATGAAATACCAGGAAAGAGAAAATACCAGGAAAACACTTTTCTTGACTTTATTTGCTAAAAGTGGGAGTCTAAAAGAAATATCTGTGAAAGAAGAGAATTCCACTCCCTTTTTCTTTTAAGAATTCCACTTAAAAATATATAATTTATATAGAATAAGCTACATGAAAAATAAATCTCCCTTTACTGAATAAAAATGTATTCTATTTATTCAACAATTATTTCAACAATGAAGGAAAATATGACATTTTATAATATTTGTCCGTTTATTATAATTTTCGAGGTGACAATTACATTAATCATAATTCAGCTGTGAATCTAATTTTTACTAATTCAACAGAACAAATATAAAGACCCCAAATAAAAAATGGGCAGATGAGATGAGATGCACTCAGGTGACATGGCTGCAGAAATTAATCTGTTGTATATTTCAAAATAGCTTGAGGAGAATTATGTGAATGTTCCTAGGATAAAGAAAAGGTAAGTGTTTAAGATAATGAATATCCCAATTACTCTGATTTGATTATATAAGTGTATCAAATTATCATGTGAATCCCAAAAATCTGTATATCTGCTGTGTATCCATTTTGGAAATGGGCAAAAGACTTAAATAGACATAGCCCCAAAGCAGATAGACAAAGTCCAGTAAGCGCATTTCCTACCAGTAATGTGAGAAGGTTCCACTTTCTCCATATCCTCACCACTATTTTTTTGTATTTTTCTTTTAATGCTAGGCATCCTAATGGTTTGAGGTTGAATCTTGTGATTTTGATTTGCATTTTCCTAATGATTAGTGACACTGAGCATCTTTTCATGTGCTTATTGGCCTTTGTCACTTTGGGAATATTGAGAAATGTGTTAACAAATGAACTCTTCAAAAGAGTTGAATTTTCCTCACACTGGGACTCCTTCTCTTAAATAATTTGACTGATTAACATATCTGCCTTCAGAATGATCTACTTTATAAACTTCTGATTGCTATATATAAGATTTATAAAATTTCCAATACTATTTGCTTACTTTTTTTGGTGTTTGGAGTTTTTTGGGGAAGGGGAATAGAATATAAACAAAGAATAATTGGAAATATATAATATATATTATAAACAAAATATAAAATAGAAACAAAATATATACAAAGAATATAAACAAACAATATAAATATAAACAAAGAATATATACAAATATAAACAAAGAATAACTGGAAATTATTGACAATTTCAAAGCACAGTAAGAATAGTTAACATATATCTAAAATGAATAGATTTTCTTAGCTTACTCATCCCTACTCAAGGTATCTTCATTTAGAAATATAAGCCCACTTTTAATCAATTTCAAAAGTTGTCAAAGCATGTTTATAGATCTTTGTATAAGAAAAGTAGCATTTTTACAGGCAAATCTTTCTTCTTAAAAAAAAAATCAAAATGTAGCACTTAAATTGAGCTTGAAATCCAGGCTTGACTTAAATATTACCCCAATGAGCAATTGCAGGTACATTTCCTTCTCTGGCACAGTTAACGAATCTTGAAAGGTCACAGAGTTAGCAGGGCTCTTTGGGGAAATGCCTCAAACCCTCCCAGGAAAAGCCAGGGGAGACTGTTTTCCCATTTTGCATATTTCACCTTTTAAAAGATCATTTCCTTTCCAACACTGAAAGCAGAGTAGTTGTAGCAGGGGTTAGGGAAGCTCTACTTCATGCTTCGAAACATCGACACTTCCCATGTGATTCAAAATTCCAGCTCTGACTTTTGGATTTGTAGTGGGAACAGAAACTGCTAACTTGAATTGAGCAGGTGCTTTGTGGAAATGTGAAGACCTGGAAGCCTCCAGAGCTCAGGGACAGGGCGGCTTACCCCACTCATGTAAATAAAATGCAGACAGAACATCAACTGTTTCTGTCTTCCCACATTCCTACTTTGAGGTGAGGGAGTGGAGAAGGTTTGTGAAGAAGGGTGGAGACTAGGAAAATTTTATTTCGGTGATATATAAAATACTGAAAATTTTAATTCAGTAATATAAAAAAATTATTTGGAAAAAAGATGAGTTCAGTCAAAACAGAAAAAAAAAAAAATGAAATGGAGGGGCATTTTCTCCTAAGCAATCTGTTCTTTGGTTAAAATCACTGTGCCCCATGGTTCCTTAACGATTTTCTTACTTCCTATTTCTCTATAAAGGGTTTTATGGACATGGACCTCTAGAAGTAATAATATCAGCTACCATTTCTTGAGCTTATGCTCTCTGTCAGACATTGTGCTAAACTTATTGTATATTTCAGTTAATTTTCATCATTTTATAATGTAGCTACTATTAATATTATGATCCTAATTTTGCCAGAAGGAAATTTAATCTTGGAGAACATACATGAATTCCCAAGGTCTCTTATCTCTTAAGTGGTGGGGCTACACTTTAAATTAAGGCTTGTATGATTCCAAAGTGAATGCTTTGACCACTAATTTATATCAGCAGCCTAGATGAATGGATGTTACCACACAATAAAGCCATATCCACTACTGAATTGTATGAAGATTGTAAACTTAATCATCCGCCTTTAAAAAGACATCATGTGGTCTGAAAAAAATGCTACTGTAGAAATGTTATTTTTAAGTCAGTGTTTCTGCAGAGCATGTAAGTCTAGGGCCAATTAATTTTGAGATGTATAGAGGACATCAGCATATTAAATGCCCTGGAAGTCTTGTGGTTAAGAAGATGATTAATGTATGAATTAATCAGCTTTAGCTATGAAAACGCTGTATAATAAAAAACTCCAAATCTCAGTAGCTTCCAACTATCATGTATTTTTCATAACTCCTCTGTGTTGGCTCAGCTGGCAACTGTAGGTGATGTAGATACAGAGCACATGTTGGTCCTTCTGGACTCAGGCTGAAGCCACAGTGCTTACCTGGAGAAAACTCCTCTTAGGACAGTGGGCAGAAGTGAGGAGGCTGAGCCAGATGTATGTTTGACTTGGGTTAAACTCTCTGCTTAGACTGGTATATATATGTCCACTCACATTCTTACTGGTCAAAGCAAGTCACATGACCAAGCCCAATAACAATAGGTGGGGAAATACTTTTCTTGCAGATAAGAGATAGAAGAGAATAGATATTTACTGAACATTAACACATTTTATTCCAATGGTGTCTGCTCAGGCACTTCACAAACTTACCTGGCCACACAATAACCTATTATTTTTTTAATATTGTTTTTTCCAAAGTCTCTTACTGCTTAAGATAGTATGGTTCTCTGAGCATAATTTAAGTTGATTTTGGGCAATTCAGATAATTAAGTCTCCTATTTCTAAAGTGGTGACTATGTTATAAATAATGGAGAAGTTAAATAACGTCTGATATTATGTTTTTCAGAGAAAATAATTTATAACCATCAATAGTGGTTTGAATTTATAAAGACTTTTTGCTCAGTAGAATTTTATTGACTGACATATTTATATCTTTTTGTTCTATTCTCAAAACAGCCTGTGGCTCCCGTTACACTCCATGTCCTATAAGCAGAAAATCAGAGTTCCATGGATGTTGGAATTTTTTCCCAGGTTAAAGCAATGAAACTGAGTCAAAAATTCTGTGTCCCTATCTCCTAGCCAGTTCAGGAAATCATGCCCCATGGTCATGTGCATACAATTGCAGCATAATAATATAAGCTACACTTAGTAGGTTTAAAAGTTACAAATCAGGTTTTACATAAATTTATTTTAAAAATGTTTCAAACCTGTACTAGCCAGGAATAGAACTCACTAAAGAAAAAAACGCAGTCATCTAATTAGTTGTTAGCATAAAAATTAAAACCATTCACCTGAAAACCTAGTTATTATACCAGATTTAAAGCATAAAGTGCTTTCTTGATTCAGCTGGATTTGTTACAAGGTTAAGACTGTTTTGCAAAAAATAACAGTAGGCTTTTCTTTTCTTTTCTTTTTTTCTTTCTTGTTTTATAATCACCTAGGAAATGGTGGCTCTTAACATATCTTTCCTCTTTCTTTTTCCAAATGGATTTCCAAACAGAAATGTATTTCCGAATAGAAAAACACTGCTTCTTCTCTCTTGCATTTACAGCCAAAAAGATTCACAGACACACACATACAAATATGACTCTGCAGGTCCCATCTCTACTGAACTTCTGTAGCAAAGAGGATCGGGGCAATAATAATTGGTTATAAAGAATGAATAAGAAAAATGAAACACCTCTCAAAATGGCAGTACTGAAGGCATGAATAGCAACTTGTACCATGTGAGTTGGCTAGGGACAAGTGCCAATTTCGCTTGACCTCCGATGGTTATATGTCCCTTCTAAACGAAACTGGCATTTCGCTATAGCCCTGGGATAATCCCCTGAGGGAAAGGATCACTGCTACCTTTTTCTGTTTATAATCATTTTCTTTTTGGAATCCAAGAGAATAAATATAGCTGGAGGTGAGGAGTTCAAGTGAAATGAAGTATAAGAAAAAGAAAACAGTAGCAACAGTATAGAAAAGTGCAAGAAACTAAATCACTTTAGAGCTGTTTCTACATAAAGCAGAAATAGGACGATTAAATGAAGCAGGAAATAATCCGTCTTATATATTAAGCTTAAAACCATGGTATGATGTGGAAAAAAGCAGACAGATATTGTTGAGTTCAGATCATGACTCTACTTCTTACTGGCTGTGTGACTCTGAACCAGTTTATTCACTGATTTGGGGATTGTCTGAAAAAAATGAAGATATAGCAACTACCTGGCAGCATTATTGTGACAATTAATTGAGATAACTCATGTTGACTGTGGCCAGAAGGCTGAAAATAAGCTGAATATGTTTTTACATAACTCATAGGAGGCATTTATTTCTTTATTTTGTATTAAATGCATAATACTTTACATATTTATATTTATAGGTATTCATATTTGTGGGTATATGTGACATTTTGTTATACACATAAAATGTGTAATGATAAAGTCAGGGTATTTGAAGTATCCATCACTTTGAGTATTTATCAGTTCTATGTGTTTGGAACCATTCAAATCCTTACAGAAGATAGTTTTAAATTTGGAAGTAGTTGCTATTTAAAAATCAGAGATTTCACTTGAACATTGAAGACTCAGTGACTGAATTATCTGGTGCTGTGTAACAAGCCACTATAAAAGCAAGTGACTCAGAAACACAATCATATTTTGCTTCGAAATGTACAATTTTGGCAGGGCTTGGTGTAGAAGACTTACCCGCCAATGGAGTATCAGCTACAGTGCCAATGGGGGCTGGAGGATCCACTCTTAAGACTTGCCACTCTAACACACCTGGCAAGTTGGTCCTGGCTGTGGGCTGGGAGCTCTTTCAGGACTGAGGGCCTGGGGCCTCAGTCACTCTCCATGTGAGCCCCTCCAGCTGTCCTGGGCTTACTTACATACCAGGCGTCTGGGCTCCAAGGATGAGTGTCCTAAGGGAGAGCCAAACAGAAATTGTACTGTCTTCAGAAGCTCACTTTGGACGTCATTACGGCATAACGTCCATAGCAGTCTGAGTTCTATAACCCCTCTCCTCAGATTTCAGGGAGATGGGCCATAGACTCCCTTCTTAATGGTGACAGGCAAGGTTCTAGAAAAGCATATGAATGGGAAATGCTGCCGTGGTCATCTGTAGAAAGTAGCACACCCAGTACCTTTGGGCCTGTGTTTTTACATGACCACAATTGGTGGGAGCTGAGTAGCGACTGTGCCTTTAACTAGGTCATGAAATCACTGCCCCTTCTGGCTCCTTGACACTAAGTCTGAGCATTAGTTCCATGTGGGGAACATTCCCGTGTGAGACCCCCAAAAGGCGTGAGTCTCACTATACGGTGAGTTTGATCCCAAACACAGTTTCCTACTGGAGGCAGTCGGAACTTAAAGATGAATGATCAGTTTCTAATATCAACCACAATATCGTTTGGGCCTAAAACTATGCGGTGCTGCTAGACTGAGTGACCCCCTACCAGCAACCAGTTCCTGCTTTTAACTTTTTTATGACTCTTTAAGAATAAGCCTTAAACCTTTTCTTTACTTACCTGACTGCCTTGTACCCTAGATAATGGTTTAACTGTCGGGATATTTGCAAAGCAAATGCCACCATAAGGGATGGCTTTGATTTCTGACTCAGAGACTCCTGAATGTGGAAGTTGAGATAAGTTGAGTCAGGAGCAGACAAAAGAGAATCTGGTTAAAAGATATTCTGATGAGCAAAACCAAAAAACCTTTTCACATCTCAGTTCTAAAACAAGATCAAACCAGAGATACCTGCAGCCAGGAGGAATAATGTCTGGATGTAAACAAGCTTTGTGATCACAGGAAATTCTGTTACTTTTTTTTTTTTTTTTTTTTTTTTTTTTTTTTTTTTTTTGAGACGGAGTTTTGCTCTTGTTGCCCAGGCTGGAGTGCAATGGCGCGATCTCAGCTCACCGCAACCTCCGCCTCCTGGGTTCAAGCAATTCTCCTGCCTCAGCCTCCTGAGTAGCTGGGATTACAGGCACGTGCCACCATGCCCAGCTAGTTTTTTGTATTTTTAGTAGAGACGGGGTTTCACCATGTTGACCAGAATGGTCTCGATCTTCTGTTACTTTTTACAACCACTGATTGCATATCTGACTTCTCTATTGTATAGGCCATGTAAAGCATACATTTGCATTTCCTCTTGCAACCATTGTGTATCTGATTTCTCTCTTGTATAGGCCATGTAAGGTATACATTTGCATTTCCTCTTGCTATGATGTAAACCAGAGCCAAGAAAGTGTATTTTTTCCTGGCCTTTGAAAAATAAAATTTGCTGTTTAGGCACAGCCTATCAGCCCTCCAGACGCCTCGCTTTCTCTCTCTCTGTCTTTTCCAAGCACACCCCCTCTTCCAGGTATTGGGACCCTCTTGCAGGTCGAGAGACCCCCGGCAGACGTGCCTACCCATCCTGGACGGTCCCTGACAGTTCCATTTACTAGGCAATGACACTGTTGTTTTCATCTAGCAGCATTCGGAGGAAAATGAAGTATCAGCTTGCTGTCCTTACTAGGGCGAATTTCCCGTACAAAGCCTATGAGAAACAACTGACCAAATACGTAGAGATTGGAGCAGGAAAAAGGCTGCTGTAACTCAAAGACCCAAATACACATGAAAACTGTATTTTTTTTTTACCTCTGAAAAAGAAATAGATTAGCTGACATAATAATCAAGAAGAACAAAGCTCTTCAACATTGGAGAATTCACACTTCTCACACTGAGGATCAGTAGAATCTGCAAAATCAGATGCTGGAGGCCAAGGCCAAGGTGGAGGCCAGCTGGCGTAGCACTGAATGAATGCCCTGGCCTAGAGCCAAACTTCAAAGATTAGGAGAAAAGATTTTTTTTCTCTTTTTGGCTACAGACATTTAAGGAAACCTCTGCCATGTCACTGGCTGATCACTGAGACAACGAAATGAAAACGTCAGAGACCACACACAATCAGGAATATAGCCTTAGCAACAAAATTCCAGAAGAAACTGAACAAATAAATTATGGCACCCCTCAGAAACAAACAACAGTGAAATTTTGAGAAAGGGGAGAATCTGATTTTTGGAGTTACCACAATATAATATTACAAGGCCTTCAAACAATAGAAAAGTATGGCTCACTCACAGGACAGATTCATTGACAGAAACTGTCCCTGAGGAAGGCCAGTGATTGGACTTGCAAGGCCAAGTTTTAAAATCAACTGTCATGATATAACCAAAGAACTAAAAAGAGACCAGGAAAACAATGAAAGGAAAATATTAATAAAAGAAATAAATTATGAGAAGAAAACAAATAGAAATTCTAGAACTGAAAAGTATAATCACAGAAATGAAAAATTTACCACAGGCACTGAACAGCAGATTTAAGCATGCAGAAGAAAGAACGCAAACTTGAATATTGCACAATTGAAACTGTTATTGTCTGAGGAGCAGAAAGAACAAAGAGGGATAAACAATGAACAGAGTCTAAGGGACACTCTGAGCACCTATTAGGTGAGAGGGAGAGAAAGGAACAGAAAGAATAAGAAATAGTGGCTGAAATCGTCTCAAATTTGATTAATCTGAGAACCTCAATAGAGTCCAAGTGGAATAAACTCAAAGAGATATACACTGAGACACATTATCGTCAAAGAGAAAGAGAGAATAGCTTGTTTTGTTTTCTTCCCCCCCTTTTCAACTTTTAGAATCCAGATGCATTTGTGCTCATTTGTTGCATGGGTCTATTGCATGATGCTGAGGTGTGGGGTATGATCGAACCTGTACCCAGGTAGTGAGCATGGTACCCAATCGATGGTTTTCCAGCTCTTGCCCTTCTCCTTCTCTCTTTTTCTAGTAGTCCCCAGTAACTATTAGTCCCATCTTTATGTCCATATGTACTCAATGTATAGCTCCCACTTAGAGTTAGAATTATATTTGATTTTATTTTTGGTGTCTGTATTACTTTGCTTTAAATAATAGCCACCAGCTGCATCCATAATGTTGCAAAGGACATAATTTTATTCTTTTTATGGCTGCACAGTATGCTATGGTGTATATGTATCACATTTCTTAAACTTTTAAGTTCAGGGGGAACTGTGCAGGTTTGTTATATAAGTAAACTTATGCCATGGGGGTTTGTTGTATCGATTAGTTCATCATCCAGGTATTAAGCCTAGTAGCCATTAGTTATTTTTCCGAATCCTTTCCTTCCTCCCTCCAATAGGCCCCAGTATCTGTTGTTCCCCTCTTTGTGTCCATGCGTTCTCATCATTTAGCTCCCATTTATATTGAGAACATGTGGTATTCGGCTTTCTGTTCCTGCTTTTATTTACTACAGATACGAGTCTCCAGCTCCATTTATGTTCCTACAAAGGACATAATTTTGTTCCTTTTCATGGCTGCATAGCATTCTATGGTGTATGCATACCACATTTCTTTTTCCAATCTACAATTGATGGGCATGTAGATTGATTCCATGTCTTTGTTATTGTGAATAGTGCTGCAATGAACACACGTGTGCATGGACATATATTCTTTTGGGTATATATATCCAGTAATGGGATTGCTGCATTGAATGGTAGTTCTGTTTTTAGGTCTTTGAGGAAATGCCATGCTGTCTTTCACAATGTGTGAGTTAATTTACACTCCCTCTAATGGTGTATAAGCATTCCTTTTTCTCCATAACCTTGCTAGCACCTGCTATTTTTTTTTCTTTTTTTTTTTCCTTTTTTTTGCTTCTTAATATTAACTGTTCTGACTGGTGTGAGATGGTATCTCATTGTGGTTTTGATTTGTTTTTCTCTAAATCAGTGATGTTGAGCTTTTTCTGTTATGATTGTTGGTCACATGTATGTCTTTAGAGAAGTGTTCATGCTCTTTGCCCACTTTTTTAATGGTGTTGGTTATTTCTTCTTGTAAATTTAAGTTCCTTAAAGATGCTGGATATAGACCTTCATCAACTATATATCTGGGTGCTCTATTATGTTTCACTGATCTATGTATCTGTTTTTATACCAGTACTATACTATTTTGGTTATCATAGCCCTGTAGTATAATCTGAAGACAGGTAATGTGATATTGCCAGCTTCATTGTTTTGCTAAGGATTGCCTTGGCTATTTGGACTCTTCTTTGATTCCATAGGAATTTTATAATAGTTTTTTCTAATTCTACGAAAAATGATGTTCGTATTTTGATAAGAATAGCATTGAATCTGTAGATTACTATGGGCAGTATAGACATTTTACTGATATTGATTCTTCCTATACATGAGTACATTGTTTATGCATTTCTTTGTGTTATCTTTGATTTCTTTCAGAGTGTTTTGCAGTTCTCCTTGCAGAAATATTTTATCTCCCTGATTAGATAGATTCCCAGGTATTTTATTTTTGTGTGTGTGGCTATTGCCAATGGGATTGTGTTATTAATTTGGTGCTCAGTTTGAATATTATTGGTGTATAGAAGGGATGGCATTTTTAAAGGGATAAAATTTCCATACTCAGCAGCAAAATTCCATACTCAGCAACATTATCCTTCAAAACAAGGCTCTTTAACATCTCCACAAGATCACACTAGCTCATCAGCAATTGATCCAAACCAAGATGAAATCCCTGATTTACCTAAAAAAGAATTTGGGAAGTTAGTTATTAAGCTAATCAGGGAGGCACCAGAGAAAAGCAAAGCCCAGTGCAAAGAAATCCAAAAAAATAATACAAGTGGAGGAAGGCATATTCAAACAAATAGACAGCATAAAGAAAAACCAATTGAAACTTCAGAAAACATTGAACACACTTATAGAAATGCAAAATTCTCTGGAAAGTCCCAGCAATAAAATTGAATAAACAGAAGAAAGAAATTCAAAGACATGGTCTTTGAATTAACCCAATCCAATGAAGACAAAGTAAAAAAAAAAAAAGAAAAGAAAAAAGAAAGAAAAAAATATGAACAAAGTCCCCAAGAAGTCTGGGATTATGTTAAGTGACAAGACCTAAGAATAATTGGTGTTCTGAGGAAGAAGAAAAATCTAAAAGTTTGGAAAACATAAACATATTTGGGTGAATAATTGAGGAAAACTTTCCCAGCCCTGCTAGAGACCTTGACATCCAAATACAAGAAGCACAAAGAACAGCTGGGAAATTCATTGCAAAAAGATCACTGCCTAGGCACAGTGTCATCAGATTATCTAAAGTTAAGAGGAAGGAAAACATCTTAACAGCTATGAGACAAAAACACCAAAAACCTATAAAGGAAAACCTATCAGAATAACAGCAGATTTCTCAGCAGAAACCCTACGAGCTAGAAAGGACTGGAATCCTATCTTTAGCCTCCTCAAACAAAACAATTATCAGCCAATAATTTTGTATCCAGTGAAACTAAGCATCATATATGAAGGAAAGATACAGTCTTTTTCCGACAAACAAATGCAGAGAGAATTCACAACTCTCAAGCCACCACTATAAGAACTGCTAAAAAGAGCTCTAAATCTTGAAAGAAAATCCTTGAAACACATAAAAACAGAAGCTCTTTAAAGCATAAATCTCACAGGACCTACAAAAGAAAAATACAATTTAAAAAGCAAAAACAAAAAATAAAAAACCAACTTACACAGGCAACAAATAGTACAGTGAATGGAATGGTACCTCACATCTCAATACTAACATTGAATGTAAATGGCCTAAATGCACCACTTAAAAAATACAGAGTCTCAGAATGAATAAGAATTCACAAATCAACTATCTGCTGCCTTCAAGAGACTTACCTAACATATAAGGACATAATCTTAAAGTAAAGTGATGAAAGAAGGCATCTCATGCAAATGAACACCAAAAGTGAGGAGGGGTAGCTATTTTAATGTCAGACAAAGCAAACTTTAGAGTAATAGCAGTTTAAAAAGACAAAAAGGGACATTATATAATGGTAAAAGACCTTGTACAACAGGAAAATATCACAGTCCTAAACATATGTGCACCTATCACTGGAGCTCTCAATTTTATAAAACAATTATTAATAGACCTAAGAAATGAGATAGACAGCAACACAATGACAGTGGGGGACTTCAATACTCCACTGACAGCACTAGACAGGTTCATCAAGACAGAAAGTCAACAAAGAAACAATGGATTTAAACTAGACCAGGTGTCCCCAGACTTTTTACACAGGGTGCCAGTTCACTGTCCCTCAGACCATTGGAGGGCCACCACATACTGTGCTCCTCTCACTGACCACCAATGAAAGAGGTGCCCCTTCCTGAAGTGCGGCGGGGGGCCGAATAAATGGCCTCAGGGGGCCGCATGCATCCCGTGGGCCATAGTTTCGGGACGCCTGAACTAGACCTTGGAACAACAACAACAAAAAACTTAACAGATATATAGAGAACATTTCATCCAATAACCACAGAACATACCCTCTATTAACAGCACATGGAACTTTCTCCAAGATAGACCATATGATAAGCCACACCATATGATAGGCCACAAAACAAGCCTCAATAAATTTAAGAAAATTGAAACTATATCAAATACTCTCTCAGACCACAGTAGAATAAACTGGAAATCAACTCCAAAAGGAGCCTTCAAAAACATGCAAATACATGGAAATTAAATAACCTGCTCTGGAGTGATCATGAGGTCAAAAACAAAATGAAGATAAAAATTAAAAACTTCTTCAAACTGAACAACAACAGTGACACAACCTATCAAAACCTCCGGGGAACAGCGAGCTGACACAAAGAGGAAAGTTCTCTGATGTTCAGCCTGCATCAAAAAGACTGAAAGAGCACACTCTGACATTCTAAAGTCATACCTCAAGAAACTAGAGAAAGAAAAACAAACCAAACCCAAACCCAGAAGAAGAAAGGAAATAACCAGGATCAGAGCTGAACTAAATGAAATTGAAACAAAAACAAAATACAAAAGATAAATGAGACAAAAAGCTACTTCTTTGAAATGATAAATAAAATTGATAAACTAGCAAGATTAACCAAGAAAAGAAGGGAGAAAAATCCAAATAACATCAGTAAGTAATAAAATGGGAGATACTACAACTGACACCATAGAAGTACAAAAAATCATTCAAGGCTACTATGAACACATTTACACACATAAACTAGAAACCTGGAAGAGATACATACATTCCCAGAAAAATACTAACCTCCTAGCTTAAATCAGGAATAATTAGATACCCTGAACAAACTAATAAGCAGCAAGATTGAAATGGTGATTAAAAAATTATCAATAAAAAAAGTCCAGGGCCAGATGGATTCACAGCAGAATTCTACAAAACATTCATAGAATTTGTACTAATCCTACTGACACTATTCCATGAGACAGAACACTCCCTAATATATTCTATGAAGCCAACATCACCCTTATACCAAAGCCAGGAAAGTACATAACCAAAAAAGAAAACTACAGACTGATATTTCTGATAAATATAGATGCAAATATCCTTAACAAATTACTAGCTAACTGAATTCATCAACATATCAAAAAGATAAGCCACTATGATCAAATGGGTCTCATACCAGAGATGCAAGAATGGTTTAATGTAATGAAGTCAATAAATGTTATACACCACATAAACATAATTAGAAACAAAAAATTATATGATTGTCTCAACAGATGCAGAAAAAGCCTTTGACAAAATTCAGCATCCATTTATAGTTAAAACTCAGCAAAACCGGCTTACAAGGGACATACCTCAATATAATAAAAGCCATCTATAGTAAACCCACAGCCAACATAATACTAAATGAGGAACAGCTGAAAGATTCCCT
Organism: Saimiri boliviensis; assembly: GCF_048565385.1. NCBI lineage: Eukaryota > Metazoa > Chordata > Mammalia > Primates > Cebidae > Saimiri > Saimiri boliviensis. Next base: position 75,255,722 of record NC_133457.1, read on the forward strand.
CTGAGAACTGGAACAAGAAAAGGGTGCCTACCCTCACCCCTCCTCTTCACGATAGCACTGGAAGTCCTAGCCAAAGCAATCAGACAAGAGAAAGAAATAAAGGCATCCCAATCAGAAAGAAGGACGTCAAACTGTCACCCTCTGCTGGCCATATGATCATTTACCTTGAAAATCCTAACAACTTCTCTGGAAAGCTCCTAGAACTCATAAAATAATTTGGCAATATTTGCAGATACAAGAATAATGTACACAGATCAGTAGATCTTCTATATACTAACACCAACCAAGTGTAGAATCAAATCAAGAACTCAACCCCTTTTACAATAGCTGCAAAAAAAAAAAAAGAAAAGAAAAGAAAAGAAAGAAAAAGAAATACTTAAAATATACCTAATCAAGGAGTCAAAAGACCTCTACAGGGAAAACTACAAAACACTGCTGAAAGAAATCACAGATGACACAAACAAATGGAAACACATCCCATGCTCATGGATGGGTAGAATCAACATTGTGAAAATGACCATATTGCCAAAAGCAACCTATGAATTCAATGCAATTCCTATCAAAATACCACCATCATTCTTCACAGAATTAAAAAAAAATAATTCTAAAATTCATATGAAACCTAAAAAGAGGTTAGAGGCAAAGCAAGACTAAGCAGAAAGGACACATCTGGAGGCATCACACTACCTGACTTCAAACGATACAGTAAGGCCATAGTCACCAAAACAGCATGATATTGGTATAAAAATAGGGATATGGACCAAGGGAACAGAATAGACAACCCAGAAATAAACCCAAATACTTACCTCCAACTGATCTTAAACATAAAGGAGAGAAAGGACACATTTTCAACCAATGTGTTGAGTTAATTGGCTAGGAACATGTGAGAGAATAAAACTGCATCCTCATCTCTCACCTTGTACAAAAATCATCTCAAGATGGATTAAGGACTTAAATCTAAGACATAAAACTATGAAAATTCTAGAAGATAACATTGGAAAACCCCTTCTAGACATTGGCTTAAGCAAGAATTTCATGACCAAAAGCCCAAAAGCAAATGCAATAAAAACAAAGGTAAATAGTTGGGACTTAATTAAACTAAAGAGCTTTTCACAGCAAAAGGAACAGTCAGCAGAGTAAACATACAACTCACAGAATGCGAAAAAACCTCTGAAATCTATACATCTGACAAAGAGCTAATATTTAGAATCTACAATTAACTCAAACAAATCAGCAAGAAAAAAAACAAATGGCCAGGCATGGTGGCTCACACCTGTAATCCTGTCACTTTGGAAGACTGAGGCAGACAGATGACAAGTTCGAGACCAGCCTGGCCAATATGGTGAAACACCATCTCTACTAAAAATACAAAAAATAGGCAGATATGATGGTGCATGCTTGTAGTCCCAGCTACTTGGGAGGCTAAAGCAGAAGAATCACTTGAACCCGGGACACAGAAGTTGCAGTGAGCTGAGATCATGCCACTGCACTTCAGCCTGGGTGACAGAGTAAGACTCTGTCTCTAAAAAAAAAGAAAAAGAAAAGAAAAAACAAAACAAACGATCACATCAAAAAGTGCGCTAAATACATGAATAGATTATTCTCAAAAGCAGATATACAAATGGCCAAGAAATATATTTAAAAAAAAAAAAGCTCACTAATGATCACTAATGATCAAGGAAATGCAAATCAAAACATGATGCGATACTACCTTACCCCTGCAAGAATGGCCATAATCAAAAAATAAAAAAAACAGTAGATGTTTGTGGACATGGATGTAGTGATCAGGGAACACTTCTACACTGCTGGTGGAAATGTAAACTAGTACAGTCACTAAGGAAAACAGTGTAAAGATTCCTTAAAGAACTAAAAGTAGAACTACCATTTGATCTGGTAATCCCACTACTGGGTATCTACACAGAGGAAAGGAAGTCAGTATACAAAAAGGATACTTGCACAGGCATGTTTGCTTATAGCAGCACAATTTGCAATTGCAAAATTGTGGGATCAACACAAATGCCCATCAATCTATGAGTGTATAAATAAATTGTGGTATATATATCACTGATGAAATACAATTCAGCCATAAAAAGGAATGAATTAATGGTATTTTCAGTGACCTGGATGAGATTGAAGACTATTATCCTCAGCAAAGTAACTCAGGAATGGAAAACCAAATATTATATGTTCTTATGTCCTCACCAATATGTGGGAACTAAGCTATGAGGACTCAAAGGCATAAGAATGAATACAATGGGCTACGGTGACCTGGGGGAAAGGGTGGGGGCGGGGTGAGGGAAAAAAGACTACAAATAAGTTGCAGCGTATGCTGCTCGAGTGACAGGCATGCCAAAATCTCACAAACCACTACTAAATAACTTACTTATGCAAGCAAACGCCACCTGTACCTCAATCGCCTATGGAAAAATACAAATTTAAAATAATAATATAAAACAGGCCACATGGTTACACCAGGTGTCAAAAAAATGAAAGAAATATAGAAATTGGATATAAATAACTGCATAGATAAATATGAAAGTCCGTATTACAACATTTTGGATTGCAACTCCTCTTTTTATAATATTTCCCATATGATTTTAAAAGACAAATAAACATAACTATAAATTTATGCTAATAGCCACAGAATATCCAACAATGTAATTTCTGAAAGCAACTGTAAAGGCAGGAAATGGAACTGTATATTAATTTAGTTATTGTATGCTATTGAAGCAAATGTGTAAAAATTTAAATCATATTATCATAAATTTGTGATTTTAATTATAATGTTTATGATAATCACTAAGAAAATTTCCTAAAAATATGCACAAAAGGAAATGAGAAGGAAATGAAAGCAGTACACTCTAAGTAATCAGTGAAACACAAACAGGACAAATGGAGGATACAAAGAATAAAAAAGATATAAAAGATACCGAAAACAAATACTCAAATGGCAGAAGTAAATCCTTCCTCAAAGAAGTATATTATGTGTGAATGGATTAAACTCTCCAATCAAAAGGCAGACATATAACAAAATGGATTTAAAAAATACGATCCAACAACTGTGCTGTCTACAAGAAATTCACTTTAGTTTTAAAGAGATAAATATATTGAAATTAAAAAGATATACAAAGACATTCCTTTCAAAGAGTAACCAGAAGAGAGTTGGGTGGTTATACAGTAATAGTATTGGACAAAACAGACTTCAACACAAAAGGAATTCCAAGAAACAAATAAGAGCTTTATATATTGATAAAAGCGTCAATTTATCAAGAAGATAGAAACATTACATGCAAGAAAGACCAGAGAAGTGGAGCATATGCACACATCGACAGAATTAAAGAGAAAAACACAGTTATATAATAATATAAGATTTCAATACTCAACTTTTAATAATACATACAACAAAATAACTGAAGATCAATAGGAATGAGAAGACTTGAACAACACTAGATCTAACAGACATTGACAGAACACTTCACCTAACAAACCGAAGAATACATATTCTTTTCAAGAGTATATGGCACATTAGCTATAATAGCCCATATGTTAGGCTACAAAACAAGTCTCAATAAATTTTAAAAGATAGAAATTATACAAAGAATATTCTCTGACCATGTTGAAATGAAACTAGAAGTCAATAATAGAAGAACAACTAGAACATTCACAAATATGCGGAAACTAAATGATACACTCTAAATAAGTGGATCAAAGAATGAATCACATGAGCAATTGGAAAATACCTTGGGACAAATGCAAATAAAACTTAGCATACCACAGTAATGAGATGCAGCAAAAGCAGGGCTAAGTGAGAATTTTGTAGTTATGGACACACATGTATAAAAGAATGATTTTAAATTAGCAACCTAATACTACACCTTAAAGAATTAGAAAACAAATATCAAAGTTAACCCAACGTTAGGAGAAGAAAGGAGATAAAGATTAAAAGAGATAAATCAAGTAGAAAAGCAATAGAGATTCAGCTAAACTAAAAGCTGGTCCTTAGAAAAAGTCAACAAAATGACGTGACTTTAGCTAGATAGAAGAACAAAAGAGGATACACAAATAGTTAAAACTAAAAATGAAAGTGGGGTCATTGCTACAACAAATTAAATAACAGAAAAAAAAAACAGATAAATCCTAGAAATACGAATTACTTTGCTGGCTCAAGAAGAAATATAACATCCTAACAGAACTATAACAAGTAAAAATATTAAATCAATAGTTAAAAACCTCTTAACAAAGAAAATTCCAGGACCATATGGCTTTACCGATGAATTCCAAAATACATTTAAAGAATTAAAATCAATTTTTCTCAAACACTAGCCAAAATAGAAAAGAAGGAAACACTTTCTACCTCCTTCTATGATATCAAAATTACCCTGATACCAAAGGCATATAAAGACACCATATCTTTAGGGGTGATAAAAATGTTCTGGACCTAGTTAGAGGTGGTTGTACAACATTGTGAATGTCCTGAATGCCACTAAATCATCCACATTCAAATAGTTAATTTTATATCTGGAAGTTCACCTCATCAAAAAAGTGAATAGAACAAACAATAATGTGTGCCAATTAAAAACATTTTGGAAGGTCAGGGATCTCAAAATAAAATTCAGACTATTACAAACAATTTAACTGCCTTACAAACGGATGGAACACTTCACTGAAGAAGATGAAGAAAAAAGGTGGTGACCTAAGTAATTTTAGAAATCAGTGGAGTCTAGATTGCAAAAAATCATTGTACATAGGCACTGTTCTCTAGTTGATAAACTTTTCCCCGTGTGGGTATGGGTTAACAATTCTAGTACTGCTATAGATGTACGCCAGATTTTAATAATGAAGTAAGTAGATGGCCGATGTTGAGAGCCTGTTTTTTTTCTGTTGGAGTAAGCATTTAGACATAGGCAAGGGGAGCAGGTTAGAATGATTCATGTGGTAATAGATTAGAGTTGAAGATCGCAGTATGAACTCATGTTTAGCTTCCTATAGATATTGCTTCCATATAGAAATATTTATAGATATGTGTTATACACTGCTTAATAAGCACACAGATGTCTTCTGGCTCTGTCTTCTGAGAGGCTTTATCAACAATAACATCCCAGTGGCAACCTGATTAGATCTTGCTTTCTGATACCATTTTCCAACGAAAAGAATCAGGGGTCCTTGGAGACATGACTGATTTTAGGGCTGGGATAGGAAATATGCAAAATGAGCCTGGATTATCCTGAAGTACCTGAAAATAAGAAAGTTCTCAAAAATAAATAATAAAAAAATGCACAATGATGAAAATATATGAAACCAATACAAGAACCAATTGAAAGAACTTCCAGTAGCCAAAACTGGAACAATCTGAATGACAAGGTAAATGTAGCAGTATTGGATGATAGCCCAAAGTGTAAAATAAATATCCTTGAGTCCATAATCAAATGACTGAATAAATTAAATAAAAAAATATGAATTTTGCATATGAGGAATTCTAAGTAATTTATGTAGATATTTTACCTGTAAGGAAGTGGAGCTTAAACCTCCACTCCTTAAATGTGGGCCGTGTATAGTTACTTCCTTCCAAAGAGTAATATGGAAAGGAAAGGAAGAGTAACTTTACGGTGGTGAGACCTGGCAAACACTACCTCAGCCAGGCTTTTCAGGTCAACTTCAACAGTCATATCATGTTAGTAGTATGTATGCTTGATACGACGTGATGTGGACCAGAATTAATCTCTGTAGATTTTTCCCAAAAATCCATAGTATCAGTCTATTCATGAAAAAAAATCATACAAATCCCCAGTAAGAGACATTCTAAAAAATGCCTGACCCCTCAAAATTGTCTAGGTCATAAAAACAAGAAAAAGAAACTGTCACAGCCAACAGCAGCTTAAGAAGAGACAATGACTCAATATGATGTAGTATCCTGGATGCAATTCTGGAACAGAAGAAGCTACAAACCGAGGAAATCTGAACAAAGCATGGACTCATGTTAATAGTAACGTTAACATTACAAGAACAATCATCATCATCATCATCATCATCATTATCATCATCCTCAGTGTATCAGTATTGATTCATGAATTGTAACAAATATGCCATACTAACTTAAGATGTTAATAATAGAAGAAATCGTGTTCAGGGTATACAGAAGCTCACTATACTATCTTTGTAATGTTTTGGTAAACACAAATCTATTCTAAAAAGTAAAGTTTTTATTTTTAAAGGACATAAGCATAGTGATTGTCAAATTTTATTCTACTTAAAGATCAGCCAAGAAAATTTTGAAAAATGTTTATTTCAATTACCTCCCAAAGGTCCTGATTCAGTGAGTCTGGGAAAGAGTGCGTAAATCCTCCTTTTTAACATGCTTTCAAAGTGATTTACATTTTCACATTTCAAGACACAGTGATGCAGAGGAAAGCCACTAGGATTTCATCTCAGTTTTGCCTTCTCACATAATCTGTAAATAGATCAGCGGCTTTGCTCCCCCAACCCTGCTCCATGCAGATAGGAGAGTAGTGTTGTGTTTATGTGACATTCGTGTCTCCAAATCAAGTTTGGAAAGAGACTTTCAGCTTTCTGGATCGCACCCTGAAATGAAAATCAAAGGTGGAGGAAGGCTGGGGTATTGTCAAAACAGGGCTGTTTCTGGATTAATTGTGGGTGGAAATATCAGTCATCCATCTATAATTCCCCCAAGACTGGAGAAAAGTTCATATTCTTAGTATGGCATGCAAGACCTATTACACTCTGCCCGGTGCCTACCATTCCACTCCTGTTTCCCATTCTTTTGTGTAAATTATACTCGATCCCAGTTAAAATACTTCCTAAATTCCCTGTGCTGTGTCTTACCTCTGCAACCAAACAATGTCATTCTCCCAGCCTTAATGGCGTTCTCTTCTCATTGTCTACTTATGTCTCAGGATGCAGCAGCAACATAAACTTCCCAATGGATTTTTTTCTCGACCTCTCCAGGAAAAATGAAGGTAGCTTTTCCAATATTTCCTGGTGGCCAGCTATACTTCCACTTCTGGTAGGACATATACTATTGCAGAATGACTGACTTTTGCGTTCTCTGTTTACATTAGAGAGCAAGATCCATGCTAAATTTACTGAATTCATCTTTTTGACATTGTAGTTTCCTTGCTGAATTTGCTAAATTAATCTTGGAAATTGTAGTTCCTGGCATGTTGCCTTGTCAGAGTCATAAATGCTTATGAGTGGATGAATAGAATAATACATTCTTGACTCTACCCATTGCTCTTCAGAAGAAAGATGCCAATTAAGTTCAACTAATAATAAGATGCCATGCAATACAACTGGTTTGTGTAGGGGATTATACTTAATTAAAAGAAGAAAAAAATTATATTTCAGAGAGAAATTTGACCAATGCAACAGAGTAAAGAACTCAGAAGTAAAGCCAAATACTTACAGCTAACTGATTTTTGACAAAGCAAACAAAAAACCATAAGGCAGGGAAAGAAAACGCTATTTAACAAATGGTGCTGGGATAATTGGCACACCACATGTAGAAGAATGAAACTGAATCCTCATTTCTTGCCTTACACAAAAATAAACTCAAGATTGATCAAGGACCTGAAACCCTAAAAAATCCAGAAGATAACATCAGCAAAACTATTCTAGACATTGGCTCTGGCAAAGTGTTCATGACCAAGAACCCAAAAGCAAATGCCACAAAAACAAAAATGAATAGAAGGGACCTAATTAAACTAAAAAAAAAAAATCTACACTGCAAAAGAAATAATCAGCAGAATAAACAAACAACCCATGGAATGGGAGAAAATGTCTGCAAACTATGCATCCAACAAAGGACTTAATCTACAAGAAACTCAAACAAATCAGCTAGAAAAAATAATAATAATCCCATCAAAAAGTGAGCTAAGAACATGAATAGAGAATTCTCATAAGATGTACAAATGATCAGGACACATATGAAGAAATGCTCAACGTCACTAATTATCAAGGAAATGTAAATCAAAACTACTTACTCCTACAAGAATGGCCAATAACTGAAAAAAAAAGAAAAAGATATTGGCGTAGATGTCGTGAAAAGGGAACATTTTCACATGCTGGTGGGATATAAAATAATATTAATACATCCACTATGGAAAACAGTATGAAGATTCCTTAATAACTAAAAGTAGAACTACCATTTGATCCAGCAATCCCACTACAGGGTATCTACCCGAGGATAGGAAGCCATTGTATGAAAAAGACACTTGCATACACATGTTTATAGCAGTATAATTTGCAATTGCAAAAATATGGAACAAGCTTAAATGCCCATTAACCAATGAGTGGATAAATAAAATGAATAGTATATATACTATTCATTTTATATATATATGTATATATATATATATATATATATATATATATATATATATACTATTCATGGTTATATATATATATATATATATATATATATATATATATATATATATATATAAAATACCATGAATACTACTCTGCCATATAAATAAACAAAATAATGGCATTCACAGCAACCTGTATGGAGTTGGAGACCATTACTCTAAACGAAGTAACTCAGGAATGGAAAACAAAACATTGTATGTTCTCACTTATAAGCAGGAGCTAATCTATGAGGACGCAAAGGCATAAGAATGATATGATGGACTTTGGGGACCCTGGGGGAAGGATGAGAGGGGAGTGAGGGATACAAGAGTATACAATGTGTACACAGTAAACCGCTTGGCTGATGGGTGCACAGAAATGTCAGAAATCACAACTAAAGAACTTTTCCAGGCAATCAAACATCACCTTTTCCCCAAAAGCTATTAAAACAAAAATTTAAAAATTTTAAAAGAAGAGATATAAAAAAGAATCCACAAACACATAATATGTGCAGACATTTGAAAAGCCTTAATGATGTCAAACTCATACAGGTGATAGGAACTATGAATAAAGGAGCCAAGTTCATGAAGAGACAATTTGCCAAAAATAAAATAAAAGTTAGATTTGAGAATACACTAGCTACTTAATTAAAATTAAGAAAATACAAATCAGTGCTACTCAAGTATGAGCCACAACCTGATACCAACACATGAACTGTTGATTATCAATCCACACAAATACAGAAATTGAGTGTAAATGCTTACATCTTTTATAACAATTTGGCATTGCCTCAGGATCCGAAGGTATCATCAATGAACTTGTCTTGTTAATCACGAAGATGAGCTCAGGTGATGTCACACTCACGCAGTTGATGCACAGGTAGCTCATGTAGGCATTGGTCATGTGCAGTAGGTCCTCAGAGCAGTCCACAATACATTTGAAATGCATATAATATTAGTGATTTCCCATGGACAGCCTAAGACACATTAAATTTTAAAAATATGTTTAGAAGATTTTCCTTTCAAATTATAAATTTTGCAAAAGGGAAAACACATTCAATACTATCATTTTTGGTAGAAATGAGTGCTCCTACCGATAAAAGTGTAATTGATACAACCATTAAGGAGAGTGTTTAATAGCATATATGTAGGCCTAAAACGTCCATAACTATTGAGTAATTAATTATACTATCAATTCTACAGAAACAATTGAGTTGCTGGGTTGGAATTACAAACAATGATAATCATTGTCTGAAGAAAACACTGGAAACCTATAACTAACTTAAATGCATAACAATAAAGAAAGGTTATTTTATTTACATATTCACAGATTGAAATTTTACATAAATTTCACCATTATAAATTTTATTATTGCAAAGAGTTAAAAAGTAGACTTTGTAAATACAAAATAATATGCATTTATTCTAGAAAAACAGAAAAAAAAATATATAAAGAATCTAAAATTCCATAGTCTCAACACCTAGAGGTAAAAGCAATATGCAGGTGGGTTGGGGGAGGAGATTTTTGTGTGTGTATATTTGTTATATTATTTTCCCCACACACACAAAATTGATTTCATACATATAGGACACATTTTTACCCTATTTTCCCATTCAATTCTATTTTGTGAGTGTTTTTTAATCTATACTAACCAATGGCTAGTGGCTAATGTTTAGTGGCTTAAAACAGTGTATTTCTGGTTTCTCTCTAATCCGTATTTCCATTTATGGTTAGCAGAAGATCTCTATTTCTTATCACTCAGCCATGTCATTTTCAGCGTTGGTGGTCCCTTTGCTAAACCGGGAGTGTCTCCCTTTAACATTTCAGCATCTGGCCTAAAAATGACACATGTCATTTCTGCTCATGACTCACTGTCAGGTAGTCCCACAGCCCTACCCAATCACAAGGTGTACAGGAAGCCTGAGCCTTCTGCATGCTCCAAAGGTGGAAATCCAAAAATATTTGACAAGGAGCAGCAGCGACTGCCACTCCAGGTCCAGAAAGCAGCATTGCACTAAGGCAATAGTATTCTCTCCTAGGAAGTTACCCTATGCTTGGACATCTTGGGTTTCCATTCTTTTTGGTATTATAAAATATATCTGCAACATTTTATATATTAATCTTGGATTATGCTTTTGATTATTCCCTTTGAATACATACCTTGAGAAAAAACTTCTGGATCAAAGCATATAAACATTATAATACTCTTAAAATATTTTATTAATTTATAAAGCATTTGCACAAATAAATGTTATGAAAAGCACTAATGTGTATATTCCAATCAAACTGCAACTCATGCCCCCTGTATATTACCATTTAGATGTCTATATTATTTTTATCTCAGACATAGTATTCCATTTTTCTTTTAATTACTATAGCAGTTAACAATATATTAAGATGCTATAACAGGATTAGAAAACATTGGGTAAAATGTCCTCCACACAAAATAATACCACAAATGAAGAAAAATCATCTAAACACTACACAGCAGTTTAATGTGTTGTGATTACTGACAATTTTTATCTTATCTATGTATTTGCATTTGCTAATTTACTTCAATTATCAGAATAGATTAATGTTTCTAAGTTTATGATAAAGTGGTATTTCAGATCAGTGAGAAACAGAATGATTATTCAATAAATGGTAATGGGAAAATTGAGTAGAAAAAAAAATTCTACCCACACTGCATACATTAAAAAATTCTGGATTAAAATCTACATGTAAATAAGAAAACAAAATAAAACAAGTCTCAGTGTAATTATGTTATAATAAAAAATAGAATTAAAACTGTTTGGTGAGGAAGAATTTCTTTTTTTTTTATTTTTATGTTTTATTTTACTTTAAGTTCTGGGGTACATGTGCAGATCTTGCAAGATTGTTACATAAGTATATATACACATGCCATGGTGGTTTACTGCATCCATTCCCCTTCACCTACATTAGATATTTCTCCTAATGTTATTCCTCCCCAATCTCCCCATCTCCTGCTAACCCTCCCATCGCCCCCCAACACCCTAACAGACCTCAGAGTGTGATGTTCCCCTCCCTGTGTCCGTGTGTTCTCATTGTTCAAAACCCACTTATGAGTGAGAACATGTGGTGCTTTGTTTTCTGTTCTTGCATCAGTTTGCTGAGAATTATGGCTTCCAGATTCATCCATGTCCCTGCAAAGGACATGAACTCATCTTTTTTAATGGCTGCATAGTATTCCATGGTGTATATGTGCCGCATTTTCTTTATCCAGTCTATCACTGATAGGTTGGGTTGGTTCCAAGTCTTGCTATTATAAACAGTGCCGCAATGAATATACGTGTGCATGTGTCTTTATAATAGAACAATTTATAATCCTTTGGGTATATACCCAGTAATGGGATTGCTGGGTTAAATGATATTTCTATTTCTAGATCCTTGAGTAATCACCACACTGTCTTCCACAATGGTTGAACTAATTTACACTCCCACCAACAGTGTAAAAGTGTTCCTATTTCTCCACATCGCTGAGGAAGAATTTAAGTCATGTAAAAAACACAGAAAAGATTTTTTCCATAAACTTTTAAACAACCAAAAAGTAGGAGTCAACAAAGTTTAAAGAAAAGTAACAGAACATAAAAAATATATATTAACAACATAGGCCAATATATAGAATTACTGTCCAGAATATTCAAAGAATCACTACAAATTAATATAAAAATGGTCAAAGTAAATTCTGCTATAGTTAGGGCAATGTAAATTAAAACTATTAACTTTCTATTTTGTATCCTTCATACTCATAACATTTCATATAAAAACAATAAATAATATTTGTTGGAAGAAGTGATTATCAACAAAGTCTTTTTGGACCAAAATTTGGCAATGTCTATTAAAATTTAATATTGTACATAGGCTTAGGCTCATCATTTTACTTCTAGGTGTATCTGTTAGAGATACTGCAATATTTGCATAAAGAACACACAGTAATATTTTTTGTAATTTGCAATCATGAAAGACAGGAATCGGCCTAATGGCCATATACATGACAATGTCAGAATAAATTAGGATAGTCCATGCTATGAATATTAGCTAATAATTTAAAATAATGAGTTGTGGTTAATAGAAATCCATGGAGAACTGTCTAAGACCATAGTATTAAGTGAAAAAAAAAAGAATGTTGCAAAGGAGTCCATTTGGTATGGCCTCATTTTCAATATAGCAGAGCACATAGCTTAACAGGGTGCACTCTGGATTCAGACTGCCTGGTATCCTGTGCTCAGTGTACCTCTTACCGTCTTGGGAAGGTCATTTATTTTTCCTGGCCTTAACTTTCTCATTGGCATCAAATGAGCTAACCACGTTGAGTGCTTAGAAAAATCTCAGGAATATTACAAGTGTTAGCTATCAATTTTATTAAAAATAAAGCATTATGAACCAAGATGAGATGATGCATTTACATATGAAATACATGTTTTCATAAATACAAAGAAAAGAGTATGGGAGATTTTCATAAACTGTGAGATTTGGTACCCTCTGAGCAAGAAAGTGAGATGAGAAAGCTGCGGAAGTTGATTCTGACTTTGAATTGTCACAAGTGCTGCCAATGAGGCTCTTTCTATATATTATTTGTACAAATAAAATGCAATTGATGGTTTAAAAATAAAAAATTAAATTCAAAGAATTGGTATCTACATATATATTATCTGAAATATTTTTATAACTATGCATATGTCATGGATTTACTTTTACTTTATTTCATGAGCTAATGAGATTGATTGATTTCTATCCTGATATAGCTTACTTACAGATGAATTTCTTTCCACACATTCAATTTTCCATGAACTTTTATTGAACTACAGCTGTGTTCCAGACCTTCGAGTAGGTAATAGAATTTAAAGGGTTAATATAATCAAGTCAGCTTCATAGAAAAGGAAACAGACATAAATAATCAACCGCTGGGCAGTGTTACTAAGTGTATGAGAAGATATGTAGAAAGGAAACTGGAAGAATAAATGAGAGAGGTTAATTTTGTCAAGGACACAATACTCCAAGAAAGCAGGGGTCCTGGAACCTTGATTACCATTTCATGCCTAGCACCAGACACTCTGTAAATGAAAATATTGGGGAGGAAGTAGAGTCCTGCAGGAAGAATGACAGTGTGGTGCAGGCAGGAACGGGGTAAGCACAGGATAACAGGGATGAATGAAGCCTCGACGCACGCACCAGTGGACACACCCTTGCATTTCCAGTACTCACGGAGTAGAGCTGTGGCCCTATCCACACCATTGACATGAATGGGTTAAGGCAGTTCACTACAGTCTTTCCAAAAGGTGTATAATAAAAACAAGTCCCTAGTACTAATTTTGATGTCAAATGACATTTGTGAATCAGGTTATTCTTAAATTGGTTTTCTGCATGCTGAACAAAAATTAAACATTTGAGCCAAGAGAAAGTCTTTGAGGTCAGATATAGGCTTTTTTCATCTAACTGGCTTTCACATAACTCTTGGCATCTTTGGATGAGACCATCTTCATTTGATCCAGCAATGAGATGGTGGTAGCCACTGTCTAAAACGGAAATGGCATCCCCAGCCTACAGCTTCTTCAGGAAGTGCTGTGTGAGAAAGAAAAAAACAAAAACAAAAAACAAACAGGCACAAAATTTTCTTTCTGTAGCTAAAGAGAGCCTAATAGATAAGAAGAACACAGTTTTAAGAAAATATATTTGGTTTGCTTGATTTATTTTTTCTAGATGTCAATTAAAATTACTTATCAGCCACTTAAATTTTTCCCTTTCCAAGATAAATGTACAATGATTGAGTGTCAAATGAGGTTAACTACTCTGCATTTAGCCTCTGCAGCATCATAGGAAGCTACAAATACCCTGCATTCTAATTGCACCAATACAGTTTCACGTCAGTTAAGGCTCGAATATAGCCATTAGACAGGTTAAAATGTAATTTCAAATTATAATAAAATAAAACAATATTTTGACTTTGTAAAGCACAGGTCTTCCAACTTTTATTGCCAAAATGCTGATTTGATCAAGAGTAAAACAGTTCTTAATTATATCTGAATTTTGTACTTTTAATTTTGGGAATAGCAATCTACAGTTTCAGTTTTCAAAATGAAATGAAATAAAAGACAACTTCAGAGTTGTGAAGGTTTGAGAAAGGAAACACAACTTTTATCTTCAGAATTAAAATTAATAACATGTTGAGTTTTAATATTTAAATGTTATAAACCAAGTTAATATGAAAATAATGTTATGACAATTGAACTGATAATAAAAAAATACATAATTTCTTAACATGTTTTTAAATGTGTTAAGTACTGAATAAGTAGCAACTCAAATAAAATTGACTACGGATTTACTTTGTTATTATAGGTCTAAATGTATTTCTTCAAAAAGATATGAGAATTTTGTTATTTCCTCAGGTAAAGTCATTAAATAGTCAAAATTTATTAAATACTTTAGCATCAATTAGGTAATTTCAAATGATAACCCATTTATTTTCTTAAAAGGCAAAATGACTTGTAAAGTAGAAACTCATTTATTTAAGCACAAACACATTTCTTACAAAAATACATGTCCGTCCCCAAGTCGAGGTATTTCCTTTGAAACTCCCCAACTGCTGATTTTCAATCAATCATTCTATTTAAATAAATTTGTCAATTGAAATGAAAACAGCCACCAATGCCTTTATATGGCATTCCTTGTTTGGATAATAATGAACGTATTACACACACCTTGGAAAAGTGCTTTTTAATTAAAAAAAAAAAAAAAAGAAAAGGAAAGTAGAATCCCACACATTTAGAAGGCACAGAGTGACTCTTGAAATATTGAGACTTGGAAACATTTCCCAAATTTCACTTTCCCTAACTTACTCAGGGGGTGGGGAAAAAAAGTGCACTGTGCTTTGCAAAGTCTGGCGGTCCCGAGGAAGACCTCACTCAGAGAGACTGGACGCATATGGACGCCATTTGTAACCAGCGGAGAAACGCGCCGGTCAGCCTAACCTTTGGTGTCTGCCTATCCATCTGTTTTCACATTAGTTGCAAATTATAGAATCCTCCAGACCCACATGACCATAAATCAGTACTATGAGCATGTACACTTTTCCCATCTGTCATAAAACAATGAATTAAATTCATGCCTGTCAAAATAGGCTGCAGCAAAATGGCCTTCTTCTGCAGCCGAAGGAATACAAAGCTTCACCTCATCGCTGTAATTTATGGTCTCCGTGGGGCTTTGGGGTGATTAGGAATTGGCCCACCAACACGCAGAAAAACAGTAGGAACTCCAATAACTCCAAATGGAAATCTTGGGTCAAATTTATCAAACAAATCAGAGAGAAATCTATTTCTGTTTGGAAAAGGAGGAGATATATTGCATGTTTAGTGTTCGTGCACAGCTTTGGAACTTTCGGCTATTCGGTATTTGTGAGTTTTGGAATTTCTCGCTTAAATAGTATCACCAAAGGACATGTAATGTATTAGACATGAGCCGTTTTTAGCCAAATAAAATATACAATGGCAGGCAAAGAGGTTTTTTAATGTTAACATCAACATATTTGTGCAAATGATGTAACTGAAAATTTTCTAGGTAGACCTAAAAAAAAGCATAGATTTAGTACTGGAAAAATACACTGGGAGAAAAGGAGCTATGTTAGCAATAGGAATGAAAAAGGTAATAAAAAGGAGGGGCAGCCGAAGCGATAAGGTGTATAGACTCTAGTCCATGCCAAGGAGTTTATATCAGTCCCACCACACAGTTAATGTTTCTTTAAAACTTCCCTTCCATAAAACTGCCTTAAAGTCAAATATAGCTTGGCATCTGAAAGCAAAGAGACAGAAAAAAACAGAACAGAGCAAGGCAGGAAAAATACTGTTGTTCGCCATGCAAAAATTATTGGTCACAGTCAGATCTGATGAAAAATAAAGGGAGATAATTTTGTTGCGGGGGAGGGGAAAGGGGTTGCAAACTCATCTGGAGATTTTGGCTCTTGTGCCTCCTTGTAAGCCACAGTGTGTGCTTGAACCGGTGTTTATCATGAAGGCCTGCGGGCATTCATTCAATCAGAAAGTCGTATTTCACCAAACACTCCTGCTGTATTAGAAATGTTCAGCAGGGTTAGAGCCAGTGAAATGAGAAGACGATGTGGCAACACTGTATGTCGTAGATCTGGTTAATATCTAGCTGTGAATTATTGCGTCTTTAAGAGAAATTCCCTGGGTGTTCAGTATCACTTCCAGGGGACTAGAACCCACTTCCAACAGCTCTCAGGTAGTCGGCAAAATATTTTTGCTGTCAGGAGTAAGGACGTTCAGCTTTTCATTTCTGATACTCAGGCTGTGTCATCCCATGGGTTCCCAGCAATGTGAACTGTGCAAAGATGGGGTGCGTTTGCAGCACCCAGCACTCCACAGCACTTGATGATTGAAATACATGTGTCGTCATGCACTGACTCTTCATACTGAGGAGCCATGGAAGAACATTGCGTTGAATGCTGGCGACAATGTGCAGTGGAGGGATCATGAGTTTTGAAAGCTACAATTTACTTAAGTTCAAAAGATAAGTAAAATTAAAAATACTCATTTGATATAGATATTGTTAAGAGTAGACTTAATGTGCTTGACAGAATTGCAAGATGGTAGGTTCCCAATAAATAAAAATCTTCCTCCTTTTATCTTTCTTTCTTTTTGAGTCTCACTCTGTTGCCCAGGCTGGAGTGCAGCAGTGTGATCTCGGCTCACTGCAATCTCCGCCACGCAGGTTCAAGCAATTCTCCTGCCTCAGCCTCTCGAGTAGCTGGCATTACAGGCATGCACCACCACACCCAGGTAATTTTTGTATTTTAGTAGAGACGGGATTTCACCATTCTTGGCCAGCCTGGTCTCAAACTCCTGACCTCAAGTGATCTGCCCACCTCGGCCTCCCAAAGTGCTGGGATTACAGGCGTGAGTCACCATGTCTGGCCTCTTTTTTTCTTTGCTTTGCTACCTTCTTTGTCCTTTTCTGCTTTTTTCTTTTGCTCTTTCTCTTTTTCTTTTCTCTACTTTTCTTTCCTCTGTGTTCTTTCCTTTCTTTTTATCTCTCTCCTATACATAGATGCCAACCATTCACTCCTGCATACAGTGATTTAACTCCATAAACTGAGTAGTCCTCGCTCTTGCATAGAATTTGGATGTGGAGCATGTAGAGTTTTGGAAGAGTGAGGTATTGAGCAACACGTTACACATTTAATTATCAATTAATTGTGGTTGTGATCATTGCTGAGAGTAAAATTTTCCAGTTGCTATAAGAACACTGAGTTGAAGGGTGGGGTCTAATCACATATTGGTTTTCTGTGCCACTAAACCAAAAAGCCCCACCCGAAACCAAACAAAACAATCAAGGTTGTTTCTTCTAAGACACATCATAGATGCTATCATTATAACCACTGGTTTATTACTTCATACCCAATAAAGTGACTCACTGTTTGCTTTATTGCAGTCTTGTATTATTTTTTTAATGGGAAAACTGTAGTAGCTCCTATTACATGAAACTGACCACCAATAAGTACACGCTTATTTTATTTGAGAGAGAATTTATTAAATAAGAACATATGTTTGAAAGAGAAGAAAATGCGCCACTGAGTTTCTCTTATATTTATTTTCCAAACCAAAGGTTACAGAAGCCACTTGCAATTGATTAAACCTGTTCCCTGGCCATCTGAATCTATTGCCAACAGCACTCATCAAAATCAAGTGGTGAAATTTAAAAAATAATTAAAACTTCTAAAGGTAAAGTTGCAGATGGAAATTGTTTCAGGGGAGTTACTGAAAAAAAGTTACTAAGTAGAGAAAAAATATTTTATTCTATTTATTTTAACTTTGGTATACTATTTTATACATTTCTAAGAATGGACATGAACATACCACTGCCAAAAATTAGATTACAGCTATTCTATAAAAGTATATCAATGGGTTCCAGGAATTTGAGAAAAATTTTCTAGTGTATCTAGACAAAATTTGTGTTTTATTCACAATAAGTCTGTTTTCCTTTTTAATTGCTATCTTTGTGTGTATGTGTTGATAAAACATGTTTTCTCAAATTAAAAAAGTACATTTTCATTTTTCATTTTTTTCTGTTCACTATATTCATACTTGGATTTCTTTAATATGACAATTGCAAATGTGGCTGAATTACTTGTACGTTCTTGAAATCTTGACAAGGAAGGAGAAAAACTGTATTTATTATTTCATTCTAGACGGGGATTCATGAACATATATGATGAAAGGCTTCATTAATGTGGAGTCCCGGCACTTCCACTTCACCTTTGGCAAAAGAAATGACCCTGAAGGGTATTGTAGATTGCCGGCTTCAGATTTCTAAGCAGAATTCTCTCAGAAGGCCTTCTTCACCCAGAGACCTCTAAACCGCGTAGAACTACAAGCAGGGGAGACACACAGAGACCTTCCCAAAGCAAAACCACACTTCTTTTTAGGTTCCACTGCAAATACCCAAGATGACTTCAACATGTCTGCAGTTACAGACTGACAAGGCCGCAAAGTCTTCGTGAGCCGTGATTGGAAATTATTTATTTTCCCCCTTTCGTATCCATAATATTTTAAATATGAGGTTTGGCCATTAAACTGTGGCAAGTTAGAGAAAATACTATGCAGCCTCATGAAGCGGGAAAAGCTGCAGGAAAGCTGTATAAATCCAGGCTGACGGCTGACGTGGGAGAAATGAGAGCTGAGCACTATGCCATTCCCTTGGGAGTGGCGAATTGAGGAGTTATCTTGCGCACGTGACTTGGCAGGGCGTGCAGGGCAGAGACAGATCAGACCCAGAAAGCTCAACAAAAGGACAAAATGACCCCCTCAGTTACTGCTAAGACATATACAAACAAAATATAACAAAACAAAACAATTCCAAGGCCCATATGTGCTGTTAATCTGTGAAGAACTCAACTACCCTATAGACAAATATTTTCTTGCCTTTTCACGTTGCTTAAGGCTACAGTTATGTGACTTTTGTTATTGGTGGTGTTTTTTCTCTTTAAAGCTGTTCTCAATCCTCAGGGGAACCTGTGAAAATGACTGTGACAATGCAGAGGTGGAGACACAGCATTCTCCCCTCCTGAACCCAACTCCTCAAGGGACTAAGCAGATTCAGATGTTTGTTTCTGGAATTAACTGAATTGCAATAATAAAAATGTGTAGCTAGTTTAGGTGAACTTGACACATCATAACGTTTTCTACAGTCACATATACAGAAAAATAAACATAAACCTTCCCCAGTCACTTACAAGGAACTTCTCGCATTTGATCCTCGTAACACCTAGGTGATAGATTCTTGTGAAGCTGGTTTTACAAATGATGAAACAGTCTTACCGAAGTGATCTGTCCAAGTCCCTACACACTTAACCCAAGTCACATGCTGTTCTTTTCTGTACGGCAAAATAGGAAGGAAGTGAAGCTGTTGGAAAATAACGTTTCCGTTTCGTTGGTGGAGTCTGGCACTCTGTTGTGAAGTTACTTACTTCTTTCACTCTGTTTCCACTCCTTTGCTGTTTACTCTACATCAAAGAGTACTTCTTAGAATTTTCATTTCAAAATTCTCTGATGCTACCCGGTTCTTTTGTAAGCCTATGAGTTTTCACCTAGCCCTTTACGATTACAAAGCACCTTCTCTACCACAGAAGAGCTTCTTAATTTGTGTTGTATTTCTGTCCCCTCTGTTTGAGGTGTGGCTGGTTGAATGTGACCTTGAGGCAGCAATTCTTGGGACAGCAGTCCAGGAGAACAGGGAATTGACTTTCCTGGCTGTACTCCCATAACAAGTGGCCACCTTGCTGGAGCCAAGCTTGATCCCATCCACCTGCCGTCTCCTCTAGCAGGAAAAGGCTGTCCCAGCAGAGCAAGACTCAGGGGCAGCTGTGAGTCTTAGGGTTGCCCCAAGAGGCTCTTCGAGGTAGGAGTGCAGAGGATGTAAGACCTCCTGTGTAGTGTCACTTCAGATGACAGCCCCCAAACATCATCCTTCAATACATCAGAAACGGATGTCTTTTTGGTTAAAATGCCCTTTTCATTCAAACAGTTATGAGATGCTTGCTGTAACCAGTCATGTGCACCCTGCAAAACAAAGCTTCATCATTCTTTCAAAGTCCTTGCTTGACAAGTGAAAATCTTAAAGTAGATTGGAAATCTATGCTTATTATTGTAAGAAATTGTAGTAGCTCACTTGTCCATTAAGAAAAGTCTTTTGAGACCTTAATACTCCAACTCATGTACATTTTTAGATGGGTAGACAATGGCTACTTTTTATTATCCACTTGAGTGAATAAATGTCCTTATTTACAACGCCTAGGAAACAGTGGAATTATTGTGGAGCTAACCGCATTGAAGTTCCAGGGTGTCTCTTTCACCAGCTCTGTGAGTGCTGGTAGACTTGCTCAGAGTTGCATTCTAGGTTAGGAGAAGCTGGATTTAAAACAGAAGGTTTTCTACATCTGCATTTCTAATAATGACCTAAGGCTACGGTAGAGGAAAGACCTATATTACTAAGCCTCCAGTAACTCACTAAGTCTTCTTTTCCCATTCTAAATAAATATTAACTTTTGTATCTGATTTTATATTTGCAGTTTTCTATTCTCTTTAAGTCTCCCCTCTCCCCCAGGGGAGACTTAAGTAAGAGAATAGAGAGACTAACTCTTAGACCCATGAAACCTGGGTCTGTCCTTTATAAGGAATTCCATGAAAGCATAGCAAACATGAAACCTGACAGTTAGAGGTACAGGGGCAAGTTCAATATTCTTATTAAAAGGGAGAGGGAAAATTAACCTGAAATATATTGCATGTGGAAGATTTGTGTGAATCCGATATTTAATATTTTTCTAAAAGGATCAAATTTTATTTTTCTTATCATAATTACATAACATAAAGAACTCATCATGAACATCTCATCCAGTGTTATATAAATGTCCCTGCATCTCCTGGATGCTGTACTGAATAAATGCAATCTTTTTCAGTGTGCTGTGATGTAGAAAAGGAGACATGCTGCTTCCTGTTCTCTGGTGTGGCCCATGGAAGCTTTTGCTGTGATTTCTCATTTCTAATTACAGCCCCGTGAGCACCCAGAGACACGTGCAGCCCCAGGATCCTGCAGGAGGAGCTCAGAAGCCCTGACAGAGCTGTGGCTGCCCCACACCCACGCAGTGAATCCTAGCTAATGGTCAGGCACGTGGCTGGACCCACTTGGCCAGATCAAACAACCAGACTGAGCGTTTACATTAGACTGGCCGTTGACATGCTAGTCAGAGCTGTCTGCGCTATCACAGACAGGACAGTGTGGAAGTGTTTGTGGAAATGCCAGTTACTTTTCTTAAGAATCAGTGAGAGCTTGCTTTTCTGGGACTCCATCCAGTTGTTAAACCATTCGGTTAATCTTTATGATGTTAAATCGTGTAGTTAGTGATGTTAAATCACGAAGTTAATCTTTATCTACATAAACAATTCAGACTCACAGAGTTGCTGGGTCTCTGTTTACGTGGAAGTTCCTCTATTTTGTTTTGGTTGAGGTTGTTACTTGTTTGTTTTGTATTCACGACCTTCGCCCTTTTGAAGAGTACCCTCCAGTTATGTATCATCTGTCACATGTCTCAGTCTGGGTTTGTCTAATGGTTCCTCATGAGTAGAAGGGGTTTATGTATTTTGGGCAGGAACGTAAGAGAAGTCTTGTGATGTCCCTCATGAGACATCACATCAGAGCTCAAGGGGTCCATTTGTCTCAGGACTGGTGATAAGAACTTGGATAACTTTGTTGAAGTAGGCAAAGTTAGAAAAAGACCTGTAGATTAAATAATTGCATTGTGTTAACATTCATTTCCTCCTTTTGATATTGTATCATGGTTATCATATATATAAATATAAATATATATATATTTATACACACACACACACACACACACTGGAGAGAGAGGAGGAAGAATAAGGAGGAAATGCGTGAAAATGTTAGCATTTGGAAGAATGGGAGGAAGATACATGGACGTTCTTTATACTATTTTTGCAGCATTCCTTTGCTCTGAAATTATTTCAGCATAAAAATTAAGCAGAATGCAAAAAAACAAGGCAGAAGCAGTTGACTTGGCAGTAACCTCACATCTGAAGGGCTTTTTCCATTTTTATTTGTTTTTGTTGAGACATTATTTGCAATTCAAGAGATTTTCTATCAGAGCTGTGTTTTGATCCAGTTTTCAATAAGGCAGCCATCAGCCTAGAAGGATTTTTACAATGAAGTTTCTGTACAAAAACTGAGGGATGCAAAATTACAAAAGCCTCCTCAGTCTATTTCTGAACATCTGGCTCTGAATCAACTTTAAACTTCGAAAAGATTGACGAAAATGTGTCTAAAAACCATGTGCCAAAATACACAACAGAACAGGACTGCTTTAAAGAGCATAAAATGGACACTATTAACTCTTCGATTCTCACTTGACTGTCATTATCCCATCCCCTGTCTGCTTTTGGGAAAAAGCTTCCACATTTTGAAAGGAAATCTACAGCTAGGTTAGGATAAAATTCCAGAACATCCTGGTGAGATGGCAAAACCAGCAGTGATCCCTAAAGTAATTGACTTAGTTGTTCAGTTTAACATATTAAGAATGTTAAAGGCTTGTTCAAATGTTTGTTGTTTTTAACATTTGGCTCGGTTAAGTTAGCTGAGGGGATATTTTTCTGAGAATCCCAAAGACCGCAGTCTTTTTTTAAATCACAGTCTATAACTTTGGACTTTGTAAGTCACAAAGTTTGGGTAAATTAGAAAGCCAGACAATACATACAATTGCTGAACAGAATGTTTAGGTAATCCTGTGGTGACTGCTTTTTTCAAAAAATAAATGTACTATGATCGGTGTCATGCCGTGAATATTGTATATAAAGAATGATAGAAACCCAGCCTGCCGGCCTCTAGATGTGGTCGGGGGAGCAGTTTAAGGTAGTTAAAGGAGTCAACCAGATTTGGATGTGCCAACCAGCTGTGTCATTTACTAGCTGTGACTGTGTAAAAGCTCACAGCGTGACAGCAATGTCAGGTTGTAGTTCTGAAACAAAAGCACTTGGACAAGGAGGGGGGCCCACAAATCTTCCTCACATTCTGCTCACCTGGCTATATACTTGGCAAGGCTGTGCCTGCCCAAAGAATTCTGAAGAGGCTGTTTTCTAACGGGTCGTGTGAGAGGAGGGGTGTCTTTGTGATCCCTCCCTCCAGAAGCACCACTTCGTGGTCTGCTCAGATGACACAAATATGCTGCAGGCAGCCTGAAGTCCCTTTATCTGCCCTCACTTTTAGACTGAGGGCAGTTAAGCTAGGAGCAGTTCAGAGTCTCAGCCTGGAGAATGTTTGGGACAATGGTGTTTGAGGTAGGGAGAACAGCCTAGAGCCAATGAAAGGAAAATGCCAGAGGAAGAGGATCATGAAGATCTTGTTTCCAAAGAATATTTAATGATATAGGAAAATACTCACAATATTTAACAGTCAGTAATATTAATTAAAGAAGTAGAAATATGGGTGTGCAAAATCATATATGATTATACATGTCATAGCCTGACAATAATTGTCTTGAGGTTACAGGAATATGTATGATTTGTATTTTATTCATTTCACAGTCTTTATATTTTCCAAATTTTAAGAGTCAATATATGTTTTATAAGAAAAAAGTTGCAATGAAAAATTTTAAATTAAAATGTTCATGTTCTTTGACCTGTCTCTAACATGAAACAAGTCATGCTAAGAAATCAGAAATATTAGGTATATTTTCTGAGAGTGAAACATGACAATCGGAAAATATTGAAAGAAAAGCAGAACACAAACTCAAATACATTCTAATACCTCAGCTATGTAAATATTGTACATACCTAGATATGGAGCCAGCATTTAAAGACAAAAACCAGAAGAAAAACACAGAAATATTACAATGGTTATCTTTGTAATACAATCATGGGCAATATTAATTTTGTTCTTTATAATCTTTTCTGTATTTTCAAATTGTGCTACAATTAACACAATAGTTTAATTACCACGGAGAAAAAGCATGTTTTTAAAAACCAAATGCCACTTTGGATGATGTGCCTTAGTAACGTTATTTCAATCTTTTCCCAAAATGTCTCATTGGGTGCCAGTTTAGAGACATACATTAAACTATATTTTGAGGACTGCATACTATCCCTTTGAATGAATAGGAAAACCTCTGGAACATTGCAAAACCAGACTAAAAATCGTACTTACTCCATAACATTTTCCTTTCTCAAACTTTGTTCTCTCCTTCTCTTTGCATCTTAATTATCCCAAGCATTTTATATTTTTGCACTTTGAAAGGACATCGATGAGCAAGATTGTTGTAGGATTTTTTTTTTTTATTTGCTTGGTTGTTTGCCTGCTTTGTTTGGTCTATAGGAAGATGACTTAAGAAGAACCTTTCAGCAACTTATATTTACGTTGCTGCTGTGGACTTATCTGAAAGGTAAGTCTTACCTAAAGCTCCTCTCTCACCTGCAAGTAATTGAAGGACTGTCCAGGGAAGAAGTGTGGAGGCAGACTGGGGACTTTAATGGCCAAAGAGTGGTGAGGACAGCACCCTGGGAAAATGACCTTGGAGAGAAGGGAGGTTCCATGGATGCAGAAGATTAGATTGACTCTATCCCTGTATCCTGACTGGTGAACCGCCATCCCCATTGGAGGCACATGGACAGTGTAGTTACAGCATCCTTAGTGGCAGGGGTCTCTGCAGGTGAACACAGAGGGGTCTGGTCAGCCTCCAAGGAGATGTGGGGGTCTGAACTAGGTGCTCTAGGACTAGGGGACAGGATGGAGGAGGGAGTCTCCCCCAAATTGACAGATCCTGGATTCTTACCTCGGCTGGTGAGTGGGAGCTCAAGCTGTATTTAATTTGACATTTTTTGAAAAATAGCAAACTATGGCATTTTTATACCCTGAGTGTCATGAAAAAATTTATGCCTGTCTTAATAAATAAAAAAAATTAATAAAATAAAATGATTTCTAAACCATAATTAATAACCATATAAAAAAAAGACAACTCAATTCCTGAAAACCTTGGTCAAAGGGCTAGGCTGTACCATTAAACCCAGGATCACGGAATCTGCAGATAGGCTTTCTCCTGCCCAGCCAAAGTTTAGATGCTGAGCATAACTCTGATATCTCCCCAGGCTAGGTTGCTCTGTGTAAAGTGATCTTAGGAAGTCTTCCTTTTCCCACCCATTCTTCTGTGCACACTGGAGTTTTTACAAGGCAAGGGCTTTCTTGCTAAAAATTCCATTAAAACTTCAGAGAGTGGTCATGAACTTCCTAAATCCACACTCATTTCCTTGTCATTTGGTCCAGGTGCCAAATGTGCATCTCCAGACTTGTCCTGTCCACTGACCTTCAGACTTCCACAGAAACCCCCAGATCCTTAGCAAAATCCAGGGGCAGGGAAAGGGGAGGTAAATGTGTTCCACCCTGAGGATTTTAGTAAAGTCACCTGGTGCATGTTATACCCCTGTGGGATCTGCGGTATTACCCCACAATCAAATACATCAACAGCTCTGCTGTGAACATATGCACATTCCCAGAGGGCTGAACTAGAACTTTCAAGAGCTTTATATTGGTTCAGTTCATATATTGCTACCAAAAAAGGTATTTAAATAATTCTCATTTCTTGGATATTTGTGGATTCTTGAATTGTGAATAAGGAATCATAGACCTGTATTTAATCTGCCTGCTTGACAGCTCAGCCTGGATGTCCAAATGATTTTCAAAATGAATGTATCTAAAATAAATGTCCTGAACTTTATCCCTAAAATCCCTTTCCCATCTTATGCATTGGTCTCTTTGCTGACCAGGTTGCTAAGGCCAAAACTCTTCATTCTCTCATCCCTAATGGTGACATCACTGACCAGTCATGTTAGCTCAATATTCAAATTCTTCATTGTCTTCCCTCTCCATGGTCATCCCATGGCCAGCGCTGCTGTCCTTATTAGCTGGGTTATAGGAGCTTCCTAATTGGAATCTCACCCACTATTGCCCCATCTGACCCCTTCAATCTACCTTGAATTGCAGATGGAAGAATCTTTAAAAATCATAAATTTGTGTCACTTCTAGGCTTTGAATCTTTGGTGCTTCCCATTGTTCTGCAAGTCACATGGTAAATCCTAGGCCCTGTTTGACGCCACCCCTCCCACCTGCCCAGCTGCACCTTGTCACACTTTCTTTCTTGCATTGCACTCCAGCCATATTGGCCTTTTTCTCTTGCTCATACCTGCCATATTCTGTCTTATCATGAAATAGCCCTTGCTGTTCCCTCTGGGCAGCTCCTCCGTGTCCTTCCAGCCTCAGCTTCAAGGAAATTTCCTTCGAAAAGCCTTTCCTCTCATTTCAATCTAACACAGGCCCCCTCTATTTCCACTTCTGCGTGTGACATGACAGTGCTCATTCTGCTGAACACCAGCCTCTCCGTGTGTTCCCTGTGGATTTCTGCATGTGTCTACTGTCATCTCATTACTGCGCCAAAGCATCAGTTCTGTGAGGGACTCATTCACCACCACAAACTCGGCCAGGGTCTGGCTTGTAGTAGATGTAGAATAGAAACTCATTAAAAAATGAATAAATGATTAATTGAATGCATTATGTGGAAATTAGAGCTAGTAAATGTTAAGCATCTCACATGGTACCTAGGATATAGCAAACATTCTGTAATTGAAAGTGACGGTTATTCTCTTATGCAATTATTATTATTGCCAGAAGGTAAGGAAACTTGGGTTTGTCATTTATTCAGAGGGCTCCAATAATTGGGGATGGGGGTGAGGTTTTCGTATTTATGATTACCCACTTTAAAATTCTAAGCAGGTACTGTTTAGAAGGTGCTGGTCTTTCCTTCTGCTTGCCTTCCAGTGTACAGCTTCCATCAAGGCTTATGATCTATGGGTCTCGGGGCTTCTTTCAAGGACTCTAGGGACTTTTAAGTGGGTAATTAAATCTTGAGAGATTGGTCTTGGGCATTTCATTCAGCTCAAAAAGTATTATATTCATTGATATTCACCATACGGACCTCAGAAAAGGAATTCATTGCTTAATGATTAAACTTCACATATGTTACAGATTAAAGTCAATATATCCCATGACATATTTAGATAACACATTTCCCAATTCTTCTACTACTCAAGCCCACATTTCTTTTTTGAAATCAGATTAGTTATCATCTTGACTACTATATATTACCTATTCATCATTATTTTTATTTCATCCAGTAGAAAAGAGCAGAAATATCCTGTGTGCTTGAAATTTTAACTATTCATTTGTTTTATTTAAGGTAGAAGAGAATGACTTTAGATTTTTTAAGTTTTATCTGAAAAAGAGAATTAAATGGATCAACTGTGCTCATGTAAACAAACAATCAAAAAGCCCTTGCATTGGCTTAAGCAAGGAAACAATACATTTCTAGAGAAGAATGTTATTATATGTGGTAATTTAAAACACATATCTAAAGTTCTTTTCTCTAATGTAAAGAATACAGGCATTTTAAAAATGAAAAGGACATGAAAGATATATTTCTCATGCCATTTGATGAAATGTTTGACAGAACATAAAGCGCCTGAGATTATTTGGATTTGATGTTCTTGGAAGCCATTCATTCGCCATGATTTCTGCTTTTGTGGTTGTTTTAGAATGAAGTAAATTATGAGCATTCACCTACTGTGAAAAGTCATATCTGGCCATCTGGCTCCATTTCAATGTGATCTTCAATTTTTTTTCTCAGAATTAAAAAAAAAGCACTTACTAGTGGATTTATTAATGCACTTGGGATTTGGGCTGTAGGGCTAACTGGATGAAGCTAACTATGTTTACTTCAGAAATATCTGAGCCACATATCTTTAATCACAATTATATAGCAAAAGCGACAGTAAATACTTCAAATGAATTTAATCATGATCTTAAATGTTCTCAAAGTAGTTCCTTGACTTAGTAAATGAATCCCATGGATTCAGAATTTATGATAGCCATTATGACTTGACTGGGTTAGAGTCTCTTGTACTTTTAGTTTCAAAAATTGTTAATAAACCAAAGAATATGGTAAATAAGACTTCAAGTGATTTTTGAACATTCATAATACAGTTTTGTGATTATAATGCTGGTGATAATGACGTATAATAATGATGTAATTATTACCACCATGATGTCCAGAATACCAGGGCCACCATTTTTTTAGAGAAGTTTAGAGAGACTAATTAACTTTTCTAGGATCACACAGCTAGAAAGAGGCAGAATTTTTACTCCACAGCTTTTATTTTTATCTAGTCTTGAAAAAAAAAATTTAACCATTAGTTTGTGGTACTACATGCAAATTTTAGAAATAAAACCACATTTTAACACCCACAATATTGACTGTTCATCAGTTCAAAATAACTTTCCCAACAATACACCTGTAAGAAATGATGATTCATATTATCAAGGCCTTTGCAACTGTTGTAGTTCTATGAGTACAACCTAACTCTATTTGTTTTTTCTACCTTTTTTTAACAGTATGGTTTCCTGGGTACTAAAAAGACACAGATCAATCCCATTATAATAATCAACATTTTGATAACTCGAGATTCCAACACATCAGCAATCTTGTTCACTGATTTAATGATCAACTCAATAAAATATGTTAATATATTGCCTTAGGATTTCCAGGAGTGGCTGTTTCATTATTCAAAGCAATGGGCGCTGATGCACTGTGTTCGATGTTGGACTTTCTTAAACCAAGAGGTTTCTTTTTTTCTTTGAGAGAGGGGCTGCATGATGCAGACTAAGGACTAACCATGCATGCCCTTCCTTAGTGCCAGGCATGGTGGCCGTTAGGTTTCTCAGACATCAGATTCTGTCACTGAGTTCTAAAGATAGCAAAAATATATTCACAAGTGATGCTTGTCTAGTGTCTAAAAACAATAACACATGATTAAATTATTCCATGGTGAAACTGTTTTGTAATAGAATTTATGGTAAAAATATGTTCATTTGAGTTCCACTTGGAGCTTGGGCCATTTTACTTAACCATATTACTGTTTGATAGTTTTTATTAGTTATTTGACTATGGACAGCCCAACAGATGATCCCCGTAATACTTTAAATGCAAAATAAACGTTGGAAAACATAGTAGCTTTCAAGATTAGGGAGTTAGAATATATCAAATGGAAGTCTATTTGCTGGTTCTCAAATGCAGTAACAATGGCTCTCTGGGTTCCCCATTGCTCTGTGGTTCTCTTGGCCTTTCAGCTGGTAGCTCTGTGATAGGAAATTAAGCACAAAGCCAGAGATGCAAAAAGCATTGCTATACGTTATTCAGTGTGTGTCAGATGGGTTCTTCAGGGCGCAAATGCCATGGCATTTACAACTCTACAACTGCAGACATTCATTGGGAGCAATACTTGTGAATGAATGATAAAGTGGAAGGCAGGAGTAGGCAGGAAATGTCTTCAGATCACAGTGCAAGTCTCACACCTGTGGAAGGACTAGGGGATGGAAGGACGATTGAATAGGAAGAGTTTCAGCCTACGGGGTAGTCCTGAGAAAAGAAAAGAAGGTTCCAGAAACAGCCAGACCCTAGAATTCCTACATGTTTCATCTTTGTCCAGGGGCCACCTGAAAAGTGTGAGACCTCAATGAAAAGGCTAGGGCAGGTCCCCAAAGCTCCACAGTTGGGGTCTGTCTGCTATCAGCACTCCTCACCGCTGCTCAGTGAGCTCCTTCCTCATGCGAGATCCAAGTGGCACACCTCCATGCTTTCCTGGGATGGTGAATTCTATGCGTCAACTTGACTAGGCTAAGGAATGCCAAGCTATCTGGTGAAACAGTGTGTTTGGGTATGTCTGTGAGGAGGTTCCTGGAAGCGATTAGTATTTGAATCACTGGACTGAGTAAAGAATATGTGCCCTCACCAATGCAGGTGGACAGCATCCAATCTGCTGAGGGCCTGGATAAAACAAAAAGATGGAGGAAGGTGAACTCTCTCTCTGTCTCTCTTCATGAGCTGGACATCTATTTTCTCCTGCCCTTGGAATCAGAGTTTCTGGTTCTCAGGCCTTCAGACCTGGACTGAATTATACCACTGGCCTTTCCAGTTCTCTAGCATGCAGATGGCATGTTGTGGGACTTCTCAGCCTCCATAACTGTATGAGCTAATTCCTGTAATAAATCTCCTGTCATACCTCTATGCAAATCCTATCACTTATGTTTTTCTGGAGAAGGCTAATACACTGCTCTACAGTGTTTTAAATAAAATTGTGTTATTATTTACAGAGTTGTTTAGCCTGATTAAATATTATTTAATATGATTGTTGTACTATTTAAAGCATTAGAATTCAGTCCTAAGTTTTAATTCTGCCTCTAGTTACGAAGGTCTTGAAAATTTAAACAGAGTGGGTAGAACTATTCCCTTTACTAACAGAGATGTTGCCATTTGAAGGCCACAGTTGTCATGAGTTTCACCCTCGCATATCTGCTATAGTAGCAAGTAGTCAGGCCGCATCTTCTCATTTCCACAGCACCACAATTTACTAGTTTTCCAGCTTCCTGGTGCCAATTTTGACCCATAGAAACATATTCCAGTGAAGCAAATCACAAATGGTCCCCAAACTCTTACTTTCTTGGTTCAAACAATCCTGTTTGGTATTCTGTAGCTGATCATTTGGTCTGACCCAAACATACCTCAAAAATACACAATGTGGAGAGGCAACATAGTGGGGCCTTTTGATCTCTTTGCTCTCTTCCCATAGATTCTGTATGTACACAATTCACTGAATGGATGGCAGTATCAGAAGGAAAAGATGACTCAACTAACGTCTATAAGTCCCAGCTGCATCAGAAACCAGCTCTCCAGTGACACATGAGCACCTCTACAGCATGTGCCTTCTCAAAGCTCAGACAACAGAAAGATCATCAGATCATCAGAATCCAAAATAGCTTCAAGCTGGAATGCATTCCCTCTCCACCAAATGCACATCTTGCAATATTTTCCACAACTGCTTTTTTTAAGATGCATATTTTGATTCCAACAGTCATGCAAAACCGTGAAAAACATTTTCAGAGCAGGCTCCAAAATAGCAGAAGAGACAAAATGGATTTTGTATATATCCTACCCCAGAAGGAGACAGAACCTAATAAAAAGCCAGAATGTGGGTGCAGAATAGCCTAGTGCTATTGAATGTGGAAGGCCAAATAATCTGAAATCTATATACAGTGTGACCATCCACATTGCTGAATCACAAATAATATCAGGAATTAAATCAAATAACATTCCTCAGTCTTATAGCCGTGGTATGTCCTCATTGACATGGAAAGCTTTTGAGAAGAGTATAAATCAAAATCAGTCCCTGGCTCATGTATTAATGCAGTAAATAGCTCTTCTTTTTATTGCCCACTGCTGAGGACCACAACAGGTCATTTTTTAGAAAGATGGCATCAGTCTCCATCAGTCCTTCAGCAAGTTCATATAATTCATGGCGTCAGGACACAGGGGTCAGCTTCCAATCTGATGTGCCTGTGAGAAGACTGATCATTAGCAGAATATGAGTTTTAAGGTTTTCTTTCTGTAGCTCTTGGTGTTTTTGACATGTGGAAGAGAGACCAGGAGATCTTACCTCTGAAGCTGTTAAGAGTATTTCCTTGAGTGACGACTTATTGATTTAAGCCATTTATTTGATGCTTTTCTGTGATGCTGCCATAGCATCTGGTGGCTTGCATCTTGAGGGGGTCCCTCAAAGTCCTGGGCTTACAGGTGGGAGGGCACAGATACTAATGGAGGTATATGATGGATTCATTTTCTCACTAGTGCCCCAACCATCCAGCCATGGCTGGATCACTTTGTGTTAAGTAAGGATGCCAGTGTGCTGAGCTACATGTGGAAGGGGCGGTAGTGGCTGGAGGTGAGAACATCTATTCACACAAGAGTCCCTAAGTTTGGTTTCACTCAAAATTTTTGTTGAACAATTCTGTGTTGAACACACAGAATATGTGTTCTAGCAATTTCCTACCCTGTAACAAACCACCTCAGAAGTTAATGATTTCTGATAACCTTTTATTTTTCTTATGGGTTTTCTGTGTTGGGCAGTTTCTTTCTGATCTATCAAGGTGGCTGGGGCTGGAGGACCAACTTCCAGGGTAATTTCTTCACTCGTATGTCTGATATGCTTCCTACACTGGGGCTTCTGACAGCATGGTTATCTGAGGATTGTTTACCTTTGTTCATGGTTGCTGACTTGTCTCACAGTGAACTTTCCAACACAGAGTTGCCAGCACCCAGTAGGAGGCTGCAAGACCTCTCAAGACCAGCTGCAGAGGTTGCAAAGCACCAAGCCCATTGTTTTCTATCGATAAAGCCCAGATTCAAGGAAGGGTGAGGAGTCAGACTCTACCATTCAATGAATGGAGGAGCAAAGACTCTGTAGCCAAATCTAGCACAGTGCATATATAAGACAGGGAATCCCCCAGAATCTCACTCTGTATGGCAGAGAACCTGACTGCTTCACTCACTGGTATTTGGGTGTAAAGTTGGGAAAGTTGTGTGAACAGGCCTTTTTTCCCTATAATCTAGAATTTGGAGCTCAGTGATGCCATCTTTCATGCATTTACACGTCACTTATTTCCCATCCTCCAGCTCCTTATTTATGAAATAGGAACAAAAATACATAATACTGTAGTTTGTTACTAGAATACAGTAATACTTTGCCAAAAGAAATTTTTAAGCAGTTAAGTGCAAAACATGTAAGGGAAATATCTTGTCCTACGGAATGCACTGGATAAATGTGGGTATTAGAACGAGATGAGCCTTGGTTCAAATCTCTTCAATGAGTGATACCTGGGGCCAACCCTCTTCCAGCCTCAGATCATACATAAAAATGAAGAAGCTGACACGAAAAAGTGGATGTAGGGACCATTTGCCACATTATAAGTAAAGTGGTGGGTGCCGGACAGGGCTAGTTACATGTCAGTTCACTCTCTTTTTCCTGGCAGTCAGGGATTGGGCTTTTTCAAATACTTCAAAGTGAATGAGAATCACGGGAAATGTTTGTTGACAGTAATGATGGTTCAGTCCTTGGCTCTGCACCAAGAAGAGTGGTAGCAGCATCCAGGTAAGGCTGGCAGGATCTAGGTGAGCACAAGCACCTGTGCAGAAGACAAACCCCTGGCTTCTCGGGAACACCCCCTCCTGCCAATTCCGCTTCCCATGCCCTATTGCTTAGGTGAAAATAAGGAGAGGTTTAAGGAGAGCTCTGGATTGGAAGCAATCTGTTGACAAAATAGGCTACCGAGTGCATGATTATTACTTCTCACTGTGTTCATACCATGCAAGTTAACCTTGTTGGATTAGGAAATCACACTTAGTTTTCACTAAGGGATTCTCAAAATCATTTGTTCATACTTTAGAAGCACTAATGTGTTTGGAGTTGACAGGGATATGGCATTTAACCTGAAAGTCAGATTCTCTCAATTTTTTCCAGACACAGGGTTATTTTCCAAATCTAAGAATCTGTGATAATATGCAGAGCCATTTTCCTTAAGGATCACACGTATTTTTCGTTCAGAGTGACACTGGCATATGTTTGGATCTCAGTTGTCTGTTGGTGACCAGAAGTTCACAAACCTTTAGGGATAGGAAAGAGAGTGCACAGGACAGAGCCATCCAGGATTGCAAAGGACCCTCTAACTTGCTATTGTCCACTGACTAGGCTTGATTTTTCCTCTCCTTTTTTTCTATCAAGGAAGCACGGACAAAGAATATGGTAAAGAATTGTTTGTTGTTATGGAAATAATAAAAAGAGTTGTCTAAGAACAAAGCTAATCTTCAATTCACCATTGATAAGGAATGCATCATATGGGATGTTATTTTTGAACCTATTTTACTAGATACGTTAACATTTTTACACACATATTCTATGCCGTTGTCATCTCTCAAAAACAATAAATAATGCGCAACTACAAGATGAAGGAGCCCTGTTTGTGGTACATTATTCTGTTCCTGGGATGAAAAAGTCATGACAGATTTACATGAACGTTCAGACTGCATCTTCGCCTCACTGCCACTATCCTCAACCCAAGCCGACAGACCATAGCTAGCCACCGTGATTTCACTCATGATGGGAGGGCTGCTCTCACCTCTCCAAGAGGAGTAACAATATTGTCCCACACAAACATTCTGTTAACAGTGGAGACAGCAGGTGGGAGGCCTGGGGGAGATGACATTTGTTCCTCCTGACTTATGTCTTCTCTGGAAAAATTGTGTACCAGCGACAGTGGAGTCCTAACAGGAGATACAGTTCATCCCATCTACATCGCTTTGATCACTGATTCTGTACACACCCATAGCTTTACCACAAGTCCCTGTGACTGCCTGCCTACAGGCTTTCTCTGGCTAGAGGAGGAGAATTTGCTTTCCTGGGCAAGCCTGAAGCCTAGAAGCTCCTAGACATGGATGCCCTCGGAGCAGACCTTGAGCAGTAACAGGACATTAGGTAGAAGCTCTCCAGCTTCCTTGTCCCTTGGGTGGGAGCGACTCTGAAATGCTTTCTGCACCATTTCCCAAGGTGTCCAGAAAGATCAATCCCCAGTTGCCCGCAAAATAATTCTCTATGGACCTCGTCTCCTGCCTTATCTTTCCTCTCTACTCCCTCACACCACTTCTTGGATCACCTCTTGATAAACTGCTCATTGAAGGGTCTGTTTCTAGAAGGTTCTAACCTAAAGGTAGAATTCAATTCATCCCTCTTGCTATTTGTTCCTCTTCTTTCCCTAACCATCAGAATTTTTTTTCTAGTTTTCTGGCCAGCATAATAACTTCAGATTCTATTCAATGAGACGGATCACCATATTCACATGATTTTAGATTATTATAATGTTGGGATGAACTTCAGAGAAATCTACTGTCTAGTACAAGGATGCTGAGCAATTTGGGAGAGCATGTCTGTATTCCTCCCACATGTCCCGGCTCTAAGCCAGAGGCTGTGGATTGCTACTGAGGAAGATACTTTTTCATTCTGTCATTGACTTTTTATGGGGATTATCCTGGATAAAGTGTTTCATGTCTTTCATACTTTTATTTCTCGATTCATTGACTTTAGTTATCACTTTGAGTCAGCTTTGAGCTTAGAAATAATATTTCTTTGCAATGTGAAAACTCACACAATAAATAAGAATGCATCCTGACCTCATGAATTTACCCCCACAGAGTTTCTATCTCCAAACATTTTGAGAATGACTTTCATATTTCTTCCCTTAATAGCTAACCATGACCAAAAGCACACTCATAACTCTATGTAAGACACTTTTCCCTTTTTAAGCTTCAGTCACACAACCCAGTCATACAAACAAGCTCCAAGATTTATAATCAATTTAGCCTTTGCACCCAGTTTCTGGCTTTGTTTATGCTAGCTTAGCCTCCATCAAAATGATGTCCTAATTAAGTCTGAAGAATGGGCATTTGCCTTTACCAATGACTTTATTCCACTATAGATATATATTGAATTCCCTTACAAGATATACACACACGTGCACATACACACACATAGTTTTTTGTGGGTTTTTTTTTTCCTTTAGTGAGTCTGTATTCTTTCTTCAGTAGTCATTTTTGGAACTTCATTTTGAAGATCCATTTGTTCATTATATTCTAAAAACGCTACCTAATAGGATACCACAAGGGTCTTAAACCAATTTCTGGTTTGAAACGTTCTTGATAACATGCTCGCTCTGACACTGAAGGGAGAATCTGAAGAAAAACAGTGTCAAGAAACCACATGATGAACGCAACCTTCTTCATGCCATCCCTGCACATGGTCAAGAGCTGTATGTTTCTGCTCAGGCAAGTCTGTATTCCATGCCTCTCAAAGTTCCCTGCCCCCAAATAAGGAACAGAGGCAGTTAAAAGGTGGAAAATTAAGAAAATGCAGAACACATCGTTAACTCACATACTCAGGAAGCTGTGGCAATTTTTACTTCTCCTCACATAAGGCCCACTGTAAATGAAATATATATTTTAATTACTTCCAGTTTAAGATATTCCCAGTGTGCAATACACAACCTCAATTGCTTGCTGCAGAATAAAGGGGAACTGGGCAATGAGAAAGCAAGAAAAAGTTGTAGTTAATGCAGAACAGTTGCACGTCATCGTCACATTGCCCTGAGCAAAACTCTTCCTTTTATTTTATTGAAAAAGCAACTGATTTCCCCACTAGCAGCCTCTGTTTTCAGATTGTGTTTACTCATGAGCTCTGACAGGTTTACCCCAAGCAGCTTTGCAAACCAGCTGCTCCTCTCACAGTCTCTGTGGTTGTAATTCTTTTAAGTTGGAGGGATAACTTAAAATGTACACAACTCTCCAGGATATGAGGCAGGCAGCAGGAACTGTTGACATATTTTATTTTTTTGCATAGCATTTTCAATTACAGAAAATGGCATCGCTATGAACTTTCACTCAGTGGCCCCCTCACTTGACATTAATCAGGCAACATAAAGCATGCGAAGTCACTTCAACTCAGCTTCTCCCCAGAAAACCCTGAACTCTTGCCAATGATGTCTTTCTTTCATTTCTGATGCAATGCAAACCAAATCAGAACGCTTTACGTGCACTGACTACATGG
Source organism: Saimiri boliviensis (assembly GCF_048565385.1). Lineage (NCBI taxonomy): Eukaryota > Metazoa > Chordata > Mammalia > Primates > Cebidae > Saimiri > Saimiri boliviensis. Next base: position 75,292,707 of record NC_133457.1, read on the forward strand.
TCTTTCCAATAATCCTATGAGAGGGCTTACACCCAGAAGGGAATTTGGAAATTGCAGTGGAGTGGGCAATATACCTCTCACGTTTTTTTTCAGTTTCTTGGCTACTCCCCTCTTTGAAAAAATAAAAGGCTAATTTCTTCAAAAGTTTATATAACCCACTATTGTTTTTCAAGCTTGGTAACTCTCTCCTCTAAAACTTTTTCACAACTGTTGCGTGTGCTGAAGAGTTTTGACATCTGCTTTAGGCAGTAATCGCATTCCTGAAACAAGATTAAGACAGCTGTAGGGTCAGGCGCAGTGACTGTCCTCCGTAATCCCAACACTTTGGGAGGCCAAGGAAGGAGGATCATCTTAGCCCACAAGTTTGAGACAAGCCTGGGCAATATGATGAGACCCTGTCTCTATAAAAATAAAAAACAATACCTGGATATGCTGATGCTCACCTATAATCCCAGCTACCCAAGGAGCTGAGGTGAGAGGATCTCCCGAACCTGGGAGGTCAAGGCTGCTGTGAGCCATGATCGCCCCACTGTACTCCAGACTGGATGACAGAGTGAGACTCTGTCTCAATAAAAAAAAAAAAAAAAAAAAGAAAAAGAAAAAAAAGAAAAAGAAAACAAGAAGACACAGGCTTAGCTCTTTAAAGAATCCAGGACGATTCTTCTTATTTTATAAAACTGTTTATAAGCCCTGTTTTGGCCTGTAGCCAAAATATGGTTATTAAACTTATACTAATATTATATTTAAAAACGCATGGTAGTGAAAATATAAATGAAACTCTCAGGGGATACAAAAGAATGGTTACAAAGCATTATAACCTGCTCAGAGAGGAATGGCAGTCAGAATGAATTGCAATTGAGAATGCCCCCTGCTCCTTCAGGAACTGTACTTGTTGGCTTATTCCTCAAATTCCAGATGCGCAGAGTTATCATTGTCTCTTCCTGACTAGACGACTTATCGTCTAAGTCCTGGATCAGAGACCATTATCTGCACAGCCTCCCTGGGCCATTTCTGGAGGAAGGAGCCCCCTCCACAGCTGCGCTACAGCAGAAGCTTTATGCGAGGTGCCCAACTATGTATGGCTCTCAGCCCCTCTGCCCACGCACTTGTCTTCCCAGCATCAACCAAGGAATACTCTTGTCTGACACCTGCTCTCCATATTGTCACAAAATCTCTACAAGATGCCAGCCTAGGAAACATTTGTTAAATGAATAAAATAAAGTAATGGCAGAAATACATACATATATACATATATAAATGTATGTATCTATATATATAAATATTTACATACTGTTTTTATTATGTGAAAATTTCCAAACTGGCTACAAGAAGAGACCCTTTAGCCCACAGCTTTTAATTTACTATGAGTAGCAGCAGCTCAGTTTTTTATTTTTCTGTACAGAAGACCAATGTTTTTTAGAAAAAAAAAATATTGCTTTTGAAATGATCATTTTAGTATCAAAGTTATTTTTAAAGTGCATGTATGCTCTTATCAGATTTCAAGCTCCATTTAATTGCTGCTTATATCTTTTCTATGTGGTTTATGGCCTCTCTGTCAAAAAAAAAAAAAAAAAAAGTCGACTTAAATGTGTGAGTGTTTGCAAAATCATTAGCACTTCCCAAATAACCTATTCTAGTAAAAGATGGGTCAGATTTCCTAGCATTACTACGAAATAAAACATGTAGAAACGAATGCTCAGGTATGAGAAAAAGGGGGAGGAGGGGAAAGAAGGGGGACAGTGAAGGGGAGGAGAGGGATGAAGGGAGAGAGGAAGAAGAGAACAAGTAGAGGAAGAACATAAAGATGAAGAAAGAAAGAAACAGGAGATGGGGAGGAAGAAGGAGGAAAAGAAGAGAATGGAGAAGGAGAAGGAAGGAAGAGAAAGACTTACAAGCCTTCTCTGATCCCACACATAACTAGTACTAGCAGCTAACATTCTTCAAGCTTGGCAAACGAGACATTGCTTTAAGCACGTTAAACGTATTGTCTTATACAATCCTCACCATCACTCTCCGAGCAGGTCCTAGGTTGTCATGTTATTACTCACGAGATAATTGAGTCTCTGATGGTGATCTGCCCAAGGTCTCCTAGCTAAGATATGGCACCATCAGAATTTAAACTCAGATTGTCTGGCTCCAGAGGCCATGCCACCCCTTCGTCTCTGGGAAGAGGCCTCCATACTTTCTATTGCAACTAGCTTATCTCCCAGTCACTCCCCACCGTCTCCAAATGTCCTCTGATCCCATTGTTTCAATGAAATAGCCCCTAGGGGTCAGTAATAACCTCCCTATCACAAGGGTTATTATTCAGGCCTTCTCGGACTTGAGCTCTTGGCCATATCTGATACTGCTGACCTCTATGGACCTTTACTCTGGGTTACAGCTCTTTCCTGTTTTCCTCCTACTTCTCTGCTGGCTCTTTCTGTCTCCTAACTTGAATTATTTTTAAGCCATCCATTCAGACTTGAGATTCTCAAGGTGTAGTTCCAGGGATTCCTTCTTTTTTTCCATCTTACTTAATGATCTCACCTTAGAATCTAAGAATCATATCATCTCATCTTTGCCCCCAGCATCAATTGTCACCCACACGCAAACGACCCATACCCGTATAGTTGTAACTCAGAATTCACACCTACATTCTGAGTTTCAGACCAAATGTTTCCAAAGCCCTATCTGATAGCTCCTCTTGCATGTTGTGAAGATATTATGTATTGCTGAATCCCCAGAGCCTGCAACAATGCCTGACACACAGAGCACAATCAGTACATTCTTGAGGAATGACTTGATAAATAAATGCATGAAACTCAATGTGTCCAAAACAAAATATAGTTTCCTATCCCCCAAAACTGGTCCTCTTCCAGCATTCTATCTTTAAGTGGTACCGCCTTTGAGAACTCTGTTTTCCTCTGTCATTTCAACACTGATGTCTCTTAATTTCATTTCCTAATTGTGTTTCAAATCACTCCCCACCCTCCACTGCCACAGCCGTCTGTCTATGCTATCTCTCTCTCCTTGTGGGCTACTGTACAGGTACTGTTATACTAACAGGGAACCTACATTTACTCACAGCATTTCCAATTTCTTTTTTACAAGAGTGCCAGAATATTCCTTTCAAAAGATAAATCCGATAATTTGTAAACAGGATTAGAATTTGTCAGGAGTTTTTCATTGTTAATATAACTAGGACTCAAATTTCCTTAACATGATCAATAAGACCCAGAGCTGCCTATGTCTTCAGACCAACTTGTTCTGGCAAACTTTTTAATTCCCTGTAGAAGCCAAGTTCTCTCCTGCCTGGGAAACTTTACTTAAGAAGTTGCGGCAGCCTAAGGCCCTCAGCAGCCTCCATCATCACACATCAGTGAGTTGATTCCCACTCGTTCTTCTCTGATTTTCCAGAGTGATTTCATCCTCTTATTAAAGCTCTAAGTTCTCATATGACATTTATTTGTGTAATAGTTTAATAAATATCTTTTCTCTTCACTTGGCTGTAAATGCCATTAAAGTAGAAACTGTCTTTTTTTTGGTTCAATTTTATCTTTATTTCCTATCAATATGCCTGCTCAATAAATAATTACTTATAATTATTACAGAAATGCATTGATAAGCAATTCATTTTTTAAAAGATTAACACCAAGAAATAGGTTGAAGTTACTTTAGACCAGACGCAGTGGCTCATACCTATAATCCTAACATTTTGGGAAGGCAAGGTGGGAAGATCGCTTTAGTACAGGAGTTTGAGACCAGTCTGGGCAATGTAGTGAAACCTCATCTCTACCAAAAAAAAAAAAAAAAAGAAAGAAAAAAAAAAATCGCCAGGCTTGGTGGCATGCACTTGTAGTCTCAGATACTTGGGAGGCTGAGGTGGAAGGATTGCTTGAGCCCAGGTGTCAAACTGCAGTCAGCCAGGTTCACACCACTGCACTCCAGCCTGGGTGACAGAGCAAAAAAAATAAAAAATAAAATAAAAAATAAAGCTAATTTAGTTTGAGAAATATAGAAAGGATATAACAATCCTAGAAATAGAAAAAGATTGTCTGTAAAGATTAAAGCTTCCAGACTGGGCTCCTTAATCTCCCAAAAAAGTTTACACTAGAAGACATTGAAGTAATATGTTAGGCTTTGAGGGAAAAAAATTTACCCAAAGAAATCTAGTAAAGCTATTATTCAATACAAAGGCAATAGAAAGCCTTCTTAAATACATGTAATCAGAATCATAATGGTCACATTGATCATTTCTGATGACTTATTACAGCATGCAACAGCTGAGAAAAGGCAGAATGATCAGAGAAGCAAAAAATATAAAAAAGGTTAAATGATAATATTCATAAAATTAACAATGCCTTTCATCCTAGTAAATTTAAACAATAAATTAACTGAAACGAACAATAACTCTCAAAATAAAGCCAAACCAAACCTCAACACACTTGAAAAAAATGGTTAGGAAAGATTTCAAGAGAAAAGATAAGAGATCAAAGACATAAATGTATTATCTAAAACTACGAAACTCAGAAGAAAACATGAGAAAATCTTCAAAACATTGAATTTGACAATGCTTTCTTTAGGAAACAAAAGAAAATAAAATAGATAATAGTACTACATCAAAATTTAAAACTTCCATGCCTCAAAGGATGCAATCAATAGGGCAAAAGTCAACCCATGGAATGGGAGAAAATATCCATACATACATATCAAATATGTGAGGAATATTTATAATATAAAGAATACCCAAAATTTAACAATAAAAACAATCTGATTCAAAAGGGACAATAAACTTGAAAGGACATTTCTCCAGAGAAGATACACAAATGTCCAATAAGCATATGAAAAGACGTTCAACATTACTAATTACTAGGGAAATGCAAATCAAAAATATGATGAGATACCACCTCACACTCATAAGAATGGAAAATGTAAAAAAAAAAAAAAAAAAAAGGAAAATAACAAATATTTGCAAGGTTGTAGAGAATCTGGAATTCTTGCGCATTGTTGGTGGGAATGTAAAATGGTACAACCCTTGTGAAAAACAGTGTGGCAGTTTCTTAACAAATTAAACTAGAATTACCTTATGATCCAGCACTTCTATTTCTGGCTATATACCCAAAAGAATTGAAAGAAGAGACTTTAAGAGATCTTAATACACCTATGTTCTTAGCAGTATTATTCAAAATAGTCAAGAAGTGGAAGGAACCCGGGTGTTCATTGACAGATGAGTAAATCATCAAAATGTGGCATATACAAGTAATGGAATGTTACTCAGCCTTTTAAAGAAAGGAAATTCTGACACATGATGCAAGTGAAAGAACCTTGAGAACATTATTATATGTGAAATAAGCCAGTCACAAAAGGACAAATAGTACATGATTTCACCTAAGTGGCATCTTATGTAAGATACCACTTACAGACAGAAAGTAGAATGGTGGTTTGTCAGGGGATACATGGAGGAAGGAATGAGGTGCAGAGTTTCAGTTTTGCAAGATGAAAAGAGTTCTGGAGATCCGTGGTGGTGATGGGTGTGAATGTACTTAACACCAGTAAACTGTACACTTAAAAATGTTACCATGGTTAAGTTTTATGCACAATTTACCACAAAGTCTTTTTAAAGAAGGGAAAATATATACCATGTAAATTGGAAGTAAAAAGGAAGCTGAGGCCAAGAAATAAATGTCAAGCAAATTTAAAAATATATATTTAAATTGGACAGAAAAGTCTGCTTTATCATTGTTATGCTGATAGTCATTTACAGTGAAGAGGAAAGTATAAGGAATTTCTATGCACCAAGTAACCTTGTATCAGAATATAGAAGTACAAGCTGCAGATATCTCAAGGAGAAATAGAAAGAAATAGACCTTTAATTCTCAATAATGTGATTTTCAATGATGAGAATCTTAACACATCTTTCTGCTTAGCAAATCAAGTCGATAAACATAATAAAAGAAATAAAGGATTTACTTTTAAAATAAATTGAGGTGTATTTGACATGGAGTAAAATGCATAATGAAATTTTACTCATGTTCATACTCATATAATCTGCAGCCATGTCAAAAAACATACAGAAAGCTTCCCTGGGTTCCTTAACCGGCCAATCTTTGAGGTAGCTATATTCAGACCTCTAGCACCATGGATGAGCTTTAACCGTGTTTCACTTTCATATAAACAGAATCTAGCGTGTATATTTTCTCTGTCTCATTTTTTACATAATATTTTTGAGATTCATTCATGTTTTATACATAATCACTTTGTTCATTTTTATAGTTATCTGTAGCCAATTTTATAAAGATAACACAGACTGTTTTATATATATCTTTGATATGGTTTTGCTGTGTCCCCACCCAAAACTCATGTCCTCACATTTCAAAGCCAATCAGGTTTTCCCAATAGCCCCCTAAAGTCTTAACTCATTTCAGCATTAAAAAATTGTATAGTGTCAATAAAGAAAATTTTAGAAGACACAAATTGATGGAAAGATATTCTATGTTCATGGATTGAAAAAAATTAATATTATTAAAATGTCCATACTGCCTAATGTGATCTACAAATTCAATGCAATCCCTATAAAAATTCCAATGGCACTTTCAGATAAATGGGACAAAAAGTCTTGTAATTTGTATGGAGCCACAAAAGACCCTGCATGGCTTGAGCAATCTTGATCAAGAACAAACCGGAGGCATCACATTTTCTGATTTCAAATTATATTACAAAGCTATAATAATAAAAACACTTAATACTGACATAAAAACAGACATATAGACCAATGAAACAGAATACAAATCTACACATATAAGGTAAACTAATTATAATCAAAGTGTCAAGAATACACAATGGAGAAAACATAGAGTCTGACAAATGGTGTTGGGAAAACTGGATATCCACATGCAAGAAAATAAACTTGGATTATTCTCCTATACCATATACAAAAAAAATCAATTAAAAATTGATGAAGAGACCATCCTGGTCAACATGGTGAAACATTATATAATTTTCATTAGACAGATTGTTTAACTTCTTTGGGTAAATTTATTCCTAAATATTTTATTTCTTATTGATACTATTGTATGTGACATTATTTCTTAAATTCTTTTCTGGAATACAACACTTCATTATTAGTGTAGAGCACTGCAACTGGTTTTTGTATGTTGATTTTGTATCCTGAAACTTTATTGAATTTGTTTCTTCTTCTAATAGTTTTTTTGGTGGACACTATTAGGTTTTCTATGCACTACATCATATCATCTGGAAACAGCAATAATATAACTTCTTCATTTTCAATTTGAATGACTCATTTCTTTTTCTTGCTCATTTGGACTTGCTGGACTTCTAGTGCTATGCTGAATAGAAGTGATGAGATGGGCATTCTTGCTTTGTTATTTATCTTAGACGAAAAGATTCAACTTTTCACTGTATGTATATATGTGTGTATATATATATATATATATATATATATATATATATATATATATATACAGAGAGAGAGAGAGAGAGAGAGAGAGAGAGAGAGAGAGTCTCTCTTTACCTTTTTTATATTTTTTGCTTCTCTGATCATTCTGCCTTTTCTCAGCTGTTGCATGCTGCAGGCATGTAATAAGTCATCAGAAATGATCAATGTGACCATTATGATTCTGATTACATGTATTTAAGAAGGCTTTCTATTGCCTTTGTATTGAATAATAGCTTTACTAGATTTCTTTGGGTAAATTTTTTTCCCTCAAAGCCTAACATATTACTTCAATGTCTTCTAGTGTAAACTTTTTTGGGAGATTAAGGAGCCCAGGCTGGAGTGCAGTGGTGTGATCTTGGCTCACTGCAACCTCCACCTCCTGGGTTCAAACAATTCTCCTGCCTCAGCCTCCCAAGTAGCTGGCAGAACAGGCACACGCCACCATGCCCAGATAATTTTTGTATTTTTAGTAGAGACGGGGTTTCGCCATGTTGGTCGGGATGGTCTCGATCTCTTGACCTCATGATCCACCCACCTCGGCCTCCCAAAGTGGTCCCAAAGTACAGGTATGAGCCACTGCACCCAGCCAACTTTTCATTATTGAATATGGTGTTATCTGTGGCCTTGTCATATCTAACCGTTATTATGTTGGGGTATATTCCTTCTATAGCTTTTTTGTTGTGAGTTTTTATCATGAAAAAATGCTGAATTTTGCAAAATGTTTATTCTGTGTCTGTTGTGATTATCATAGAGTTTTTGTCCTTCATTCTACTAATGTCTTGTAATGCATTCGTTGATTTGCATATGTTGAACCATCCTTGTATGCCTGGGATGAATCCCGTTCTATTACGGTGTATAAACTTTCTAATGTGCTGTTAAATGTAGTTTGTTGCATTTTGTTGAGGATTTTTATAACTATGTTCATCAGGAGTATTGGCCTGTAATTTTCTTTTGTTATAGTGTTTTTGTCTGATTTTGGTATCAGGGTAATGATCAACTAGTAAAATGAGTTTGGAAGTATTCTCTCTTGTTCAATTTTGTAAAAGTTTAAAAAGATTGATATTAGTTCTTTACATGTTCAGTAGAATTCACCTATGAGGCCATCAGGTCTGAAACTTTTCTTTGTTGGGAGATTTTATATTACTATTTCAATCTTCTTACCCATTATGGGTGTGTTAAGATTTTCTATTTCTTAATGATTCAGTCATGGAAGATTACATGTTTCTAGAAAGCTACCTATATCTTCTTGGTTATCTAATTTGTTGGCATATGATTGTTCATATTAGTCTCTTAGAATCCTTTGCATTTTTTTGTGGTCAGTTGTAATCTCTTCTCTTTTATTTCTAATTTTATATCTGAATTAAGTGTGGAGTTTAGTTAGTAGTAATAGGCTAATATTGCTTCATTAGTTTTGACAAATTTACCATTGTAACATAAAAGGTTAACAACAAAAGAAACTGAGTGAACATTATATGGGAACGCTCTACAGTAGATTTGCAACACTTCTATAAATCTAAGACTATTCTAAAAATCGCTTACATATTAAGAAAGCTAAACAAAGCAGAACAAAAACTTGCCTGGGGCATGTTGCCCCACTCAGTATACAATATGCCCATATCCCTATCGTGTCCTTCTGTCCCCACTATGTTGACCTTCTTGCACAATACGTTCTCCTTTGCTCATTTCACTGTACCCCATCCTTATGGACCTTTTTCTTGTTCCTCCAGCATGCCAGCTAAGATGACTGCAGAACATGTTCACATGCTACCTCCAAAATCCATGCATCTTACTCCCTCAAATACTTCATATTTTTACACAAATGTCCCTTTTGAAGTGATGTATGTATGTCTGGCCGCTTTATTTAAAAATACAACTTACCCAAGTCTCCTCCTTATCCTTTTACCTGATTTCTTTTCTTTTTCCTTCACAGCATTTATCACTTCCATCTAACACAGACACACACACACACACACACACACACACACACACACACACAAAGAAAACACACACACACACATAATTTTTTTTATTGTCTGTCTGCATTAATTAGATGTAAATTTAATTAGGTTAGAGATATTTTTATGTTTTATTCATCAATGTCTCTTTAAGTCCTATAAAACACCTCACAACTAGTAAGAACTCAGTAAGTATTGACTGAGTAAAGTGAATTAGGTAGGACGCTTTAGCAGTATCCCAAGAGAAGTGCTGGTGAATTAGACTTGGTTTATGGCAGTGAAGATGGAGTAAAGTGGTCAGCTTTAGTATGTATTTGGGGTGTTGAGCAAATAGGACTTACGGATAAATTAGATGTAGATCTTTTGGGAATGAGAAGAGTAAAGAATTGCTCTTAAGTGTGTGTGTAAGGTGGAACCATTTCATAAGATGGGAAAGACTTTAGAGGAGCATATGGGGTGGAGAACTCAGTGTAATGTTTGAGTTGTTTGATTTGAGATGCCTTTCAGACATCCAAAAGGAGATATTCAGTATGAGCTTACCGTTTGAGGAGAATGGAGCTAGAAATACTGATAAGATTATGTAGGAATAGAAAAGACAAGATTAGAGGATCAAGTGCACCCTATAAATATAATTATACGACCAGAGAGGACACAGACTAAAAAAATATATGAGGTAAGAGAGCAAGGGTGAGAGTAAAAATGTAGAAGTAGCATCATAGGGGCTTTGAAATGAATTTTAAAGAAGAAATAAGTCAATAATATCAAATGCAGCTAAGAAATCATTAAGATATTAAGGTGAGGACCAAAACTTGTCCCTTGGCTTGGGCAAGATGCAGGCCACTGATGTCTGTAATATAGTTTTTTTTTTTTCCACTTAAGTATTGAGGAAGAAACCCTAATCGGCATGGATCAGGTAGAAAATGGGAGATTTGGAAGTACAGACAATCACTGTAACCAGAAAAATAGGGCTGGGAAATATAGCACATTTGGGATCTCTCTATTTTCATGTTTAAGAGGCTAACAGGAGTGTCCAAGGAAGGGAATACAGTCATGGGTCCTCAGTTTCTGTTTCTGGTTGGGCCAGTACAGCCCCTTCCTCATCCCTCTTTTCTGCTTACCACTAGAAACAGAAACTAAAAACCATGACTTCCAGCTGCTGAAAGTTCAAAACAAAACAAAACAAAACAACTATTACAAGAAAATAAGGCAGGTTGGACAAGTTTGGGCTAGAGTTTGTTGTATTCCTCATTGTGCAATGATCAAGTCGATCAGAGGGTGGAAAGCTAAGAGACTATATCCTGTATAGCAAGAGAAAAAAAACAGAGCAACAGAAATCAGAGGATTCATTTTAAAAATTGCAAGAAATTACAAATGAAATCATAGAGACTAAGCTATAAATTTTACAATAGGATGAAATGGATTAAATAGCCCTGTTATTATAAAAGTTTTTGTTTGGATTTGACAACTGCTCTACTCAATTTTGCTGTGTATAACAGCATTGCCATATACAAAATAATAAAGAATTGTTAAAACCAAAGCAATGAATAAAGATTAGTTATACAAATGCAAATGAACAGAAAGCTTAGATGTCATCAATGTTCTAACAATTTTACCTCCGGGTTGGAGTTTGAGAAGAAGGATATCCAAAGAGAAAGTGCCAACTTCGTTGGACACTCCCTGGTGCAAATGACCCACCGGTGCTTACATGAACTGGGAATGCTTAGGCATGGAAAGAAGAAAACATACCCAGCTTTAGCTCTTGCCAATGCTAGTCACCATCCTACTTGGTCTGGAGTCCCAGAGAATCCACACAGGATACTTCCTGCTCTGGTTACAATAGTAGCTATTAGGTTGATGCAAAAGTAATTGTGGTCTTTGCAAAGACCTAACACGTCTAGGGTACATAGTGGAAAGTAGTCAGAGGAAGAAAAACTTTTAGGAGTTGTGGATGTATTGGATATACAGTGAGCACTCCATATCCATGGGTTCCATATCCACAGATAGATTAAACCAATCACAGATCAAAAATATAATTATTCATATAATGCAGAACTCTTGGATACCAAGGGCTGACTTTTCATATCTGCAGGTTATACAGGACCAATGGCAGCACTTGATCATCCATTGGTTGTGGTATGCAGGGGAGATGCTAGAACTAATCCTTCACAGATACTGAAAGATGACTTTATACTGGTACTGTCAAACTCAGTAAAAACTCCTTTTTTTCCATGTCCATAAAACAGTTATAAAATCATAAAATTTCCATGAAGACTCTTCACAAATTCCCAAAAGTAGAAATTTTATAAATGTATTTATAAATACAAGACAAGCATTAACAAAAACAACAACAGCAAAGCTCTAATCCCTTGAAAATTGAAAAATAAAATTTCTGAATTAATGCAAGGGTCAAAAATAAAAATTCAATTACAATCTTCTTAGAAATAATAATGGTTGGAAAACAATAAGTCCCAATCTATGACATGTGGCAAATACTGTACTCAGAATAACATTCACAGACTTAAATTTTTTATTAAAAAACAATAAGAATAAAGTTAATTGACATGAAAATGTAACTCAAGAAGGTAGGTGGGGTAGGTAAATAGCCAGTGAAAGCAGAAGGAAGGGACTAATTAAGATATATGCTAAATTTTGTGAATTAAAGAACAATAAAATTCAAAAACAAGTTCACATGCAAGTTCTTTGAGAATTTGAGGGAAAACAGAAAAACCACTGGCATCAACCTAAAGGGCACATGAGAGTGGTATGGCAGTGGGAAGCAGGGCACCTCACTGAGGGAGCTGATGAGGTAAACTATATAGTGCTTCAAAGCCCAGCACGGCCCAAAGACAGTCCCGAATCTGACAACCCTTCATGAGCCACAATCCTCAGGAAATAATGTGCCTAACCGCTCTGAGTTTTAGGTACCAATAAAAAGAGTATGAAGAATGGTTGAGTCCTGAATAGAAAGACTTTGAATAAGAATGGTCCAAGTTTACGTTACCAAATTGTACCAAGATGGTTTAAGATTGAGCTAATTTCTATTCTTCAACTTTTATTTTAAATTCAGGAGCACACGTGCAGGATGTGCAGGTTTGTTACATAGGTAAAAGTGTACCATGGTTGTTTGCTGCATAGATCATCCCATCATCTAGGTATTAAGCCCAGCATTCATTAGCTATTCTTTCTGAGGCTATTCTTCCCTCCAGTCCCCCTCTAGTAGGCCCCAATATTATTCCCTTCCATGTGTTCATGTGTTCTCGTCATTCAGCTCCCACTTATAAGTGAGAACATACAGTGTTTTGCTTTCTGTTCCTGCATTAGTTTGCTGAGGATAATGGCTTCCAACTTCATCCATGTTCTATGGCTACACAGTATTCCATGGTGTATATGTACCACATTTTCTTTATCCAGTCTATCATTGATGGGCATTTAGGTTGAGTCTGTATCTTTGCTATTGTGAATAGTGCTGCAATGAACATATGCGTGCATGTACCTTTATAACAGAAAGGTTTATATTTTTTCAGATAAATACCCAGTAATGGTATTACTGGGTCAAATGATATTTCTGCCTCTAGGTCTTTGAGGAATCACCACACTGTCTTCCACAATGGTTGAACTAATTTACATTCTCAACAACAGTAAAAATATATTTTTTTCTCCACAACCTCATTGACATCTGTTTTTGTTTTTTGTTTGTTTTTTGTTTTTTGGCTTTTTAATAATTGCCATTTTGACTGGTGTGAGATGGCATCTCATTGTGATTTTGATTTACATTTCTTTAATGATTAGTGATGTTAAGCAATTTTTCTTGTTTGTTGGCCACATATATGTCTACTTTTGAGAAGTGTCTGTTCATGTTCTTTACCCACTTTTTAATGGGGTTATTTTTTTCTTGTAAATTTAAGTTCCTTGTAAACTCTGGATATTAGACCTTTATCAGATGGATAGATTGTAAAAATTTCTTCCCATTCTGTAGGTTGTCTGTTCACGCTGATGATAGTTTCTTTTGCTGTGCAGAAGCTCTTTGGTTTAATCAGATTCTATTAGTCAATTTTTGTTTGCTTTTGTTACAATTGCTTTTGGCATTTTTATCATGACATCCTTACCTGTGCCTGTGTTCTGAATGGTATTGGCCAGGTTTTCTTCTAGTGTTTTTTATTTCTTGGGGTTTTATATTTAAGTATTTAATCCATCTAGGGTTAATTTTTGTACACAGTTTAAGAAAGGGGTCCAGTTTCGATTACATATGGCTAGGCAGTTCTCCCAACACCATTTATTACCAGGAAATCCTTTCCCCATTGTTTGTTTTTGTCAGGTTTGTTGAAGATCAGATGGTTGTAGGTATGTGATTTTGTTTCTAGAGTTCTCTATTCTGTTCCTTCCGTCTATGTGTCTGTTCTTATACCAGTACCATGCTGTTTTGGTTACTGTAGCCTTGGATTATAATTTTAAATTGGGTAGTGTGATGCCTCTAACTTTGTTCTCTTTGCTTAGGATTGTGTTGGCTATTTGGGCTCTGTTTTCAGAGCCTAAATTCCATATGAATTTTAAAATATCTTTTTGCTAATTTTGTGAAGAATGTCACTGGTAGTTTAATGGGACTAGCAGTGAATCTATGAGTTACTTTGGTCAGTATGGCCATTTTCACAATAGTGATTCTTCTTATCCATGAACAAGAAATGTTTTTCCTTGTCTCTGTTTCCTCTCTGCTTTCTTTGAGCAGTGGTCTGTAGTTCTCCTTGAAGAAGTTCTTCAGGTCCTTTGTTAGCTGCATTTCTAAGTATTTTATTCTTTCTGTAGCAATTGTGAATGGGAGTTTATTCATGATTTGGCTCCCTGCTTGCCTCTTCTTAGTGTATGGAAATGCTAGTGATTTTTTGCACATTGATTTTGTATCCTGAGACTTTGCTGAAGTTGCTTATTAGCTTAAGAAGCTTTGGGGCTGAGACAACAGGATTTTCTAGACATAGAATCATGTCATCTTCAAAAAAAGATAATTTGAGTTCCTCACTTCCTATTTGAATATCCTTTATTTCTTTCTCTTGCCTGATTGTTCTGACCAGAACTTCCAATAATATGTAGAATAGGAGAGGTGAGAGAGGGCATCCTTGTATTGTGCTGGTTTTTAAGTGGAATGCCTTCACTTTTGCCCATTCAGTGTGATGTTGGCTGTGGGTTTGTCAAACATGGTACCTGAAATAATAACAGTCTTTCAGACCACAGAACAATTAAATTAGAACACAAGATTAAGAAATTCTCTCAAGACCACACAACTACTGAAAATTCAACAACCTGCACTTGAATTACTCTTGTTAAATAATGAAATTAAGGCAGAAATCAAGAAGTTCTTTGAAACTAATGTGAACAAAGAGACAACATACCAGAATCTCTAGGAAGCAGTGAAAGCAATGTCAAGAGATAAATTTATAGCACTAAATGCCCACATCAAGAAGCTAGAAAGTCAAGTTAACAATCTAACATCAGTGAAAAGGGATAGCAGGGGGTGGGGTGATTGGGGAGGGATAACATTAGGAGAAATATCTAATGTAGGTGATGGGGGGATGGAGGCAGCAAACCACCATGGCATGTGTATATCTATGTAACAATCCTGCAAGAATTGCACATATACCCCAGAACTTAAAGTAAAAAAAAAATAAAATAAAATGAAATAAAAGAACTAGAGAAACAAGAGCAAACAAACCCCAAAGCTAGCATAAGACTAGAAATAACCAAGATCAGAGCTAAACTGAAGGAAATTAAGACATGGAAAACCCTTTAAAAATCTACAAATCCGGAGCTGGATTTTTAAAAGAAATTAATAAAATAGACTGATAGCTAGACTAAAGAATAAAAAAGAGAAGAATCAGGTAAACATAATCAGAAATTATAAAAAGGATATCATCACTGACCCCACAGGAATGCAACCAGCCACCAGAGAATACTATAAATACCTCTATGTAAATAAATTAAAAAATCTAGAAGAAATGGATAAATTCCTGGACATGTGTCCCAGGATTAAGTCACACCCTCCCAAGGTTGAACCAGGAAGAAATTTAATCCCTGAATAGACCAATAATTAGTTCTGAAACTGAGGCAGTGATGATTCGGCTTTGTGTCCCCAGCCAAATAGCATCTCAAATTGTAGTTCCCTAATCTCCACATGTTGAGAGCAGGACCTGGTGGGAGGTGATTGGATCATTGGGGCAGTTTCCGTTATCCTGTTCTTATAATAGTGAGTGAGTTCTCCTGAGATCTGATGGGTATATAAGTGTTTGACAGTTCCTCCTAAACATACACACTCTCTTTCCTGTCACCTTATGAAGAAGGTGCCTGCTTCCCCTTCTGTCATGATTGTAAGTGTGAGTGGAACTGTGAGTCAATTAATGCTCTTTCCTTTATAAATTACCCAGTTTCAAGTATTTTTATAGTAGTGTGAGAACGGACAGTAATAAATAGCCTACCAAAAAAAGCGCCCAGGATCAGATGATTCACAGTGGAATTCTACTACCAGAGGCACAAAGAAGAGCCAGTGCCTTTTCTACTGAAACTACTCCAAAAAATTGAAAAGGATAGGCTCCTCCCTAACTCATTCTATGAGGCCAGCATCATCCAGACATCAAACCTGCCAGAGATACAACAAAAATAATAAAACTTCAGGCCAATATCTTTCATGAATATCAATGCAAAAATTCTCAATAAAATAGTGGCAATCTGAATCCAGCAGCAAATCAAAAAGCTTATCCACCACAATCAAGTGGGCTTCATCCCTGGGATGGAAGGCAGCTTCATCATATGCAAATCAATAAATGTGATTCATCACGTAAGCAGAGCTAAAGACAAAAACCACATGATTATCTCAACAGATACAGAAAAGGCCTTCGATAAAATTAAACATCCCTTCATGTTAAAAACTTTCAATAAACTAGGTATTAAAGGGACTAATTTTTAAACTTAGGAGAGGAATAGATCAAATCTCTAATTGGGCAATATAGGCACTAGAGAAGTAAATTATGTTCAGATATATAAAGTAAAGTTGGCTTTCACACCTGGGTTAAAAGGTGTATGAGAGTTAGGCCAACTACAGATATGAGACAAAACGTTCCACTTCTGTAGTAATAAAAATATACAATTTCCAATTTATGAAAGTGACAACAGTTTGGTCAATGTCTGTCTTCCACTCACTCTGAGCTCCGTAAGAACAGGGGGCCAAATCTGTTTTTGTACATGTGATCTATGGAAGGTAGTGGTGCGTAGTAAGAATGAGTTGAAAGAAGAAAAAAAATGGATAAGAAAGAAAGGAAAGAGGAAGAGGAAGAGAGAGCAGGAGGAAAATATAGGAGGAGGTTGAGGGAGTGAGATGCAGGGGAAGGAGCAGGTGAGGGGGTTGGGTTTTCCTGTGGAATACAATTTGGAAAACATAGGCTGTGTTTTCTAAGGTCTTGGCCCTATAAATATTTATGTTGGAGCACTCACATGTGTTTAACACCCAGACAAATTTGGAGTGGGTATACAAAACTAGAGTTCAGAGTATTGGAATTCTTACTTAAGCAACTTGAATAAAGGTAGAAGTTAAAGCTTCAAATCTTGACAACTGCAAATTACCCTAGATGACATTTACAGCAGTGGGAGATTGCAAGCTGCGTCTGATACTCTTGTCCTCCATCTTCTTAGCCCCTTTTGTAAACATGCTTCTCCCCTTTTAAGCTTATTCATGTCCATTTACTCTTGTCCTCCATCTTCTTAGCCCCTTTTGTAAACATGCTTCTCCCCTTTTAAGCTTATTCATGTCCATTTTTGGAAAAAAAAAAAAAAACTTCTCTATGTTATAACCACATGTTATCACTTTATGTACCTTCCTCATCTCTTCTCTCCATCCTGTTTTCCTTGTTCCTCTTATTCTGCCTCTGTCCCTTCTCTTTCTTTCCCTGAACAAATATTTATGACAAATCAGTTCCATGGCCTTTCCCATTTTGTTCCTCTTCATCTGGAATTCTTTACTTTGTCTCTGTCCTTCCTTAATGTGGAGGCCAGAAAAGAGGCATTAGTCTAGCTGTAGCCACCCAGCCAGTCAGTCATATTTCTGGACCTGAATATCAGATTTTTATTAATCCACATTAAAAGTACACTTGGTTTGGAGCAGCCCATAACGTTTTTAACTCAGAGTGTGCTGACAACCCACTGAGCCTTCTTGGGTGCTTGCTCAGGCCAAATCATGTCCAGGCTGGACAGGTAGCATCAGTAGCTGTCACGGTCCTGTTCAAATGACCTGGTTATTCCTGTTATTGTAAACCTTGTAGTTTTCAGGCTGTCTGAAATCAATAAAAACCCTTCGCTACCTTGCAGTTTGTTTGCCAAACAACAGAATGATACGGGAATTAAATTTTGTGGCCTGATAAAACCAAGACTTACGCAGTTTGAATATTTTACCAGTTTCAGTCCATTGTGGATTCTATTCATTTCCTAATGAATCTACAGAACCTCTGGGCTTTTTAAAAGTGAAGTGGAAGTTGGGCTTCACTTTCATTTCAACAATACTGGTCCTGATTTTATCGCTTTCATATTTCAGCATTCTTCATGAAAGTGTAGAAAAGACAATGGAGTGCACTGTTTTAAAAACATTTGAAAACTGGTGACATACAAAGCATTCCCTCCTGTTGACATCTAAATATTCATGTTATCTTGACCATTTTCCTCACCATATAGGCAGGAAAAAGGTCTTTCTTCTTTTCACTGAGGTAAAACTCTTAATTCTCCAGCTCAGCCCCATGCCCTCAAACCTCTTCTGCATCTGTAACTTTTTTTCGAGACAGATTCTTGCTATGTTGCTCAGGCTGGCTTCGAACTCCTTGGCTCAAGGGATCTTCCCGTCTCAGCTTTCCAAGTAGCTGGAATTACAGGTATATGCCACCTCACCCAGCTTACAATTTCCTTCTCACAGTGAACATCGTCCCCTTAATCCGGAAACAGAATACCCCATGATAACCTGGCACCAGCCCAGGCTGCCTTCGCTTCACCCTTGCTTGCTCACCAGTTCTTGAGTTGTGTTTGTGCCACCACCCTGTGTGTCCTCATCAATGGTACCCTATTTCCCAATTCTCATTATCCTGATGTCTGCACAGCATTTCTTAAAACCCAACCATTAGCCCTACTCTTCTACCACTAGAATCTCCCTTGAAACCTCTCCTCTCCTATAACATAAACCCACTGTAATGGCCCATATTTCAATGTCATCAAAGTTACTTCATTTTATGAGTTAAGGATTATTCACACAGCCTAACCCAGCAAAGCTTGTGGTTTCTGTCTTCCATCTATAATACATTAGGTTTAACCATATAAAACTACTCTTTTGCAAATAAAAAATGTTCTGTAGTTTTGCAATTTTACCAGTGGAGGAAAATGGGTAAACAGTGCATAAATTCCTTTTGTATTATTTCTCACAACTGCATGTCAACCTATAACTTTTCAAAAAGTATTTTAATTTAAAATGGTCAAATAAAAATGTCACATGATTCAACCTAATAACATCCAAAAACGTTTGGAAACAAACGAGTTATTTCTTTTCTCTTTGTGGATTTTTCCATATGTTATGAAGTTCTAATGCAGAGATCCAAAGTTCATAAGCTAAATAACTTATGAATACATGGAGAATTTCCATGTCTTCCTCTATGTCATAAATATTCCTGGAAACATTTCTTCATTATTTCTGGGAATAATTATATTTGTTCACACAGTGATTAAACTAAAATATTTAGTAGATGTATAACATTTACTTAATGCCAAATTCTTTTTACAAAGAGCTGACCTTAAAAACTCTCATTTTTTAAAAAAAAATATGTATTTCCCATATGTTGCATCATTTTTGCGACTAATGATTCCAATGTCAATTATACAAACTTAAGCTTGGATTTGGGTGAAAGAATCTACCAATTTGGCTTTATTTGTTTACCTTTTAAAATGTTGTAGATTTAAAAGTTGACTATGGATTAGGTGAAACCATGGATTAAATACTAAAGGCATCTTTAAATCATTAGACTCTCGGGATAAAAGGGACATTAAGGTCATATAATTTGGTCACACATGCCTTTCCTACAACTTCACTCTCCAGATCATCTTGAACCATCCTTGGATACTTCCAATTGCTAAATTTTGTTGTATTCCTCATTATAAGGCACCATCTATTTCTCTGCAACTTCAGTTCACTTGTAGTAATTCTTTCTTGGGTCAAAAGAAGTAAAGTGTGGAACTTACAGATTTGTAAATAGTCGCACTTAGCTATCCTGTACTCCTTTGTCTTAAACGTTATTTCCCAAGTCCAGTGTTTCCCCAGTTCCCAATTCTTCATTCTGTGGCTTGACATTTGGTTTCTTTTTAATCCTGCTTGCTCTCCTGTGATAGGTTCCTATTTGTGTTAGTCCATTGCCATCTTTGCAATCTCGGCTGTAGTCTCAGCAGTGAATTGTTCTCTCCACCCATCCATTTAGATACCAGATGTAAATAGCAAAGACTGAGATGATCTCATCAGACATTCTTGTATTCTTGTATTTGGCATTCAGATTATACTGTTAACCCTCTCATCACTTAACTATAGAACAAAAATCATCTTTCACATTTTTCTGCTTCTCCATCACTTCCAGATCAATTTTTTGACTCTTGATGGTCAAGAATGGCCAATAATAAGACAAAAATAACTTGTTCCAAATTCAAACGTAATCAATAGATCTTATATCCTTCCACACCTCAAGAAATGGTGTTTATGCAGAAATGAGTGATTAAACAAAACACATGAGACCCAAATTGTCCATTTATCTTCTATGAGTTTCATGTTCAAACTTCTGATTACACCAAAAATCTCTTTGGTGAAAACAGGTTAGTCAATGATCAGCATGACTGGAAGATAATACAGATCATTGCAGAGTGTTTTCCATGATAGGAGGGGAATGGTCGCCTCTGTCTCAAATTATAGAGCAAAACAAACAACTTGGTATTTTCAGACAGACAACGAAGCAAATGCTGCAACAAGTCAAAGTGTATAAGAAGCCACATTATAAAAATGAGAGGAAAAAAAGTGGTGAGTGAGGTGTTGGCCCGGGTAGTTCTAGCAAACCCAGGGAGTTCTCAGTGCTGGGAGCATCGTCTACCCCTATCTGCCTGGTGGGCTATCAGGTATTACCTGGGAAGGTGAAGGCCACCCACAGCACTGGGTCATTTTATTTCTGAATTAGGAATGAGAGCCTCTCACGGTGAGGGGTGCCTTCCAAGGTGCTCTGAGGGGTTAAACCCCTAGGAGGCACTAGAATCTGTTTAACCCTGTTCTTCCTATGATTCATTTCTGCTCTACACTTTCCTTTTCAACTGCCCTAAACTCTTGACCAAGCTTTGCCATCTAACCAATCCCACCTCTGGGAAGTTTAGATTTTATCTTAAGTTATGTAATGTTTGTAAGCCATCAAAATACAAGCCGTGTCTGGGGACTTAAATTCTAAGAAAGTCATTTCTTTTTCTCAGCAGGTGGCACTGTTGCAATGAGGCTGTTTTCTTCTAGTGCAGTCAGCATCAAGAGGAATCAGCAAATATTAACCGTAGAGCATATTTAACTCAAGGATTATATATTTTTTAATCACCTTAACCAAGTGATGAAATTATTTTCACCTGTAATGGGACAAACCAACTTCATATGCTGCACTGAGGACATGCCACCTTATGCGATGTTTTTGCCAAAAATGCATGACCTGAATCTAACCCCAAAGAAACATCAGACAGATCTAAAGTGAAGGACATTCTACTAAATAATTAGCCAATACTCTTCAAAAATATGAAATATAGGAAGACAAAGAATGGTTAAGGAATCGCCCCAGATTAAATAACACAAAAGAGACATAATAACTAAATGTTATACATTATCCGTGATTGGATCCTAAACCAAGATTTTTGATCTTGGACAGGACATTATTAAAACAGTTTGTAAAATGTAAATGTAGATTACAGGTTAGGTAGTAGTAGCATATCAGTGTCAACTTTCCTGATTTTATGCTGTGGTTACATAAGACAATGCCCTGGAAAGCAACTAGAAATACCTAGAGATAGAGA
This sequence comes from Saimiri boliviensis, assembly GCF_048565385.1. Lineage (NCBI taxonomy): Eukaryota > Metazoa > Chordata > Mammalia > Primates > Cebidae > Saimiri > Saimiri boliviensis. Next base: position 75,314,187 of record NC_133457.1, read on the forward strand.
GTATGATGAAACCATGTCTTCAAATTATTCTCATATGTTTAAGAAAAAATACATTTTGCATATATTGTATATTTTGTATATATTGAAATTATGGCAAAATAAAAATAAAAATTCGCAATGTTATATTTTCCCTGCCCCTTACTCAGCTTCTCCTTCTAGCTAATAAAATATGCATGCTGATAGCCAACTTCATTGAGAGCATCCTCTCATCATTCTTCTAAAAGTTCGTGAATTGTTTTAAGTCACTTCCTGTTTCTCTCTGGGCTTTCAAGTAATCAGTACTCTTAGGGACAGCCCCTGAGGGATGGTTTGGTCTAATGTCATCTACTTTCAGATCATCTACCCTTCAAATATGTTTCGTAGATTCACTTCTAATAAGCAGTGTATGTTCGTTTACTTAAACATGCGAACATGGTTAGAAAACATGATCAGAATATCTAAAATCACAGGACAAATCTTAGAATGTAAGAGCCAAAGGAATTTTAGAAGTCATTGTTTAAATACTGTCCCATCCCACCCTCCACTCCACCTTCTGGGAGAAGAAACAGAAAACAATAGAGGTGCAACGATTTACCCAAGTATACATGGTAGGTGCAGAACCAGGTAAAATGCCCCTAATTCCTGTCCTGCATCCAATACACCATCCCTCACTTTGCTTCTCACTGGAGAAACATAGATGATAAGGTCAAATGCTAAAGACATGAAGCCACAAAATAACACAATGCAGCTCCCGTGTGATGACAAGAAATTTAAAATACCACATAACACTAAAATAAAAACATACGCAAAATTTAACTAAATTTTCAAACTTAAAAAGAGCAGACTTAAAAAGTAATAGACACTTGTCATGGTTGCTTTGGACTGTACCCTGAGGTGCCCCAGGAGTAGCAGTGTTTTCTTTTCCACAGTAAAAGCTCTCAGTCAAAAACAGCAGAGAGGCCCTTGGACAACTTAACCAAGCAGCAGGAAGGCGACTTCAGCTGACAACTCAATCCGCACAGCTCCTCTGCATAAGAGCATTTGGTAAAGGCCTCGCTGAATTTCCTCCACACCAGCAAAGTGTGGGTCAGCCTGCAAACCAAACCACAGTTGTCAACTATTAGAGATACTACATGCCTGACATCCTCAGGTGCTGTGTGACCAGGAGGAGAAGCAAGGGCCCTTCCAGGACAGCTGGTTTGGTGTGGAAAATGCCTGCAACCAACCCCTAGAACAACACGCCTCCCCCTCCAAACACACACACACACACTCTCTCTCTCTCTCTCTCTCTCCCTCAAAGGCCAGAGCTATATTTCCCTAACTCTAGCCTGAGGTGGTTAAAAGCCTGGAGCTCATGAGGCCGGCCACATTGGAAATCAGAGGAGGCCTCCCTTGCTAATCTTTAGGCAAATATTTTCTCAGCTCTGCTGACTTAGTGGTGAGTTACCAGCCTTGCACCTCTACAGTAAATTGAAACAAGCCCACTTGGGTGGCAAGAGCGCCAGTCCATGGGGCCTTCCCTGGCCACCTGCCCCTTCACCAGCGTCTCAGGTGAGGATGCTAATGTGCTCTTCCTCTTTTCAAGGTGAGCCAAGGAAGGATCAAAAGGAGGAAGGCAGGCAGCTCCACAGGTCAGACGGCCAGGTTGAAACTAAGCATAGTAACAAAAAAAATAAAGCTACCTTTTTTTATAGCTGGGTTTGGGGATTGATGAGTGCATTCCTGCTATACCTAGTTCTCTCTTCGGCCCTCAATTTATGAGGCCAAATACATTCAAGCTTTTAGAGTTTGGATTTGGTTGGCGATTAGGTCGGATTTCTCCGCTAGAGGACCCTAAAACAAGGATTCACAAGCAAGTACTTAATTTGGCAGGGATCCCAGGAACAACCCACACAAGAGTTGAGAAATGAGACAAGAAAGAGAAGGCAGCAAATAATGTAAAAGATGTGGATCAAGCATGTCTCTACTATGGGCATTTGGAGCTTAACCCTGCTGAGAACCTCCAGGGACAGTGCATCAGAGTTGTCCCATAGCAATTCTTCCTTGCTTCCAGGGGTAAGGAAGCTGGAGCATTTGTCCACCCTCTGTCATCAGCATTCACGCTGCTCCTTGCAGATGGACATGAACTTCCCAGCATTAATGGACTACCCCACGCCTGGGCTGAGAAGGTGCTAGGACATAAAAGGTTCTCAGGCAGAGTTCCAGGTGCCTGAGGTAGAAGGCCAACAATGATGCAAAAAGAGCAGGTGTCAAAGGGGTGGGGCTGGGGCATTGGCAGTGTCTGCCCCAAAAGCCCAAAGCTAGAATCAAAGAGCACATAAAGATGAGTCCCTGGATGTTAGACCAGTAGTTCACTTTGGGTTCGGTTTTCTTCCCATCTTTAGATTCAATATGCCAAAATGAACTAAAAGAAATCTCCAGCAGGATAGCAAACCCCAATCCACTTTGCATGGTTTTATCAAGTCATTTTATACCACCGGTGGACTGTGTAGACAGAAGAATGATGGTACAGTAAAATATGGTACTTGGAACCTGATTCCAGTAACTTGAAAAGATCATCTTACATTAAAAAAAAGAGTCGAGTTTGGATATATACGAAGTCAATAATCTCCCACTCAGGGCTTCTCTTGACCTGGTGGGATTCTGTCTTTAACAGACAGATTGTCATCACAACCCAAACAAGACCCTCTCCCAGGAGTTACTGGAAGATTCTAGAAGCCATACTCTCTGAACTGGCCCAGGGCGCTTCTCCTGGGACCCTGTCCTGATCATTTCTGCTGCGTGATTATAGCACAGCATGCAGCCTGCACAAGCTTTCTGTGCCATAGGACTGCTTGTCACCAAGCCTCAAGCCCAGTCCTCTTAAGACTGCTCCATACTCTTTATCTTGTTGACCCTTCTGCAAAAAATAAAACTTGCCCACTTTTTAAGAACTTTCTTTCTTTGCATTCAAAGTCATTATTCTCTGGTGGCCTTCCTTTCTCGATGGCTAGTCAGTGATTTTCTGAGTTCCTCTGCTGTCTTAACCTCACCTTACTACCCTCTAGGGCTTTGTCCTAAGCCATAATCTCTTTTTACATGATTATTTCTCTCCTTGGTCAGATTTCCTTCGTTATACCCCAAATATATAACCATAACCCACAGACTGATGACCCCCACTTTATCCTTAACCCAGAATTATGCTCCGAGCTGCCTAATTACTTCCAATGCCAGTACACACCCATTTCATTGCCTCACCCTTCACACCTGCCTCTTCCCTTTGTGTGCCTAGCCTGATGCACAGCCCTATTCTTCATTCAGTCAACAAAGGCAGAGAGCAGGTCATTGTCCTACATGCCTCCATCTTTTCACCAACCACTCAGGTTCTGATCCTCATGTCTTCATCACCATCAACTTTTTAACACATCCCCCCAATCAACTCTACTCTCACTTTGATTACTACAGTGACTTCTTTAGATACCCATTGTCCCTGGCTTCAGCTTTGCTCCAATTCCTCTTCCACACACATCCAGACTCTTTCTAAAAAGTAATGTTAACATGTGAATCCTCTGTTCAAAAATGTTGGTGGCTTTGGCTTTCCAAAGTCATCAGGATTAATTCAAATTCCTCAACCTGACACAGGGCCACCTCCAGTTCATCATCTGCTCTCTCACTCTCTCTTTCCATTCTCTCTTTCTGTCTCTCTCTTTATCTTGGTTTTTGTCTCTGTCTCTCTCCCTCTCTTTTCTCTCTCTGTCTCTCACATACATCGTCTCACTCACACACACACACACACACACACACACACAGACACACACACTTTGTCTCTCTCTGTCTCTGTCTCCTCTCTCTGTCTCTCTCTCTCACACACACACTGACTCTCTCTGTCAGTCTCTCTTTGTCTTTCTGTCTCTGTGTTCTATCTCTCTATCTTCTTACACACATACATACACACACACACACACACACACACACACATACACACATCTCCACATCATTATTCCTTATGTTTACACAGATATGTTCTTTCTCTCTCTGGCTACTGGACTGTATACAAGCCTCAAGGCTGATCTAAACTATCACTTCCTTGGTGACAGACTCTTACTTTCCCAGTGTTTAAATCATTAGATGACTTTTTTGGATATTCTCATGGGGTCCTCTACATTCCTTTGAAGAATTGTTGTGGCACTACCTTGTGATTGCTTAACTGTGCTCTCACTGAGAGCAGGAACCATGTGTCTCCATCTTGATTTTCCCAACTTGGAGCACAGCATTTGACTCAGAGTTGAAGTCACCCAGATGTTTGATGAATACATGAAAATGGATGAATAAATGATACCTGATAGTGTGGGACATGGAAATGTGTAGTGTGACAATGGTCAACATTCATGCTTTTCAGCCTTTCTCCCTGCTGCATGTTTCCATTACAACCTGCTCAGGGCAGCCAAGGCTGTGGCTGACCTGGACCTCTCAGGGCCTCCTAAGCCAGCTCCGAGACTAAGAATGGAGAGGAATGCTAACTTTGCCTCGACTATGTAAGACTTTCAGGTTCCAGAAAATTGATTTTTCCAGGTCTGCATGGCTTGGCATAAAAGTCAGACGATTTTTATTGAATCTGGTCCTGCTTGGTTAGATTTTTGACCTTAGCAATGTGGCCAGTAGATTTGACCATGAATACCTTTTTTCCTAATTTTTGCCACATGGGCTCATGTTTTGTAGGTCAACCGTAGGTTCAGCCATTGTTGGCTTCCCTCAGGATCTGTCTTCCCTGTTCCCGTGGGATCCATAATCGTGAATAAGCCCGTGGGTGCCTTTCTGAGAAGTGGTACGATGGCAATGTCATGCACTGCAGGAGATATGTGCCTGCTGGTACTTGATGCTGTTTATGTTTCTCAGTGGTCCCTGTAATTGGAAGGCTGTGTTGCCTTGCAATTATATAAAGGATAATAAAAGAAAATTGGGGAAAACATATAACATCAGATATAAACCAGTGATATTTTGTAATTTTACACAAATGCAAGACAGATTTTTCCCCCCAAAACTGTAGTGAATATGGAACAGAGAAAACTCAGAAAACTCTACTTTAAAACCCAGGCACAAATGAAGAGCTAATCTTTGGGTCTTTTGACATGATACAGTCCAGTATAAGCACACATACTCTCTGTCAGAGTTCAATTAAGGCAGGAATCCAAGGTTGGTGTTTCTTCTGATGAAAAGCAATAATTAAGAGGCATAGGAATGCAGCATACTGTAAAGAAAATGGATACCTTATATAGTTGCAGGGATTCTACCACATCTTTCTAAGGTTGTCACTGCAGTAAACCTTGTCAATGCAGATGTCACTAGCTCAGACATTATCTATTGTAAAATTTAAAAAAAAAAATGAAAAAAAATCATTCTTCTGAGAATATACAAGGTTTAACTTTTTCAAAAGAAGAAAATCTGAACATTCATCTTAAAAAAAAACTAAAAATTATAGTTTCTGTCAACAACCTACTCTTAGATTCAGGAAAATAATATTGTTTAAGAAGTTATCTATTATTAAAAAATGAATCTATATAATCTAGTATGCCTTAATGTAGGCGTACTGTGAAACTTTTGAAAACTTTGAGTGCTTGCTAATATAATTACATTATGATATGAAAGATCTTTGGGTAAACAGAAATACCCATCACTGCTCTCTCAGTTCAGACTTTGGTTAGATAACATCTTACCACCTACTTGCACGTTCCCAGACTTTTTCACATTCACACAGCCTCAGTCTGAAGCTGGGTAATATCATTAAAGAAAATAGGTTTATTTGACTTATGATTCTGGTGGCTGAAAAGTCCAAGATTAGGCAGCTGTATCTGGTAAGGGCCTCATGCTGTTTTCCACTAGTGGTAGAAAGTGGAAGTGAGGGTGAGCATGTGCAGAGATCACAGGGTGTGGGAGGAGGTAAGAGAGAAAAACAAATGTAGCCAGATTCTTTGTCTTTAGTAACTCAACCCTGTGTGAGGGCATTAATCTCCTCGTAAGTGACGACATCCATGACCGAAACACCTCAGGACCTGGGGCTCAACGAGAGCGGGGAGGACGTCAACGCCACCATCCTCAACAAGAGCGGGAAGAAGTTTGCCATGGGGCCGGAGGAGTTTGACTCCGACACCCTTCACGAGTTTGTCACTGCTTTCAAAACAGGGAAACTGAAGCCAGTCATCAAATCCCAGCTGGTGCCCAAGAACAACAAGGGACCTGTCAAGGTCGTGGTGGGAAAGACCTTGGACTCCATTGTGATGGACCCCAGGAAGGACATCCTCATCGAGTTCCACGCATCATGGTGCGGGCACTGCAAGCAGCCGAAGCCTGTGTACAACAGCCTGGGCAAGAAGTTCAAGGGCCAGAGGGCCTGGTCATCGCCAAGATGGATACCACTGCCCATGATGTCCCCAGCCACTGCTACAAGGTGGAGGGCTTCCCCACCATCTACTTCAGCCCCAGTGGGGACAAAAAGAAGCCAGTTAAATTTGAGGGTGGAGACAGAGATCTGGAGCACTTGAGCAAGTTTATAGAAGAACATGCCACAAAACTGGGCAGGACCAAGGAAGAGCTTTGAAGGCCTGAGGTCTGCAGAGCAGGGAGCAGGCAGACACCCTGTGTGACCTGTGGTTAGGGAGACTGCACCGAGGCTGGCAGCAAATGGTGGTATCTTGGATTCCTTTATATATATATATACTTCTGTATTTCACCTCATGCTCTGAATACTGAATAACCATCAATGACTCAATAGTTTAGGCCAGATTTTTACAGAGGATACATCTATTTTTATCATTATTTGGGGTTTGATTTTTTTTTTTACACCTTCTAATTTCTTTACTATTTCCTCAAAGCAGATAATTCTTCTGTGTGAAAATGTTTTCTTTTTTAATTTAAGGTTAGAAATTAACTTTAAATTGAAAGGTTAATGTCCTGGCCTTATCTCCCAACACCACCCCACTGGGGATTAAGTTTCAACATGAACTTTGGTGGGGACAAACAGACAGTAAATAAACCATAGCACACATCTACAGTGTGTTGCAGTTACTTTTCTTTCTTGCTACCTGATCATAAGACTTGTAGTTCGGTTGCGTAACTAAAGTATAATGAAAACAGAAAAATGTATTATGGCACTTTCTCAATCATACTGGCCAAGTTTAAAATGTCTAATTCATGTATTATGCTACTGGACTCAAACAGTGCCTCTGTTATTATTCATACATATGTTTACATTTCAAACCTTTCATTTACTAAAATAGCAAACATGATTTGCAGTGATTTACTGCTTCAGCAGTTTTTTCTTCTCATGGCACTATCTTCAAGGGGAGCATGCAGAACTCTGTGAAGCAAGATGGTGAGCTGTTTTCTCGAACTGTAATCCTGTTCCTTCTGGAGGAGGCCTCTGCAGCCCATCCACCCTCACTCATCTCTTTTCCAGAGTATGCATGTGTGAAGCAGAAACATGAGAAAAGATCACTCTCCCTGGGCCTAAGTTTAGCTCTTGATCTCTATAGGTAAGTGTGTTACCTGCTCATGAAACCAAATGGAAAGCCATGAGCTTCCTCAAGGAAGATGAGGTATCCTTAACTTTTTTTTTTTTTTTTTTGGCAGCCTACAGGGTTTCTGAGCTTTTTTAGACTTAACGTGCTTAGCATCTGGACTGGCTTAACTTTCCCTTGGCAATGTTTTAGATATTTTAATGGATAGGAAGTGCCTTCTGATTTTTTCTCCTTTGGGGGACCAAGACTTATGTACAGATTTTCCTCGCAGGTTTGAGTGAGAGCTCTCAAGTCAAAGCCAGGATTTTTTTCCTCCGTAGAAAAATGCCACATGTCCAATGTCCAGGAACATGCCTCTGGTGGAGGGGAAGAGCAGCATAGGGGTCTGATGTGTGCAGAGCATCAAGGAAATGAACAGGCTCTTTCCCACAAAGTCTTCCATACAGAAGTCAGGAAAGACGGGCATAGAAGGCCAAGCTTCTTGCTTCATTATAATTGTTTTTAAATTTATGACTCTTGTGTCTTTAAGTTTTGAAGGGGCGTTTATAAAAGTATTTTTCTTGGCTACTAGCTAAGGTTTGTTGAAAACTAAAGCCAGAGTTAGGGAAAATTTAGAGGACAGGGAAGTTTACCTCCTGGGGCCAGTAACATACCTTTCCCTTTTTTATGCAGACTCTGAAGATGTTTCAGAGTTTATCATCTTCAGCAGAGGAGATGATCAGTATTGGCAGATGGGTTTAAAGATTTCACATGAAATCAACTGCAATCAGATGGAAAGAAAAGATATATATTTTTTATTTTACATTGAAACAATTCTAGGATGAGAAGAAATAAAAATTATTCAAAAAGAAACATGAAATCTGTTCTTTCAAAGATAAATGAAATTCTTAGCAGCCATGAAAGTCCAAGACCAAGGGCTAACATCTACCAGTGGAGCCTCTGATGTGAAAATGTGACCCATAGCTATGACTCTGTACTGGGATAGCTTCACCCTATGTAGCTTCTCTATACTTCTTCACAAACACCCTTCCCTCCACAGCAGATAAAGCTTGAAAACCCAAGTAGGTATACTGGGAAAATGACGACAGCTCTTTGTTCCTTAATTTTTCTGTCTTTAACATCAGTAACAGAGCCAATGAGCCCAGTGCTTAGACATGCCACCAGAGACCTCTCCCTAACACAACCTGCTCTGAAGGTGAAAGGTCCAATGACAAAAGGCATCTCCACTTTGGAGGGTACAAGAACTCCACATTATTCAGAGATGTGTTAAACATAAAAGAAAAGGAAACAGAGAGAAGTCATGGGTAATTCATTTCCAGAGGAAGTAGAATTAAACGGAATTACACACTTAAAAAAAATGAAAATGCCTAGTATTATAGAACAAACTGAGGCTGCCAGAAACACATAAGTTTGTTTGCCAGAAGACTTTTTATCGGACTCTCATTCTAATAATTAGCAGTCTCACACAAACTTAGCCAAACAATCCGTATCAATTCCCACTTTACTAAAGGTTCAGTCTCAGCCACATTCATCTAATTTTTTAAAAATTTTTCTTTGAAAGTCAATATATTGAGTCTCACTGTTGTTGTTTTTATTTGATCTCTGGAGCAACAAATTTTCATACCATGAGAAATTTCTCAAGTGCATAGATATTTCATGTTTACTTTTACACAGATAAAAATTTAAAGTGTATTTAGATTAATGAAAATGACTTAAATTATTTGAAGTTTATGTACTTTTTGTGCTTAATAAATATCTGCCATCTAGAGGTTGCAATTTCATTTCAATGGAAATAAAAGAGAAAGAAAAAGCACAAATTATGAAAAAGAAATTCTGTCCTTGGGATGGGAGAAAGATTCAGAGAATTTTCCAGGTACAGGAAGACATGATTTGCACTGATACCTACATGTTTTTTATTCTTCCTATACCCAGCTCATAGATAAACTCAGGTGTCCAATCTAGAAATAATTTAAAAAATATTGAGTGAGTAGCTCATGAAAATCAAAATTTATCATAGTGATGGTTGATGACTGTCAAAGATTTATGGACCCCAACTGGTAAAATAAAACACTGAATTAACTGGCCGAGAAAATAAAAATTTCAAAATAAATTTTTAAATTACAATTTTTTTCCTTTAGTGAAGAAAAATATATTCACTCAACTGAGTCACTCTGAAGCAGTGATGTTTAAACATTTTCACGCCCTTCTTTGACTGGACTGTTACACAATATTTAACATATGAAAGAGATCAATGTGGAGCTGCAAGGCCAAAGCAGGATCCCAGAGACTGGAATTCATGCTCCCCCCAGCTGTGGACCAAAGACATTATACTCTATACACGCACACACTCACAGGTCAGTTATGTTCAAGAGCCTTCATCAACATGGAGGCAAAAATCCCAAATAAAATACTAGCAATAAACAAAAAAATAGAGATAATTTAATATATTACTGTAGAATGTTTTCTAAGATAGATTGTTAAAAAGGAAACAAGTAAAGTATAGGAAAAATGTATTGTATTATAGTACTATTCAGGAAAGGAAAGTGATATGAATACAAGCTTATATAAGTTTTCTTTTCAAAAAAAAGTATTAGAAAAGTAAAGTAAAAGTATTTTAAATGTTGACTTACGGCAGAAAGAGAGAGTCAGATAGAGAAGACAGAAATAGACATTAAACTTTTTGAATATATGTTATTTTGTAGACTTAATTTTGAAACCATGTAAATATTTTTATATAATTTTAATAAACAAAATTATTTCTAAAAATAAAAAGCAACTATGTATGTAGTTTTTGATGTAAACACATTCAGAGGAACTATTTCTATTTACTTTAAAATACATTATTTGACTATGCAGTACTAGTTGGACATATCCTAACGAGCCCAGTGCTTATAAATGCCACCAGAGACCTTGCCCTAACACACCCTGCTCTGAAGGACAAGAAAAGTGTAAAACAATCTTTATGGCTCTTTTTCACTTTTATAAAGGCTTTCCCATTGTCTTATTATACATAGTAACAACAGTGTTGTGTGTGCGTTATAAGATAAAACAAGTTGTTACATTGGTGTTTGTGAGAATAAGGTTTTCCTCATGATATATTTTGTCTTTTTTAAAAAATCATTTCCAGGAGACAAAAATGAAAAGTGAAAAAAGCATTTCACTTCATGGTGAAAAGAACTAGAAACAATGGCACAAATAAGAGCAATAAGTAACCATATCACCCAAGCTGTGATCTTTAAATATCATTTCCCATTGAAAGGAACATGTTCTTCTTTGGAAAATAAATGCAGTACTGGAAAGGAATTGTACAAAACAAACTTGAGGCACAGTATCACATGAAAAAAACAAGGAAGCAATTAGGACTTATAGAACAACTATATGAGGAATTCTGTAACTTCTCTCCCCAGTGAAACAAAGATCAACTTTTGATTATTATAAAACATGACAATTTGTAGTGTTTGGAAATGGACCTAAGTGCATACAACAAATTGAGAAGCATTTATTCAATCAAGTCTATGAAATCTTAGAAAGAAGTGTGTGGCCAAGAGAATGGCAGATCCTTTTACTCCTGGGACACCATCAAAAGGCTATGGCTTCATCCCAAGAGGGGCAAGCTGCTGGCATCTCTACTACTCTCTATTCTGGGAGGTACAGTCAAGAACTGGGCCTCATTTCCTCCACCCACTTCCACTCATTTGGTGGAGGGTCTAAGACTTTTTAGGCCAAGAATACCAAGGCCCTGGTTATTGTCTGTCCAAAATATTGTAACAAAATAGCTGACCAGCCAGAAGTTTAACAGAGAGAAACAGAGTCAGGAGGCAGCAGCGGGTTAGGGGGGAATCTTTTTAAAAAGAAATTAAAAGCCTGCTAAGATCACATTGAGCCCTGGGGTTCTGAAAGCTGTGTATATGTACTGGGCTGCACTCACCCAGGAGCAGCCAGACTGAGCACTTGAAAGCTACTAGCCCTGACAAAATGTGAGGTGAACTTGAAACTATGCACAGATTCATCAACAAAGGGTAAAATTTTACAAACTTAAAGGGCACAAACTCTGACCAATCACTGAATGAACACTCAACAATGCTGAGCAAATGATGACTTCCAGGATGCAAGCTTAAAAAATAAAAACAAAGAAGAAAAGACAGCAGTGACATCAGAGGCAACACTTTGGAGGAAGTAGAATTTACAGAGTTAGTTCAGGCAAACCGCTATACAAATAAACTAACAAAATCGTGCAACATCAACATGCCTGTGGTAAAAGGAGGCACTGGTTAATTAAGATCCAGAGTTGCCACAATGTATTATCTAAAATGTTCAGTTTTCAACAACAAAAACAACAGATGAGACATGCTAACGAAACAAGATAGTGTGATCAGTATACAGAAAAAGAAAGTGAGTAATAAAAGCCACCTTTCAGAGAATCCAGATATTGGATGTGGCACACAAAAATTTCAAAGCAGCTATTATAAATCAGTTTAAAGAATTAAATAAAATTATGTTTAGAGGATTAATGGTGGTTTGATGGCAATGATTTACTGAATGGAGAATATCAGTAGGGAATAGAAACTACTTCAAAAACAAATAGAAATCCTGGAATTGAGAAACACAGTATCTGATATGAAAAGTTCACTAGAGGTGGTCAAGAGTACATTTCAACTGGCAAAAACAAACAAACAACAAAAAATCAGCAAACTTGAAGACAGATGATTAAAGATTTACAATCTGAATAACAGAATGAGAGAATGATGAAAAATGAAAAACTCTTCAGAGAGCTATGAAAATCATTAAGCATACCACAGACACATAATAGTATCAGAAGGAGAGGAAGGAGCAAAAGAAGATAGAAAGTGTTTGAGGAAATAATGATTGAAAATGCCTAATGTATGATGAAAAGCATTAATCTACACAACAAAGACTTGAGATAGTTATTGGTCAGAGTTGCTCTTTAAGTTTGTAAGACCGTGGCCTTGTTGATGAATCTGTGTATCGTTTGAGGAATGCTTTCAAATCCACTCCACATTTAGCCAGACACTAGCAGTTTTCTAGTGCTTAATCTGGTGGCTCCTGATATAGACAGAAGACCTGGAAATACTGGATGGAAGAGGGTGGTTTACCAGCAAAGGTCCTACCTTCAAGCCTGAAGACCTACAGCCCTAAATAAGAAAGTAATTTCTGTTTTTGCACCCCAAAAGTTATCTTTTGGCCAGCCATGCCTCCATCATCCTGCCCCCATATAAACCTGAGACCTTAGTGGGCACACAAACGAGTGGCTGAACATCAGGACCAGCAGAGCAGCTACAGTGAAACAACATAGCAGAGAAAGACATAAGAGGAGGGACATCTGGCATTAAGGGGAGTTCAGCCAGGAGCAGTCGGAGAAGTATCTGGCTGCTGGGCAGCCTGACTCAAGGGAAAGATCCCCTTTTCACTCCATCCACCACTTCTGGCTCCCCATCCATCTCACTGAGAGCCACCTCCATCATTCAATAAAATGTTGCACTCATCCTTCAAGCCCATGTGTGATCTGATTCTTCTGGTACACTGGGCAAGGACTTGGGATATAGAAGGCTGTCACACTGAACCCCCGTCCTTGAGATAAGGTAGAGGGTCTACTGAGTTGATTAACACAAGCCATCTGCAGACAGCAAAATGGAAAGAGCACACTGTAACACATGCCCACTGGGTTTTGGGAGTAGCAGACCCCCACCCCAAATGCTGCCATGGGGCTGGATCCCAAGAGTGCTCACATCAGCCTCTCCACCTACTTGTCTTGTGTGCTCCCTCTAGAGGTTTGAGCTGTGGGGTGACCAAGCAGGCAACACCCCTGTCTCAATGTCCTGTGAGGGGAATCAGGGAACTCTCCCGTTTCACTCTTGGGTTAGTGCAGTCTAACCAGTGTATATAGCCTTCATATCCCCAGGGTTAAATGTAGTCTAAGTAGGCCTTTAGTTTTTATTTTAAAATATTTTTCTCTGGTTCTTTCTGTTAAACTTCTGCTAGTCAGCTGTTTTGTTTGTTATAATTAGTTTCACTAAGTTAATAGCTTTTTTAAATTGCTCACCACCACAGCTAAACTTCAAGTAGGATAAAGACAAAGAGATCCAAACATGAAAACATTACAGTTAAAATGTTTAAGGACAAAGACAAAGAGAAAATCTCGAAAACAGCAGGAGAAAAAAAACTTGTCTTTATTCATGTATAATGGAACCCCAATAGGCTTAAAAAATGACTTCTCATAAGAAATAAAGAGGAATAGAGGCTGTGGGACAATGTACTCAAAGTATGAGAAAAAAAAAATCTTTCAACTAAAAATCCTGTATTCAGCAAAATTATCTTTCAAAAATTAAGGCAAGGGAAAACTGATGCCTACCATGACAGCATGAGTAAGTAGGTCTGCTGATTTACACCCCAGGGAAATTAATAAATAATATTTTTAAACAACATTTTGTAAATAACCCTAAAGGCAAATAGAAAATGAATAAATATCTATTGAAGAAAATTTATAAAAATTCATTAACAAAGTTGAGAATATGTGGTATAAGAACCAATGCTTTGCCCTCTTTCCTCCCCTCTCAATTTAGCAAGGCAGAGAGTCTGCTCCAAAATGCTGTAGCCAAGAATACAGAGCTTCCTATTTCCCTTCCCCCAGCTTTCAGTCAGAGGGCTTTCTTCCCAAAATGATTAATTTCAGCATTTCTCATCCTATTCTCAGCTAATTGTTGTTGAGGCTAATTTCTGGGCAAGTAATGTCAAGAGGTGGAGGTCCCCCTTATCTGTCCAATTAAAGAAAAGAGGTTTTTAACATCCAATTAATGGCAGGAAGTGGAGGTCACCCTTATCTGTCCACTTAAAGAAAAGAGGCTTTACCACAGGCACAGTATGCTGAGAATTTGGAAGCACAAATTGCCCTTGATCTGGCTTCAAAGGCTGTATGTTCATGCTAGAAGAGAGAAGCCAGGAGTACCTCCTCAGTCTGCTATCCCCTTCATCTAGTGCTCAACTCCTAGAGTGGGGGTATCACTAGGAGAGAAGATTTTCATTTCCACAACTGCCAGCTTGAGAACACTGGCTTAGAATTTTCCTGAGAAGATAAATAATCAATAAAATATACAGTTCTTACTCACTTCTCAAGGGAAATGACTTTATTCACAACAAAGCAGGGAGAAATTTAGACCTAAAGCCACTCTTAAGAACAGAGGATGTTGTGATGAAAGACAATTTAGGGACCATTCTTGGATTTAATAAAAATACAGCCAAGACCGTAAACCAGCTAGTTTACAAGTGAGAAACAAGGAATAATCCAGAAACAAACAAACAAACAAACAAACAAACAAACAAAACCCTTCTGGGGTTAGAACAAATATTACACAGGACATTAGAAACTTTTCTTTCAAAGGAGCCATACTTGATTGGATTGGTATTTAGAACAATCTATGCCCCCAGGAATTATTGCAAACAATAGAGTAACCAGTTAGCATTAGCAGAGTTTAACATCTGAGTTGGTCAGGAAAAGAGACTACCAGTATTAGTGTCATTCCAAATGACTACGGACATCCCCAAAACTGCAGCTCCCTAAGAAGCAACCTCAGAGGTTTGCCACTGTTGGAGGTAAATGGACATTATGAAATAATTTAGCTACTCACTAAAATATAAAGAAGCAAACAACAATACAAGCACAAGGTTGGGGAAAGGCTACTACCCAGAGTTGCTGCAATACATATGATCTAAATTGTCCAGGTTGCAAAAGGAAGCTTTGAGGCATGGAACAAAACGGGAACATATGAGCCAAATACCAGAAAAAAGCAGAAAATAGAAATTGCCTGTGAGAATGACCAAAACATCAGATTTAACTTGAGGATAAATTCATAAAGATTATACATGCTGAAAAAAAGAAATAAAAAGAAATAAGGAAAAATGATGGCAGACAGAGAAATGTGGGACAATGTCACCTGCACCACATTTGCATACCTGACGGTGTACAGAGAGAAAAAGGAAGAAAAAAAATTCAAAGACCACTCAGAAATCTTTTCAAATTTATTGAAAAACAATAACTCACACATCTAGATTATTCAACTAAACCAAGCACAAAGAGATCAACAAATAGATATATCATGTAAAAATGCTAAAAGTCAAATGCAAAAAGAAAACTGGAATGCAGCAAGAGAAAAGCTTACCGCTTAAGATGGAACCCGAGTAATATTAACAGCTGACTTCTCAACAGAAACAATGAAAGACAGAAAGCAGTGGGATGACACAAAGTGCTGAAAACAAAAAACAAAAACTCAACCCATAATTCTACATCTAGCAAAGCTATGTTTCACTATTGTTCAAAAATGAAAGTAAAGTAAGACTTTTTAAATAAATAAAAACTAATCATTGGTGGCTACCAGATTAACCTTACACAAAACACTGAAGAAAGTCCTTCAGACAAAAAGCAAGTGACCCTAGATACTAATTTGAATTCACAAACACAGACATACAAACAAAAACATTGGTAAAGATAATGTTGTAATTTTATAAAATAGCACAAATGCATATATTGTCATTTCTTATATGAGTTATTTAAAATCAAGTGTATAAAATAATATGCACATGTGTAATGTAATTTTGGGCTTATCACATATGGATATGCATAATATATTTGCCAATAATAGCACAACAGAGGTGACAGGGAGCAAAACTATATTAGGATAGATGGTAAATCAGTAAGTGTGACAATGTATTATTGGTTTGTAACATTAATAGAGGTAATGATATATATAAATAATACCACAAAAAGTGGGAAATGAAATAAAGCTATAATGGAATGTTTCTGTATATAACTGCAATTAAGAAAGTGCAAATCTGAAGCTGATTCTGATAAATTAAAAGATTTAGTAAATGTGTCACAATTAGTGTCTCATGTATAGCAATCTATTGTCTTTTTTAAATTTTTCAGATAAATAAACAAATTTAGTACAGAAAAGAAGCAATCATGAATGTCAGACAATCAAATTATATCTCAGAAAATGCCTATAGCTTTTAGTTGCTCTACAAGTGGGCATTCTTAGTAAACTGTGAATCTTTTTGAAAAGATGTCCCACACATGTGGACAAAATATGTACCTACATGCTACATGAGCATGCATATGTGTTTATTTGTGAGTGATTATTACAATACACATGCTTTAGAAAGACATTTGAGTGAGTGGTTATACCCTAAAAATATGCCATGACTTGGAGGATTTCTCCCATTTGAAGCCTCTATAGTTCAAAGAGAAAATTTATGCTTTGGGTAAATATCTATTTACAAAAAGAAACCAACAGAAACAAAATTTTCTTCTTATGATTTCTTTGTAAAGTCAAGTTTACTTTAAGTGAAAACACTATAAATATTTGGTAACAGAGAGCACTCAAAGTTACTGAATAAAAAACTATTTAATACCAGACAACAAAACAAAGTTGTCAAAGACAAACTCATCTTAAGCTATTTATAGCATAACTATTACCCATATTATCAAGGCTTTTATGTGATATTTGGTCCTCTGTGCAATTCCTACCAATGTATGTGTTTATGTTATTTTGAAGGAGACTATTCAACCAATTACATTGTTCAATTCATTTATTAAATTTTAATATTCATTTACACAAAAATGGTTTTGCCAAATTGGCCAATATTTGATCTATAGTTTATATTTTGCTGCTTTTTTTTTTTACAGGAAAAAATATTACCTATCTTCATGTAACACTTCACAGAAGAAAACTAATAAGCACTCAACAGGAGTTTCAATCTAAATATATATATTTAGATCTCATATATATATATATGAGATTCAAATAGATTAAATAGAATTCTTGCAAAAACTTGCCAATTCACAAGTCATGTAGTTTAAATATTTACATACTAATTTGACACTCATCACTCTATCTTAAGTACCATAAATATGCAGAAATAGTGCACAGTATACAAAATTGAGAAGTTGATTTTTCTCTTATGTCCATGACCCTCTCTATTAATCACATTTTGTCTTTGAAAATCTCCATGAGCTCATGTCAGTCACTGAGAAATCCCCTGGTTAAATGAAACTCCAGAAGATCATTAAAAAGACCCATTTGACAGCTCATACCGTAGCTTTTAAACTCTTCTTGGATTGTTTCAAAAATATGCTGGGGGTGATTCTAGTTCAGCTTAGGCCTCACCTGAGGCCACAAATTGTAAAGAGTCAAAAATCAGTAAAGCCCACTGAGTTCTAATTTAACTCAGGGAGCCTTTGCAACCAGTACCCAAGAACTGAGCTGACACAGGCATGCTTGAGACAAGTGTTGATTTGGGCGTGAGGCTATGGGAGTACAATAGGGCAAAAGTGTTTTTATAAGAAAAGCTGGGCATGAATATTCTGTTCCTAGATGATTCAGGATTTTATCTGAATCCTAAGGAATTTCTCTGCAATAGGACCTTGGTTTCCCAAAACATCTCTAGAAGACAGTTGTTCCTAATTATTGTCCTGAAATTTAGGACTCCCTTCTAACCTGGCTCCACTGTGGCCATAGCTGCTTATCCTTATTCTTGAACTTTTTTTGTGGTTTTTGTTGTTGTTGTTGTTTATTTGTTTAACTCTAAATTAGTTTCAGACTTCACTAGAATCGGAAAAGCAAAATGACTCTAGATTGCCCCTCACTCCTGCTAATAATAGCTGGATAGAAATGTCACTTCAATGAAATATATCTGGCAAAGCATCTAGCAAGACCATGTATATTGTTTTAATTAGGCCATACTATACAAATTCTTTTTAAAAACAGAGAACTAATAGGAAAAGTAATTTTTAGGAAACATAATTATCTTTTGATTACATATTGTTGCATTTGAAGAAAAATAGTCTAGTAATTACATCTTTAGACATTTCTAATCTATATTTTCATAAGGCACAGTTTTTTTTCTTCCAATACCAACGAACTCATACTGCAAAAAAAGACAGATTTCAAAAAAATGTAGAGACATTCATTTTTAACTTGTTACAAAACAAAAGCATTTAAAGCATTATAAACTTGTTCATTAGAAATAAAAATGTTTTTACATCCCTCCTGACATACTTTGATTTTTCTCCAGAGATGCATCCCTCCCATTGCTAAGAGAAGAAAGCATGTTCAAAATTTAAATTGCTATATATGTGTTGTAACTAGTATGTGGTGTCCCACCTCTCAGCAAAGACAACTGACTGGAACCAGAAGCCCAAAGGCTGACTTTGTAACTTGGAGTTACTCAACCCAAGCTCTTTTGCCTTGCTTCGGGTTTTCTGTACAATATGGAAATCATTACACTAATGATTGTGAAGACATGATGAGACCACATTGTCTCCTTGGAAAATCAGTGGAACAGGGATGGTTATAAGAACCCTGAATTGTTCTTCCTTTCATGTGACCATGAAGAGTGACTCTTCAGTGAAATGCCCCTGTGTTTTCCCAGTAAAATGATGAGGTAAAACACAAGCTCTGTCATCACTCTAAGTTTACTCAGCTGCTGGCCAAGTATGACCATCATGAGATGCTGGGAATGAAGAGGTGAACAGCACACATATCCTTTCTTCATCAGTTAACATATCTGTAGTTGACCTTCGCAGTCCTTGCCAGCTCAGTCATGTCATGGAATTTTTGTGGTAGCAGCCTCTGAGATGGTGGCCAACAATCTCTGCCTCTTAGAATTCACAACCATGTTCCATTCTCTTTCCCATTGTTTTGAGCTTGGTATATGTGATTAATGCATATGGCAGAAGTCACAGTATGTCATTTCTGTCACAAATAACATTGTAAAGGATTGTGCTCCTCTCTCTCTCAGATCTTGATCTGAAAGAAGCACACTGCCCTTTTGTGAGCAGCCCTGTGGAGACACCCAGGAGACAAAACCCTGAAGCCTCTGGCTAACAGCCAAGAAAGCAAGGAGGCCTGGGGCAAACGTGTGAATTTAGGAGTGAATTCTGAAGTCCTCGTCAAGGCTTGTGGGGATTGCAGAAATGGTCAGCAGCTCAAATGCAATGAGGCTTGGGCGCAAAACCACCCAGCTAACTTATTCCTGGTTTTCTGACCCTCAGAAACTGTGTGAGATAATAAACGTCTTGAGCTGCTAAGTTTTGGGGTGATTATGAAGCAACAGATAATTAACAGAAGGTTCTCACTTTGGAATTCTATAGACCAGTCTAAAGAGCCTGTATCCAAAGAGCTGGGTTCTCCTTTCAGACGTGATGCTGAACAAGTAATTTAAATTTTTTGAATAATTTCCATAATCCACAAGACGAGAAATTTTGTCTCTAATTGAACCTCTTTAAAGAAACTGATTATTTAAATATGAGATTATTGTAATTAATGCAAAAATAATTGCTCTTAAAAAAAATCTTGAGAAAATGGACTGGGGCAAAGAGACTGAAAAGTTAGCAAAACCAGATGTGAGCACGGAAGAAGGCATGGTGCTGTGGTGTGCTAGGCCAGCTTCTATCCATTCATGGAAGATGATGGCTAATTTACAGGAATTTCACATGCTGGTAAATACAGTTCTTATTAAAAATTACATTGGCCAGGTGTGGTGGCTTACGCCTGTAATCCCAGCACTTTGAGAGGCCAAAGCGGGTGGATCACTCGAGGTAAGGATTTCAAGACAAGTCTTGCCAACATGGCAAACCCGTCTCCACTAAAAATACAAAAAATACCTGGGCGTGGTGGTGTTTGCCTGTAGTCCAATCTACTCCAGAGGCTGAGGCAGGAGAATCACTTGAACCCAGGAGGCAGGGGTTGTGGTGAGCTGCGATCACACAACTGCATTCCAGCCTGGGCGACAGAGCAAAACTCTGTCTCAAAAAAAAAAGAAAGAAAAGAAAAGAAAACCACACATTATGTAAACTTAGGATTAAGTAACGTATTCAAAACCATGGAAATAAATATTCCAACTTCATCATTTCTAAATATTTTATTAAATTTTGTTATTATGTATACTTTTGTACTTATTTATGTCTGTCGCATTGTATGGTGGAAAAACAATATAATGGCATGCCATTGCATATTTCTTCCCAATTCTGCCTTCAATGACATCAACTTGGCAGCTCTAAATCGGCAACAGTGGGAGTATTCACACCATGAAAATTGGCAAACACTGCAGATCAGAGCTTCCCCACTCTCTGCAGAGCCAGTTAAACGGTTTCCAGAATGTTTCTGAAAATAAATAAATAGAAATCCCAGATGAGAGTCAACAGAATGAGCAGTCTATTTGCCCCCACAAGAGCCAACAAGCATCAAATACAGAATAGCTATAAGAATTAAGAAGATAAAATAGCCAGAAAAAGCTTTTTAAGACAGCAGGATCTCCAGCTCACTGAAAGAGAAAGAAACATCAAATGCTGTCCTAGTAGGAGTCTACCGTTTTCCATGACAGTGAAGAGGAAACAAGGAAGAAGACTTCTGAGAAGGAAATAACGGGTTACAGAGTCTGAGAGCAGGTCCATGGCAATGAATGGCCAATGGCACATCAGGAAATTCCTGAATGGGGATTATGCCCTGGAAACTTTGAAATCTCAGTACCTGGGCATAACTTAGAGAAAACGATCAAGAATGAAAGTATACGAACTAAGCTTCAGGATTGAGACAAGAATTTTTTTTTTTTTTTCCTGCACGTAGTCTGGTCATGTGCTGGCAAATGTTGAACAACTGGCTCTCTCAGGGTAGGGAGGCCACTGGGGGAAAGCCCTAACTTGTAGTGTTTTCTGATTTCTATAGTATAAACATAAACAGGCTGGACAGTAAAACTATTTCCATATTTTGGCACAACTTCATTCATGTACGCCCACCTCTCTGGTCCATTTCTCTGTGTATGTCAGCTAACAGAAGTGACCTCTCCCCCTGTAAGGACTGAATGTTTATTATTCTGATACTGTTTTGTAAGCTGACAAAGTACTGCAGCATCAGTCTCCATAAGAGGCAATAAAAAACGTTTCCTATTGAGGACACATTGTGTAAGACTATGCCAATCTCATTACTATTCAAGTGGATAGTCCTGAAAGCACTCTTCATTATCTGGATTTTTATTTATGAAGATCGTGACTTGTCCTGTACAATCAGTATAGAAAAGGAGTATTTTCTTCCTCCTCAAGAAGAATCCTGATAGATTCAAAGGATACAGAGTCAGCCTGGTCATGTCTCAAATCTGAGTTCACAACGTAGATGACTCAGTTTTTTTCATATGTAAAGGGGGGAAAATAATTGCACCTAGCACACATGGATTATTTTAAGGATCCAATAAGGTAATGTCTACATAATGATTAGGAAAATACTTGACTTCTAATATACACTCAACAAATGTTTTCTTCGATTCTTCTTCTCATTGTCTCTGTGTGCTTCATCTCCACCTCCCTCCCAGCTTTTATGTCCCTTCCTCTACTTCTTTAAACTTGAGTTCAAATCTCCTTCCCGCTAACAAACCCCTCTCAACTATACTACCCATTGTAAAGACTGACTCTTCATTGAAGGTGAGATAACTTACACATCTTCATTCTCTCTGTAATACTTGTTTTCTAACTTTATAAAAATATACATGTCCTCTCCAAATTGGGCCTCAAGCTTCCAAAGCAAGAGACAATGTCTGGTGCTTTCTGAGTATTTGTTTATCAGCATATATATAATATGCATCGTGCCCTCAAAAGTTGCTCATGAAAAAGTTGAACTTAGTCATGAAATGGCCACTAAAGTTGATATAAAATTATAGGGAAATAGACATTAAAATATTACAAAAGTAATCAAATTAGATACTGAATAGAGTGATATATGGGAAGAAAATCATGCATGTATATCAGAACTTCAGCAAATGCATAATATGTCTTTTCTATGATAAGCTATAGAAAAGACAAAAAAAGTATGAATTAATCTGAAAAGTAGCAATAACAATTGAGGTTGGAAACATAAAATTATACATGTAGTAGTTTTAAAGAGTGTTGGGTGCTCTTGAGGATCTGTGATTTATTACTGTATCAATTTCTATGGCAGAACAATATCTGTAGGTCAACAGGTGGAGTTAATGAACATTTAGAAACCAAAGAGTTCAGTGTCACAACCTTCTGGTAGCAGAAAGAGGCCAAAGCATTTACAATAAAAACTGTATGTCCAACAATTTTGAACCTAATTGTCTCCATGGTAAAGAGGCAGTGAGGAAGAGTGCCAGATACCCAGGTCGAACACCTGCAATGCAGACAGGTAGACAGTGCAGGTGGCAAAATGAAGGCAAAGGATCAGACAGAGGGAATGGCTCGACAAAAGTGTATATGAGGGCTAAGAGCTCAGGTCATGCCTCTAGGAGGCAACAATTTGGGGGAATATATAGAAGGAACCCAGGGGATGGAATGGTGGGACAAGGAGACTGTTTTCTTTTCATAGAAACAATTAGTGCTGTTTCACATAAAATTGCATTCATATTGTTTTTCAACTAAAATAGGTAATTTAAATAAATTATTTGTAATTACAGAATCATGAGTACTCTGTGAAATCTCACAATATGACTCCAAGCTGATTCACTGGTTTTTATCTAACAGTTCCCATATACATTTATAGTGTATTAGGTGCTAAGAGAGTATGTAAAACCAAAGGCAAAGAATCCTTACTCACACTTTTATGTAAAGGTAGATAGGCCCCTGTGGCAGATAGTCTCCAAAGATGGCTACGTTTTTCCCTTCTTTCACAGTCCAAGTACAACACTTTACCCATCAGAAAGCAAAACGTATTTCCTTTCCTCATTGAATATCCGTGTGACTTGTTTTAATAAATAGAATATGGCAAATGGGACACTATGCCAGTTTGAGCTTCTTTAAAGAAAACTGTCAGCTTCTACTTTTTTTTCCCTTGGAAACCAGCCATTATCCTAGGACCACCATACTAGGAGGAAACCCAAGGGAGCCACTTGAACAGCCATGTAGAGAAAGGAAAATACCTGGCTAACTTCCTGCTGTTCAAGTCATCCCACAGAAAGCAGATTACAGTAAGTGAATAAGCTATTTTAGATGTTCCAGCCTCCACCACCACCATGTTGAGCAGCAAAGACAGCCAACCCACTGAGCCTAGCTCAGATTTCAGTATCATGAGATACTGTTGATGCTCAGATACTGAGATGCTGCTTTAAGTCACAATATTTTTGGATAGTTTCTTAATTGGCAGTCGATAGTTGAAACAGAAATTGATACTGGAATTATACAGCAATAGGTAACTAAAACAGATGTAAAGATATTTATTCTGATTCCAGAATTAGTAAAATATTTCTGTGGGCAGATGAAAAGATCGAAACTAATGACATAGCACAACCAATTCAAGACAATTGAGGAAATAATCTAGATACAGATTTGAGGAGAGGTGCTCAGCAAAATCTGTCAGAAGGATAAAATAATAAATTAAAAATATTTTCCATTAAAAGAAATAAGAGTATGAGAGAGATTAAAAGGGGATGCAAGAAAGAAAACTCTTACTTTAATTCTACGAGAATATCAAACTTGGAGTAAAGTAAAAGTGTTCAGAATTTAACAAAACTGAGCAATAAAAGTTTGCCTAAGAGAGATATATATGTGTATATATATATACACATATATATACATATATTACCATTATCATTATATATGTGTGTGTATATATATATGTGATATATATATATATATATATATGTGTGTGTGTGATATATATATATGTGTGTGTTTGTGTGTGTGTGATATATATATATATATATATATATATATATATATATATATATAATGGTAATAGGAAGAGGTAATAGGAAGAAGGAATGAATGTACAGTACAGTTTAAAGTTTGAGGCATTATTGGCATAATGAGAAATTGGGTGGCAAACAAAGCCTACTAAAAGGATAGAAAGACAACAAAGCCACAGAAGAAAGCAGCTAGTCTTTATGTTCCTCAGTTTGAAAAAGATTTGCCAGTCATCAATAGGAAATCTGGGCAGAAAATTTAAATGAAGTTCAGAGTGGGAATATAAGAACACACTTACTTGCAACAGACACACACGCGCGCGCACACACACACACACAGAAAAAGAGAGAGAAAGAGAGAGAGAGAGAGAGAGAGAGAGAGAGAGAATCAGAAATTGATAATTTAGCACAATTGACCTAAGACAACAAAAACATCTCTGGTTCTAGTACTGTAAACTTCCCAAATTTGATAGAAAACATTTATTTACACATTAGAAATTCAACAAAGCCCTATAATAGTAAACACAAAGGTATTTACACTGACACATTATAATCAAATTATCCGAAAGCAAGAACAAAGGACAATCTTGAGAGTGGAAAGAAAGAATTAACTCATCACATAAAAGGAGCCATCAATCAATTTAACAGCACATTTCCCACCAGAAACCATGGCAGCCAGAAGGAAGTGCAATCATATTTATAAAGCAACAGAAAAAGGGAGAGGGAGGGAGGAGGGAAGGCTGGAAGGCAGGAAGGCAGGAAGACAGCAAGGAAGGAAGGAAGGGAAAGGAAAGGAGGGAGGGAAAAAAGGAGAGCAAGGGGAAGGAATGAAGGGAGGGGAGGGGAACAAGCTGTCACCCAAAAACTAGATATCTGCAAAACTATTTCTCAAAAGTGAAGGAAAAACTAAGACATTTTCATATAAGCAGAAGCAGAGAGAGTTTTTCTTTGCTAAGAGGAGCCCTAAGTTGTCAGTAACTTGGAGCTACCAAAAAGCATAAATCTTTAGTAAAGGTAACTACATAAATAAATATAGAAGCTCATATTATAGTTTTTCTGCTTTATAACTCCTATTTTATTTCCTACATGATTTTTTCAAATGTATAAAAATAATTATTATAACCATGTTAATAGGCACACAGTGCATAAAGAAGTAACAACACAAGGGCATCAACATAAGGGTGATAGAGGAGCAAGATTTGGTATGCTGTCGAGGCTAAGTTGATCAGTTTAAACTGGACTGTTATAACTCCAGAATGTAAATGTATAAACCCATGATAACCACAAAGAAAAGGAAACAAGAAGAAAATCTAAATGACACACTATAAAAACTCAGCTAAATGTAAAAAAAAGCAGCAATGGAAGAATTGAGGCACAAAAAAGGTGTAAGACCTAGAGAAAACAAATAGCAAAATGATAGTTCTTTTTATTAGTAATTACTTGACTTATAAGTGTATTAAACTGCCCAAGCAAAAAGCAGAGATTGGCAAAATTGGAAAAAAAGGAACAGTATGCTATCTCCAAGACACTGTATCTAGATTCAAAGACACTCATAGGTTGAAAGTAAAAGAACAGAAAAAAAGATGGTTCATGTAAATCTACCCAAAGGAAAACAAGTTGTTATATGAAAAAGACACTTGCACACAAATGTTCATAGCAGCAAAATTCACAATTGCAAGACTATGGAACCAGTCTAAATGCCCCCAACCAATGAGTGAATAAAGAAAATATGGTATATATACATCATGGAATACCACTCAGCCCTAAAAAAAGAACAAATTAATGGCATTCACAGAAACCTGGATTGAGTTGGAGACCATTATTCTATGTGAAGTAACTCAGGAATGGTGAACCAAATATCTTACGTTCTCACTTACAAGTGAGAGCTAAGCTAGGAAGATGCAAAGGCATAAGAATGATATAATGGAGTTTAAGGACTTGAGGGGAAGGGTCCGGAGAGGGCTAAGGAAATAAAGATTACACAGTAGGTGCAGTATATACCGCTTGGGTGACAGCTACAGCAAAATCTCAGAAATCACCACTAAAGCATTTATCCATGTAACCCAAAAAAATCCTGTTACCAAAAACTATTGAAATAAAATTTTCTCATAGAGCAGAAAAAAGAGAGCTAGAGTGGTTATGCTAAGAATAAACAAATTTGACTTTAAGTGAAAAATTGTTAGATGATAAAAGGACGTTATATAGCAATAAAAGAGTCAATTCATCAAGAAGTTATGACAATTATAAGTATATATATACAAAACAACAGAGCCTTTATATGGGGACAAAAGTGATTCTATTTTAGATGCTAATCTTCCATGTGACTCCTGACTAACTTTGAGTCTGGGAATTCCTTTAAGATGTTTCACTGATGTATTACTCCCTGTGTAGAAACACCCATTTACTATAAGCTTCACCTTTCATTCAAAACAATCCTTGATGTTGCATGCATTATAGGTTGTGATGCTGGTAGTATTCTTTGAGTCACTTACACATTTCTTCCAGGGATATGTAAGTACCCCACTCCATCCACCCAAGATATATAAGCCCTGGGTCTAGGGGGTTGCACTGCAGAGATTTTCCTGTCTTGAAGCCACCCCAGACCACATTTCTGTCCATAAGTCCTCTAATAAATCACCCTTTACTGACAAATTGGATGTTTCTGACTCATTTTTTGATGTCTTGGCTCATTCTGCATTTAGAGGTCATGTTGTATATACAGCCCTTTCACATAACACCTCAAGTATGCGAAGCAATCATTGACAGAATTGAAGGAGAAATAGATAGTTCTGCAGTAATAGAGACTTCAATACCCCACTTTAAGTAATCGATAAAATATAAACAGAAAACGAATAAGAACATAAAGGACTTGAACAACTAGACCTAACAGACGTGAATACTCTGCCCTATATATATGCTAACAACAAAATACATATTATTCATATGTATTCATACGTGGTATTCTTCAGGACAAATCATATGTTAGCTTACATAACAAGTCTCAATAATTTTAAAAGAGTTAAAATTATAGAAAATATCTTTTTTGACCGTAATGGAATCAAGTTAAAATCAACAGCAGAAGGAAAACTGGAAGATTCACAAACATGTGGATATTAAACAATACACTCTTGTAAGTCAAAGAAGAAATAACAAGGGTCATCAAAAATGCTTGAAGATGAATTCAAACAAAAATATACCAGAACTAATAGAATATAGCTCACACAGTCTTTAAGAGGAAAATTTATTGCAGTAAAGGCCCACATTAAAAAGAAAGATCTTTAATCAGTACCTAAGTTTATATCTTTTTTTTTTTTTTTTTTCTTTTTCTTTTTTTTTTTTATTGCATTTTAGGTTTTGGGGTACATGTGATGAACATGCAAGATTGTTGCATAGGTACACACATGGCAGTGTGCTTTGCTGCCTTCCGTCCCCTCACCTGTATCTGTCATTTCTCCCCATGCTATCTCTTCCCACCTCCCCACCCCCCGCCCCTCCCCCATTTCCCCCCAACAGACCCCAGTGTGTAGTGCTCCCCTCCCTGTGTCCATGTGTTCTCATTGTTCAACACCCGCCTATGAGCGAGAATATACGGTGTTTGATTTTCTGCTCTTGTGTCAGTTTGCTGAGAATGATGGTTTCCAGGTTCATCCATGTCCCTATAAAGGACGTGAACTCATCGTTTTTGATGGCTGCATAATATTCCATGGTGTATATGTACCACATTTTCCCTATCCAGTCTATCATCGTTGGGCATTTGGGTTGGTTCCAGGTCTTTGCTATTGTAAACAGTGCTGCAATGAACATTCGTGTGCACGTGTCCTTGTAGTAGAATGATTTATAATCCTTTGGATATATACCCAGTAATGGGATTGCTGGGTCAAATGGGATTTCTATTTTTAGGTCCTTGAGGAATCGCCACACTGTCTTCCACAATGGTTGAATTAATTTACATTCCCACCAACAGTGTAAAAGTGTTCCTATTTCTCCACATCCTCTCCAGCATCTGTTGTTTCCCGATTTTTTAATGATCGCCATTCTAACTGGTGTGAGATGGTATCTCAATGTGGTTTTGATTTGCATTTCTCTGATGACCAGTGATGATGAGCATTTTTTCATATGTTTGTTGGCCTCCTGTATGTCTTCTTTTGTAAAGTATCTGTTCATAACCTTCTCCCATTTTTGAATGGGCTTGTTTGTTTTTTTCTTGTAGATCTGCTTTAGTTCTTTGTAAATTCTGGATATCAGCCCCTTGTCAGATGGGTAGACTGCAAAAATTTTTTCCCATTCTGTTGGTTGCCGATTCACTCTACTGACTGTTTCTTTTGCCGTGCAGAAGCTGTGGAGTTTGATTAGGTCCCATTTGTCTATTTTGGCTTTTGTTGCCATTGCTTTTGGCGTTTTGGTCATGAAGTCCTTGCCTACACCTATGTCCTGAATGGTTTTGCCTAGATTTTCTTCTAAGGTTTTTATGGTATTAGGTCTGATGTTTAAGTCTTTAATCCATCTGGAGTTAATTTTGGTGTAAGGTGTCAGGAAGGGGTCCTGTTTCTGCTTTCTGCACATGGCTAGCCAGTTTTCCCAACACCATTTATTAAACAGGGAGTCCTTTCCCCATTGCTTGTTTTTGTCAGGTTTGTCGAAGATCAGATGGTTGTGGGTATGTTGTATTTCCTGTGAGGCCTCTGTTCTGTTCCATTGGTCTATATCTCTGTTTTGGTACCAGTACCATGCTGTTTTGATTACTGTAGCCTTGTAGTATAGTTTGAAGTCCGGTAGTGTGATGCCTCCCGCTTTGTTCTTTTTGCTTAGAATTGACTTGGCTATGCGGGCTCTCTTTTGGTTCCATATGAAGTTTAAGGTGTTTTTTTCCAGTTCTGTGAAGAAGGTCATTGGTAGCTTGATGGGAATAGCATTGAATCTGTAAATTACTTTGGGCAGTATGGCCATTTTCACGATGTTGATTCTTCCTAACCATGAACATGGAATGTTTCTCCATCTGTTTGTATCCTCTCTTATTTCGTTGAGCAATGGCTTGTAGTTCTCCTTGAAGAGGTCCTTTACGTTCCTTGTTAGTTGTATTCCTAGGTACTTTATTCTCTTTGTAGCAATTGTGAATGGCAGTTCGTTCTTGATTTGGCTCTCTTGAAGTCTATTACTGGTGTATAGGAATGCTTGTGATTTTTGCACGTTGATTTTGTATCCTGAGACTTTGCTGAAGTTGTTTATCAGTTTCAGGAGATTTTGGGCTGAGATGATGGGGTCTTCCAGATATACAATCATGTCATCTGCAAATAGAGACAATTTGATTTCCTCCTTTCCAATTTGGATACCCTTTATTTCTTTTTCTTGCCTGATTGCTCTGGCTAGAACTTCCAGTACTATATTGAATAGGAGTGGTGAGAGAGGGCATCCTTGTCTAGTGCCAGATTTCAAAGGGAATGCTTCCAGTTTTTGCCCATTCAGTATGATATTGGCTGTTGGTTTGTCGTAAATAGCTTTTATTGTTTTGAGATACGTTCCGTCAATACCTAGTTTATTGAGGATTTTTAGCATAAAGGGTTGTTGAATTTTGTCAAAAGCCTTCTCTGCATCAATCGAGATAATCATGTGGTTTTTGTCTTTGGTTCTGTTTATGTGGTGAATTACGTTTATGGACTTGCGTATGTTGAACCAGCCTTGCATCCCCGGGATGAATCCTACTTGATCATGGTGGATGAGCTTTTTGATATGCTGTTGCAATCGGTTTGCCAGTATTTTATTGAAGATTTTTGCATCTATGTTCATCATGGATATTGGCCTGAAATTTTCTTTTCTTGTTGAGTCTCTGCCGGGTTTTGGTATCAGGATGATGTTTGTCTCGTAAAATGATTTGGGAAGGATTCCCTCTTTTTGGATTGTCTGGAATAGTTTCAGAAGGAATGGTATCAGCTCCTCCTTGTATGTCTGGTAGAATTCAGCTGTGAACCCATCTGGACCTGGGCTTTTTTTGAGTGGTAGGCTCTTTATTGCTGCCTCGACTTCAGACCATGTTATTGGTCTATTCAGGGTTTCGGCTTCTTCCAGGTTTAGGCTTGGGAGGTTGCAGGTGTCCAGGAATTTATCCATTTCTTCCAGGTTTACTAGTTTATGTGCATAGAGGTGTTTGTAATAATCTCTGATGATGGTTTGGATTTCTGTGGAATCTGTGGTGATATCCCCTTTATCGTTTTTTATTGCATCAATTTGGTTATTCTCTCTTTTCTTTTTTATTAATATGGCTAGTGGTCTGTCTATTTTGTTGATCTTTTCAAAAAACCAGCTCCTGGATTTATTGATTTTTTGAAGAGTTTTTTGTGTCTCTATTTCCTTCAGTTCTGCTCTGATCTTAGTTATTTCCTGTCTTCTGCTAGGTTTTGAGTTTTTTTGATCTTGCTCCTCTAGCTCTTTCAATTTTGATGATAGGGTGTCAATTTTAGATCTCTCCTTTCTTCTCATGTGGGCACTCATTGCTATATATTTTCCTCTAGAGACTGCTTTAAATGTGTCCCAGAGATTCTGGTATGTTGTGTCTTCGTTCTCATTGGTTTCGAAGAACATCTTTATTTCTGCCTTCATTTCATTGTTTATCCAGTCAACATTCAAGAGCAAGTTGTTCAGTTTCCATGAAGCTGTGCGGTTCTGAGTTAGTTTCTGCATTCTGAGTTCTAACTCGATTGCACTGTGGTCTGAGAGACTGTTTGTTATGATTTCTGTTCTTTTGCATTTGCTGAGGAGTGATTTATTGCCAATTATGTGGTCAATTTTAGAGTAGGTGTGATGTGGTGCTGAGAAGAATGTATATTCTGTGGATTTGGGGTGGAGAGTTCTGTAAATGTCTATTAGGTTTGCTCGTTCCAGGTCTGTGTTCAGGTCCTGGATATCCTTGTTGATTTTCTGTCTGGTTGATCTGTCTAATATTGACAATGGGATGTTAAAGTCTCCCACTATTATTGTGTGGGAGTCTAAGTCTCTTTGTAAGTCATTAAGAACTTGCCTTATGTATCTGGGTGCTCCTGTATTGGGTGCGTATATATTTAGAATCGTTAGCTCTTCTTGTTGCAGTGATCCTTTTACCATTATGTAATGTCCTTCTTTGTCTCTTTTGATCTTTGTTGCTTTAAAGTCTATTTTATCAGAGATGAGAATTGCAACTCCTGCCTTTTTTTGCTCTCCATTTGCTTGGTAGATCTTCCTCCATCCCTTTATTTTGAGCCTTTGTGTATCCTTGCATGTAAGATGGGTTTCCTGGATACAGCACACTGATGGGTTTTGGCTTTTTATCCAATTTGCCAGTCTGTGTCTTTTGATTGGGGCATTTAGTCCATTGACATTTAGGGATAGTATTGTTATGTGTGAATTTGATGCTGTCATTTTGATGCTACCTGGCTGTTTTGTTGGTTAGTTGATGCAGATTCTTGATTGTGTTGCTGCTTTTTTACCATTTGGTGTGTTTTTGGAGTGGCTGGTACTGGTTGTTCCTTTATATGTGTAGAGCCTCTTTCAGGAGTTCTTGTAGAGCAGGTTTGGTGGTGATGAAATCTCTGAGTGCTTGCTTGTTCACAAAGGATTTTATTTTTCCTTCACTTATGAAGCTGAGTTTGGCTGGATAGGAGATTCTGGGTTGAAAGTTCTTTTCTTTAAGGATGTTGAATATTGGCCCCCAGTCTCTTCTGGCTTGTAGGGTTTCTGCTGAGAGATCTGCTGTGAGTCTAATGGGCTTCCCTTTGTGGGTAACCCGACCTTTCTCTCTGGCTGCCCTTAGCATTTTCTCTTTCATTTCAACCCTGGTGAATCTGACGATTATGTGCCTTGGGGTTGCTCTTCTTGAGGAATATCTCTGTGGTGTTCTCTGTATTTCCTGGATTTGAATATTGGTCTGCCTTGCTAGGTTGGGGAAGTTTTCCTGGATAATATCCTGAAGAGTATTTTCCAGCTTGGATTCATTCTCTTCATCACATTCAGGTACACCTATCAGACGTAGATTAGGTCTTTTCACATAGTCCCACATTTCTTGAAGATTTTGTTCATTCCTTTTTGCGCTTTTTTCTCTGTTCTTGCCTTCTCTTTTTATTTCATTGAGTTGGTCTTCGACCTCTGATATCCTTTCTTCTGCTTGGTCAATTCGGCTGTTGAAGCTTGTGCATGCTTCACGAAGTTCTCGTGTTGCGTTTTTCAGCTCCATCAATTCACTTATTCTCCTCTCTATGCTGTCCATTCTCGTCAGCAGTTCGTCCAATCTTTTTTCAAGGTTCCTATTTTCTTTGCGATGGGTTAGAACATGTTCTTTTAGCTCATTGTAGTTTCTTACTACCCATCTTCTGAAGTCTGATTCTGTCATTTCATCACCCTCCTTCTCCATCCGGTCTGGTTCCCTTGCTGGTGAGGAGTTGTGATCACTTTTAGGAGGAGAGGTGTTCTGGTTTCGGGAGTTTTCATCCTTTTTACGCTGGTTTCTACCCATTTTTGTGGGTTTATCCACCTGTTGTCTGTCTCTGTCCCAGGGAGTTGGAGCTTTATGAGTTTCCGTTGCACTACTGCCTTTTTTGATTTTTTTTTTTTTTTTTTTCAGGTCGGACCCGCCCAGCTAGCAGCATGCCTAGCCTCTGCCTGCCCGCAGGGGCTTTGCTGAGCTGCTGTGGGCTCCGCCCAGCTGCCCTGAGCTCTTCCCTGCAGTCCTTTTTATATGGGCGTAGTTAGAACTGTCTGGGCAACGGTGGCCCCGCCTCTGTTATGGCGGACTCTCTCTGTTGTGGCAGGTTGCCTCGGCAACGGCGGGTTGCCTCGGCAACGGCAGCCTGCCTCCGTAGCGGTGGAGAGTCTCAGTAATGGCGGAAGCCCCTCCCCCACGGAGCCGGACCGTCCCGGTTCAGCTGTGCTTGGTTTGAAGGGCTCAACCCAGAGGGCCTCCAATTACTGTTTTTGTTTTCGTTGTTGTTGGGGGTGGAGGGGTGGGACCAACCGAGCCTGATCACCTGGCTCCCTGACTCAGAGTCTTTTCTTTTAAGTTGAAGGACCCCGCGTTCCGGTCGCTTGTTGAAAAGGCGCCGGGATCTCCCGTGCTGCGACTCACGGAGTCGGCTCGAACCGCGGCGCCGGCTCCTGGCGGATTTTTTGCCTAGGAATCTCCTGGCCTGGCTCGCTATTTCAGATGAATGGGCAGCTCTGCCGTCTCAAGGCTCTGCTCGCCAGCTAAGAGGGCTCCCAGACCAGTGGTTTTTGTACGGAGAACCGCAGCAACAGGGAGTGGTCACAGCAGCCGCGTGGGCGGAATCAGCCCCACGGGGGCCAAAACAGCCGCACCGGCTGGGACTGCGACGCTGGCGACCCCTCTGCCTGGGTATCTCCTGGTCTGTGGGCAATAAGAGTTCGTCTGGAAATGCGGCGTCCACTCACCCTCTGCACTTTCACTGGGAGCTGAAGTCCTGAGCTGTTCTTAGGCGGCCATCTTGAAAGTCCGGTCCCTAAGTTTATATCTTAAGAAACTAGAACAAGAAAAGAAAATTAAACTGAAAGTTACTAAAAAGAAGGAAATAATCAAATAGAGTTGCAGCAAATGAAATACAGCTAGTGCTCGACTTACGACCACGATTGGTTCTGACAGGCCGGTCGTAACATGATTTGATCGTAAGTTGAGTAGGCTATATGTACAGTACTGTGAAATGATGTTATAAAAATCTTTAAGTCATATTTTATCATAATTTTCTTTCATTATTGTTATATATCATAATTTTCTTTGTTCATTTTATGCCATTTGTATCATCTCTACACCATTTTGTTTCTTATTTTTACATTCGTCAGGTTTAAGTAAAACACTGCATTACCAGTACAACTGGTTTAATATTTGCAAAACATACAAAATTACAAAATACAGGTGCATACAAAAATACAAAATACAGGTGTAAAAAATACCATAGGAAACATTTTCCCAATTGCAAAATATATCAAAATATATAAACATGTATGAAACATTTTATTGGCCGCTGGTGCTTGGCTGCTGATCATTGATGTCGTCATCTAAAGCAGCAGTTGGGGTTACCGGAATTGGTTTTTTCATAAACATGGTGAGCTTTGTCTGAATTGTATGTTTCTTTTTTCTTCATAAATTTCACTATACGGACGAAACACGTCATGTACCATCCGTTCAATCCTTGCAAATCGTTCGATGTTTGGTTCCAGTGCTTCGAAATATATAAGAAATTTATTCAGTAAAGATAAACCATCTGATAATCTCTTAGTGGTGAACTTTCTTTCTGGCTCCTTCTCTTCTTTCTCTGCTTCTCTTCTTTCTTCTTCCACCACTCTTTCTTCTTCCAGTTCGATTAGCTCTTCATTTGTAAGTTCATCAACATTGAAAATCTGTTCTGCTAGATATCCCTCATCTGTAATTAATTCATCCAGACTATCAACAAACTTACATGTTCCTTCCTCATCCGCACTCGCTGCTTCTCCAGTCACTTGAACACTATGCATTTGGAATCTTTTCTTGAATCTCTGGAACCAGCCAGTGCTTGCTACAAATTCTTGACTGTAATCTTCTCCAGCACACTCCTTCAGAGTCTGAAATAGACTTCTCGACTTCATCTGCACAGTAAAAAGACTTAATGGTGTCCATTTTTGAATTTGATCTTCCATCCAAATATATAGCAGTTTCTCCATTTTGTGGATGGTACGGCTTCATTGCTTTGTTATAACTGTTGATCGCATGGGTGCAGAACCTTTCACAGCTTCATGAATTCTTTCTTTATCTTTCAAAATCGTCGACACAGTCGAGTGTGATAACTTCGTATCACGTGCGATCACATACACTTTCTTTCCTCCTTCATACTGCTTAATTATCTTCATTTTCGTGTTGAGATCAATGGCCTTTCTTTCCTTCTTGGGAGGCTGAGGCATAGACAAAGACAATTTCCTCTTGGTAGACATCTTGGGAAGGGTTTGATGAAAAATATCCGAGACACAAAACACAAATTGCTGTACTGAGTCTGGGTTAACAGTTGAAATGGTGCACGTAGAGATGGTAGTGCTGCCGGAAGCTGGTCCACACTGTGGTACACCCAGCTGTGCAACATTTGTGCTGTAAGACATGGAGCAGTCGTGGCTAGTGATTGTGATGTAAAGTCGAATGGTCGTAAGTTGCCTAGGTCGTAAGGAGATCAATACCTGTAGAGAATAGGAAAACAATAGAAAGTATTAATGAAACCAAAGTTGATTTCTTAAAAATATCAACAACATTGACAAAACTTTAGCTACACTGGCAAACAAAGGAAAGAAGAACAAAAAAATAAAATCAGAAGTAAAAAAGGGGAAATTGCAACTAATCTAACAGAAATAAAATAAATCGTAAGAGACTACCAAGAACAGTTATACATCAAAAATTAGATAACCAGTCTGAAATGGACAAATTCTCAGAAATACAAATTACCAAAACTGATTTTTTTAAAATCTGAACAGATTGATAAGTAAAGATATTGAACTAGTAATTTAAAATAAACAAATAACAATAAAAAATACTTCCAACAATGAAAAACCAAGGATCAGATGCCTTCACAGATGAATTTTACCAAACATTTAAAAAAAACTCTCCCCAAAACTAGAAATTAAAGATCTAAAAAATGGAAAACACCCCATGTCCACAAATTAGAAACTTGTTATTTTTAAATAGATATTTTTTAAACTTCATAAATCTATATATCCAACAGAATAATTGATATCAAAATTTAAATGGTCTTTATTAGATAAATGAAAAGCTTATTTTAAAATATGTATGGAATTGTAAAGTGTCTTAAATAGTGAAAACAATCTTAGAAAAGGAGAACAAAGTTGGAAGAGTCACACTTTTGTCTAAAGTTATTGCAAAGCAACAGAAATCAAAACAATGGCACTAGTAAGAGGATGGACATATAGACCAATAGAATAAAATTGAAAATTCAAAGTAAACATATATGTCTATGGCCAACTGATTTTTGACAAGAGTGCCATGACTAATCAATGGGGAAATAACAGTCTCTTAAACAATATAATGTTGAAACGACTGGACACCTACCTATAAAAAAAATGAAGTTGGATCCCTACCTCACCCCATATGCAAAAATTTGCTTAAAAATAGATTAAAAATCTAAATAGGTAGAGGAAAATATAAGAGTAAATTTCCATGACTTTGATTTGAGAATAGATTTTTAGATAAAATGCTGAAAGCCAAAGTAACAAAAGCAAAATAAATTAATTAATTAAACTACATTGAAATTTAAAACTTTTGTGGGTCAAAGGAAATTAATAAGAAAGTGGAAAGATAACCTACAGAATGGGAGAAATACCTTCAAATTATATATCTGGTAAGGAGCTAATATTTTTACTGTATAAAAACTTTTACATTTTAGTAACCAAAATATAACCAATTCAATTTTAAAATGGACAAAGGATTGAATAGACAAAGTAGATACACAAATGGGCAAAAACACATGAGAAGATGGTTAACAGTATTAGTCAGAAAAGTAATCAAAACCACAATAAGTTACTGCTTCACACTCATCAGAATGGCTATAATTCAAAAAAAGAAAAGAAAATCATAACTTTTAGCATGGATGTAGAGAATATGGAAGCCTCATGCATTGCTGGTGAGCATGTAAAATGGTTCAACCATTGTGACAGTGACATGGGCAATTTCTCCGAAAGTTAAATGTAGAATTACCCTATGACTATCAATTCTACTTTTAGAATTGAAAACAGGTACTCAAACAAATACATACACATTTACAACAGCACTATAAACAATAGCCAAAAAGTGTAAGCAGCCCAAATGTTCATCAATAAATGAATGGATAAACCATTTATGGTAAATACATACAATGAATTTGGTATATACAGTACTTCAACTTTAGTTGTGGTATATACAGTACTTCAACTGAAGTTGGGTCTAGCATTTAAACAACATGTAAGACTTTGGTTATTAAAAGTAAAAGGTTTTATACAGTATAAATACTAGACCCAACTGATGTTGAAGTACTGATGCTTGATACAATGTGGATGAGCCTTGAAAATATTATGCTAAGTGAAAAAAGTCAGACACATAGGGTTATGTACTCTAGAATTATATTTATGTGAAGTGGCCAGAAGAGGTAAACACATGGATACAGAACATAAAACTGGCGGTGCTGGAAGTGGGAGAAATAGGGAGCAATTGGTTAATGGATACAGGTTTTTCTTTCAGGGTGAGGAAAATGTTTTAAAATTAGTAAGGGTGGTTGTTGCACAACATTATGAATGTACAAAATGCCACTGAGTTGTTCACATTAAAATGGTTACCTTTATGTCCCTTCCACCTTATTTTTTTTAAAGCTAGAGTATTAAAAAAAAATAATTTTGTTTCACTGTTTCCTCGTAATGAGAGCAAAATTATTAGTGTGATAATGTTCTGCTGATTTTGTTTCTGTATATGTTTGCATATTTTCCTTTGTCGTAAAATGATAACTGAATGAGTCACTTACCCTTAGCAGAATTGTCATAATTGTCACTAAGACATCAAAGTCCCAGCATTTTTATTTTGGAAATTGACAAACTGATTTTAAAATTAATATGGAAATACAAAGGACCTAGAATAGCCAAAATAACTTATTCTGGAAGGAAGAAAACAGTTGGAAGACAAAAATTCAGTAATTTCAATACTTACTATAAAGCTACTGTAATTAAGACGTGTGATTGATACAAAAATAGACAAATCAGTGGAACAAAATAGGGAATGTAGAAATAGGCCCTTATGTATGTAAATAACTGAGTTTCTGCAAGGGTACATAAGTAATTCAATGGGGAAAGGTCGTCTTTTCAACAAATGATGCTGAAATGATTAGATATTCATATGCAAAAAATGAACCTCAATGCACAACTTGCACCATATAAAAATTTAACTCAAACGGATTGTAGAATGAAATGTAAAAATCTAAGACTATAAAACTTGTAGAAGGAAACAGGACAAAACCTTTGTGGCCTCAAGTTAGGCAAAAACTTCTTAGCCGTGACAGCCAAGCCATGGTCCATTAAGAACAAATTGGTAAATTGTATTTCTTCAAATTAAAAACCTTTGCTTTTGGACCAACATTGTTTCGTTCATAAAAGAATAAAAAGGCAAGTTACAGACAGAAAAGGTATATTTGCAAAGCATAAGTCTAATAAAGGACTTACATTCTGAATACAGAGCTCTCAAAACTTAATACATTTTTAAAAATCTATTTAATAGGCAAAACAGACAACTAGAGAAGATAGATGAAGGATAAATAAGCATATGAAAGGATTATCAATATTTTAAGTCACTAGAGAAATGCATATTAAAATCAGAAATGATATATCACTACACTCCTATTTCAATGGCTTGGATTAAAAAGACTATCAGGTGTTGGCCAGGATGTGGAGGAACTAATACTCTTATGCACCTCTGGCAGGATGTGAAATGGTACAACCATTTTGGAAAACAATTTGGCAGTTTCTTTAACAGTTAAATATACACCTCCTAGTTGATCCAGTAAAAATGTAACTATCCATACAAAGATTTACACTTTATTTGGTAATAGCCTAAAACTGGAAACAAGCCAAAAGTCCATCAATATGAGAATGAAGAAACACATGACAGTATACACAACAGATTATAACACAGTAATCAAAAGAAATGAAACCCTGATATAAGCAACAACATGCATGAAGCTCAGAATAATGATGGTGAGGGGAAAAAAATCAAAAAAGGCTACATCCCATACTATTCAATTTATATAAAATTCTAGAAAATTGTCACTAACCTACAGATCTATAGTACCAGAAAACAGAACAGAGGTTTTCTCCAAAGGGTGGCAGGGGGCAGATTAAGAAGGGGCACAGAGAGGGGTTCTAGGTATACAAGGAGATCTGGGAGGTGATAGATGTGTTTATGATCTTGAGTTTTGATGGTGGTTTCATATGGCAAAGCATATCAAATTGTAAATTTTAGTAATTGTGGTTTATTGAATATCAGTTATACCTCACTGAAGTCCTTAAAAGCATATCAAAAAGCAAAATGTCTAGATTCATTACTCAGCAAAAATTTACTAAATTTCTGTTTATCTGGGTTTTTTTGTCCAACTTTTCTGTTTCCTATTCATATCTTGAGTGAAACAGATACAACACTTTTAATTCCCCCTT
Source organism: Saimiri boliviensis (assembly GCF_048565385.1). Classification (NCBI taxonomy): domain Eukaryota; kingdom Metazoa; phylum Chordata; class Mammalia; order Primates; family Cebidae; genus Saimiri; species Saimiri boliviensis. The sequence goes on from NC_133457.1 coordinate 75,353,537, forward strand.
TTGATAATTTAGTGATTGTAATAGTCAGTTCAGGCTGCTGTAACAAAATACCATAGGCTGAATGTTTAAACACCAGAAGTGTATTGTTTCACAGTTATAGAGACTGGAAGGCCAAGATCACGATGCCAGCAGGGTTTGATTCTGGTAAGATCTTGCTGGTCAGGCTGTGGATGGTTGCCTTATAGCTGTGTCCTCATATGCCCTTTCCTCTGTGCACCTGCAGAGAAGAAAAACATATTTCTAGTGTCTCTTTCTCCACTTATAATAACACCACTCCAATCAGATTAGGGCACTACACTTACGACTTCATTTAACTTTACCTCCTTAATGACTCTATGAACGCAGTTATATTGTGGGTTAGAGCCCCAATATATAAATTTGTGGGAGGGAAGCATGATTTAGTTCATAAAAGTGATATTCACTTTTAAAGTCTTTGCTCAAATGTATTATGCAGCAATAACTAAACATACACAGACCTCTAGAGATGGTTAGGGACCTAGTTCTAGCTATTGTCACGGTCAGTATTCTTGGTGACTGGGACCATGTGTCTCAAAGCCTTGCTAAAAATGCTTATTTCTGAGTTTCAGCCCAGGCTACTAAATCAGAATCTCAAGGGGTGGCATTTAAAATAAGTATCACAGGAGATTTTTTGGTACACTGAAGCTTGAGAGCAACTAGACTCCCTTTCCCTTTAACTGTGACTAGTTATTAATCCAGATACCTTTCTGTCTTTTTTTTTTTTTCTTTTTTTTTTTTTCTTTTTTTTATTGCATTTTAGGTTTTGGGGTACATGTGATGAACATGCAAGATTGTTGCATAGGTACACACTTGGCAGTGTGGTTTGCTGCCTTCCGTCCCCTCACCTGTATCTGTCATTTCTCCCCATGCTATCTCTTCCCACCTCCCAACCCCCCCAGGTCCTTTCTGTCTTTTACACCATGGGTTGGAAAACGTTTTTCTGTAAAGGTTCAGATTATCCTTTTATTTTTTTATTTTTTTTTTATTTTTATTTTTATTTTTTTTTTTTTTTTGAGACTGAGTTTCGCTCTTGTTACCCAGGCTGGAGTGCAATGGCACGATCTCGGCTCACCGCAACCTCCGCCTCCTGGGTTCAAGCAATTCTCCTGCCTCAGCTTCCTGAGTAGCTGGGATTACAGGCAAGCGCCACCATGCCCAGCTAATCTTTTGTATTTTTTAGTAGAGGCGGGGTTTCACCATGTTGACCAGGATGGTCTCGATCTCTCGACCTCGTGATCCACCCGCCTCGGCCTCCCAAAGTGCTGGGATTACAGGCTTGAGCCACCGAGATTATCCTTTTAGACTTTTGGGCCATACGGTCTCAAGTGTGCCATAGTAGCAAGAAAGCAACCATACACAACAAATAAACAAATAGCATGTCTGTGTCCAAGCAAATTTTATTTACAAAACAGGCAGGTGGGGCTGTGGGTCATTTGACCACAGGCATAGTTTGTGGACTTCTGGCCTACACGGTCTATTAATGCTACCTACTGAAGAGACAACCGGGTTGAGGTGGTTTTACATTTTCTTCAGTGAGAACAAGAGTTGATTAACTGAGATTCAGCTTTAGAACAGGGATTCATGGCCAAATCATTAATAAACAATTTTGAATGCAGATTTCTGGGCTCTCGTCTCATCTACTGAGTCAGAATCTCAAGAAGCCAGGACTCTGGATGTCCTTAGGCCTACCAGTGACTCAGAGGCACAGAGAGTGGTAGGGATTCTGAAAGAAGATGAAGCATTACTACCCTTACCTTGCTCCAGGCAAGCTGGAGTGTTGGTGCGACAGCCAGCAGCTGCTCCTCTACATGGCAGACACTACACCCATGGCCACTGCAAAGGGAATTTCTTTTTTAATATTTTCAATGAAATCCAAGGAAATGGGAAAACTCACCTAAAGCTAGCCTGGACCTCAGCCTTTGGCAAAAATGGAGGCCGTGTGATCCTCCCTGGGAAACCAGACAGTGTTCTGCTGAGCTACACACAGTCTGTTCCAGTCATTCCCATCCCATTTCCCCAAACTCTGCCCCATCTCTTCAGTATTCTGAGAACCAGGTGGGGAACGGAAATAGGTGTGTGCTTTAGAGTCAGATAAACAAGGGTTAAAATCACAGTTCTGCCATTTTTAAGCCAAGGGATCTCAATCAACGTAGAAACTCTGTTTCTCTTTTATCAAAGTGATAAAGTGGGAATAATAACAAATACCTCATAAAGTTGTTCTGAAGATTTAATGAAATGATGGAGCCGAAACTTGACCTGTCACAGACACTTGCTTGGTGTCAGCAGAAGCTGAATGGGCATAAGCTTTATATTTAGTAAACATTTAAATTTAGAATAATTTTAGATTTATAGAAAAGTTTCAAAGATACCACAGAATTCACCTGTACACTGTGCTCAGTTTCTTCTGTTGTTCACAGCTTACATTAGCATGGTACATGTGACCAAACCAATGAACTAATACAGACACATCATTATTAACTAAAGTCTATACTTTGTTAAGACTGCCTCAAGTGTCTTCGCTCTGTCCTAGGATCCCATGCAGGGTCCCGCAACACATTGAGTCATCTTATATCGCAAGCCTCTGGGAGACTCTGGTCATTCGCACTCCTCCTGTTTTTCATAATCTGGACAGCCTTGAGGAGTACTGGCCAGGAATTTTGTAGAAGAAATGTCATTGAGTTTGAATTTGTTAGATGTTTTCTTCATGGTCAGATTGGGGTGATGGGTAGTATTTTTTATGTGTCTTCTGTCTGTATTTCCCATCCAACGTCATTCAGATCCTCAGGTATTGGGCCATCCTACTCAGAACAGCAGGGCTAAGGGGGAGAAACCTGTCATTTACAGAAGCAGAGCAGCCACAGGAAGGCAAAAGCATAATAGCACTACACGGAGCTTAGATTTGCAACCAAAAAATGTAGTTCTCACGTTACACATGTGCTTGTTGTAAAGTTAATTTGGCATTTTGTCCCAGGAATGGGTACAATGTAACAGTTCTTGCTAATTCCTTAACTGTAGGTAATAAATAGTAATAAAAATCTAACTCATTGTTCATCACCACTGAGTTGCACAATTTGCAGGCAGCTTACATCTCTGTGTCATAAAATTTAAACAACAAGCTACTCCTTCAAGGTCAGTTAGTCAGAACTTGAAAGATCTCAGTCAGGCCATCAGTAAAATGTGGCAAAATGAGATCCAGGTGGACAATCTGTCGTGTTCAAAAGTCTGAAATGAAATATGATCACCAAATGATACAGAAAATTTCAGCAGCTAAAATTCAGCTAGATTACTTAGAAAAAGTTGCCTGCAGTGGATAACATCTGTTATAGATACCAGAGATGCAGTTGCTATTAAATTGTATAAAATGTCTTCTAAGTAAAAACATCACATTTCTTTTCCACTATTATCAGGAACCAAGACGTTTGCATAGTATTGCAAAATGTATGCTGTCCGGAGAGCGTGTATGACAGACTTTGATGAAACTAAAGCCAAGATCAAGGATAACTAAATAGGAAAGATCCATTATTGACTCCCTGCAAGCACACACGTAACTCCCATACACGGGAATGGCAACTCATGCGCATATCAAAAGCCGAGTATTTCCTCAAGCTCTTCAGACAAAAAAATATAGTTTCCTCATCTGTAAAGCGAGCAGGCAGCACTAAATGATCTCCAGGGTCCCTTCCAGATTAAAAGTCCTAACGTCCTGTAATTCTATTATCCCAGCCTTTGATATGGAATACTCAATGAGAAATAAGCTCAAATCAGGCCTGACAGCCAAAATATAATGCAAAGAATCAGTCTTCCTGCTCCTAATGCACTAACTGAATTAATGTTTTAGTAGTAATACATGGCTTGCCTTGACAAATTCCATTCTGTATCTGGTGACGATACCAGCGGGGGATGGTGGGGGAGATCCTTGGAAAATAGAGCAGGGGGTGTCCACAATGATAATGCCTGTTAGCACAGTTAGCACAGTGGGCTAAGTTTAAAATCAGCCCAGATTTTCAAAGAAAAATACACATCAAGAGATTTTTCAGGAGATTAGTTGGCTTTTTCCACACTTGAACTTTGGAACTTGGAAGTCAGCCCAAGATCTCATAACTTGGCAACAAGGGGGTGGAGTGGGAGTGGGGGACAGGTTTTGAGAGCGTAGAGAGAGATGTTTGGATTTACTCTACTTCTCTCTTTCTATCACTTTTCTGATATCCAACATGATTCCTCTTCCTTTAATAAATCAGTAATATCAAAATCAACAAACACGGGAAAGCCGACTAAACAGCCTGCAATTGGCTCTGGTTTGCTGCAGTTACTACAATGAAATGATGCCATTAACTGGGCCCCGGCCCCATCCTGCTCAGCTCTGAGATTTCTAATCTTACACAGCTGTGCAGCTCCTGGGAGCCTACTGCCCAGAGATTCTGACTCAGGCTTGAAAGATGCCACATCCTCGACTCTGCAGACAACCGAGGAGAGTCACTTAGTTTCCTTGCTCTTGCTACTCACAATGTATCCAGGCACCAGCAGCACCAGCACCAGCTGGAAGCACCACCTGGCCGACTCTTGGGCCCCACTCCACTCAGAGGTACCAAATCTCAATCTGCATATTAACAACTCCACAGGTGATTCCTATGCACACTGAATTTTGGAAAGTGCTGGCCTGGATCTTCCCTCTGCTTTCCTCTTTGGGAGAAAGAACAATGTACCAACTTTAGGTTGCCAAGGCTTCAGTTTTCCGAAAGGGCACCAGATTCTAAGCATCATAAAAAGTGGCATCCAGGCTGAGTGTGATGGCTCAAGCCTCTAATCCCAGCACTCTGGAAGGCCAAGGCAGGAGTATCACCTGAGGTCAGCAGTTCGAGACCAGCCTGGCCAACATGATACCCCCATCTCTACTAAAAATACAAAAATTAGCCTGGCATGGTGACACATGCCTGTAGTCCCATCTTCTCAGGAGGCTGAAGCAAAAGAATAGCTTGAACTTGGGAGGCAGAGGTTGCAGTGAGCTGAGATTGTGCCACTGCACTCCAGTCTAGTAACAGAGCAAGACTCCGAGGAAAAAAAAAAAAAAAAAGCTGGCTCCAAAAAGAGAGTTGGAACTTTTTACGAGATTCTTCTCTGTATGGCAGGTTAATTGAGATGGCTCTTTCTTATCTATCCACATGCAGACACAGAATCAACATTTGGGGCATGTGGAGATCAGGGACTCCTCCTTCCCCCAGAGAGAGCTGGATTCCAGCCTGTGTTCCATGCACAGGTGCTCTTGGGATCGGTTCTGGGTCATCAGGCCAGGTTCTCCAAAATGTAGACAGGCATCGCAGCATCAGCATCACCTGGGAGCACATTAGAAAGGCAGACCCTTGGAAAAACAGTTCTCCAACCTGCAGCGAATCCTGCTCTCTCCTTCGCATTTAAAATGTCCTATTTCCCCATAGACATTGTCATATGTAATGTATATATTTGGAAAATGAATTTATACCTAGAGCAAGGAGGTTAGCTTCAAAGTAAAGCCAGGAAGAGAAGGGGTTGAAGATGGGTATACTGTAATGGAGAAACCGTGTCTAGGAAGTGAGGAAAAGCATCATAAAAGGACGCCAACGATGCAGAGGAGAGAAGTTAAGCAGTCGATGAGAGGAAGGGCTCTGAACCCACCCAGTTACTTACCTATGTATGGACATCAGTTAATTCCATGCTCTGCTACCCCATCTCACCAATAAAAACCAAACTCCAGGAACTGGGACAATTGCTGAACTAGTGGGTCAAAATAAAATCAATAGGTACCATCCTTTCCCTTGCAGCTTCAGTTCCAGCCACCTGTCGTACTCAACAATCAAAGTTTTATGAGCTCACCTCTTTGAGCCTTTGTGTCTGATGCTAAGTCTGAAAAGAGCACCTTTTTTCTCTCTGAACCAACCTCCACTCATGCTTGAGGCTCCTGCTTTCCACAGGGAGTTTTTACTGATATTCACAGCTGCAAGGCTCTCTAGTGGTAACCTGTGTTCACTCCTCTTGGAACTGATAAAATTATCTGTTTACTTGTCCTCTTCCTATCTCAACTGCTATCCCCTTAAACATAGAAATAATTTTCGTTGGTTTAATGGTGCCTCACGCACCGCTAGGATATATTAGACACCCAACACATATGTATCTACTGAATTCATGAGTACTCTGTGATACTCATTGATTGGTATTCTTAAATACCACCATGTCAAAAAAGGGCTCTTAAATAAAAAGAAATTATTTCCTAAATTACTGTTTCATATTTTTCTTTACATCTATCATTTATTCTTCGTCAAAAGAAAAGGGGAAAGAAAACTTGTTATAGCCACAGTTTCCTGTTCTCACTCATAAAACAGTCATTTTATGTTGCTGATGGGATGTAGGTGGATTGTGCGGGAACTTGGGGTGACAGAAGAAAGCCAGACTCAATGATTTTTCTGTCCTTTCCACTACAGAAGATGTCTTCAGATATTTTATTTTCTCCCTCCCTTTTCAAACTTCGGTGGGACCTCCTAGGTGCCGCCATAATCCATCTCTCCACTAATGATGTTTATCTAACTGTGGACAGAAACTTTCAAACCTTCTCTTGGATCCTTGCCTAGAAGATCTGCTAGGGAAACACAGAATGGAGCAGCACGAGGAGTGGAGAAGCACACTTTGTGCTTAGAGAGTCTCTTTTCCTTCCCCCAAACTTCTACTCTCCCACTACTGTGTTTTTCAAATACTGTCTACTCTTCATCATTGTTGAGAAGCTACTGAGCTGGTATTTCCTAAATTCTAGAACCAGTGCCTGATTAATGAGCAAATGATTACAAAACAGTATACAATCTCCAGATGAAAAGCTTAATTGCAAAGTATTTTTTCAGGACCTTAAAATCCTCAGCATCTACATATTCACCCCGTTCTATTACTGCTCTCTGACCAATTCCACAATTTCTGCAGAAATTAGATATGGTCTTTTTAAGCTATAATTGTCTCAAAGGGAAAAAGAAAAAGCTGTCATGGCAGTGCAGTCTTTCCAAATAGAACTTCATGATCTGTTCATTGACTTGGAGGCATATTTAAAAAAATTTTAAGATCACCTAGATCAAGTCACCCATTTTATAAGTAGGTAAAGTGAAGCCCACAAAGGCTTTGGGGACTTCCCAAAGGCCAAGACTTGAATCTCACAAATTTTAATTTAATCTGGCATTCATCTTAGCAGTTCTTAAAGCACACTCTACAGACCAGTAGCCTCCGTATAACCTCAGAACTTATTAGAAATGCAGATTCTCCATTCTACTATAAGGACACATGCACACGAATGTTCATAGCAGCACTGTTTACAATAGCAAAGACCTGGAACCAACCCAAATGCCCATCGATGATAGACTGGACAGGGAAAATGTGGTACATATACACCATGGAATATTATGCAGCCATAAAAAATGATGAGTTCATGTCCTTTGTAGGGACATGGATGAACCTGGAAACCATCATTCTTAGCAAACTGACACAAGAGCAGAAAATCAAACACCACATATTCTCACTCATAGGCGGGTGTTGAACAATGAGAACACATGGACACAGGGAGGGGAGCACTACACACTGGGGTCTGTTGGGGGGAAATGCGGGAGGGGTGGGGGGTGGGGAGACGGAGAGAGATAGCATGGGGAGAAATGTCAGATATAGGTGAAGGGGAGGAAGGCAGCAAATCACACTGCCATGTGTGTACCTATGCAACAATCTTGCATGTTTTTCACAGGCACCCCAAAACATAAAATACAATTTAAAAAATTTAAAAAAAAAAACTAAGAAAAAAAAAAGAAAGAAATGCAGATTCTCCACCCCATCCAGACCTATTGGATCAGGGTCTCTGGTGGTCAGGCCCAGCAATCTGTGCTTTCACTGGCTCTCCAGGGGGTTCAGCGGCACCCTGGGTTTGAGAAACACTGCAGATGCACCACACACTATCCAAAGTTTGCTCAAAAGTAATGGGCAAGACTTCTGACTCCAAGATCGTGTTGACCAGGGAGTGCGGTGGAAGGAAATATTCTGATAGTCAAAGAAGAAGTGATTCAATAAGAATAAAGACACGAATAAGAAGGAAACGTAGGCTCTGGACTCCTTTTGGAATGCCTGTTAAAGCAGCAGCAAGATCCCTGCGTAGCCTTGCCTATGAAACAGTGACTCTTCCCTTTCAGAAATAAAACATGAGAGGAAGGAGGAAGATAAAGAACCACTGCCCTTTCCCAATCACTTCCTTAGCTCCGAAAGTTTGCCTCTTAAGAGCTTTAATCAGGAAATAAGATCCCAGTGGGAAGTGGAGTAAGTTCTTTCTTCTAGAACTCACCCGACAGTTTCCAAAGTCATTAATCAGCTCTTTCATTTTAACTCCTCCCATGTGTGGGGCTCAATCTCTCCTTCCTGTACATGGTGGAGGACACGGCTTCCTTCTTGCAGTCCAGTGTTGCCAGGCTGATGTCTTCATAGCTCATTTCTGAGGAGATGGGGGAATCTTGCCTCACAGCTTTTGGCTTTCAAAGTGCATGAGAAAACCCTTGTTGGTCCAGCTTGGTCATTCTGCTACAGCTTGGACTATGTTTCATGGACAGACAGAAAAGACACCATGATTAACCATGTCGGCACCACAGGATTGTGCTCTAAGCAAGACAAAGGTCACTGAAACTAGGGATACCCACCAGTGACCCATGAGAGTAACGAATGGAAGACGGGTGTTCCCAATGGAAATAGTGGCGAGATGGCTGCTATGTCCCTTCTCCCAGCCTTGTGCAGCCTCTTAGTAATGATACACCCTGGATCGACTATGGATGGTGAGAAACTAACTTTTGTTGTTAAATATTTTGCTATCACAGGACCCATTTATGTGGTTAAAGATTAGAGAAGGTGTAACACCAAGGGATTTGTTTGGAGGATGCGGTTCTTGTTGAAATTAAAACAGCAGATTATGGTAACACAAAGTCCAAGCACAGACATGACTCACACTAACTCAGAATAGAGATTCGGGAACCGCAGGCCACACTGTCCAATCTTGCTTGTATCTCATTCTATTGTCCAACAACTTGAGATGACCGTAGAAAGAGTATTATCCCTTTCTTACCAAGGAGAAAGCTAACACCCAGAGGGCTTTACTAACACTATTAATAGTAACAGAGCTGTCCTGGAGCTTAGTTCAATGTCCCTACAGTGATATCAGACTGCTTTTACAAAAGAAAAAGGAAAGACAATCATGCTATCAAGGCAAGACCATCTCGGACACTTATAAACATTCTGATGACCACAGGAATCAGCAGAAAGGTGGTCAAATAGATGAACATTGTCATTTATATAATAGGAAACCACAGGTGAATGTGTGTCATATAATATGCTTTCTTCCTCCAAGTGAATTTCCTAAGTAGAGTTCAAGCATGGTTCGATTGGGGGTAGAGAGCTAAAATATGGAACTTTTATGGATCTGCTTCTGTGTCTTATTTTATATCAAACTCTTGACCATTCTCATGAATTTAGATCTGATTTATGATGTCTTAGGAAATTGCATCTAGATCCATCACTGCTGAAATATGTGACCATCTGAAAATGAAGGTGAGAAAGAGCCTGAATCTACTCCAGGAGGTCATTTAAAATCTGAGGGGGGAAAAATAGATAAAACTTGGAGGAGCTCAGCAGCAAAATAAAACCTGGCAATGTGGTTCCTGATTGAGAAGCTGAGGAGCGGAGAAGCAGCAAGCTGTGCGCAGTTGGAAAATTCAGGGAGTGCTCATTTCAGTGGCCAGTTTTTGAACATGTCAGTTTAATTATGATGCATCATAGTTGACAGCGATGCATATGGAACCAATTACAGCACATGTTAAAATCAATTATTGCATATTTCAGCTATCCTAAACACTGGAAAAAGCATTCTGTGCATTGCTGCAGATTTCAACTCCACTAATCATTTTTACTATCATGGTTCAACAAGAAAAGGAATATATATATATATATATATATATATATATATATATATATATATACACACACACACACACATATACATATATATCTATACTGAGAAAAACACATTTCATGACCAACATCAATTGCAAAGCACAGAGACAGTAGCAATAGATATAAAAGTTTCAAACTTTTGCTTCAACAGAAGTGTAATCTTCCATCATGCCTTTTGGAAGAAAAATAACAAAAAATAAAATTCCTTGCTATCTCCCAAGCACTGTTTTGGTCAATTTAACCCACTTTGGCTCTTTACCAGCAGTGAGGTCCACTCTCCGCTGCTGTCTACTGGCTATTTTGGTCTAAAATGTTTGCCTTAACTGTTTACCCTGTTTCTGTGGCCTTTTCTCCCCCTTCAGATTTCTAACTTAAAAATTCTCCTTCAAAGCCCACAGCTTATTTATTTTCTATTTACCTTTATATGCACCAGCAGGTAACTGGCTTATTGAAAAAAGAAGGAGAGAAGGAGGAGCAGGAGGAAGGTGAAAAAAGCGAAGGCGGATGGCATTTTCCTTTCCTTGGAGATTTGTACATTGCTGGTTGTATTAAATCAGCAGCCTGTATGCTGTGGTGAGCTCCAAAATATGTTTGCTATGAAGAATGCTTATATTCTGTGAATCTGGATTTCTACTTCCTGTGCACTGTGCATGACAAAAGTGAGTTGCAGAAAATCCATTGTGTCTGAACTGCACTGGAGACTTGGGGACACACACTGGTGTCTCATGGTGATAATTTCTCTACGCAAATCCTCCTGTTCTGGAAGGAGGCAGGAGCTTCAAGGTGACTGAGCATTCCAAAAAAAGCCACATGCCTCACAAAACTTGGCTCCCGGGAGCAGGTGGGTGTGTATCCTGGGAAAGGGATCAGTGATGTCTGAGTCAAGAAGAGCCCAGTGGTCCAAGCAAGAGCAAAGAAAAACAGCCCATGCGGTTTCATCAAGAGAGCGCTGGGCGGGATGTCGGGAATGCTTACTTCTCTGCTCAGCAGCCTGCCCAGCTGAGGCAAGGCACTCAATGTCTCATTGTCCTCCACACCGTCACCTGGCAATGAGGGAAGTATATCAGAGTGAACCAGGCCTCTGAATTGCTGCAGGACCCATAAAAGGAGGACTGCTCCATTTTAAAGTTTTTGAGGATCAGGGTGGGAACTATTTATGCTTGTTTGTTCTGTGACCACACAATGGACCCCAACTTGTGCCAGCTGCCTTTCATTCATTTGTTCATTCATTCATTCATTCATTCATTCATTTAAGAAGTACTTATTTTGAGCTAGTTCTAGAAATACCCATTCTCCTCTAGTGAAGCTGATAGATTACCAGGGAAGACAAATGCATCAGTAATCATGAGGATATTAAGGGAAGTAAAACAAGACCCAGACGCTTGGATTGTCTTCTGGATAAAGGGATAATCTGCACTATAGTTGATACATGGCTACGACCTGCTACAAAGGGAGTATGGTGGGAAAGCAAAGGAGAAGGAATTCAACATTACCCCTTCCCAAGAATCTGATGGGCCCGTAAGTTGCATTGTGATTCAAATGATTTAAAGGTTATCTTGCGTTCCAGTAAGTGGGGCCCTGCGCTGTGTGAGCTGAGTAGGAAAATCTGCGAGTGGCCATTTGTGAATTGGAGGACAAACACAGACAGTTTGGGAGGAAGGAGTTTCATGGGTCAGGGTCCCAGAATGAGATAGAATTGCCCCATATGGTTCAAATGTAGAAATGCTGACCAGCGGGCCTCAGACAGAATGTGGGCACAGTAACCAACAAGCGCTGGGAGGCCCCCAAAGACTAACAGCAGTTCAGAGCTATTACTGCCCCAGGAGATCCTAGGAGCTAAGGAAGAGGGCTGCAGGGAAATGCCCACCAGAAGGGAAGGGTGCAGCTGCTGCTGGAACGATGACCCCAAGGCAGGGAGGGAGTGGAGGAAGAAACGCCCCATCTCTCTCTTCTGTGACCTTCAACAGAGCTCAGATGCGGCAATTCAGCAGATCAGTTCCTCAGCAAAGAAAATAGTATGTTTACATGGCTGGAAGTGACAAGAACAAGGGCTCCGGCAACCCCAGAACACGCCCAGTTGCTCAGGATTCAGGGACATTATCTCAATGTATCTGTAACCAAATGCGACACTCAAATTGGGAAGCTGTAGAACACAATTCACCCCAGCAACGGTATGAGGCCTACGAGGTAGAGTGTACAGCATCATGTCCCCAGCATGCTTTGGGCAGGCTTATGTGGCTACAGAGGGAGGCTTAGGGGAGACCCTCGGAAACATTGAGAAAAGTCCTAGAAGGTTTTACTAAAGCGTTTGTACTTGATTCCAAAGCAACGAAAACAAGCAAGAAGCTTTTAAGATAAGCCCACTCACTTTACCTTTCTGTTCAGAAACACATGCGCTTCTGACCCCAGTGGGTTCAGTAACAAGCTTGTGAGCAGAAGCAAGTGGCTTCTATCAGTCAAAGCTCGTCAGAAACGCAATCAATAGTTTCATGCAGTAGTTAAGAGCATGGGTTCTAGCCTTGGGTACAGAACTTACCAGCTATGTGACCTTGGGCAAGTTACAGACAGCGTCTCAGTTTCCTCATCGGTAAAATGGTGATAAAAATGGCATTGACTTCATTGGGTTGGCTTGAGGAGTAAATGAAAACAACTGAGAACAATAGTCTCCATCTTCAGAGCAGCCACATAAATGCATAACAGCTCATTATTCAAAAGAGAGATTATTGTAACACTTACCAACTTACCAAGAACACTGAAAAGATACCCCTGGAGAGCACCCATAAAGAGCTTTCACCTATAAACAAGAATCAAGAAAAGATTGCTGGTCCTAGGCTGCCAGCTCATCAAAATTGTCCCAGCCCAGACCACAGAGCAGAACAAAGACATCTGAGGGTTTTTTGCATATACTCACTCAGGACAGAGAGAACGGCCACATACAGTCTAATGCCAAATGTGCACACGTAAATATTCCCAGACCTACAAAGCTTCCAAGTGGTATATTACAGCATTCTGGAGGCAAGCTGTCAATGTCACAACACAGACCTTCCCTGAAGGCATCTCAGAGCCAGAGGAGTAAACAGCTGAGACCAGCTCCCAGGTCATTTGTCTATAAACCTCACTGTTGCTAAAACACTCCAGCAGATTACTCTTGCCATTCCCTCTGATTCGCCTGGTATAAGCAGTAAGTGCAAACACCCATGTGTGATCTGAGTCACATGACCCTTCAAGTATAAAATATATCATAGTATTTTCATGACCTTCTGCAAAAAATGCAAACTTTTTTTCTGGTTTTCATTTTTCAGTTGGTACTCATAACTCTACAGTTGACATTTGGTCTTCTAAAATGTCTTATACAGAGGGATCAGAGGTTTAGACAACTGAGAAAGTGGAGGCATAAGGAGGTGTTTTGTAGTTTATCAAATGGTGAGTACTGATACCTCATTAATTTTTAATGCTTTCTTCGGCCAAGGCGAGGCAGCGTTTTCCTCCGGCAATCTTAATGATGCAAGCCCTGCCACTCACACAGGTGTTAATGGCAAAGTAATTTTGAGGTTTCTGGATGAGACAAACGTTCCACATTTGTAGAACAAACATTCAGGAGGGATCCAATGTCAATATTTCCTACGGATTTTTATTTAATAGCTCTGCTGCCTGGCCTGGTGGGATGCTCTCAGGAGGGGACACTGTTGTCCAGTCCATCCTTGCTGAATCACACATGTCCACTGTAGCTCAGACATGCCCACGTTGTTCTCACTCCTCACCACACCCTGGAGGGGACATCTTTCCTCCAGATGCTGTTCAAAAATCAGCAGAGCAGAAGAGGAGCTACAAGATACCAGGACAGACCCAGGAAGTCTCTGCAGCATTATTAAGGCACGGGTGCTCTAGAACAGTTGTCCTTAAAATGTAATTCTGTGGTTCACTCAGGAACTTGTTAGAAATGCATTCTCGGGCTCCATGCCAGATGTTCTGAACCAGAAGCCCTTAGGAATAGAACCCCACTATCTTGCATAACAAGTCCCCCAACATATCCCAACAAATGATCTCAAGCCTACTGAGCCAATCAATTAAAAAGTGCACAAATAAAAATGTGGTTTTGTGTAAGCAAGGTTAGTACAGTATCTGCATGGTGAAACCCTACAAAACATAGGTCACATTTGTTGCTTGACCTGGGGAGAATGGACCTAGGGTCCAAATGTCAGTAGAGGCTTCAGGACATTGAAGAACTGCCGTTGCCATTATGTGGAAAGAGAGAATAGGAGAAAACTACCCCTGCTCCCTCACCCAGCAAAACCAAAATGCCCTAAAAGGTGTCACTTAACAGAGACATTTAATGATCAGAAAGAAGCTTTCTTTGTGGGTCAGAAGGAAGGAAGAAAACAAGGCAGCACATTCTGTAGTGAGGGAGATAAAGCCCTTTTGGCAAGCGGGTGCAAGCCCAGTTAGAGCATGGTTTTGGAGCCTCTGCACAGCAGGTCTGGGACCACAGTCTTCGGGATGATGTGACATTCCCTCAATAACCTGGCAGACCACAAGGACAAGAAGGATGGTGACAGATAATACTGGATCAATTACTTGGATTCCACCACTTAAGTAGGAGGAACTTAGAGCTAGAACTCCAGCCACCATCCTATGCAGGAAAAGAAATAGAAAAACAGCTTATCGTTTCCATTTTCTGGCTGGGGAGGAGTTTGCTATGTGAGCAATAAAGTGGTTTTACCTGCCTGTTTTGACACTATGTATGCAGAGCTTAGCCTTTTCTGTATATGGTCTTGAGAATTTCACAACACTGCAGCTGGAATTTCATAGCCTCATGCTCTATTACAATTCCAAAAAGAGATCTGCATGAAAACAAGAGGTTTGGAATCTGTTTAACAGAACTACAGTCCTGAGGTATATAAGAAATAATGTTCAGGTAGCATCCTCTGTCTATTCAAGGTGGCTCAATACCTGCCTTCAACCTTCTAGGGACTTTACCTTCCACTTCCCACATGGACTTTTCCTTCAGCCAGGCCAGCTGTCCTCACTGCTCAGCAATCTTCCTGTCTCTATGCCTTGGCCTATCAAGCCGTCTAGGCTAAATGCTGCTTCATCTTCCTCTCTGGTTACTTGCCCCCAGGACTCCTCTCTCTGACTATTCCCTCGTTTTTGTGGGTTCATAGTGCTCTTCCCTGTGCTGTGCACTGAGACTTGCACAAGAAGTAATCTCATGGAATTCACCAGATCTACAGGTTTGGCCCCAAATACAGTCACTTTGTACATAACCAGTTATCTACATTCCAATTTCCAAATTTTACCAAGGCAAATTGCTGAAACAAAAGTAATATCTGTTTAGTATAACTTAAAACAGATTTTTTTTCAAGTATTTGCCAGATTAGAAACACACACTCTATGTTTCAGAAAACTGAGGAACTTCGGGTGTGGCAAGAGCCCAGCAGTGCTTGGCGCTTGCTTAGACTGAGAAGTAAGGTGGACTTTTCCTGCCCACGGTAGAGAAACAGAGTGAAGAAAAGGAAGGGCAATAATACGGAGTCCGCCCACTGTATCCATCTATCCCTCCACCCTTTTATCCATCTGTGTTAGTTCGTTTTCACACTGCTGATAAAGACATACCTGAAACTGGGAACAAAAAGAGCTTTAATTGGACTTACAGTTCCACCTGGCTGGGGAGGCCTCAGAATCATGGTGGGAGGTAAAAGGCACTTCTTACGTGGCAATAGCAAGAGAAAAATGAGGAAGCAACAAAAGCAGAAATCCCTGATAAAGCCATCAGATCTCATGAGACTTATTCAGTATCATGAGAATAGCACGGGAAAGACTGTCCATCGTGATTCAATTACCTCCCCCTGGATCTATCCCACACATGTAGGAATTCTGGGAGATACAATGCAAGTTGAGATTTGTGTGGGGACACAGCCAAACCATATCACCATCCACCTATCTATTCATCCATCTATCTATTCATCCATTCATCTATCCATTCATCCATCTATCCATCCATCCACCTATCCATCCATCCATTCATTCATTCATCATCCACCCATCCATCCCTCCATCCATCCACCTATCCATTCATCCATTCATTCATCTATCCCTCCACCTTTCCCTTCATTTATCAATCTATCTGTAGATCCATCCATCCATACATATTTGTATGTCTATCTACATGTTATATTATAAAATTATATATCATAATATATTATAAAATTATACTAATATATACTATTATGAGTTAGAATGTACATTCAATGGTTATAACAAAAATAACCCTACCAATGATGACTTAAACAAGATACAATTTCTTTATCACTTGCTTAAATACACAGGCTTAGTCAATTCTGAACTGATGTGGTGGCTCAGCAGCATCAAGAACTCAACTTCCTTAGTTCTTGCTTTGCTGCCCTTAGTGAGTAGATTGCACCTCCTGGTCTCATGTGGCTGCTTTAGCACCCACTGCCCTGTGCAGAGTACAAGGGACAGAAGGAAAGATATGAGCATGACTAAGAGGTGATATCCACCATCACCATTCACATACCTCTGACTCTAGCATGTGGCCACCCCAACTTCAAAGGTTTCTTTGGGCAAGGGACCATACTCAGTATACACTCAGTGAAACTATTACTAAAGGAAGAAGTGAAGGGATTTTGGATACCTGTATCTCTGCTGCACTGACTATCCTGATGTAATAATGTAGAAATTCCTAAATTATAAAAGATATATATATGAAATTCTTTTCCACAGAAAGCACTAATGTGTATGGGCTATTTGCCATGGTGCACCATCTGTCACTCTAGCTTCCCATGGCCATCATCATCTTGACTGGGACCTACTGCAGCACTCCATTTCTAGATGGAGATTAAGTTCATAGGCTGTTAAACTTTCCTTTATGTTTTTAAATTTATTTTATAGAGTTGTTTTTATTACAAATGTCATGCAATTTTATTATAAAAATAATTCAAAAATCCAAATAAGCCAACAGAAGGAGAGGAGAGAGCGCAAAAAAAAAAAAAAAAAAAAAAAAAAAAAAAAAAAAAAGAAAGAAAGAAAAATGCTCTGTGGTTCTTCCCACAGAGATGATGACTTGTCATTATCTGATGTAAATCATTTTATTTATTATTTTTCTACAAAGTATATGTGACCTTGGAACATAATCACCCCCTACCCAACATACACACTTAACAGTACAGTATAGATTTGATTCTATTGAATACAACAACATTTCTGCAGGAAATTTGCTATCTATTACAATGTATCATTGCAAAGACGTTTTTAAATTAAACTGTTGTTGAAGATGAAAATTTTGCAACTGAAAACAATAAACAATAAGCTCCGTGGAAATACAGAGCAAAAGCAATGAAAAAACTATTTTATCAGCATTTATGCTTTGAAATCTTAGATTCTTTTGGCAGCCAGTAAATAAAAAGGGGACATGAGAACTGGAATAGGTCTCTTACCAGCATGATCATGTTTACAAAACTGGTTTTATGAGCACAGGGTAAATGGAAAGATTCATTCCTTTTAAGAGAAAGGATTCTAGAATACATTCCATTATGAACATCCATCCCTATGTGACGATGATCAAAAATATGTTTACTGAAAAAAGGAGAGGAAAAAAGATTGTACTTGGGTCCCAAACAGAATGGATTGTTCTATTGTAGCTGATGTTTTCCTCTTTCTGTATAATCAAGCATCAAAAGCCCTAACAGACAATGGCTAACCTGTCCCAGATGGCTGCACACACATGGGAAAAGGAAGACCAGCACATGACTGCGCTGATGGGGATAGGATGTACTTCCTAAATGTCCACCCAGGAGCACAAGGCAGACCTGGCCAGACCAAAGCTTCAGACACATTGAAGAAATTGGAAACCTGACAGTGAACCAACTGAGCAGGCCTATTTGGGCACCAGTCATGCGAGCAGCATGTGCAGGTTGCCTCTCGTCTGCAACAGCATCTCGTATTCATTAGCCCACTGGAGCCTGGTGCTTCCAGGGCAAATGTGAAATAAATTAAAACGACAGGGTCCTACTTTGCAAGAATTTATGTTATCTTTTTTTTTTTTCATGGCCAAATGGGACCCCGAAAAGGGCCTCCTCCTCCAACCCCAGCCCCAGCTTGCATCCTGGGCAGGTAACCTAATATTTATGAAATGCTTCGTCCTCCACATTTAGCTGGAGAGACAGATCCTTGAAGACATTAGGGATATGTTTTGCTTAAAAGCAAATTCTTATATATAAGGTATAAACATTGGGGTAACTTTCTATTCTACAAAATAATTCTGAACTTTATAGAAGAATTTCTCAATTTTGTTTAATATGAGCTTTTTAAGTAAGAGGTAATTTACAAAACCATTAGTACTCAACTTTTTTTCTAAGAATTCATCTATTATGTAAAGTACAACCATATTGTTAGAGTCATCATAATTATATCAGTTAGTTCATACAATAAAAGCCACTAGTCACATTGTGTCTTATAGTTGACAAAGCACTTTCATAACTATGACCTTTTGTAACTTTGACACTACAACAACCTCCAGTGAGGTAGCAATTACTATTCTCTCTGACACACTAATGAAGAAAACTAAAACTCAGAGAGGTTGAGTAACTTTTTAAGAATACACAGCTGGTGGATGGTAGAAACAGGGCAGGAATCCATTTCTTTGGATTAACCATACTTTCTTTTCATTTCAGCTCCTGCAGTATAGAACCAGGATGACCATGTGTCCCAATTTGCCTGAGATAACTCCTGTTTAAGCCTTTTTCCCAGATTAAATTTATTAAGAATGTTGTCTTATTTCTAAAAATTGATGCTGTTTGTATGATAAATGACAGAACAGTGTTTTATGTTCCAGATTTTACAGCCTCTAAGATTTCTTGTGGTGCCACATAGGAGTGGGGAACAGGGAAAGAGGTGTGAAGACCAAGCAGACTTAATAATTGCATTTCATCTGCAGTACTCATGCCATTATCTGCTTTTATATCTTTGTTCTGTTTTTAAACAAAAATGGAAAATGGATACTACTCTTTTTTTTTTTTTTTTTTTATTGCATTTTAGGTTTGGGGGTACATGTGATGAACATGCAAGATTGTTGCATAGGTACACACATGGCAGTGTGCTTTGCTGCCTTCAGTCCCCTCACCTGTATCTATCATTTCTCCCCATGCTATCTCTTCCCACCTCCCCACCCCCCGCCCCTCCCCCATTTCCCCCCAACAGACCCCAGTGTGTAGTGCTCCCCTCCCTGTGTCCATGTGTTCTCATTGTTCAACACCCGCCTATGAGCGAGAATATACGGTGTTTGATTTTCTGCTCTTGTGTCAGTTTGCTGAGAATGATGGTTTCCAGGTTCATCCATGTCCCTATAAAGGACGTGAACTCATCGTTTTTGATGGCTGCATAATATTCCATGGTGTATATGTACCACATTTTCCCTATCCAGTCTATCATCGTTGGGCATTTGGGTTGGTTCCAGGTCTTTGCTATTGTAAACAGTGCTGCAATGAACATTCGTGTGCACGTGTCCTTGTAGTAGAATGATTTATAATCCTTTGGATATATACCCAGTAATGGGATTGCTGGGTCAAATGGGATTTCTATTTTTAGGTCCTTGAGGAATCGCCACACTGTCTTCCACAATGGTTGAATTAATTTACATTCCCACCAACAGTGTAAAAGTGTTCCTATTTCTCCACATCCTCTCCAGCATCTGTTGTTTCCCGATTTTTTAATGATCGCCATTCTAACTGGTGTGAGATGGTATCTCAATGTGGTTTTGATTTGCATTTCTCTGATGACCAGTGATGATGAGCATTTTTTCATATGTTTGTTGGCCTCCTGTATGTCTTCTTTTGTAAAGGGATACTACTCTTTTAAAACGTTGTATAACCTTTTATCTATAAAAATAGTAGCAGAAGTAAGACTATGAAAGACACATTATTAGTACAATCTAACCACTACAGCTAGAAAATAATAGATTCTAATATCAACATTGAGAAACTTATACATTCAACAAAGCCTAACAAAGCATAAACTATCATATCATTCAAGACTGGTGGTTGCTATTAACTGAAAATCCAATTCACTGATTTAATTAAAAAGAAAAAAGAAAGTACAGAGAAAAAATAATGACAGTATTGTCTCACATAACCTAAGTCTGCGACTAGATCCAGATGTTCCAAGCTGTCATTAGAGGTTGGTTTTTCCATCTTTCTTGTCTGCCTTGCACTCTAATGGATCGATTCTCAAGATTTCTATTGCTCCCTGGCAGTGCAGGGTTTATACAGTGCCAGCAATCTCAGCAAAATGCTTTGTGTACCTGATTCACCTTCCTCTCTCCATTCAAAGCAATCAGGACAGCCAAGTGAAAGCAAGGCTCAGATTGGCCCACGTGAGCTGCCATCCACATTCTGCACCTGCAGGTGGGTTCTGCCCAAAGCCTGTGACAAGAGAATGGAGGAAGACAGATTACCCCAACAATCTGGGATATGAGTTCAAAAGGAGGAATGGAATCTTCAAGTCAAAAATGCAATATCACTGTTTTGTCTAAGTTATCTAGTTTACCAGCCTGGAGTTATTTGTAGGAGGTGATAGTATAGTATAGTAAACATTTTCCCCCTTCTAATATCTATATGGTTTGTAATGATTTCCCCTCTTTTATTCCTGATCTTGCTAAATGGTATCTTTTTATTTTTTGTCTTTGTCAGTCTTGCTGGAAGTCAATCAATTTGCTGATATTTTTAAAGAACCAGTTTTATTTTCCAATTGATTTTCTCTATTGCTTTCTCTTTCGGATTTCATTGAGTTCTAATCTTAAATTAGGTCTTTTCTCTACTTATCGATTTGAGATTTTTTTCTAATTTAAGCATTTAATATTACAAATGTTATGTTAAGTGCTGATTCACCTCCTTCCTCTAAGTTTTGATATTTTTGTTTTTGTTTTTTTGTTTCTTTGTTTTTTTGGCAATGGAGTTTTATTCTTGTTGACCAGGCTGGAATGCAATGGTGCAATCTTGGCTCTCCACAAACTCCACCTCCTGGGTTCAAGCAATTCTCCTGTCTCAGCCTCCCAGGTAGCTGGGATTATAGGCCTGCACCACCATGCCTGGCTAATTTTGTATATTTAGTAGAGATGGGGTTTCTTTATGTTGGTCAGGCTGGTCTCAAACTTCCGACCTCAGGTGATCTGCCCACCTCGGCCTCCCAAAGTGCTAGTATTACAAGTGTGAGCCACAACACCCGGCCTGTATTTTTATTTTTGTTCTGTTCAAACTATAATTTACATTTTCCTGAAATTTTCTCTTTGACTCATGGGTTATTTAGAAGTGTTCTGTTTAATTTCCAAGACTATGGATGTTTTCATCTTCTCTTTATAATATTAATTTCTAATTGAATTCTATTGTGATCCCAGAAGATATTTTGTCTGACTTAAATTCTTTTGAATTATTTGAAATTTGTTCTCTAGCCCAGAATGTGATCTAGCTTGGTAAACATCCCATTTACATTTGAGAAGAATAGGTGGAGTGTTCTATAAATATCAATCAGTTTAAATTAATAGTGTTGTTCAAATTTATGTCCTTGCTGATTTTACGTATGTGTTCTATCAATTATTGAGAAAGGAGTACTACAATCTCTGAATACAATTGTAGATTTGCCTACTTATTCTTTTAATTTTATCATTTTATGCTTTACATATTGTGCAGCTCTGTTTTCAGGTATTACACGTTGAAGTCTTTTATGTTTCCTTGTGAATTGACCATTTTTTATCATTGTGTAATATCTCTCTATCTCCTTGGTAATAGGATTTACTTTACTCTGAAATATATTTTTTTCAGATACTATTATAGCAATCTAGGTACTTTTATTAGTACTTCATAGCAAATTTATTTTTATTCTTTTTGAAGTAAGTTTCTTGGAGACAACATATAGTCATTTGTTAATCTAGTCTGACAATGGCTTCTTCTATTGATGTATTTAAACCATTTACACTTAATTAAATTATTGATATATATTTTACTTGTTTTCTGTTCAGCCCCATTTTTCATTTCTGTCTTCCCTTTCCTGCCTATCCTTTGGGTTATTGAGCTATTTTTTGGTATTTCAGTTTTTCAATTTTTTTTTTTTTTACTATATCTCTGTATAACAGATATAGTATTGGTTTCACTAGGTATAAAATTTGTATTGGTTTCACTAGGTATTAAAATACACATACTTAAATTCTCACAGTCAACTTAGAATCAACATTTACCACTTTATGTGAAATGTAGAACCTTTGTCTTTATCTGCCCTCCCTTATATTTATACTTGTCTTATATATTATATACACATATATTGAAAGTCCGTTCTGTTAATATCTTTTTTGCTTTCAACCATCAAGTACATTATTTAAAAAACTCAAGAGAAAAGAAATCATATTTAAAAAGATACTGCACTCATTTGTTTATCACAGACTATATACAACAGCAAAGATGAAATCAACTAAAATGTTCATCAATTAATGATTGGAGAAAGAAAATGTAGTATATAAATATATACCATGGTATACTACTCAGCCATAAAAAAAAAAAAAAAAAAAAAGTAAAATCATGTCTTTTGCAGCAACATGGGTGGAACTAGAGACCATTACCTTAAATCAAATAACTCAGAAACAGAAAGTCAAATACTACCACATATTCTCACTTATAAATGGGGCCTAATATAGATATACACATGGACATTGCATGTGAATACTGAATACTTGGAAGGGTGGGAAAGTAGGAAGAGAGTGAGGGATGAGAAATTTTGTACAAAGTACACTATTTGGGTGACTTACATTAAAAGCCCAGGTTTCACCACTATGCAAAATATCCATGTGACAAAATTGCACTTGTATTCCCTAAATTTTCACAAATTAAAAAAAGGAAAAAAAGAACACAAAAGCAGAAAACAGTCTACTGTATTTACCTAGCTATATCTGTTGCTCTTCTTTCATTTCTGAAGTTCTGAGTTCCGTTTCTTATCGTTTCCCTTCTTTGGTCTGAAGAATTTAAGCAAATCTTTTAGCACAGATCGAATGGCAATTAACTCTCTTAGTTTTCCTTCGTTTGACTAGATCTTTGTTAATCCTTCATTCCTGAAGTAATTTTCTGCTGAACACAAAATTCTGGTTTGATAGTACTTTTTTTTCAGCATTTGAAAACTTCTGTCACTTGCTTCTGGTCTTCATGATTTCTCAAGTATACCAGTACTTAAAGCATCATTTTCCAGGTTTCTCTTTGTCTTTTCCATTTAGAACTTTACAGTGTATCTGGACATTGATTTATTTGGGTTTACTATGTGTTGGGTTGCTCAGCTTCTTCAATCTTTAGTTTTTTCCTTTTACCCAATGCAAAAAGCTTTTATTCATTGTTCCCTCAAATATTTTTCTGCACCAGACTCTTTCTTCTGTCTTTTTTTTGACTCTGATGACATGAATATTAGACTTTTCATTATTGTCCCACAGCCCATGAGGCTCTATTTTTTTCTTCTCTTAAATTTTCTGTCTTGTTCAGATTAGATCTTTTTTTTTTTTTTTTTTTTTTTGTCTATCTTCAATTTTACTGACATTTCTCTTTCTTCTTACTGCTATTAAGTCCTTTTATTGAGTTTAGGTCTTTTTATAGCTTCTATTTGTTTGCTGAGACTTTCTACTTTTCCTCTTATTTCAAGAGTGTTCACAATTGCTTCTTGGGGCATTTTTACAGTAGCTGCTTTAAAACCTTTGTCAGACAGTTCCAGCATCTGTGTGTTGTCATCTGTTGACGGTCTACCCTTGCATGCACAGATTTTCCTCATTCTTCATATGATGTGTAATTTTGAAGTGGAGCTTAGACATTTTATTTCTTGTGTTACAAAACTCAGGATCTTGCTTTACTTCCCTACAGAATGTTAATATTTTTGTTTTAGTGGCAAATTGACCTGATTAAATTAGGCAACATGTTCCAGTTCACCTCCTGAGGGCTGTGGTTCTAATTTCAATTCAGTTTTCAAAGCTTTTGCAGTGCAATTCAATGTAGAAATGATAGTTTTTCAACAAATGGAGCTGTAACAACTGTAATTTCACATACAAAAAAAATCTAGACATGAAGTTTGTGTATTTATTTTTATTATAAAAGGAAGGGAGGAAGGAAGGAGGAAAGGAAGGAAGGAAGGAGGGAAAGGAGAAGGGAAGGGAGGACAGGGGAGGAGAACACAGGGGAGGGGAGGACAGGGGCGGGGAGGACAGGGGAGGGAAGGGGAAAGGTTATCTCTTGGAATGAGTCTCTCACCCTGCAGTTCAGGAAAGTTGGGAGTGCCTGACTTCACCATACTTCGGCCTTTCAGCTCCAGCTCCCTCATTTCTTCCTTCCATCTGCTGTCAGGGAGGGGTGGTAAAGTGCTGCTCAGCATGGTTTTGCGTAGCTGGGTTGCTTTTCTTGTTGTGTTTCAATGCTAAACGCAGAAGTAAAGCTAAGGCTTCTGAAGTTGCAAAATCTAAGCATTGAAACAACTAGATATTCTTTTAAATTCACCATGACCATTAACTTCAAAGTCTAAGAGATGGAAATTTAACAGTAAGACTATTACAGAAATACACTTATATTCTGGGAATTCTCTTTCGACCACATGAGAGGTAAATCAGCAGACACTCATCTGTAAGGTAATGAGCCAAGACTGAAATGGAGAATCCACATGAATCCACTCCCTCTTTACTCAGAGCTGTAGGCTTGATGAGCCCTTTTACAGTGTGAGACAGTTGAAAATTAAAAGGCTAAACAACTGTCTGTAATTTGAACCCAACTCAGTCTCACCCCAAACCTGTGATCTAATGCTAAGTGATATAAAAGAAACAGCTGGGGTTCTATAGCTAGAATCAGAATAGAAAAAAGCACCACATAAGGTTACTTGATTCATCTCCCTCTTTCAAAGGGATCCTTCTGCCAGTGGGAGCAGTAGGGAAGGAAGTGTTTGAGTTAGACAAATGTACATTCAAATTATGCATTAAGTACTGGGCAAGTCGCTTAAGTGCCCTGAGCCTTGAAAGTTTCCCTTTCTGTGAAATGGGGTAATAATGGAATCTATCTTGTAGGGTTGGTTGCTGAGAAGATACAATGCTATGTACAATTTAAAACACCTCGCACAGTGCCCAGCCCTTTGTAAATGTTTAATCTGTGGTGACCATTCTGAGATCATGAGTGTCATTTTGCTTTACAAAACAAGTTTAGCACTGTTCTGATTCTCATCCAAACGGCAACAAAAAACAAAAAAATACAGTCTACCAAGGAAAGTTCTTGCTTCCAGAATGAAATTTTAGCTAAAGATGGTCTGGTGTTAGGACAAGGTCATTCATCGATATCTACCACAGCATCCCAACATGGCAGCCTCATGCAAATCCTGCAGCAGCACTGCCTCCTAGAAATACAGCACGAGCCACACAGGAATGTCAGATTTTCCAGTAGCCCCATTAAATAAAGAGAAAAGAGAAAACAGATGAAATTAATTTATAATAAATGTAACCCAATATACCTGAATTATTACCATTTCCACATGTAATCAACCCCCAAAATATTGGTGAGGCATTTCACATTTTTATAATATTTTTACACTAAGTCTTAGGAATATAGTGAGTCTTTTACACTTAAAGCACATCTCAATTACGATGAAGTTTCATCAGAAATACTAATCGGTATTTAGGTTTTATAAAATTAACATTTGAAAAAAGTAGATTTATATGCTTAACTTGTTCTAAACACGCTTAGAAGTTTTTCAATATTGAGTATTGGTTCTTAAATTTCAATTTAAAATTAAATAACTTACAATTTCAGTTCCTCAGTCACACTAAGCACACGTCAGCTGCTCAGCAGCCACATGTGACTGTGGCTGGTGAGTCAGGCAGTGCAGTCTTCAACATGGAGACTCCAGGGAACCTCAAAACCTTGTAAATGGATTCTGTTGATTTTCTTCTGAAGTGAGTCTTTAAAGGTCTATGTATGAGAAACAGAGAGTTAAAGATCTCTTTTTTTTCTTTTTAAAATGTAATTTAATTTTGATATTATTTTACTTTAAGTTCTTGGATACATGTGAAGAACATGCAGGTTTGTTACATAGGTATACATATGCCATAGTGGTTTGCTGCATCTATCAACCCATCATCAAGAGTTTTTTCCATATTTATTTGTTTATGTATTATTTTTATTATACTTTAAGTTCTGGGGTACATGTGCAGCATGTGCAGATTTGTTACATGGGTATATATGTGCCATGGTGGTATGCTACACCCATCAACCTGTCATATTAGGTATTTCCCCTAATGCTATCCTTCCTCTAGCCCCCCACCCCTCAACAAGCCCCATTCTGATTCTCATTCAAACAATGTTTTCTCAGTGTTCAACTCCGACTTATAAATGAGAACATCCAGTGTTTGGTTTTCTGTTTTTGTGTTAGTTTGCTGAGAATGATGGTTTACAGCTTCATCCATGTCCCAGCAAAGGACATAAACTCATCCTTTTTTACGGCTGCATAGGATTCCATGGTGTGTGTGTGTGTGTGTGTGTGTGTGTGTGTGTGTGTGTGTGACATTTTCTTTATCCAGTCTATCATTGATGGGCATTTGAGTTAGTTCCAAGTCTTTGCTATTGTGAACAGTGCCACAATAAACATATGTGTACATATGTCTTCATAGTAGAATGATATATAATCTTTTGAGTATATTCCCAGTAATGGGATTCTGGATCAAATGGCATTTCTGGTTCTAGATCCTTGAGGAATCGCCACACTGTCTTCCACAATGGTTGAACTAATTTACACTCCCACCAACAGTGTAAAAGCATTCCTATTTCTCCACATCCTCTCCAACATCTGTTGTTTCCTGACTTTTTAATGATAGCCATTTAACTGGCATGAGATGGTATCTCTTTGTGGTTTTGATTTGCATTTCTCTAATGACCAGTGATGATGAGCTTTTTTTTCCTGTTTGTTGGCTGCATAAATGTCTTCTTCTGAGAAGTGTCTGTTCATATCTTTTGCCCACTTTTTGACAGGGTTTTTTTTTTTTCTTGTACATTTGTTTAAGTTTTTTTGTAGATTCTGAATAGTAGCCATTTGTCAGATGAATAGATTACAAATTTTTCTCCCATTCTGTGGGTTGCCTGTTTACTCTGATGAAAGTTTCTTTTGCTGTATAGAAGCTCTTTAGTTTAATTAAACCCCATTTGCCAATTTTGGCTTTTGTTGCCATTGCTTTTGGTGTTTTAGTCATGAAGTCTTTGTCCATGCCTATGTCCTTAATGGTATTGCCTTGGTTTTCTTCTAGGGTTTTTGTGGTTTTAGGTCTTACATTTAAGTCTTTAATCCATCTTAAGTTAATTTTTGTATAAAGTATAAGGAAGCTTTCTGCATATGGCTAGCCAGTTTTCCCAACACCATTTATTAAACAAGAAATTCCTCCCCATCACTCGTTTTTGTCAGGTTTGTCAAAGATCAGATGCTTGTAGATGTGAGTCATTATTTCTGAGGCCTCTGTTCTGTTCCATTGGTCTATATATCTGTTTTGGTACCAGTACCTTGCTGTTTTTATTACTGTAGTCTTGTAGTACAGTTTGAAGTCAGGTAGCGTGATGCCTCCAGCTTTGATCTTTTTGCTTAGGATTGTCGTGGTTATGCAGACTCCTTTTTGGTTCCATATGAAATTTAAAGTCGTTTTTTCTAATTATGTGAAGAAAATCAATGATAGCTTGATGAGGATAGTATTGAATCTATAAATTATTTTGGGCAGTATGGCCATTTTCATATTGATTCTTCTTATCCATGAGCATGGAATGTTTTTCCATTAGTTTGTGTCATCTCTTATTATCTTGAGCAGTGGTTTGTAGTTCTCCTTAAAGAGGTCCTTCACATTCCTTGTAAGTTGTATTCCTAGGCATTTTGTCCTCTTTGTAGCAATTGTGAATGGGAGTTCACTCATGATTTGGCTCTCTGTTTGTCTATTCTTGGTGTATAGGAATGCTTGTGACTTTGGCACATTGATTTTGTATCCTGAGACTTTGCTGAAGTTGCTTATAGGCTTAAGGAGATTTTGGGCTGAGACAATGGGGTTTTCTAAATATACAGTCATGTCATCTGCAAACAGAGACAGTTTGACTTCCTCTCTTCCTATTTGAATACTTTTATTTCTTTCTCTTGCCTGATTGTCCTGGCCAGAACTTCTAATACTGTGTTGAATAGAAGTGGTGAGAGAGGACATCATTGTCTTGTGCCTGTTATCAAAAGAATGCTTCCAGTTTTTGCCCATTCCATATGATATTGGCTGTAGGTTTGTCATAAATAGCTCGTATTATTTTGAGATACATTCTTTTAACAACTAGTTTTGTTTATTGAAAGTTTTTAGCATGAAGGAGGGTTGAATTTTATCAAAGGCCTTTTCTGCATCTACTGAGATAATCATGTGGTTTTTGTCATTGGTTCTGTTTATGTGATGGATTACGTTTATTGATTTGCATATGTTGAACCAATCTTGTATCCTAGGGATGAAGCCAACTTGATTGTGGTGTATAAGCTTTTTGATGTGCTGCTGGATTTGGTTTGCCCATATTTTATTGAGGGTTTTTGCATCATTGTTCATTAGGGATATTGGCCTAAAATTTTCTTTTCTTTTTCTTTTTGTTGTTGTTGTTGTTGTTGTTGTTGTGGTTGTTGTGTCTCTGCCAGGTTTTGGTATCAGGATGATGCTGGCCTCATAAGATGAGTTAGGGAGGCATCCCTCTTTTTCTATTGTGGGAAATAGTTTCAGAAAGAATGGTACCATCTCCTCTTTGTTCTTCTGATAGAATTCAGCTGTGAAACCATCTGGTCCTGGACTTTTTTTTATTGGTAGGCTATTACTGCCTCAATTTCAGAACTTGTTATTAGCCTATTCAGGGATTTGACTTATTCCTGGTTTATACTTAAGAGGGTGTATGTGTCCAGAAATTTATCTGTTTCTTCTAAATTTTCTAGTTTGTTTGCTTAGAGGTGTTTATAGTATTCTCTGATGGTAGTTTGTATTTCTGTGGGATTGGTGGTGATATTGCTTTTATCATTTTTTATTGCATCTATTTGATTCTTCTCTCTTTTCTTTTTTATAGCTAGTGGTCTATCTATTTTGTTGATCTTTTCAAAGAAACAATTCCTGAATTCATTGATTTTTTTTTTTTTTTGGAGGGATTTTAGTGTCCCTATATCCTTCAGTTCTGCTCCGATCTTCGTTACTTCTTGTTTTCTGCTAGGTTTTGAATTTTTTGTTCTTGCTTATCTAGTTCTTTTAATTGAGATGATAGGGTATTGATTTTAGCTCTTTCCTGCTTTTTCTTTTGAGCATTTAGTGCTATAAATTTCCCTCTAAACACCACTTTAGCTATGTCCCAGAGATCCTGGTACCTTATGTCTTTGTTCTCATTGGTTTCAAAGAACTTATTTATTTCTGCTTTCATTTTGTTATTTACCTGGTAGTCACTCAGGATCAGGTTGTTCAGTTTCCATGTAGCTGTGTGGTTTTGAGTGAGTTTCTTAATCCTGGGTTCTAATTTGATTGCACTGTGGTCTGAGAGACTTTGTTATGATTTTCATTCTTTTACATTTGCTGAGGAGTGTTTTACTTCCAGTTATTGTTCAATTTTAGAATAAGTGTGATGTGGTGCTGAGAGGAATGTATATTCTGTTGACTTGGGGTAGATAATTTTGTAGATGTCTATTGGGTCTGCTTGGTCCAGAGCTGCTTTCAAGTCCTGAATATTCTTGTTAATTTTCTCTCTCATTGATCTGTCTGTTGACAGTGGGATATTAAAGTCTTCCACTACTATTGTGTGGGATTCTAAGTCTCTTTGTAGGTCTCTAAGAACTTGCTTTATGAGTCTAGGTGTTCCTGTATTGGGTGCATATGTATTTAGGATAATTAGCTCTGCTTGTTGCTTTTACCCTTGTATGATTATGTAACACATTTCTTTGTCTCTTTTGATCTTTGTTGGTTTAAAGTCTGTTTTATCAGAGACTAGGATTACAAACATTGCTTTTGTTAAATTTTTGCTTTCCATTTACCAAGCAAATGGAAAGCAAAAATAAAATAAGCAATTGAGCCTATGTGTGTCTTTGCACATGAGATGGGTCTTTACAATTGAGCCTATGTGTGGCTTTGCACATGGGATGAGTCTCCTAAATGCAGCACACTGGTGAGTCTTGACCCTTTATCCAATTTGCCAATCCATGTCTTAATTGGGGCATTTAGCTCATTTACATTTAGAGATAATATTGTCA